>NC_089503.1:287012525-287613931 GCF_036850995.1 Saccopteryx leptura | reverse complement strand
GCTTGTCCTGTGGTGGTGCACTGGATCAGGTGTCGACCTGGAATGCTGGGGTCGCTGGGTCAAAACCCTGGGCTTGCCCGGTCGGAGCGAATGTGGGAATTGATGGTTCCTGCTCCTCTACCCTTCTCTCTCTCTCTCTCTGTCTCTCTTCTCTAAAATGAATAAATAAATAAATAATACTAATAATGACTGAAAGAGAAAAACCTAACCTTATTGCCTCAAACTGGACCATACCAAGTTTCTTGATACCAGCCCACAAATATTGGCTCATTTTAAATATAATACCCTCAATACCTAAATGACATAAAGAACTAAATAATTGGCCTACTCTGGTTTCCTTCACACCCTGCATGATTCCTTTCATACCATGCATATGTGGTTTTTTGGAATTTTTGTAGTGAATTTAACTGTTTATTCTGCCCTGTGAATAATAAACTGGTGCCTAGGAAACATGAATCATGAGAAATGTGAGACTGGATGGCAGCAAATTAGTCCTGGGCTTCGAGGCTGTGGATCTGTCACTTATTATTTTGGTGATTTTCTATGATATCTCATCATTTCTACTTAAGGATTCAAGTTGACAGGCAGACATTTTCAGTTTTAGGACACATCTGCCATTGAAGTTTGGGTTAAGCGAAAGGTAAAGGAACATGTATCCTCCTCATGTGGGTGCTTTCCCCAGGGTGGGGGAGTTGGAGGAAAGAGGACTGGGGGCAAGTACACAGCCCCAAGAACACATGGTTGAGACATCTGGAGCAAGCAGTTCTTGTCCCTGACCTAGATCATGTTTCTGCTCTACTCTAGTTGCTATCCGCATGCAAACAAATGAGAACACCTTCTCACCAAGATAAAGCCACTAGGTTTATTATGTGCTTGCTTAAAGGCCTTGAAATGAAATTCATGATATGATTCTGGTAGTCACGGTGTTTTTCATTCTTAGGTGTGTTGATAAGCAGGCTATTTTAGCATAAACTAATGGAAGTAGTAAAGGGGAGTGTTGGTCAAATAAGTTTGTAAATATGATATATATGTTTGCTCGCTTATAGTTTGTATTGGGTGTGGGGGACAGGCTGTAAGCAAGCAGCATCCTTATAGCCTAAGACTTAGTTTTAAGACTAAGCTTTTCCCCACACCCTTGACTATTGCATGATGTAAGGTGGTGCACTCTCATCAGGAATCCCATTATGCCTCAGATAAGTGACTTTGTATCAGAGACTTCCTTGTTTGTATATTGGATTAAAGGTTTTGATTTCTATACTATAAAGTGGGCAAACCAGGAGCTTGCTCTCTCTCTGTTCCTGCTATCACCATTGAAGGGGCCTCCCTGATCCCTTGCCCTTCATGGGAAAAGCAGGTTTTCTGCTTTTTCCTTGTCTCCTCTTGTGTCTTGCCTGTTTTGGTGAGACACCAATAAACAGAATGGCCCACCATCCTCCGACTCCGCCATTTCTTTATTGTTTCCCCAAATCCAATGGGAACGTGCATGTGAATGGCCACATAGCGGCTCCTGGCCTTACAACTGGTGTAGTTTGTGGCAGGATTCAGAGATCAGTATAGGGTTGCCACCCTTGAAGGGTGGGGTAGAGTACTGGTTGCTGCTCTGGCTCCCCATTGCTGTCCTTGTAGGGGCCGTGGGCTGCGTGTTTTTTTACTCAAGGGGAAACCAGGAGTTCTGTGTGAGAAGCTGCTCGAGGTCAAAAGCTTCGGTACGAATTGCAAATCGAACGGCAGAAAAGGCTGGAATTGGAGCGAGCACTGGAGAAGGAATTATGGGTTCACGAGTTGCAGTTTACCCTGGAAGTTGAACGTGTTCACCGGCAGTTGTTGGAGAAACAACTGCGGATTCAAGAGCTCGAGTCTCAGCTTCTGGCCAAAAGCCAGCAGCCACAGGAGCCTAAACGGTCACCAAAGGAGCAGCAGCATCTGTGCCAGTGGATTGGCTTTGAGTCAGTGGGAGCAGGCGTTTGCAACTCTTCTTCTGAGGATGAGAAGGCTCAGGCTGAAGCTGCCATACGCACACTCAGAGCCTGACCAGTGGTCGCCAAGAAGGTAAAAACCCAGCAATGGAACACTCTGTGGTCCGGCCCTATACCCAGGCAGAGCTGATGGAGTTGGGGGCACAATTTAGGCAGAAACCTACTGAATCCCTGGTAGCCTGATATTGGGCAGATAAAATATATTATGCTCACTTTGTTAAAGATGGTGCTGCCCACGTGGAAGCCCATCGCCCAGGTGATATTAGGGCCCTTCTTCTTGGGATGAGTGTGATTATATTAATGTGTGTTGAGGGCGGGCTGTGGGCAGGCAGAATCTTTGTAACCTGGGGCTTGGTTTTAGGACTAAGCCTTTCTCACCCTTTTTGATGTGGGGTGGTGCACTCTCATGAGGAATCCCATTATGCCTCAGATAAGTGACTTTGTATCAGAGACTTCCTTGTTTGTATATTGGATTAAAGGTTTTGAACCTACACTATAAAATGGGGACAGACCAGGAGCTTGCTCTCTCTTGGTTCCTGAGATTAGCGTTAGAGGAGAGAGCAGGGATGAGAGCAGAGAAGGGCCACGTGGAGTAGGCCAGGAGAAGCAGCCAAGATGGTGGAGTGCTGAGGGAGAAGCCAGTTTGTGCAGAGAGGAGATGGGGAACAGAGGTGAATGAGACAGGTGAGGTTAGAAACCTTTGATTCTAGGAAACTCGGATAAGTCAGTAGCTTTGTGAGCACTGAATAAGTGGGTTTTGGAGCCCAGTGTGTGTTTTTACTTGCCCACTGGTGCAAGCTAGGATTAAAGGTTATGGCCCACCAGTTCTTGGCTCTGTTGTTTCATTACTATCTGTCCAAATCTAATGCGAACCTGCATGTGAATGGCCACGATGGTGGTTCCTGGCTTTACACCTGGTTACTACGATTATGGGACATAGGGGTGGATGGTATCATGCTCTCTGGAATAGAGATGGAGAAATTGGCCGCCATTACCACACACTCCTCCTTGAGAAGCGTCTTCAGAACTGCCATGGCAACCCAGGAGACCATACCCTATTAGAATGGGTGATGGCCGCCATTCGTATGGTCTGGCAGAATGCTGGAGAATTTCCAGGGGCAATGAGTCGGTGGCAGTGCTACAGTGAGTTAGTAAAGGTCCTTTGGGAACTAGGTATGAAGAATGGTGTTTTCAACCTTGGGTCCCGTGGGCCAGACGAGGAAGTGTTTACGGCAATAATGAGGGAATTTGTCCGCCCCGTCAGCTTTTTTTTTTTTTTTATCCACTTTAGAGAGGAGAGGGAGAGACAGAGAGAAGGAGGGGAGGAGCTGGAAGCATCAACTCCCATATGTGCCTTGACCAGGGTTTTGAACCAGGGACCTCAGCATTTCCAGGTCAATGCTTTATCCACTGCGCCACCACAAGCCCAGGGTTTTGAACCAGGGACCTCAGCATTTCCAGGTCAATGCTTTATCCACTGCGCCACCACAGGTCAGGCTCCATCAGCTTTTTTGAGGTTACTTGTGGCTATCTAGGGTCCCTATGTGGGGCAGCCCATCAATGCAGTTACACAGATGGTAGCAGATTTGGGAGAGCTGGAGGCCGCTTGCTGGAGGCCCCATGCTTTATGTGGGGATCATAAAGCAGTGAGGGCTGCTGCCTATGTTGCTCCCCCCCCCCCCCAACAAGGGAAACGGACCTATAAAGTTTACCTGAACACAGATGTGGGTAGACTTGATTGCGGCTGGAGCAGATAAGGGGAAATTGGATGGCCAGTTCTTTTGGAGCTTTGGCGACAGCTTAAACCAGAACAGAATTTTCAGCCACTGAGACGAAAGGCCCCAGCAGCTACCAATAAAATGTTTGGTGCGCGGGGCAGCTTGCTTACAAGATTATATGATAGAGATGGCCGAGAGAGAGAAGAACTCCCAAGACCCATTGTACCAGTTTGAATAGGAAAAGGGCCGAGGGACCCATCTAACGGGGATGGGCGGGGACCGGAGGCCACACGTGGAACTGGCTATCCATTGGTTCCCTTCCAGTGTACAACGGGTGTTGACCTTGGTGGATACAGGTGTAGAATGTTCCCTCTATGGGAATCCAGAGCGGTTTGCTGGGACCCCAGTGGCCATTGACGGTTATGGGGGCCAAACTGTTCAAGTGAAGCCAATAACTATTCCATTGGGGGTAGAAAGACTGCCTCCTAAGCCATATAAGGTATATGTATCTCCTATTCCTGAATATATTTTGGGGGTAGATGTCTTGCAAGGACTGTGGTTGGAAACTACAGCCGGGGAGTTCCGGCTGTGGATCAGGGTTGTGAAGGCAGTATTGCGGGGACATGCATCACATTCAGGCGCAAGGTTCATTTGCAGCAACTAAGAGTGCTGTCAAGGTGGCACAGGCCTTGAATGTGTTTGATCCTACCAGGCTCTGTGAGCTGGATGTTCATGTAACCTCGGAGGGGTTTGGATGGGGCTTGTGGCAGCGGACAGAGCACTTACGGCAACCTATTGGATTTTGGTCCCAATTGTGGAAAGGTGCTGAAGTCTGTTACTCATTAGTGGAGAAGCAGCTGGCAGCTGTGTGCTGCCCTCCTGGCAACTGAGAGTATTACAACCACAACACCAGGTACAGTCAAGACAACATATCCTATTGCAGGATGGGTGAGAGATTGGGCGACCAACCCACGTAGTGGTATGGCCCACATGTCTACCCTGGCCATGTAGGGTGCCTACCTGCAACAACGCTGTGCTCTTAGCACCAGCCTGTTGAGAGCAGAACTGCAGGAAGTCTTGGGTTCAGTCACCTATGCGACCTTAGAGTCAGGTGCAGCTGGGGCTCAGGAGGCAGAACCTGAAGTCAGTCCCTACCAGGAGGGGTGGGTGCCCATCCCCGAGGATGCCTGGTATACTGATGGTTCCAGCAGGGGCCAACCTGCCAAATGGATGGCTATCGCCTTCCATCCAGCCACTGAGACTATTTGGATGGACACAGGTACAGGCCAAAGCAGCCAATGGGCAGAATTAAGAGCTGTTTGGCTAGTTGCCCATAATGAACCTTCACCTCTGGTGATCTGTACTGACAGTTGGGCTGTCTATCGTGGACTGACCCTTTGGATTGCTACTTGGCACATTAACCAGTGGATGGTAATGCACCGTCCACTATGGGGTCAGGCCATGTGGCAGGACTTATGGGAAATAGGACACCAAAAGCAGGTGACAGTAAAGCCCTGGCTGGTTGGCTCAGCGGTAGAGCGTCGGCCTAGCATGCGGAGGACCCGGGTTCGATTCCCGGCCAGGGCACACAGGAGAAGCGCCCATTTGCTTCTCCACCCCTCCGCCGCGCTTTCCTCTCTGTCTCTCTCTTCCCCTCCCGCAGCCAAGGCTCCATTGGAGCAAAAGATGGCCCGGGCGCTGGGGATGGCTCTGTGGCCTCTGCCCCAGGCGCTAGAGTGGCTCTGGTCGCAATATGGCGACGCCCAGGATGGGCAGAGCATCGCCCCCTGGTGGGCAGAGCGTCGCCCCCTGGTGGGCGTGCCGGGTGGATCCCGGTCGGGCGCATGCGGGAGTCTGTCTGTCTCTCCCTGTTTCCAGCTTCAGAAAAATGAAAGAAAAAAAAAAAAAGAAAAAAAAGAAAAAAAAAAAAAAAGCAGGTGACAGTATATCATGTCATGGGGCATGCCCCTCTATCCCATCCTGGGAATGATGAGGCAGATACATTGGCAAGGGTGCGATGGTTGGAGACTGCACCTGCAGGTGGTGTGGCGCAGTGGCTCCACCGGTGCCTGCTCCATGTGGGACAGAAAACTATGTGGGCTACGGTTAAGGCATGGAACTTGCCTGTGTCCTATGCAGAGGTACTTGCAGCCTGTGAGCAATGTGCAGTATGTTCCAAGGAACACCCTCGGAGACCACTGGTGTCACCTGGACAGATCTGGAGGGGCCATGTTCCACTGACATGGTGGCAGATAGACATCATTGGACCCTTACCAAAGTCAGAGGGTACCAGTATGCAGTCACTTGTGTAGATACTGCCACCGGGCTGCTTGCTGCTTACCCCGCCTGTAACCCTGACCAGAGGGCAGTCATACAGGCTCTGGACCGCCTGAGTGCTGCATATGGGCGACCGCTGGTCCTTGAAAGTGACAGTGGTACCCACTTCACTGGTTCAACGGTGAGGCAATGGGCTCAAGAGCTAGGAGTGGACTAGAAGTACCATGTTCCCTACCACCCCCAGGCTGCTGCTAACATTGAGCGGTATAATGGACTCTTAAAGCAGGGACTGCAACAGGAAGGGGGTACCAGCTCCCTTACTGGATGGACATGCCACTTATGGACATACTCCGGATTTTGAATGAGAGACCTTGACGGGGGAGCCCAGCTCCAGTAGAGGCCCTCCTGCATTGGGTAGCTGCCCCCATTCAGTTGCAGATACACACCAAGGACGTTTTACTCAAGCCAGGTTTTGGATAGCAGGGCAACATGCTCTTGCCTGCCCAACAGTCCTTCTTAAAGGCCAACAGCTTTGATGGACTTGGCCCTGAACTGTACAGGCCGCCCATCTGAATTGGCGGCCAGCACCTGGCCACCTAAGGTAGAAGTGTATTATCCCTTGAGTGCTCAGGGGTCAGCATTATGAAGGGCACCTTGTAATTTCTTTATGGCCGATAGTGATGTTGGGCAGATAAAATATATTATGCTCACTTTGTTAAAGATGGCGCTGCCCACATGGAAGCTCATCGCCCACGTGATATTAATGTGTTTTGGGGCGGGCTGTGGGCAGGCAGGATCCTTGTAGCCTGGGGCTTGGTTTTGGAATTAAGCCTTTCCCACCCTTTATGATGTGGGGTGGTACAATCCCATCATGCCTCAGAAAGTGACTTTGTATTAGAGACTTCCCTATTTGTATATTGGATTAAAGGTTTTTAATCTACACTATAAAGTGGGGCAGGCCGGAAGCTTGCTCTCTCTCGGTTCCTGAGATTATCATTAGAGGAGAGAGCAGAGAGGAGAGCAGAGAGAGGCCACATGGAGGAGGCCAGGAGAAGCAGCCAAGATGGTGGAGTGCTAAGTGAGAAGCCAGTTTGTGCAGAGTTGTGCAAGGAGAAGGAAGGAGATGGGGAACAGAGGTGAATAAGGCTAGTGAGGTTAGAAATCTTTGATTCTAGGAAACTCGGATAAGTCAGTAGATTTGTGAGCACTGAATGAGTGGGTTTTAGAGCCCAGTGTGTGTTTTTACTTGCTCACTGGGTAATAGCTAGGATTAAAGATGATGGCCCACCAGTTCTTGGCTCCGTTGTTTCATTACCGTCTGTCCAAATCCAGTGCGAACCTGCATGGGCCAGGCAGCTGTGATGGTGGCTGTGGTTACTGGCTTTACAAATGAGTTCTCCTATTTTACTACACATAGAACCAGCAGATGCTGGTGTATTGGCCAATAAGGTTTGGTATGCCTGCTCAGGGTGGCCTCTGGTACCAGCTACGGTGCTGTCTGCAGACAAAACTCTGGCCTGTATTCTACCAAAGGGAAAAGATTTGCCTCTCTTGGTGCCGCTGACAGCTCTGTCATTTCGCCCATAGCTTTTGATTTATTAATTCTATTGCTGTAGTTGGTACTGTTTCTGTTTATGCAATGTACCCCACTCCTTGCACAGTGACCATCATGGAAGATACCTGTGGTTTAGATTGTGAAGCGAGCAAAAGGGGTGGAATGTTGGCCAAATAAGCTTGTAAATATGATATATATGTTTGCTCACTTATAGTTTGTATTGGGTGTGGGGGACAGGCTGTAAGCAGGCCAGGTCATTATAGCCTAAGGCTTAGTTTTAAGACTAAGCTTTTGGCCCTGGCCAGTTGGCTCAGTGGTAGAGTGTCGGCCTGGCGTGTGGAAGTCCCGGGTTCGATTCCCGGCCAGGGCACACAGGAGAAGCGCCCATCTGCTTCTCCACCCCTCCCCCTCTCCTTCCTCTCTGTCTCTCTCTTCCCCTCCCGCAGCCGAGGCTCCATTGGAGCAAAAGATGGCCCGGGTGCTGGGGATGGCTCCTTGGCCTCTGCCCCAGGTGCTAGAGTGGCTCTGGTCGTGACAGAGCAACGCCCCAGATGGGCAGAGCATCGCCCCCTGGTGGGCGTGCCAGGTGGATCCCGGTCGGGCGCATACGGGAGTCTGTCTGCCTGCCTCCCCGTTTCCAGCTTCAGGAAAAAAAAAAAAAAAAAAACTAAGCTTTTCCCCACAATAGACTGATTGCATGGTGTAGGGTGGTTCATTCTCATGAGGAATCCCATTATGCCTCAGATAAGTGACTTTGTATCAGAGACTTTCTTTTTTGTATATTGGATTATTGGATTAAAGTTTTTTTTGTTAAAGATTTTTTTTATTTATTCATTAGAGAGAGAGAGAGAGAGAGAGAGAGAGAGAAGGGGGAGGAGCAGGAAGCATCAACTCCCATATGTGCCTTGACCAGGCAAGCCCAGGGTTTTGAACTGGCAACCTCAGCGTTTCCAGGTAGACGCTTTATCCACTGAGTCACCACAGGTCAGGCTGGATTAAAGGTTTTGATTTCTATACTATAAAGTAGGCAGACCAGGAGCTTGCTCTCTCTGTTCTTGCTATCACCATTGCAGGGGCCTCCCTGATCCCTTGCCCTACATAGCAAAAGCAGGTTTTCTGCTTTTCCCTTGTCTTCTCTTGTGTCTTGTCTGTCTTGGTGAGACACCAATAAACAGAATGGCCCACCATCCTCTGACTCCGCCTGTAAGGTATTTTTCCCCACAGAGAAAGAAGGAAGGGGCCGGAGCCACGAAGTGTGAAATAATAAAAGGCTTTATTGAGTACAGCGTGCATCCTGCCCGACGAGGCCCTCTGGTCCCGGGGGACAGAGACCAGAGGAGTTGCAAGGGGTGACCCGTGTGAGAGATATTTAAAAGGTCCCTAGGGTGGTTGAGTTAATATGATGTGGTGAAATCTCACTGGCTGACGGACGGTCGCTCTTTTCCAAAGGGCTTCTGGGAAGTTTCTTTTGGTGCGCTTGGTTGTGGGCGGTCCTAGCCAAAGTTCTCCCATTATCCACCTACCTTACATTCTGACCTTTTGTGTTAAATAGAATAGGGGCGCCATTTATTCGTCTGGCTACTTCCTGCTGATTAGGGCCATCGTGGGGAGGGGAGATTGGCCGGTGGTGGTTTTGTGGGGTGTCAGGAGAAACATCTGTTTGGCCGTGACTGGAGAAACTTCGCGGATGCAGTTCTGTAAGGATTTAAAAACAAGAAGAGTAATAGGGGGATTTGCAGGGTTCAGCCTTTTGGTGAGCTGGAGATGGGTAGGATCCAGTAGTTCCGACTGCCAGTGGTCCTGTATGGAGGCAAGCTTGAGGCAAAACTGCATGTCAGGAGTAGCATAGAAAGGGGAAAGGAAAGGGTCCCATCCATTCCCATAACTGAGACCTGTGAGGGAATTAGAGGTCCAGAGTGTGATGGCAAAACAGAGAAGGTAGCCCCCGTGTCCACAAGAAATAAGATGGACTTACCTGTTTTTGTAGCATTACCTGGGTTTGGGTGAGGCTGATGAGGGTCTCCAAGTCCAGGGTGTCAGTCCCAGGAGTTTGAGCGATGGGCCCACCTGGCTGGATTGGCCTCCCATTGGGGTGGCTTGTCCTCCATGTAGAGACGTTGAGGAAAAGCCTGTTGCCCAAAGGGGCAATTGCTCCGCCAGTGACCGGTTGCTTGCAGTTAGGGCAGTGCTCAGTGGGCAGCTGCAGGCAGGGGCCCTGCTGGGACCAGTGACCCTGCTTGCCACACTTAAAGCAAGCTGCTAGTGGGATTCCTCTTTGTGGCTTGGACTTGGGTCGGGCACTTCCTGTGTCTTGCCTCTGTTGCTCTGCGGGCCTCAGGGCTGCCACAAGAGTCTGGGTTTGGAGAGTTACCTTCTGCTGCATGCGGGCCTGGCGAACAGCCTTGTCCTGTTTCTACTAGTTGGGACCATTAAAAACTTTAAATGCCGTGTTCACAGGTCCCAGATAGGGTTTTGGGGGGGTTGAGAATAAGAGGAGGAGGGCTCGTGAGGAGCCTGGCACCCAGATCCAGCTGGAAACACTGGAGCCAGAGGCAGAACAGGGCCAGAACTTCTTGCAAGAAAATTGGGGTTGGGCCTTGGAGTCCTGCAAACCAGTGTAAGAGCCAATGACAGGCTGAGAATGGCCTGACAGAGGAGGAGTTTAAGAACACAGTGGAGAAGGGAGGGGCCCCTGGCCAGCAGGGGAGGAGAAAGAGAGGTGGTAGTGGTGAATAAGAAACAGGATTTTGCCAAGGGAGGGGAGGGGGCTCTTGGAGGGAAGAGATCTGAGTGAAAGAGGCCCGCAGAGGGACCAGAGAGAAGTCCCGAGAGAGGGGTGCCCCTGGGGGTCAGGCAGGAGGGGGAGAGAGTTGGGAGTCCGCAGAGAAGGAAAGATCAGGAGCAGAGGTTTCTCTGGCCAGAAAAAGGCCTGTGTGGTGGAACAGACGGCACAGAGATTAAGGACGGGTGTATGAATAACTAGAAGCCGTGAATGTAAGAGATCTCCAATCAGTTCCCAGCTCTTTTGGCGATAGTTAAACTGGTGAGGGTGTTAAAACCGAAAGCCCCTTCAGGAGGCTAATTCAGTGGGTTCTGTGACCTGGCCACAGTGGAGAAGAACAGTTTCTTCTTCTTTAGGGAGGGAGATTCCTGTGCCCCCATGGCCGCCCTCAGTCCTCGGAGTGGTCAGAGATGAGTATTGGCGTCCCAAAACTCAAGCTCTGGCCACGAACAGATAAGGTAAAGTGGATGTGCTCGGGACGTCTCCATGGGCACAAGTACTTGGACGGAAAGAGGTCCCTGACGCAGCTGCGGTTTTGAACAGGGAGTCTCAGTGGAAAGAACTGAGGGGAAGGCCGGAGGCAGGGGACTTACCACACAGTGCGCCAAAGTGGGTGGAAGGTCGGAGATCCTGGTTCTTTCTCGGAGGGGACGGGGAGAGGAACGGTCCTTGCGGACTTCAAACTCCTTCCAGGTTTTCGGCACCAAAATGTAAGGTATTTTTCCCCACTGAGAAGGAAGGAAGGGGCCAGAGCCACAAAGTGTGGAATAATAAAAGGCTTTATTGAGTACAGCGCGCATCCTGCCCGACGAGGTCCTCTGGTCCCGGGGGACAGAGACCAGAGGAGTTGCAAGGGGTGACCCTTGTGAGAGATATTTAAAGGGTCCCTAGGGTGGTCGAGTTAATATGACATGGGGAAATAAATCTCACTGGCTGACGTACAGTTGCTCTTTTCCAAAGGGCTCCTGGGAAGTTTCTTTTGGCATGCTTGGTTGTGGGCGGTCCCAGCCAAAGTTCCCCCATTATCCACCGATCTTACTCCGCCATTTCTCTACAATCTGCCTGAATCCTATGGGAACCTGCATGTGAATGGCCACAGTGGCGGCTCCTGACCATAAAAGGAGGTTCAGATGAACAGGGAGAAAGAGCTGCAATCCTTAGAAAGCCATATGATTACACAAGATTATAAAGAGACCTCAAATTTCTCTAATTTAGATCTTTCATTGTAAAAATAAAGAAACCAAGGTCATTGGAGTTTATTTGGGATATGTCTCAGGTTTTTTCTCTTAGTTAATGATTGAAATGATTATTAGATGGGTCTTCCTGAGCCCAGTCCTCTTTCCTGCTTTACCATACTACTTATGTCTCCTACTTTGAAATCTTTCATTTCAATTTTAGTTACTCCTTTTAAAGCAGTAGGCATTTAACTGGTGTGGTTTTTTGTTTTGTTTTGTTTTTTCATTTTTCCTAAGCTGGAAATGGGGAGGCAGTCAGACAGACTCCCACATGCGCCCGACCGGGATCCACCCGGCATGCCCACCAGGGTGCGATGCTCTGCCCCTCTGGGGCGTCGCTCTGTTGCATTCAGAGCCATTCTAGCACCTGAGGCAGAGGCCATGGAGCCATCCTCAGCGCCCGGGCTATCTTTGCTCCAATGGAACCTCGGCTGTGGGAGGGGAAGAGAGAGACAGAGAGGAAGGAGAGGGGGAGGGGTGGAGAAGCAGATGGGTGCTTCTCCTGTGTGCCCTGGCCGGGAATCGAACCCGGGACTCCTGCACGCCAGGCCGACGCTCTACCATTGAGCCAACCGGCCAGGGCTAACTAGTGTTTAAGGCATGACCTTCAAAGGTCTGCACGCAGAGCTACGCAGGGGTTCTTTCTTTTGACAGTACTGTAATATTCAAGACCTCGCTGGAGCCATTTTCCAAGGGTTTGACAGGACTTCCTGTACCATGTTTCCTCCCGTGAGACTTGGGGAGAGTGATCAAAGTGAAATCCATTGCTCACAGTGTTCCACAGAGAATCAGTGTCTGAATTGGCATTACCATTCATTCTGATCCCCTTAAAAAAGCCTGACTCTTGGGGACAACTGGCCAGGTGAGGCTGTTACTCTTTGCCTATCATCTCAAGCTGTGAATCTCCTTTAAATGACAACATCGTTAGATTCCTGTTGCTGCCTTTAAACATATCCTGGCATTGGTTGCTGCTTGTTTGACCTTTAGTTATAAAATGGATTGGGAGTGTTTAATGAAAACTAAAAATTTTGGTAAGAGGTAAGAGCATTGAGATATTGGGCTTCTTGCTGAAATACTGAGGGTAAGGCATTTCAAGAAAATTGTGTGTTCCTTTTTTTTTTTTTTTTTTTTTTTTTTTTTACAGAGACAGAGAGAGAGTCAGAGAGAGGGATAGATAGGGACAGACAGACAGGAACGGAGAGAGATGAGAAGCATCAATCATTAGTTTTTCGTTGCGACACCTTAGTTGTTCATTGATTACTTTCTCATATGTGCCTTAACCGTGGGGCTACAGCAGACCAAGTAACCCCTTGCTCGAGCCAGCAACCTTGGGTCCAAGCTGCTGAGCTTTTGCTCAAACCAGATAACCAGATGAGCCCACGCTCAAACTGGTAACCCCGGGGTCTCGAACCTGGGTCCTCCGCATTCCAGTCCGACGCTTTATCCACCACGCCACCGCCTGGTCAGGCATGTTCCCTTTCTATCTTACAAGTGACTCTGGTGTAAATTTCAGTTTGAGCCCTTACAATATAATTATAGTGCCCCCCTTGTCCCTTGGGCAGCCTTTCTTTTTGGTAAGAAATGCAGCTGGTCCCTTGGGTGGCAGGAAGTAGAGATGGGGGACTGGGCTTCTTCCTGGCTCACCGGGCTGCAAGGTCGGCTGCACACCACTTCCTTCGGCCCGGCCCCACACTTCCTTACACTAGCACTGCGCTGCCAAACGGCAGAAATCCTGGAAGAGGGCCCAATCAAGTTTATTACTTGCCTTTTGGAAACGTAGGCTTGTGTTTTTTGGCGAGGCATGAGCAAAGCCCAGTTATTTGACTGCTCTGAGATTTAACTCCATTCAGATTCTGGATACTGACATATGAGTATGTGTGAACAGCGGCCCCATTTCCCCCCGTTTGTCTGCCCTGGATGTGCCCCTAGACAGCTGGCTCTGCCAGCTTCCCCAGTACTGGCCACACGTGCCAGGTGCTAGAGCCCTGCTCCTCCTCCCCCAGCTCACTCCCAGTTGGCTACAGTGGGCACCGGTAGAAGCTCCGTGTAGCTGCCTCTGCCTCTGCCTCTGAGGAAGGGCAGAGTCACTGTTATCCGTAAGCCAGATGGTAAGCAGTGTTAAGGGCACATACGTTATAGAACCAGAGTAGGGTGAGGAAAAGATATCCCCTGTCCTGTATCTCTTTCAGTGAGGACAAGCAAGGAATTTTTAGCAAATCTGAACATTGCTGCAATGCTGAGAACAATGTCTGGTACAAAGTAACATTTAATAAATGTTTGTAAATTAATAATTTAATATATTCTTCAGTTATTTCATATAAACTTTCTTATTCTATTAGAGAAAATAAAGGTTATGAGAGTTGTATCGGGGGGTAGGCCAGACTGCAACTCGAAGTAGACTCAGAGATGTGTAATGGCTCAAACACAACAGAAGTCTATTTCTTGCTCATGTTCCAAGTGGATGTTTCTGGTTACTAGGTGACTCTCCTCCACTGACTTCGGGACTCAGGCTTCTCCCACCTGCGGTTCTGTCATCCCCAAAGACCACATGGTGATAGCATCCAGTCGCCAGAAGGAGAAAGAGATGGAATAGCACAGAAGGCAGGCTCTTAGCTTTAGTACCTGTAGTATTGTACATCACTGTGCCTAGTACGCAATCTCATGGCCAACTATAAAGGAGGCTGGTAAGTGTAGTCTATATGTGTGCCCAGGGTTATACTAAAATCTCTACCCAACTTAGAGATTAAGAACAGCTGGTGCAAGTTCCCGTGGTAAATTTCACTTGTTTTAAGTGTTCCCATCCGTGAAAACCCAGTGATATTAAGAAAACCCTTAAGCTTTTACCAGTAAGTGAAAAAGCAGGACTTTTTGACTCCCTGAGATAAGAATAGGTCTTTTACAACTTTGTGTTTCAAAAGCAATTCTTATAGGATGCAACCACACTTTTTTTTTTTTTTTTTTTACAGAGACAGAGAGAGAGTCAGAGAGAGGGATAGACAGGGACAGAGAGATAAGAAGCATCAATCATTAGTTTTTCGTTGTGCATTGCAACACATTAATTGTTCATTGATTGCTTTCTCATACGTGCCTTGACCACGGGCCTTTAGCAGACTGAGCAAAGCCAGCAACCTTGGGCTCAAGCTGGTGAGCTTTTGCTCAAGCCAGATGAGCCCTCGTTCAAGCTGGCGACCTCAGGGTCTCGAACCTGGGTCTTCCTCATCCTAGCCCGACGCTCTATCCACTGCGCCACCGCCCGGTCAGGCTGCAACCACACTTTTAAAAATAACTCTGAAGACCCCACAGTTCCATCTTTAAAATGCCAGCTCTACCTACTTTGAGGCTAACTTCCATACTCCCCCTTGATCACCTTTTTGTGAAAGGGGCCTTTTACCATGATCCCTGAGGATATGGATATGGTAGTAATGAAGGTAGACAGAGAGGCACAGTCAGGGGAGCCAAAGAGTGTACTTGCCCCCTCCCATCCCTCTAAAGAAGGAAAGCAGAGAGGAGGTCTTTAATTAGAGAGAGCGCAGAACAGAGACTTTTCAAGGAGACAGAAGATCTCCTGAGGTGTCAGTGTGCCTGAGTGCCTGAGCTGTGTCTTCACAGAAGCAGGGAAAGCTCTCTGAAGGGAGAGGCAGGAGTGCGATTTCTGCCCTGAGCTTTTGTTTCCCCTGATCTTTTCTTTTCCTGATTTGCGCCTTTCCGCCTTTCCATGTCACTCTCCAGCCCTTTTCTGGAGGGAGGAAGGGAGGGAGGGAAGGAGGGAGGGAGGGAGGGTAATCTGCCTGCTAACATATTTAGCTTTGGGAAGTGCTTAAAGGTTTTGAGATTTCTTTCCCACTCTCCCACCTAGACATAATTGCCAAGGGTAAAAGGCATAAGAGGCAAGTGATAAAATAATTGGAACAAAGTGATGCAATTCAAATTCCTCAGGTCCTAGTATCTCTCTGTAAGACCCAAATAAAATTTGTTCCTTTACTGAGACATTTAGATACATTGTTTGAACAAAGGAAAACTGGGTCACTTCAAAATGTCCACTATGTGGTAATCCATGCATTCAGTCGGTATTGTAACTAATGAAAACACTGGCGACAGTCTGCCCATTGTTTGAGGTTGAGCAACAGGAAATGGCAGACCAATAAGGAGCTAGAGAAGGCTTATGTAATTCCAGAAGGAAGCAGACACTGCACAATTTTGAGTGATAGCCTCATGTTTGTAGATTTAGGTCCACCTGAGCAGGCTTTATTCCTCATGGACATAGAGATGTTTGTTTGTTTTGTCCTTGTCGTTTGATTTTGACAGAAATTAACTGTAGATTTTTGCTTTCCTTATGGCCAGAAATGGTGTATTGAAAAACTTTGTTTTAGATGACAGTTTTCACACACAGTTATAATTCATCTGATGAGGTAGAACTAACTATGCAAAAGGAAATGTCACTGGCTGACTTAGTTGCTTGGGACAGTTGACAGTAATGTCATGTGGTGGCCTTTGGACTCAGGAGATGTGGAGTCCAGACCTGGGTCTGGCAGCATCAGCTGTGTAGACATAGGCAAACTGCTTAACCACTCTGGAGTAGTCAAGTCAAGTGAGGGGCTGGGATTGCATGTTCTCTCAGGCTTGCTGCCCTAAAATTCTGTGTTCTAAGCCCTTCGGGGAAGTCAGGGACCGTGAGATGCTTGTACAACTGAAAGGTCAGAGTACCAAGTGTACAAGCTGACTTGCCAGTGAAAATGTCATTCAAGTTTATCTGCTGATAGATAGTTTATCCCTTTGGTCTCCTCTCAGTTTTTGTTTTTATAAATGGACAAGTTCTCTGATAATTTGTTATTTTTTGCTACAAAATAATCAATCTTGGTTAGATTAGAAACAAAAGTATTCTTTCACTACACTTGAAAACTGTAAAACTTGCCATTTAAATTCATCTGTTAAGGATTTTGAAGAGTATTACACACATTGCTCAGCAGGATATGTATTTCAGGGACATGAATTGACACTTGAATTAGCTCTGTAGATAGGGAAGATTAGGCAGAAGATCATGGGTTTAAATTCTGGCTTCACTGCAGGCGCTGGCGGTGTGACCCTGGGCACATTCTGTGATCTCTGAATCCCCAAGTCCACGTCCTTTCTAACTTAAAGTTATGGGCCCTTGTAATATGTATCCCTATTTTGAAAAGATTACCTATACTTTGAAAGAGAAATCACATCAAGAATTTAGACATCTTCCACAGGATGACCCACCTGTCCCAAACCAGCATTAACGCTTACTTTATCAGAACATTTTATTTAACAAATTTTTTAAGCTTATTGAAGAAGATACTCACTAAAGCTCTTCTGTCTGCTTTCAGAATATTTTTTGAAAAAAAAATACATGCATGTAAACTTATATAGTTTTACTTTACCATGCTGGGTAACACGGAACAGTGGTAATCGTTACTCATTCTCATGGCTGAACACATAGACCAAAGGAAGGACCTGTAGGCAAATAATGATTTTACTATTACATAGTGTGAAATGTTTCTGTCAGGAACCTTTGGGATGAGTAATGTGATTCTGTTGTAAGTAGGCAGAAATTTAGAACAAAAATAAAACATGTCAGCAGAAACACACAATGGTGAACTGTCTGTCATCTGAGTGATTGGGAAAGCCTTGAAGGTGTTCAGTGCAGAAGTGAGTCATAACAACGAGCTCCCCTCCTCACAACAAAGCCATGTCGTGCTGTTTGGATACCTCAAAATGTCACCCCTTTTTTCCTGCCCTTCTGTACTAAATTTCTTACCTTGCTTTTCCATGTTTCACGTAAAAGAGGTTTCTAGACATGGTATCTGTTTCAGTTTATGTAAACTTCATAATCTGTGAAGCTTTTTTTTTTCTGGGGCTCTTGTGGGTGTTTTGTGTGTGTTACTGTCATCCTCAAATCAGCCCTGTGAAATAGGTAATATTATTATACCCAATTTAAGGGTGAAGAAGCTGAGGCTCAAAGAGGTTAAGTAACTGGTTCAAGGTCACAGGTAATCAATCATATGCAGAGCCAACATTTTGATCCACTCCTGTCTGACACTCGTGTCTTCATCTGCAAGCTGTGTATTACCTGGTCTTAAAGCTGCGGTGGCTCTTCAGCCTCACACTAATTATTCTGTTGCTTCTCTAGAAGCCCTCTCCTCTTCTGAGAGGAGCCCATTCCTTCAGACAGGCCTTGGAATGTGAACTATTGAGAATTTAAGCCAGTGGGTTTGGAAGCAGTGGAGTCCTATTCTGCCACTCAGTCCCGATGGGAGCATCCGTGAAACAGGTCCCGGCTGAGGTTGGGTGTGCACACTGTGTGGGTTTGGTTTCATGGACAGCCGCTTTTCATCTGACAGCAGTAAGTATCCGGAGACAAAGGATTGGACTCGGGATGACCTTGGTCATGAGCTGGAAGCCTCTAGGACCCTCCAAGGGGTGTGAGAACTGACCAGAATTTTGTCCCTTCCATACTGTGTCAGGCCTTCAGCAAGGATATTCTATTCAGACAATGTCTGGTTAACATCCAGCTACTTTTTTTATTTTTTCCTGATTGGTAGTCCAGTTTACTTAACAGCACCCTTGGATACAATCTTCAGACAAGTTTCACTGGTACTTCCTTGGGTCCTTTGTTCCAAGAGGCTCAGTCCCTCTCCCTGGCTGTCTCCTCGCCCACTGCTGGGCTCTTCACTGGCCCCTCTCCCTACTCAGTTGATGTTCAACTGATCAGTTGGAAGCTCACCTTCCTGGAAGGGATCTTGATTTTCCTTTTTAAAGATCTTAAAAGGTGCTTGGCCAGGCGGTGGCGCGGTGGATAGAGCGTCGGACTGGGATGCCGAGGACCCAGGTTCGAGACCCCGAGGTCGCCAGCTTGAGCGCGGGCTCATCTGGTTTGAGCAAAGGCCCACCAGCTTGAACCCAAGGTCGCTGGCTCCAGCAAGGGGTTACTCGGTCTGCTGAAGGCCCACGGTCAAGGCACATATGAGAAAGCAATCAATGAACAACTAAGGTGCAATGAAAAACTAATGATTGATGCTTCTTATCTCCCTCCGTTCCTGTCGGTCCCTGTCTATCCCTCTCTCTGACTCACTCTGTCTCTATAAAAAATAATAAAATTTAAAAAAAAGATCTTAAAAGGTAGTTTTTTTTCCCTTAGAAATTCAGTTAATGTTTTAGTGACACAGGCTCCAGGGCAGTTCTCTTGAAAGGATCCCAAATTTAGATTTTTTTCTTAATACTGAGTTGTAAGAGTTCTTTATATATTATTCTGGATATATCTATTATCAAATATATGTATAATGAATATTGTCTCTTAATCTGTGGCCTGTTGTATCATTTTCTTAATGGTATCTTTGAAAGAGAAGTTTAAAGTTTTGATGAAGATGAATTTAATGATTTCTTTTTTTTGATGGTTAGTGTTTTTTGAACTACAATATCCGTGCCTACCCCAAGATAATAAAGGCTTTTCCCTAATGTTTTCTTCTAGACTTTTTTTTTTCTTTTTTTACAGGGACAGAGAGAGAGTCAGATATAGACAGACAGACAGGAAGGAGAGAGATGAGAAGCATCAATCATCAGTCTTTGGTTGCAACATCGTAGTTGTTCATTGATTGCTTTCTCATATGTGCCATGACCGCGGGCCTTCAGCAGACTGAGTAACCCCCGCTCGAACCAGTGACATTGGGTCCATGCCAGTGAGCTTTTTGCTCAAGCCAGATGAGCCCGTGCTCAAGCTGGCAACCCCAGGGTCTCGAACTTGGGTCTTTCCGCATCCCAGTTGGATGCTCTATCCACTGTGGCACCGCCTGGTCAGGCTCTTCTAGAAGTTTTATCATTTTAGCTCTGTGATCCATTTCATGTTAATTTTTGTGTTTTGGGTGAGGTGTAGGTAGGGGCCCAGGTTTGGTTTTGTTTTTTTTCCCTGCATACATATCTATTTATTCTAGCAGTAACAGCTGAAAAACTTTCTTTTCGTCATATAATTACCTTGGAGCCTTTGTAAAAAAAAAAAAAAATCAATGTTCAAATGTACTTCTGCATTCTGTTCAGTTTCATTGATCTATATGTCTGTCTCTATACTAATACTACACTATTTTGACTACCATGGCTTACAGTAAGTCTTGATATCAAGTACTACAAATCTTCAAACAATGTTCTTTTTCAAATTTCTTTTGACCAGTCTACATGCTTAGAATCAGCTTATCAAATCCCTACAAAAAAAATGCCTTCTAGAATTTTGATTCAGATTGCCAAAATAAATTATTTTGGCAACAATTGACATCCTAATGGTATTGAATCTCCCAATTTGTGAACATGGTATACTTCTCCATTTTTGAGATATCCTTTAATTTTTCACAGCAGGGTTTTGTAATATTAGTATACAGGTATTGTACAAATTGTGTTGAATTTTTCCCTATGTATTTCATGTTGTTGATGTAATTCTAAATAGTATTTTTTTATTCCATTGTTTAGTTGTTCATTGCAAGTATATAGAAACACAGTTGATTATTGTAAATTGATCGTGTATCTTGAAACCTTGCAAAATTCACTTGTTTTATTAGTTTTTGGTAGATTCCTTAATTAAGATTTTCTAAATGAACTATCATGTCATCTTGAGATAAAGGCCTTTTTTTTTATTCCTTTCCAGTTTCTATCCTTTTCATTTCCTTTTGTGGGTTAGTTGTGCTGGCGAGTGCCCTGTTGAGCAGACGTGAGAGAGCTTCCCTTCCTTGTTCCTGATCCCAGGGGGGAGTGTCTTTCACCAGGACTGCCCTTAGCGTAGCTTTCTTACAGACACCCTTTAGCAGGTCGACTGTGTTCTTCTGTTCCTAGTTTGCTGACATTTTTCATAATTGTATTTGTTGAATGCTTTTTCTGCATCTATTAAAATAGATTATATGATTTTTAACCTTTATTCTGTTGAAATGGCAGATTACTTTGATTTTCATATGCCGCAAAAGCATGCATCCTTGAGATAACCCTCACTTGGTTAGGAAATACTCCCTTTTGTACATTGTTGGCTTTGATCAGCTAACGTTTTGGACCATTTCTGGGAGTGGATTGACCAGGGAGCACACAGGTTGCCCCATCCATAGAGGCTGCTTGGAACACAGTTGAGTGCATTCTGTGGAGAGCTGATGTTAGTAAGGCCTGCAGACACACCCATAAATAATCTCACCTCCTTTTTCACTTGTCCTTTGAAATGTACTCTCATGAAAAACAAGATGTAAATATATAGGACAAGGTTTGAAGTATGAGTTTGAGAGTAAATATTTAGTTCCTTGACGGCAGGGACTTTAATCTTACTCATTTCTATCAGTGAAAAAATGAAATTCAACTGGTGTTACAGAGACCCAAAATTATAGTGCCCTATACAGAATGGAAATTTCTTCTCTTCCATGCTTGGTACTGCTCTCAGCCACAAGAGTCCTCATGGACCCAGACTTCTCTAGCTTACTGCTCTGCCCAGCCAATGATTGGACCTTAGTTATTCCTGTGGTCTAAATGGGCTGCATCCACATGGCAGCAATAGCAGAGTGAGGGAAGGGACAGAGAGGGGGAGGGCAGTGTGTGCCAGCTAGCGGCTGCTGCAACACTTGCACGTGTACACTCCACTGACTAGAAACACAGTCATGCGGTCACAGCAGAGCAGGGCTATCGAGGCAAGAGTTGTGGAGAAGAAAGTCATTCTCTGTATTGGAAAATCTAATCTTTTTTTTTGTTTGTTTGTTTTTTTTTTTTTTCATTTTTCTGAAGCTGGAAACGGGGAGAGACAGTCAGACAGACTCCCGCATGCGCCCGACCGGGATCCACCCGGCACGCCCACCATGGGGCGACGCTCTGCCCACCAGGGGGCGATGCTCTGCCCATCCTGGGCGTCGCCATATTGCGACCAGAGCCACTCTAGCGCCTGGGGCAGAGGCCACAGAGCCATCCCCAGCGCCCGGGCCATCTTTGCTCCAATGGAGCCTTGGCTGCGGGAGGGGAAGAGAGAGACAGAGAGGAAAGTGCGGCGGAGGGGTGGAGAAGCAAATGGGCGCTTCTCCTGTGTGCCCTGGCCGGGAATCGAACCCGGGTCCTCCGCACGCTAGGCCGACGCTCTACCGCTGAGCCAACCGGCCAGGGCCTTTTTTTTTTTTTTTAAATTTTACAATGGTGTTTCTGGAAGTTCTTGAAACAAGGTTATTTACAACATTTCTCTTTCTGGGCCTGAGTTTCCTGGAAGAGTAAAGTTATTTAACAAAGAAGTGGAAAAGAAAAGTCATATTAACGTACACAGTAGGCTGTGTGGATGTGTATAGTTTATTTCCCAGTATCTACCTCCCTAGGACCTTGCATGGTGCACCCTAGTGTACTCAATAAATGTGTGTTGAGGCCTGACCTGTGGTGGCGCAGTGGATAAAGCATCAACCTAAAACGCTGAGATCGCCAGTTCTAAACCCTGGGCTTACCTGGTCAAGGCACATATGGGAGTTAATGCTTCCTGCTCCCACCTTCTCTCTCTCCCTCTCTCTCTCTCTCTCTCTCTTCCTCTCTTTCCTCTCTAAAAAAAAATAAAATAAAAAAGAAACTGCCAAAAAGGCCCTGGCCAGTTAGCTTAAGTGGTAGAGTATCTTCCCTGGCGTGCGGGAGTCTCGGGTTTGATTCCCAGCCAGGGCACACAGGAGAAGCGCCCATCTGCTTTCCACCCCTCCCCCTCTCCTTCCTCTCTATCTCTCTCTTCCCCTCCCGCAGCCAAGGCTCCACTGGAGCAAAGTTGGCCAGGGCGCTGAGGACGGCTCCATGGCCTCCGCCTCAGGCACTAGAATGGCTCCAACTGCAGCAGAGCAATGCCCCAGATGGGCAGAGTATTGCCCTCTGGTGGGCATGCCGAGTGGATCCCAGTCAGGCGCATGCAAGAATCTGTCTGCCTGCCTCCCCTCCCCTAGCCCCACCCCTGCTTCTCACTTTGGAAAAAAATGCAAAAAAAACCCCAAAAAAACCCACCTGCCCCCCAAGATGTGTGTTGACTATGTATATTATATTTATGCTTCTAGAATCTTTGTGCCAAAAATAGAAATAGGAAAGGTGAGTAAAGATAGGTCCCAGATTGTCAAAATAGTAAGATGCAGAAATGCATTAGATACTGACTTTACTGCTAGGGTAGGTCTGTGCTGGGGTTCAGGGACACATACGGAGACCGGGAGTAGGGACTAGGGACCAGGGACACATACGGAGACCGGGAGTAGGGACTAGGGACCAGGGACAGCGTTTTCTCAAGAGCCCAGGACGTGAGGAACAGATATCACCAATCATATCCTTCCAGGTAAGACTTTAAAGTCTTACTTGTACCAAATTGAGACTTTCTTGCAGCAATCAGAAAGAATGGGAAAAGATTTAAAAGGCAGTGACTTTTCCATCATGTACTTTGATGTTCTTTAATGCCAAGCCATGTACCAACTAAAGGTCCACTGTCCTGATTAGGAAAGGAAGAGTAAAAGGAAGGTGCTGGGCAGAGGAGATCTGGGTCTAGTCTTGATTCTTTTGTCCTGAGACCTTGGAGGTCACTCATCCTGAAGTTTCGTCTTCTGTGGTCTTTTTCTTTCATGGACTGTTATGGAATTAACTCTGAAAAGACACACATGCTTGAATGATATATTCTCACCTGAGCGTGAGACATGATGTGGCTTCTGAACTGAGGGTCTGGCCGCGTTACACAAGGTGGAGGGGAGTGTGGAGTGTGGAGGGAAGTGTATGCCATTTGACAAATGCCCCGCTAAGATGCTTGTAACAACGGTCCGATCCGGTATATCGGGGACGGGCTGACTGCCAGGGGCCTTAGAGGTGATAGGTTAGCACATTAGAGGCCATTTCAGATAAGCACCCGAGATGCTGTCGAGTGTTGTGTGGAGATTGAGGGGAAGGGAATGCCCCTGCCCAGAGAAATGTGACCACCTGAGGTGCTGAATTCTGGAGCAGGCTGTGCGACAAGCTGTGCTGGTTCTTTTTTTTTTTTTTTCTGAAGCTGGAAACGGGGAGAGACAGACAGACTCCCGCATGCGCCCGACCGGGATCCACCCGGCACGCCCACCAGGGGGCAACGCTCTGCCCACCAGGGGGCGATGCTCTGCTCCTCTGGGGCATCGCTGTTGCGACCAGAGCCACTCTAGCGCCTGGGGCAGAGGCCAAGGAGCCATCCCCAGCGCCCAGGCCATCTTTGCTCCAATGGAGCCTCGCTGCGGGAGGGGAAGAGAGAGACAGAGAGGAAGGAGAGGGGGAGGGGTGGAGAAACAGATGGGTGCTTCTCCTGTGTGCCCTGGCTGGGAATCGAACCCGGGACTTCTGCACGCCAGGCCGACGCTCTACCACTGAGCCAACCGGCCAGGGCCTGTGCTGGTTCTTATGAGGAGCAGGAGACGGTTATCTCTTAGTCTTCCTCTAAAGACAGTTCTGGGGCCACAGTTGATAAAGTTCTGTTCATGAAGGGTGTTTTTAATCCCCCAGTGTGTCCCATAGAGCCAGTTTCCACCCAACCTGTGCAGATCACCTGACACTCTTGAGGGGCCCTATTTGAATAGATTAATGCATCTCATTTCTTTTCTTTCTAGATGGATCTTTCTGTAGAAACTCTCTTTAGCTTCATGCAAGAGCGCCAGAAAAGGTACGCAAAATATGCAGAGCAGATCCAGAAAGTCAACGAAATGTCCGCCATCCTCCGCCGCATCCAGATGGGCATAGACCAGACCGTGCCCCTGATGGAGAGGCTCAACAGCATGCTGCCCGAGGGCGAGCGGCTGGAGCCCTTCAGCATGAAACCAGAGCGCGAGCTCCAGCTGTAGCGCCGCTCCTCCCGCCTCCAGGCTTGCGTGCGCGGGGACGGCGGGCACCACCAGTTCCGAGGACATTTCGAACCAGTCAGATGACGCGCTGGGGCGCCGCTCCTCCCGCCTCCAGGCTGGCGTGCACGGGGACGGCGGGCACCACCAGTTCCGAGGACATTTCGAACCATTCAGATGACGCGCTGGGGCTCGAAGCTGGTGGAAGGGGATGTGACGCTGTCCACCGGCCTCCGCCCTGCCTCCCCCCCTCCTGGATGCAGCTCCCTTTGCAACATGAACCGCACTGATCCTGATAACTGCAGTTGCAATGGTTTTATTAGGACTTCTTTACATAACTCTGCCTTGGAAATTATTTTTATTTTCTTTAGATTTTTTTAAATTGAGAGTATATATTATCTAGTTTAGCTTGTGGAGTGAAAATATGGAGAGAAGGGCAGAAATCTCTTAAGCTGCTCTGTGTCCTTGATGCCTCCGTGCAGTTTTACTCGAGGTTCCCTGGTTTACGGGTTGTAAACATAAAGATTTCATTCAGTCCAGGCCTGTGTGTGGTCCCTGTCCCTGCCCTGGGTCCGCCTGGCAGGTCTTTCTCCGGCACCCTCTCCCTGCCCGGCTGAAACACTTACTTCTGCGGTGCCAGGCTCTGTGTCCCACGTCATGTCAGAAATGGACGACCCCCTTTCTGCACCCTCACTGGACTCCTCTCCCACTGACCGCCGGTGTCCTTGCACATAGTTCCGGTTTGTTTTCATACATCCGCGCTGGCAGGTGGTAGCCAGCACTTTCTTTCTGACCTGGTACACCTGTGGTGCGGCCAGGCACTGCCAGCCCGCCGGAGAGCGCTCATTCAGTGGGCATTATGGAGCCCATTCGATGTGCCAGACATTGGGCCAGGGACACAGAGGTGGCTAGAGTCCCTATCCTTCTTTTCTGAAGACAATAAGCTCGAAATGTTGAATTTCTCTGGGAGTTTAGGAAATGAAGCAATTTGAGTAACTACAGAAGTACTTCGTGCAATACTTTACACATCATAAATGTTCTCATGAAAGAAAAGACTGAAGACGGAAAGAAATGGAGTGTGGGAGCAGAGCAAGCAGGGACAGAGACGGGCTGGGGAGAAGGGCAGGCCTGGGGCCGGGGAGAAGGGCAGCCCTGGGGCCGGGGAGAAGGGGAGCCTGGGGCCGGGGAGAAAGGGAGTCTGGGGCCGGGGAGAAGGGCGGCCTGGGGCCGGGGAGAAGGGCAGGCCTGGGGCCCTTCGGGGAGAAGGGCAGGCCCGGGGCCGGGGAGAAGGGCAGCCCTGGGGCCGGGGAGAAGGGCGGCCTGGGGCCGGGGAGAAGGGCAGCCCTGGGGCCGGGGAGAAGGGCAGCCCTGGGGCCGGGGAGAAGGGCAGCCCTGGGGCCGGGGAGAAGGGCGGCCTGGGGCCGGGGAGAAGGGGAGCCTGGGGCCGGGGAGAAGGGGAGCCTGGGGCCGGGGAGAAGGGGAGCCCTGGGGCCGGGGAGAAGGGCAGGCCCGGGGCCGGGGAGAAGGGCAGCCCTGGGGCCGGGGGTCACGCAGGTCTCGTGATGCTCCCTTGAGTCCTCCAAACCTCACAGGTGTTTTCAGTGTCAAAAACTGCCTACAATATAGAAGATTAAAATTGATCTCAATTAACTTAGCACATATCTCAGATAAACCTCATCTGCTTCTTAGATTTAAATTTTTTTTCAATCTTGGATTTTAGTCAACCCAGAATAAAATGTAGGACGTAAACAGCATGAAAACAGAATGCAGAGAAGGATGGATTACTCTCTTCTGAATGACAGAAGGAATGTGAATATTCTAAGCTAAATGGAAAAAAAAATGTTAAAAATCAGAGGAAGGCCTGACCTGTGGTGGCACAGTGGGAAAAGCATCGACCCGGAATGCTGAGATCGCCAGTTTGAAACCCCGGGCTTGCCTGGTCAAGGCACATATAGGAGTTGATGCTTCCTACTCTTTCCCCTGTTTTCTCTCTTTCCTCTCTCTCTCTCTCTCTCTCTCCCCTCTCTAATAAAAATGAATAAACAAAATTTAAAAATAAAATAAAAACTTTAAAAAATCAGAGGAAAAAAAAACAACAGCTTCTAGGATTTCCTGAGGACCAAAAAACAGTATCAAGATTGTTTATTCCCTCGGAGCTGAAAAGACAAGTTGGAAGCCAGAGGCCAGAGAAGAGGCCAGAGCAGCACTAACCCTTTCAGCTCTCGGCCGCTGTGCCTTTCTCCTCCCATCACTGAGGAGGGTGCAGACACCCCGCTGAGCCTGAGGACTGGTCTGAGGAAGCCATGGAGGAACTGGAAGCGCGAGCTAGGGGCAGGAAGCTCGACCCTTCACCTCAGTTGAGCCTCACTGGTGAAAGGAGTCTGTTTTAATAATGCCTTTTCATAGTCAGGATTTTAATGGGGCTGTTAACCATTTCTAGAGCAATTCATTAGAGAGTTCAGACCAAGGAAGATGTTCTGTAACTTAGAAACCTAGGAAATACCTAAGGTTATTCTGGGAAACGTCATGGAGAAGACAGCAGCACTGACTGAAGAACCCATCCCCCCACGGATGTGCAGTACCCCTTCTTTCACGTCTTAAATTTCCATATAACTGAGGCTCTAGTTCTGGACTAGATTCTAATCCATTGCTCTTTCTCTGCATACCGTTTCATGCTATTTGTTTCACAAAACATTTTCATATTTAATATGGCTATACTAGATCTCACCTCTTTATTTTCTAACTTCATTTTCTAAATCTTCAAATGGGCAGAAAAATGGAAAAAATAATACAAAGAATAATCATATTCCCTTCACTTAGGCTGATAGTAAGTGGCATTTAAAAGTCATCACCATCACTGTCTCTTTTTGAGTTTCAGTAGACAGAACCCATCTCTGAACACAAGGACATACTTGTCACTTTCAAAGAAGGAAGGACTGGTTGACAACAGGGCTACAGAAAAGCTCAGGGCTCAGCTGCCATTCCCCTCACTGCACTTAATACAGTTTATATAATAAAACGAATTAGCCTGACCAGGCAGTGGCACAATGGATAGAGCGTCGGACTGGGTCCTGGAGGACCCAGGATCAAGACCCCAAGGTCTCCAGCTTGAGCACGGGCTCATCTGGTTTGAACAAAAAGCTCACCAGCTTGGCCCCAAGGTTGCTGGCTTGAGCAAGGGATTACTCGGTCTGCTGTAGCCCCACGGTCAAGGCACATATGAGAAATCAATCAATGAACAACTAAAGTGCCACAACGAAGAATTGATGCTTCTCATCTCTCTCCATTCCTGTCTGTCGGTCCATATCTACCCCTCTCTCTTTTTGTCTCTGTCAAAAATAAATAAAATAAAACGAATTACACAAAACATGGCATAAACTTAGATTTGAGTTTTAAGTAGAGTAGATAGGCTACTTTTATTACTGGGGAACAGCAGAGAATAGGTAAATTTAATTTTTTTTTTTTTTTTTTTTTTTTTTTATATTTATGAAGCTGGAAACGGGGAGAGACAGTCAGACAGACTCCCGCATGCGCCTGACCGGGATCCACCCGGCACGCCCACCAGGGGCGATGCTCTGCCCCTCCGGGGTGTCGCTCTGCCGCGACCAGAGCCACTCCAGCGCCTGGGGCAGAGGCCAAGGAGCCATCCCCAGCGCCCGGGCCATCTTTGCTCCAATGGAGCCTTGGCTGCAGGAGGGGAAGAGAGAGACAGAGAGGAAGGAGAGGGGGAGGGGTGGAGAAGCAAATGGGCGCTTCTCCTATGTGCCCTGGCCAGGAATCGAACCCGGGTCCCCCGCACTCCAGGCCGACGCTCTACCGCTGAGCCAATCGGCCAGGGCCGGTAAATTTAATTTTTAAAGAATTCTAGTTAATTGAATATTTATGGTTTGTAGTGGTTTTGCAATATTGTGCACGTGCACTTGGCTAACTTGTACTATTTTCCAGAATTTCTTTCCCTGCTGATCTCTGGCTAGGTGCGGCTACAAGAGAACTGCGCGTGGGAGTTTTCGGGGGAAGTAATGCAGTGACCATGCTCCCTTGCTGGAAGGTGCCGTCGGTCAGGCCCTGCTGCATCTCATGCACATTTCACAGACCTTGTGGGCAACGGCTGGGCCCCCAGCTTCTCCAGCTCCCAGAGAACTCTGCCTGCTGTTCTTCCCAATCCTGGGCCACATGACACCAACATCTTCAGATAGTCTGCAGCAGGGAGGACGAGGGCTTAGGAGAGGCCAGCGTGGTCCTGGCGAGACAGATGCTGGTTTCGGTCTCGTTGCTCGCAGGTTTCAGTTGTGCTGGCTGTCCCCGACTCAGAGCCAGCGTCTTGCCCCACCACCTGCCCAGTGACTTCAGGGAAAGAAAAAAAAGCTGAATTGGGACACTAACTGCCTAAGGTCAGTCCCTTTAACAACTCCCCTATTCTATATCATTCCTAGTGGTTCTTCCCTGATAACCTGGTGTTACCCATCCTTTCCTGTCTCATACTTTACTTTTTCCAATGGATTCTGGGCACTTGAGTGACTTATTATTTCAAGATAGTTATGCTAGCTGTCTGCTAGTTAATACTTGATGCCCTATCTGCCCTGTAGGACGGTGTGGAGGAGCCCTGGCTGGAAGTTCTAGCCTTACCTTCGGTAAGTCATTCAAATTTCCCCAAGGCTCAGTATCCACCTCCCTACAGCATGAGCTGGTCTGGATGGGCTCGCAAGCCCCTTCCAACTCTAAGATTCCCAGTGTGCAATTCTAATCTTTTGCTCTTTAGCAATGATGACCATCTTCACCTGTTGTTGCTGAGTAGTGGCCCTAGGTCTTGGGGTAGGGACTTCAAAATCCTGTGTTCCCAAGGGAGAGTTCCTTTCCTTCTTTTTGTTAATTATAAATTAGGCATCCAGTGACTCCTTTCTTTTAAGAATGTTTTGCTTGTCAGTTTTTTCATCTGTATTTATGAACACTATCAAACAGGCCCCTGTACATGCAGTCTCCTTGTTGTACTAGCTGAGGTAGGTCGGTAGAAGCTGGCCTTTACTCTTTGTATTATATGTATTTAAATTTATAACAGATGAGCTGTGGGGTTCAAAGCAAGTGATATAGGTCTCATGAGTACCATTATATAGGTTTCATGTCTTCGTTTCCCTCAAAGTTTTCTGTTTTAGTAACGGAATTATATTCTCTGCCAGTGTCTGATGAAATGAGTTTTGAGGACTTCATACTGAGATACTGGAGTGCACTTAGGAAATGAGGGTTGGTTTTTTTTTGTTTTTTTATTCTCTAGGTTTTTCTTTACTTTTTCCTCTGACATATGAAAAAGGTACATTATAGGTTACATAAACCAACAGCTCTGGGGACCAACATGCCACTGTTCCTTCGGGGTGGAGCTGTAGAATTATTTAGCTGGCATTTCCCTTAGCAAGTCGCAAAGCAAAACCAGGAATCTTCAGGAATTGAGGGCTGTGAGCAGACACTGTATTAAATTCCAGACTGAAAAGCTCCTCTTCCCAGCTGTTCATCCCTCAGCTAAACCAGATGTATAGTGCTCCGTGGGAAACTACTTATGTCGTGATACTAGAAATTGTAGAGTGAAGTAGAAGTTTGTCTTAATCATGAGAGAAGTATTTTTGCTTTCCTTGCCCCCACCCTGACTTTCATTCCTCTCTTAAGAGCTACATAGTGCACCAGGGGGATGTCACAGTTCACTCATTTATAATAAATAACACTTAACTTCTTGCACACATACAAGGAAGGTATTCAGACGTCATGGCCACAAAAGGGAAAAGTAACCAGACAAAATTATTCACATTTCAAACCAAAAAACCAAAAATTTTTTTTTTTTTTTTTTTTCATTTTTCTGAAGCTGGAAACAGGGAGAGACAGTCAGACAGACTCCCGCACGCGCCCAACCGGGATCCACCCGGCACGCCCACCAGGGGCGGCGCTCTGCCCCCCAGGGGGCGATGCTCTGCCCATCCTGGGCGTCGCCATATTGCGACCAGAGCCACTCTAGCGCCTGAGGCAGAGGCCACAGAGCCATCCCCAGCGCCCGGGCCATCTTTGCTCCAGTGGAGCCTTGGCTGCGGGAGGGGAAGAGAGAGACAGAGAGGAAAGCGCGGCGGAGGGGTGGAGAAGCAAATGGGCGCTTCTCCTATGTGCCCTGGCCAGGAATCGAACCCAGGTCCTCCGCACGCTAGGCCGACGCTCTACCGCTGAGCCAACCGGCCAGGGCCCAAAAACGTTTTTAGCAATTGATCTGGTTGGCTCCTCATCTAGCCAGTACCTCTTGTGGAATGCAGGTGTGTGTGCATGCATCCATCACTCTTAGGAACTTGTTCTGGGCCATCAGTGCCACTCTAAGACCTAACAGCATTTACTAATGACTCAGTTTTTCTTCACCAATCAAGGCATATGCCTACTGCTACCTTTCCTTATATTGTAAGGCATGATTTATGTTGAAAGCTTTTGTGAACCAAGTACTGTTAATTCAGTCTTTGAAACTGTCCTAATTGCCCTGACCAGAGGACCCAGACCATATCTGCACTAATCGGAAGGTACCATGTGCAAGTGACACTGCTTCTCCAGGGTTACATTCTGCATTTTCTGTGGGATAGCACTTCAACCTGACTAGTAGTTTAGTTAGAACTAAAGGAATGAAACTTGTTTTTACATAAACTCGGTTGATGCCTATGCACATAAATGACAATACGATTGACTTGTAAACATCTTCCAAGAAGGTGCTGTAATTTTCCAGTTGATTTTGCGATGCGTTAAAGATATAACCAGTATAATTATGCTGTCCAAGGATGAATAGGCCCCACAGAATACTAGAAATAACTTAATTCCCTCTTCCATTTATAGAAACAGAAGGGTAATATTCAGAGAAAAGCAGAAAAGCTCCGAGACAAATTTTGTTTACTAGACCCCTGAAAAATTCCTACCTAGTGTCAGAAAAACAAAACCAGACAGGAGAATTTAAAATAAAATGGCAGTGAAGGTTTTAAGGATAAAAATGGTTTTGCCAACTAATCCCACTATGAACACCTTACTCATCATATCTAGAACTTGTTTTCCCTTACTCTAAGCCCTGGTCACATTTTAGTTGTCAGCCTGCTCAGCCCCCCAAATCTGTCTGCGTTTAAACTAGTCACTGGTTTGACCTCAGGCCTTCCCAGCACCTACACCCTGGAATAGCTGCTCCCTCCTCCGCCATCTCCAAGCAGGTTTATCCTGCACCCCTTTGTTCTTGCCCCACAGCCACCTCCACTTTTCTGCAGGGCCCTGGCCAAGACAGCTCTAGTCTTCACTCACCCAGTCCACTCACCATTCTATTTTGAGCTAAATCCTCTTTGACATAAGAGCAGGACAGGTTCCACCACAGCTCCCTTCACAACTTGGACATTACTGTTCCCATCAAGTTTAAATTTTTCTTACTTTTAAATTTTCTTAAATCTAACTTTACCTCAGAACCTTTCACAACCAACTTAAATGACATCACCTGTGATTCTTAGCATCCTTATTCCACCATCTGTTTGCATTGAAGGTAAATGTATTCCTTCAATGCACAAATATTCACTCACAAACTAGTGAGACTAAGCTTCCAGTCTTTTTTATTTTTGTATTTTCTGAAGTAAGAAGCGGGAAGGCAGAGACTGACTCCCACATGTGGCCAACCGGGATCCACCCAGCATGCCCACCAGGGGGCGATGCTCTGCCCATCTGGGGCGTCGCTGCTGCAACCAGGGCCATTCTAGCTCCTGAGGCAGAGGCCATAGAGCCGTCCTCAGTGCCCAGGCCAACTTTGCTCCAATGGAGCCTCGTCTGCAGGAGGGGAAGAGACAGACAGAGAGGAAGGAGAGGGGGAGGGGTGGAGAAACAGATGGGCGCTTCTCCTGTGTGCCCTGGCTGGGAATTGAACCCGGGACTCTTGCACGCCAGGCTGATGCTCTACCACTGAGCCAGCTGGCCAGGGCCTAAGCTTCCAGTCTTTTAATTCATCATGTCCAGTGTCATTTATAAGCAGAGAGGTCATTAGATGTACATGGTAAGAATGGAAAACTGAACTTTAATAACTGTTCTTCCTTGGTTTTTCCTACAGGAATTATAACATTTACATACATCATATATATTAAAATGTACCACAGATGTGTATCTGGTCTTTTTCTTCCCACCCTCTATGTGTTCTGGACACTGTCGGTCAGGTAGATGTGAAAGCAAAGGCTGGTGTGAAACTGCTAATGACCTGTGTTCCATGTGAATGCAGAGCATGTAATATCCCTGATGACCTCACCATTTTATTTTGAGCTAAATCCTCTTTGACATAAGAGCAGGACAGGTTCCATCACAGCTCCCTTCACAACTTGGACATTGCTGTCCCATCAAAGTTTATAGCTGCAAAGAGAGGTCCTTTATCACATTTATGTATAAACAGGTACCAGTTTTGATTTTATTTCATCGTATTAACACACATGACATATCACATGAGAAATGCACAATTTACCCATTAGACAGCCTGCCTTATTCCAAAGGAACACTATATTCATATTAAACATTTATACAATCTTTCCACCTAACTTTACAGATGTCCTAAACCATTTCCCAGAATTTCTCACACAGAAGTCTAGCTTAGCCCTTTATAATCACCGTCTGTGTCCTCCTAGGAGACTCCAGGGCTTCCCCTAGGAGCGCATGCTGAAGAGGGCCGGCCACCATGCCCCCACAGCGCCCAGGCAGCTCCAGGACTGGCGTCTCGGACTGCCCGTTCAGCACAGTCATCTTGATCCCAAGAACTGATTACTTGATATTGACGATCAAGGACTAAAGGGTGTAGTGTATGACTACATCACAGTCACAAGAAAGAAGGGAGGGGCCCATGGTGGGTGAGAAATCCCAGTGATGGAAGGCAACTTTCTGCCCAAATAGCTCATCTGAACCAAGTCCCTTAACCCTCCTGAAGCGTACTCAACATTGCAGCCACTGCTTCCATTTCTTAAAAACGTTCAACACTTGTGACGGAACTGAAAGCAGTGAACTGTTACACATTGGTGTGTGTGTACATAACGCATCAAAAATTACTGTGTGAGACCTTGAGGATGTCTGATTACACCCCAAATTTAAAAGTATAAAGACAAATGAACTCAGATGACTTAACAGGACTTCTTCAGTACGGTAACAGTGCCCTCCCGTGCCAGCTCTGCTTCACCTAGACCCACGTCACAGCACAGCGTCCGCGTGTCGCCAGTCATGCTCATTGTTACAATCAAGTCAGTTCTGAATCATATTCTATGCTGGTGTTTAGCAGTCACCATAGGAAACATTAAGTCACATCCTAGTCAAAAGAGTGTCCATTTCTCAAACATAGGAAAACCTGAGATGTGAGTCAGCAACTAGCTACATTTACAGTAAAGAACAATGACACAACAACACCGCCCTTCCCAAAAAAAGCTGCTGACGTAAATTAAGGCTTCAAAAGAGGGTCATACTGTAGCTGAGAAAACCCAAGCCAGGAAGTTTAAAAGCAGATATGTACTATCACTTGTGTGTTCTAATCACCTCCAGTTTTCAGCTGCCAGGATGGATTCCAGTGACTGCAGGTCCGGGACTGAGAGACCACGTGGTCCCGTCCCACTTTGATATGTCCTTTCTACTAAAAATGCTGAGGGTATTTTCTCAGTATAGCTTGGCTGTGGCTTCCCACTCTGCTCAAAATTCAACCATCTTGACCTCACCTTCCTATACTGTTTTATTGTGAACAAACTCTGAAATTCCTTACGTACTAAAGCCTATCTCAGCCTGATTAGTTAATCTGAAAGTCTAAGGAAATTACAGAAATAATACCCTCATCACATGCTAAGGGGGAGAAGACACTGAGAAACCAGTTTCTTGCCTCTCTGCAGCAATTTTACAAACTTCTTTCATCTTTCTATAGTTTTTTCTCCCTCTTGGTAACTTCCCTTAAAAGTCTACCTTATTGTTACACTTTCACAAAATGTATCTGAGCAGGGAAACAAATGGAAAACATCTCCTCTGGCTGCTGCTCTGCTACCAACCCAAACATCTGGCTTTAAACCAAGTTCACCTTTATTTAAAGGATTACCAATCCCATTTTGAACAACTCTTTGATTTATAAAAAGGGAAGCCAACTTGGTTAGTCTCCCAACCTTAGCTTAAATCATTATGCTGCCAGATTCCTGGCTGTCACATGGAATCCTAGATGGTTTCCTTCTCTTTCATCTTAAAGCTGGAAGAAGGAAAGAAAATATTAACTACCTCCATCCAGGACCAACTGGACATTTGTGCATAGACAGTCTGAATGGGTCTGAAAGTGTGACTAGCTACCTACCTATATTCACGGTGCCGAGAAAACGGGCTACCAGATGTGGTAGTGGTGAAAGCCCCAACTTTCTGTCTGAGGTACTGGGTTTGCTATAACGTAGATCTTGGCAAGGCCCCTAACGGTCTGAACCGGAGAATGATGCTCGAACCACTCAGCTGTCCATTGAGCTTGGATTTGTACATCAGCTTTGGATGTGATCATTTCTCTTGGATTTACCATTAGGTTCTGTCCCTAGTAGGGTCTACCCACCCGACCCACAAGCTGGCTCAGTCTCAGCGCTAAGGTGCACTATGGAAGGACGGGACGAAGACTAGTATTTGAGATCTCTGTAGCACAACATGGAAACGGGAGAGGATATGTCCTCCAACACCAAACAGAACTGGACTTAGTAAGAACGAGAGGATGTGCAATTCATTGCATATAACTGTGTTCTCTGTCTACGGGGAACTCGAGCATCTGCCTTTTGTTGAGAGGAGTATTAGCTGGTCTCTCAGACGCAGGTGTTGAGAACAATTCTGTTGATTCATCTTTTGCTTTTACACCGTAGCTCCATTCTCCAAAAATATATATGTATGTACATACATATATATATACACACATATATGTGTATATATATTTTTTTTTTCAGATTTACAGGGAACTTTTTTTTTTGTGAACAAAAAAGACCTGTCAGTCCAGTCACAAGTGTCTTCTCAGGAGACCTCAATGATTTCCATGCTGCCTGAGAAGCTCGACTGGCTGCCCACCTTCCCCAGTTCTTCCCGCGACCGGCTCTCGGACATGATGCTCTCTCCAAACTCCATCTGGCAGCTTCTGCGTTTAAACTGCTTCTCAAAGGGGCTCTCCTCGTGCCAACTCCGCCGGGAGTCAGCCCTGTCGCTGGGCTTCTGCCGCCTGCGCACAGAGTAGACTTGGTCGCTGCACGTGGGCAGCTGGCTGCAGCTGTAGGCAGAGTAACCGGCGTTACCGCCGTAGATGGCCGAGGCAGAGTAGAAGTGAGAAGACTCTGTTGCAAAATACCAGCTATTAGCCAAGGAAGGGGTGGAGGTCTGGGGAGCCAAGATATCCGAGTGCCAGCCCTTGAGGCCCAGCCCAGCAGCAGACTGTGCGAGGTGCTGCTGGCTGGTGGAAAGACCGAGAAGGAAGTTGGCGTGGTAGTTGTCCTCCACACTCCCACTCCGGTGCAGCGGAGACAAGAAGGACCTCTGGGTGGCGCCACTACTGCCGATTCTTCCTGAATGCAACCGCTTGCTCTGGCTGTCTAAAGGCCTGGCAGTCTGGGGCTTCTTGGGGATGCTGGCTTCCTCCTTATCTGGACTGCTTTCTGGAGTCTGCTCCGAGACTTCCTCAACTGGAGAGAACTGGCAGAGCTTGTTAGGCCCGTCCAGAGTTGAGGAAGTTTTGTAGTAGTCCAGAGCATCTTCTGATGAGGAGAAACCATGCAAAGATGCCGCCATACTGGCAGAGTACGAGACCGACTTGATATCCAGAGAGAAGGAACGCTTGAGCTTATTGCTGTCTTCCAGCTTGTCCGAGGACAGGCGGAGCCCACTGAGTGCCTGTACCAGTGGGCTGTCCTCTAGCAGTGACGGCTGGGTGCTGGGCACACTGGCAGGGTGCCCTGCTGCCTCTGAGGTAGCAGAATTGGCACAGGGTGGACTGAGGGACATCTCGCTTTTCTGTCCACCCTCTGAGACTGCAGGGACAGGTTCATTTGGCTTCTCCAGGTGCAGCAGCTTGAGTTTGCTCTTTGGCCCTGATGCTCCAGTCTGGTTCTTAATCTTCTTCTCATAGTCGAGGAGTTGGCCCAAAAAATTGAAGTTTGGAGATATAGTAGGTCTTTTTTCTTTCACAAATCTATGAAGAGAGGAAAGAAACAAAACAAACCCTGAATTTTATGGCTACACCTTAATTTTAAGAATATTAGGACCCCTGGCCAGTTGGCTCAGCGATAGAGCATCAGCCTGGTGTGTGGAAGTCCCGGGTTCAATTCCCGGCCAGGGCACAAAGGAGAAGCACCCATCTGATTCTCTGCCCCTCCCCTCTCTCGGTATCTCTCTTCCCCTCCCGCAGCCAAGGCTCCATTAGAGCAAAGTTGGCCCGGGCGCTGAGGATGGCTCCATGGCCTCTGCCTCAGGCGCTAGAATGGCTCTGGTTGCAGCAGAGCAACACCCCCTGGTGGACATGCTGGGTGGATCCTGGTCGGGCGTATGCGGGAGTCTGTCTCTCTGCCTCCCCACTTCTCACTTAAGAAAAAAAGACTTTCATATATGATGTAAGGGTGCCTTCTGCCTGGCTCTACCTGGCAAAAGAGGGACTTGGGAAGACGAGCTGGATGAAGGAAGGAGGAGCTTTTGCAGACAAACGGGAGACCCAGCTCCTCCACCTCCTCTCAATGAAAGCTATTCAGGCAGCTCGTTTCTTTTGTCTCAATTTGAAAAGTCCCCATACAGGTCAGCTTCATGCATGTATATTTAATGATTCCTAATTACATGAAAACTAACCACCACTGTCCACTAAGACACGCAGAGAACTTAGGTCTCCAGTTACTGAAGCAACGCCAGGCCTTGCTGTGTGTGCTGTGGCCGCTTGCCTGCCCTCCATTTTGAGAAAGGGGGAGGGGGAACCCAGTCAAAGGAATACACGGCAAAATCTGGCAACTCTAGAATGCAGGAGATTTTACTCAGTGGATGGTGTTTGACAGTGGGTAGTCTGATAATACTTGTATGTATCAGGCTTTTTCCGCACAATGGAAGAGACACAAAGTTTGAAGCAGAGTAGAAATTGTGAGTATTCTCCTGGAGCTTCCTTTCTCATATTTAAAATAGAACAAATGATACTTCCCCCCATAAGGAAAAGATATAAATTCACATAACAGAATAGAGATCTATTTGGACTTGTTATTCCTTAAACATAAAAAATAGCTGAGGATGCATTTGACGCATATTAGGGTAGAATTCATGCTAACTTATAAAAAGGCGTTCTTCTTCAGTTTTTGAAAAGACCATCTGAAAACCCCATCACCTGTAAAGAGTGTAAAATAATCATGATCGGTTCTAATCTGGTTACCCACCATCCTATCTCTTCATGTTTCAGGGCATATGAAAAGCCAGTCACACAGGACACATTCCTGTCCTCACCTGTAAGCTTCATCTAAGGACATGTCCATCCTCTTCATGATGTAGGCGATAGCGATGGTGGCAGAACGCGAGATCCCGGCCAAACAGTGCACCAGGACACAGCCATTGGAGGCTTTTGCTTTTTCTGTATGAGTTAAATTCAAGAAGGTCAGAGTCTTTCCTCTGGCAGCTCAAAGTGCATCTCGTCTACTTACAGATACTTCCTTTCAGTATTTTTTTAAGGAGGTGGGAGAAGATAATTTCCCCGCCATTTACATGTAGATGATGAATCTCCAACATGTTAATGAGCAATTTGTCCCTAATTCCAGCTGACCCACTCCCATTCAGTACTTTTTACCATGTATTATTTTACATTAGTTTTTAAAATCATTTTTTAAATGTATTGATTTTACTAAGAGAGGAAGAGAGAAAGACAGAAACAGGAACATCAACCTGCTCCTGTGTGTGCCCTGACTGGGGATCGAACTGGCAACCCCTGCACTTCAGGACGATGCTCCAACCAACCGGGCCATCTGGCCAGGGCTCCCTTATTTAATAACTTTGCCAGAGTATAAATCCTACATTGTGATTACATGATTCTACTTGTCTAGTATAGAAAATTTCAAAACTGCAGAAGAGTATAAAGAAAATAACATCCAAAATCTTAAAATTTAGCTAGTATTTTGTTTACCCATGTTCTGTCCATCTTTTGTGTGGTAAAGAAATATTAATTTTTTCCCCCGTTTTGAGATAGAATTGACATATAACATTGTATTACTTTTAGGTATACAACATAATTTGCTATACAAAAGATAGTAAAATTTTCAAAATATTTTTCATTTCAAACATGTACCATACATTACCATTTAAACAGCAGGGAGGCAGGATGGTGGACAGACTTAATCACAATGGTATCATATCACAACTCAAACAGATGCTAGGTCAAGCTACTTTTATTTATTTTATTTTATTTTTTTTTGTATTTTTCTGAAGCTGGAAACGGGGAGAGACAGTCAGACAGACTCCCGCATGCGCCCGACTGGGATCCACCCGGCACGCCCACCAGGGGCGATGCTCTGCCCCTCCGGGGGTCGCTTTTTTGCCGCGACCAGAGCCACTCTAGCGCCTGGGGCAGAGGCCAAGGAGCCATCCCCAGCGCCCGGGCCATCTTTGCTCCAATGGAGCCTTGGCTGCGGGAGGGGAAGAGAGAGACAGAGAGGAAGGAGGGGGGGGTGGAGAAGCAAATGGGCGCTTCTACTATGTGCCCTGGCCGGGAATCGAACCCGGGTCCCCCGCACGCCAGGCCGATGCTCTACCGCTGAGCCAACCGGCCAGGGCCAGTCAAGCTACTTTTAAAATGCTGACTCACAAAAAGAAAAAAATGCTGACTCACAGAACCTTTAGTATCCATTTTTGTTAGGAGACTTTTCTATATGCCATAAAGTGGCTCAACTTTATTTACTGAGTTTAAGAAAATTTATATACTATAAATCAGGTTTAGCAGGTCACATAACTGAAATCCAAGGGAACTGTTATTATCTCTTCCTCGATATCCAGGAGTTACTGTCTGATTGCACCATCTTAACTCCCCCTAATTGGTTGAAGGCCTCGTGCACACTGTTAGAGACAGGAACCAAGGCGACTGCACAAACAGTGCTGCCACCTCTCACTGCTGAGGAGCCTTAGCAGCTGTCTTGTGGGCGTGGCTGAGGCTATCCCACAGAGCCTAGAGGCAACTATCATGGTAACCAGTGCTCGGTCTCCACTCTAAACAATGCTGTGTGCTCACCATGAGCTGCTGCCACGGAGCTCAAGTCTTCCCTTCTCGTTCTTGTTTCAGTTGGTACCACCGTAAGTTTACCAAACCTTATATTAACATTCTTGTAATTAACACGTATCCAAGGAATCTGCTCTGGTAGCTGAATAATACAAGGCTACTCCAATCTTATTAACTCTTATAAATATTATAAATTTACAAATTTCAAATGTCCAAAAGACCACAGGGCTTTTGAGTAATATATGAACAATTAAGCAGCTTCCCTTTAGATAGGGAAATCAAACACAATAAAACAGAGTACAAAGGAACATCAAAACAAATATGTGCGGAGGACCCGGGTTCGATTCCTGGCCAGGGCACACAGGAGAAGCGCCCATTTGCTTCTCCACCCCTCCGCTGTGCTTTCCTCTCTGTCTCTCTCTTCCCCTCCCACAGCCAAGGCTCCATTGGAGCAAGGATGGCCCGGGCGCTGGGGATGGCTCTGTGGCCTCTGCCTCAGGCGCTAGAGCGGCTCTGGTCGCAACATGGTGACGCCCAGGATGGGCAGAGCATCGCCCCCTGGTGGGCAGAGCGTCGCCCCTGGTGGGCGTGCCGGGTGGATCCCGGTCGGGCGCATGCAGGAGTCTGTCTGACTGTCTCTCCCTGTTTCCAGCTTCAGAAAAATGAAAAAAAAAAAATATGTACTATATAACACACTATTATACAAATCCATGTACATGAAGCCCTATGCCTCCCTGGGCCTACACAGTTCTCTTCTCTCTCTCAGCTGGACAGTATTTTGCTTATACTAGTTTCAGTATTTCCCCTTTTGCCTTGGCTGCTAAGAAGCTCAAAGTTAAAGGTTTTCACTCTATTTCAATAGGTAACTGTAACTGATTTTACTGTACCTTTCCTAGCCTGATATTTCTTGGTTCTAGCCCTTTTATCCCATTTTAATGCCTATGTGTGTGAATATGTGTATCTTTTTATCTCAATCTCCTATAGCAAGTTGCTTAAAATTCTTATTGGAAGTAGGCTGGATTTAAAAAAAAAATTTGTTGACAATACTCTCTCATTACTTTAAATAATTATCTCAAAATTAGATTATAAGGACCTAGAAGAATCTTGCTTCTAAAGTCCTCCCCCACCCCCAAAGGATTTAACACTGGCTACACTTAACCTGTGGTGGCACAGTGCCATTGACCTGGAATGCTGAGGTCACTGGTTTGAAACCCTGGGCTTACCTGGTCAAGCCACATATGACAAGCAAGCAATGAACAACTAAGGTCAAACAACCATGAGTTACTTCTCACTCGCCCCCCTCTCTGTAAAATCAATATATAAAATCTTTCAAAAAAGCTTAAGAAAATACTGGCTGGCTGATACACATCTTAAAAAGCAATCTTTTTTTTTTTTTTTGTTTTTTTGTTTTTGTTTTTTGGGTTTTTTTTTGAGACAGAGAGAGTCAGAGAGAGGGATAGACAGACAGGAACGGAGAGATGAGAAGCATCAATCATTAGTTTTTTGTTGCGCGTTGTGACTTCTTAGTTGTTCATTGATTGCTTTCTCATATGTGCCTTGACTGTGGGCCTTCAGCAGACTGAGTTACCCCTTGCTGGAGCCAGGGGCTCTGGGTCCAAGCTGGTGAGCTTTTTTTTGCTCAAGCCAGATGAGCCCGTGCTCAAGCTGGCAACCTCGGGGTCTCGAACCTGGGTCCTTCCACATCCCAGTCCAACGCTCTATCCACTGTGCCACCGCCTGGTCAGGCTTAAAAAGCAATCTTTATAAAAATTTGAAAAAGATTGGAAAAAAAATAACCATAGTAGTAACAGATATGTTAGGATGCTGAAGTTACAGGTTTCCTTTTCTCTGTTTTACAAATTTTCTGCATTTCACTTACACTGTCTTTACAAATTATAGCTCTTTTGATGATGTATTTTAAAAATCTAATGAAAAAGTGATTATACCAGAATGGGGTTCATTGGAATATATTTCTTGGAAGAAGTGATTGCTTAACCAAGTCTTTAGGCAAAGGAAGTAATAGACACAGACCTGGCAGACAGAGGGGAGTACGTGCAAGAAAGCTCTCTGGTGACAAGCTGCTCAGAACAGTCTGCTTGGGCCGGTGCGCATGCGCTGTGCAGGAAGTAACCAGGAGAAGGGTTCACAGGTGAGGAGCAGGTGCTGGACGGTCTTATGTTAGACTAAGGACTTGTGGGCAATTAAGGAGTCTCTGCAGTTTGGAGTTTTAAAAAAGCAGGTTACTACCACAGCAATTTTCTAGGTTAAAAAGGGGTGAGAAAATAACAGGTGTAAAAAGTGAGCGGAACAGTGAAGACAGTAAGTTCCAAAGGCTGATGTAGAGCCTGACCAGGTGGTGGCGCAGTGGGCAGAGTGTCGGACTGGGATGCAGAGGACCCAGGTTCAAGATCCCGAGGTCACCAGCTTGAGCGCGGGCTCATCTGGTTTGAGCAAAGCTCACTAGCTTGGACCCAAGGTCGCTGGCTCAAGCAAGGGGTTACTCTGTCTGCTGTAGCCCCACGGTCAAGGCACATATGAGAAAGCAATCAATGAACAACTAAGGTGTTGCAACACGCAACAAAAAACTAATGATTGATGCTTCTCATCTCTCCGTTCCTGTCTGTCTGTCCCTGTCTATCCCTCTCTCTGATTCTCTGTCTCTGTAAAAAAAAAAAAAAAAAAAAAAGGGCAGTAGAAACTGAGGTTACAGGGTACAATTCTAAGGGGGAAAAAAAGCTCATAATAACTTTTATAACAGCTACTATTTATTAGCCAAGTGCTTTGCAAGACAGTCAAAAATCACTTAACTAATAACCAAGGGAAGCAGGACTCAAAGAAGTTTGGCTCCAAAGTATTATGCTCGCTCTTAATTACCCCCATGCAAAATCGTCAGTTCGGTGTGGGTGAGGCGGGGCGGGGCTGAGGAGCAGTGAGGAGGGAGCAGGGCCAGTCTAAGCAGCCAGCGGGGCTGAGGCACCTCCGGGGTACCCCACAGCACAGGCAGGCAAACCATGCTTTCTGCTGCCTACATTAACTGAAAACAAAACTCACACTCCATGGAAACCTGAGTCCTCCCAAGAAGCCCAGATACATACTGAAATTTAAATAATGAAAAGAAAACAAAAAAAACCCCTATTGAATCTGTAAGTTATTAACTCCTGATACAAGGGTTCATCTTCTAATTATATACTCTGCCATGAATAACCATGGCTTAAAAGCACCCTGGAGTAGACTATCAACCATAGTGAACATGGGCTGTATTCCAAAACTAGCTAGAGAGTTTGCCTGAATTACTGGCTGGGATAAGGATGGGTCCTGGGGAATAGGGCCAAGCAAGTGAAAATATTTTCAGACACTACAAATAAATTACATGATGTGTTTGTGTGTGCATATTTAACCAACTTGGAATCTGGTACAGTACTATTTATATGGATTAGAAGTAGCAGGGTGGCATCAGTATCTCCCATGAAAGAAAAAAGTAAGTTGAGGGCATAGTTATTCATATTCCCTTGTCTATTAACCCTCCTAAAGCTTAGATCAGTGGTTGTCAACCTGGTCCCTACCGCCCACTAGTGGGCGTTCCAGCTTTCATGGTGGGCAGTAGCAGAGCAACCAAAGTATAAATAAAAAGATCAATTTAACTATAGTAAGTTGTTTTATAAAGATTTATTCTGCCAAACAGCAAAAATCTGACATAAAGTACTTGGTAAGTAATTATTATTATATGCTTTAACTTGCTGTAACTCTGCTTTATAAATTTTATAAAGTAAAGTTACTTCCCTACTTTATAAATCACCATTACTGTGGAACCGGTGGCGGTTAGAAAATTTTACTACTGACAGAGATACAAAAGTGGGCGGTAGGTATAAAAAGGTTGACTACCCCTGGCTTAGACACTGTCACAACTTAACGGAATCGGGTTCTCTTAAATAGATTCTAAAGTCTTTTTTTTTTTTTTTTTTTTTTTTTTTTTTTAGATTTTATTCATTTGAGAGAGAGAGAGAAGGGGGAGAGAAGCAGGAAGCATCAACTCCCATATGTGCCTTAACCAAGCAAGCCCAGGGTTTCAAACCGGCAACCTCAGGGTTAGGCTGCAGCTTTATCTACTGTGCCAGCACAGGTCAGGCAAATGCACATTAACCACCACTGTTATATGCCTGATACTTCCTACAAGTACAATGAGAGGGATTAATTTTGTTTGTGATGATTTTAATATGAAATAGCTAAGCCATTTATCTTAAGATGTTTCACAGATGGAAACCCTTGGCAATCTGGAATCTTGGAAAAAAGAGAATTGTTTCAGAATTACCCAGAGTTCTAAAAACATCTTGAAAATTTCTCTTGCAGATAGATGAAAGTATATATAATGAGAGGCTTAATTTACATAATTTCACTTTTTCAAAGGAACCGGGTTTTTTTGTTTTGTTTTTTCTTAGTCACAGTAACCAACTCAGAGGATTTAACTACGGAGTGAGTGCTCATATTTATGCCTCGGGGAGAAAAGAACAAGTCCTCCTCCTCCTCCTCCTCCTTCTCCTCCTCCTCCTCCTCCGGCACACCTTGAGTCAGCCTGCTCTGCTGCTTGAGAGCCAGCAGTGCTGCTCCTCTGTTCACCACCCCTCAAACCACACGGCAAACACACATCTCTGATCAGGACCCACAGACCTGATCCCGTAGCACCTGAAGCCCTGGGTCGAGGTGTGGGGGAGGCTGGGTGGGGGGGCAGGACTGACACTGGTACAGATCAGGTCCTGTCCAACTAACACCAAGGAAATGAGCAACTGTGTGTGTGTGTGTGTGTGTGTGTGTGTGTGTGTGTGTGTGTGTGTGTGTGTGTGTGTGTGTGTGTGTTGGAATTTCATTAGCTCCAATACTACTTGAAATTACTGGTACTTGGATTGAGGCTTAGAAATCTTAAGACATAAAAGACTTTAAATTTAATGGGATTTGTTTTCACAGGATTTGCCTTTGCTCTGAGAAAAACACAACACCAAGGACAAAACAGTTTAAGGAAAGCTTCCAAAAGTATTTTATAGGATTTGAAAAAGTGGGTAATAAATTTAACCCCCAGAGTTTAACTGATTTTCAAACACTTGCAAATACACAATTGCAGATCCTGTCGGGCTTAACCTTGGTCGAGTTCATTAGACTTCATCAGGCCAGTCCCTGGGGGAGAGCATGGCACGCACACATTACCTTGGCCACTAAGTGAGATAAGCAGCATCATGTGTTTCCAGACTTTTGAAGTCTCCAAAATAGGCTCATATTCTCTATAGAAAAAAAGGGCGAATGGAAGAAGGGGGAACACCTATACATGAGACTATAATCCAAAGGACTTCTAATATTACTCGAGCTACTTACCAATGAAATCTACAGATCTGTCCAACCATGGCAAAATTTTCTCACAAAAGCTATCATTCACAGGCACTCGCAGGAAGTGAGACTCGGGGATGAAATCCGGCTTCGGACAGGTATTGCTGGCATTTAACACATAGCCAATCCCATTCTGTTGCATCAGCTCCTATGGAGGGGAAGAGCAATTAAAGTTACTAAGAACACACTGGCACGATCATTTTGAAAGAGTCAAGTTTAACGAAATGTTAAAAATTACTAGTTTCCTTGGAATCATCAGAGTTCATTCAGTACTACTTTCCTAGAACTGGTTTATTCAGTAGGTAAAATCCAAAACTCCAGCACAATAACATTTACAGACTTAAGCTAAAAATAGAACTTTTTGTTCCCTGAAGTGAGAAGTGGGGAGGTAGAGAGACAGACTTCCACATGCGCCTGACCGGGATCTATCCGGCATCCCACCAGGGGGCGATGCTCTGCCCATTTGGGGCCCTTGCTCCATTGCAACCAGAGCCATTCTAGCACCTGAGGCAGAGACCATGAAGCCGTCCTCAGTGCTCAGGCCAACTTTGTTCCAATGGAGCCTTGGCTGCGGGAGGGGAAGAGAGAGACAGAGAGGAAGGAGAGGGGGAGGGGTGGAGAAGCAGATGGGCGCTTCTCCTGTGTGCCCTGGCCAGGAATCGAATCTGGGACTTCCACATGCCGGGCCGATGCTCTACTGCTGAGCCAACCGGCCAGGGCTTAGAATTTTCTTTTAAGGGCACAAAAGGCTGTTTAAAATAGTGTGCTTGCAGATCATACACCATTTACATGGTCACCTCTCAATCAGTTGGTTATTACGGGGAGTCGTAAAAAAGAATATAAAATAAAACCATGACAGTTTGCTATGACTTTAGAAGATACGCACATACAAGAATATTTTCTTCCCAAACTGGTTACTCTCTAAGATACAGTTCTATGCAGTCTTCTCGAAACTGAATATTTGTTTAAAGGCTAAATCTGTTTCCATCAGTTTAATTACCAACTCTATATGTTGATGATTCTTAAATATATATATATATATTTACCCTCTTCAGTTTCTAACTACCTATGGGATATCTCTCTTTGGATATTCCTCAGGCCTTTCAAATTCAAAATGTCAGAGGCTCAACACACTAGTTTTCTCCCCAAATCCCTATTTCCTCTCTGTAATCCAAAACTGGTTTATGGTAATAACATCTACCCAGACATCTGAGATACAAAACATATCATTTCATTTTGCTTCTTGCTCACAACCCCCATATACAAATGGGCACCAAATTCTTTTGGTAGCACCTCTCCCCGTATATCCTCTGCTCTCTATTCTCCATCACTACTACTCAGTGGTCAGTCCTCATCATGATTAATATAAAAGCCACCAGGGAGCTCTTTAAGTTTGCAATTTTCCTTACCAAACCATAAGCTGAACAAACACTAGAGTAACCTTTCTCATAATTACCATGGACTAAGTACTTTACCTACACTTTTAATTTCATTGTGTCACTGCCTGTTCCAGGTCCCATACAACCTTCAAATTCCCCAATGTCACATGTATACCATCCTTCCGTGCTACTGTTCACACCACTCCTGTGCTTAGCAGACCCTGTTCCTCTTCCTGATGACTCTCTTCCACTCCTTCCTCTTTTGTTTAAATTAACCTTGCTATGCACTCTTTCCCACTGCTACATGATTAACCATTGCATTCTTGGTCCTTCCAAAGTACTTTGTTCACACTATTAGTAAGGCACTTAGCACATGTTATAATTAGCAGATAGTTCCTGCCTCTCCTATTTATTAAGTAGTGAAGTAGTGAGAACTGGGACTCATTCTTTTTTTTTTTTTTTTTTTTTTTTTGTATTTTTCCAAAGCTGGAAACGGGGAGAGACAGTCAGACAGACTCCCGCATGCGCCTGACCGGGATCCACCCAGCAGGCCCACCAGGGGCGAAGCTCTGCCCATCTGGGGCGTCGCTCTGCTGCGATCAGAGCCACTCTAGCGCCTGGGGCAGAGGCCAAGGAGCCATTCCCAGCGCCTGGGCCATCTTTGCTCCAATGGAGCCTCGCTGTGGGAGGGGAAGAGAGAGAGAGAGGAAGGAGAGGGGGAGGGGTGGAGAAGCAGATGGGCGCTTCTCCTGTGTGCCCTGGCCAGGAATCGAACCCGGGACCCCTTGCACGCCAGGCCGACGCTCTACCACTGAGCCATCCGGCCAGGGCCTGGGACTCATTCTTGCTTGTTTTTCTACCTTCACCACCCAGGCACACAGCTGCATTCAATACATGCTACTTCAACTGACACCCCGTCTCCACCATGTTCCAGACAAGCCTATACAACCCGCTTCATTTAGTCATCCGTTGTTGCTTCTCAGGAAATGTCCTAAGCCTGAAATAAGTCTCTTAAGCAACTCTAGTCACTTCTTCCTTTTCTTGTATTGCCACCTCTGCTACAAATCTTTTCCAACGACCTGAAAGACAGTTGGTCATTTTCTTCCTTTTTTACTCTCCTGAAACACGCCAATTCCCTAATCCTGTCATTTACCATATTTGGCACAAATATATTTTACTCTACCTAAAAGGTGGACTTCATAAATCCAGTTCATGTATGCAACCTCTGAACTATGAGATGACAATGACAAGAAACAGCTTACAGAACTAGGCGAGCTTTTCAGACTGACCTTCAGCCATGCCCTAACCCGTCTTTTTGAAGGTCTCATATGTTTCTATTAGATCAATAATCGGGTGGTAAAGATCTTAATGGTGTTTACTACTACAGCTTTTAAACTTTGGTACATGTAGCAAAGGTCACATCTGTTTTTCTATGCTGAGCTCACCCACCACCGTTTCTCCCCTGTAAGAACAGCAATGGGTCAGGCAGGAGTGACTCAGGACATCAGACGGCTACTGAGGAGACTCATCCATCCTATTTGCCCTCCTTCCCCCTCCAGTGTTTCAACTGCAGCTAGTAGCACAGCGCAAGTCTCTCTGCCGTGCTGGCACTGCGATGTGCTGTGGGGGGGGGGGGGGGGGCTTGCTGCTGCCGGGTCTGTGCCCTGTCCTCACACCGACTGCTGCCAGCGGCAAACTGCAGGTGCACTGCTACGCGGGACAGAGGGAAGAGTGGCAAAGGGGCAGCAGCCATCAGCCAAGCTCAACGTATTCTTCACTTACGATATAATAACCACAAAACATGCATTTAAATACGTAGTATAGTAGCTTTATTTTCCGTAATTGGCAAAGGGGAAAGGGGAAAAACACATTAATGTGTTGAAATTGAGTGATAATAAACAAAATGCAAAAAAGGATTTCATTTGATTATAAAAATTTTACTTTTAGGAAGTAAACTCAATTATCCAAATACTTAACTATTTAACTCAATTATCCAACTGCTACCTGAAATTTTTTTGTTTTAAATGTTGTTTCCTTCTTTTATTGTCTTTATTATTATTATTATTATTATTATTATTGTTATTTTAGAGAAAGGAAGGGGGAGAGGAGACAGAAATATCAATCTGTTTCTGTATGTGCCAACCAATGACCGAACTAGCCATGCATGCACTTCAGGACGATGCTCCAGCCAACCGAGCCATCCAGCCAGGGCCTGAAATTCTTTTCATAATACGATGAGACTTAATAAACAAAACATGGACAATTTTAAAAACAAAAAAGCAAACAAAAATCCTAAAATGTCACCGTATAAAATTTAAGTATGATGTAGGCACTGAATGAAACACCATAAATAAGCAGCTGCTCATTGGGGTTGGGAGTCACTCTGTGGAAGTCAGTTAAAAGAGAAAATCATTAAAATGATATATATAAACTTGAAACATTTCAACTCAAAATAAATAAATGTACATACATTAATTTGCTAACTTCCAATGCAGAACCATGGCTTTTATTATTATAGGTTAGCTGCCTGGAGTTCTTAAGCAAATCACAACCAAGTGCATCTACAACTTATGTTACTATTTCTTTAATGGGCAACAATATCAGAACAGAATTTCTCGAGGTTATGACTATCTCCTAAATATTTTACAGTTGCCTTCCTCCCACCTAGCTAGAAAAAAATGTAAAGTAAGTTGTCTTTTCTGAATCTTTTGAAAACATTTAACTTAGATCACAGAAAAATAATCCTCTTTCCTCATTCATATTTCATTGGTATATGTAATATTCTAATTAATGTGCATAATTATAGTAAGTACACTGGCCTAACCAGGTTTAAGAACAAATACAACTGCCTCCTGAGAATGGTGGAAGTAGGCAGGCTGCAGCAGAGCCCACCATCAACACGAGGCAGGCCTGCAGCTGCTGAGGGCCGCAGGGTAGAGATGTCAGTGCACCTCTGAAGTCAGTGTTTTCTGATGAAGTTCCATATAACTCTTCATTTACTTGTTCTTCTGATTAGTCTTAAGTGCATATAAGTGCCTGAGAGGACATCTATGTCAACATCTCTCTTTTTTAGCAAGGAGAGCAACAGGGATGGACAGACAGGAAGCAAGAGAGATGAGAAGCATCAACTCTTAGTTGTGGCACCTTAGTTGTTCATTGATTGCTTTTTCAAATGTGCCTTGACCAGGGCGCTCCAGCTGAGCCAGCGACCCCTTGCTCAAGCCAGCAACCTTGGGCTTCAAGCCAATGACCTTGGGATTTCAAACCTGGTCCTCAGCGTCCCAGGCAAATGCTCTATCCACTGCACTCCCACCTGGTCAGGCTCTATGTCAATGTTTCTGACAACAACTGCCATGGAACTGAAATTATGAAGAATGGGCCTAATAATAATCGTTTTTATTCATAGATGGATGCCAATGACCTCTTACTAAATTATAAAGATATTTACATTATTCATTCAGTTTTGTTTCAGTGTATTGTGTAAAACATACACAACTGAATTATTACTATGGTCTACAATGAAAACATCATTATCTCTTTTTTATTTTTGGAGTGAGACAGAGACAGGAATGGAGAGAGACAGGATGGGAGAGAGATAAGAAGCATCAATTCATAGTTGTGTCACTTTAGTTCATTGATTGCTTCACATATGTGCATTGACCAGATGGCTCAAGCCAACCAAATGACACCTGCTCAAGCCAGCAAGCCTGTGCTCAAGCCAGGTGAGCCTGCGCTCAAGGCAACGACCTCAGGGTTTCAAATCTGGGACCTCAGCACCCCTGGTTGACTCTCTATCCACTGCACCACCACTGGTCAGGCAAAACATCATAATCCTGAAGCTTCCAGAGAGCAGTCTTCTTCTACTGTTTAATATTCAGCTCAACTTCGTGCTAAGTCTGCTAATACATTACTTTGTACTGATAAAAATAATCTTTCTTGTCTGGTCTTCAAATAGCCTTTCAACACTGTGGCCTCTTGGTCCTCTGCCCTCCTCCCCTTAGCCACTCATTCCCATGACACCTGGCCTCATTTCTGCCACTACCAATAACCACAACCCCCCGGCTCTCGACCTCACCAACTCACTCCTGGACTCCTCCTCTCCGTCCACTTTGCCCGTATCTTGCCCCCTATTCCTGGAACCCTCCAACCCCCCTAGGACTTACACTCTGTTGATCCTACACCTTTCTCCTGGGTCCTTCATCCTCATGTTGTTTTTCTGTCTTCCTTCCTTGCCCCACTTAAATTCTGTGGCCCATCATTATAATCACTCTTGTTGCTTTCACCCTCAATTCCTCTGTCCCACTATAGCTTCTTCACACATATGTGGCAAGATTACAACCCTGGTTAAATCTAAATTCTCCACCTCATCTACATCTGTAAATACACAGAGCTGTACGTGGCCAGAGAAGAACGCTCAGCAACACTGCCGGGTCTCCCTTTGAATTCTCTGCTCCTCAGCAATAGTTCTATTTCCCCAGTCTGTTCACTTGCTCTCCCTCCCAGATACCCACCATTCCATCCATTTCCCTTTCTCCAAACTCTCTATATGTTCTGCCTTCATCCTCACTCTCAGCTGACAGCTACACTGAAAAAATACATTTGAAGAAAATTTCAATAAACTTTTACTACCACATTTGCATTCCTAGCAGCAAATGTACTGCTCTACTCTTTCAGTCGGTTACCATGGGGTTAGCTCAGTGTGACATGGAACCGGGAACAGAATATGGCTACTGGCCCCAGAAAAACCAGAGCACAGCTCAGCACATTACTGTTCATTACCTGAGTGAACTTGTGCAGGTTACCTCATCTCCCTCAGCTTCAGTTTCCTCACCTGTAAAACAGGGCTAATGATGTGTATTTTGTAAAGCTACTATGAGTATAAAGTAGCTGGCACATAATATAAAAGTCTCATTAAATGTTAGTGCACTTACTTTATCTTATTTTAAGAATAGCTTGGGGAAATATAAATCGGCACAGCCATTATGGAAAACAGTAGTGGAAGTTCCTCAAAAAAAATTAAAAACAGAACTACCGTAAGGGCATTATGCTAAGTGAAATAAGTGAGACAAAGAAAGACAAATACTCTATGATCTCACTTGTATGTGGAATCTAAAAAACAAACAAATATAAAAACCAAACTCATGCCTGACCAGGCGGTTGCGCAGTGGATAGAGCGTCGGACTGGGATGCGGAGGACCCAGGTTCGAGACCCCAGGGCGCCAACTTGAGCGCAGGCTCATCTGGTTTGAGCAAAGCTCACCAGCTTGGACCCAAGGTTGCTGGCTCGAGCAAGGGGTTACTCGGTCTGCTGAAGGCCCATGATCAAGGCACATATGAGAAAGCAATCAATGAACAACTAAGGTGTCGCAACAAAAAACTGATGATTGATGCTTCTCATCTCTCTCCGTTCCTGTCTGTCCCTATCTATCCCTCTGACTCTCTCTCTGTCTCTGTAAAAACAAAACAAAACATACTCATAGACAGATACAGAGAACAGATTGGTGTTTGCCAGAGGCAATGAGGGATAGACAAAGGTGGTCAAAAGGTACAAATTTCTAGTTATAAAATAAGTAAGTTGTGAGAATATAATGTACACTGTGGTGATTATATACTGCTCACAAAAATTAGGGGATATTTTATAGCTTCCTATTAATTTTGAATATCCCCTAATTTTTGTGAGCAGTATAGTTAACACTGAATTGTTTATTTGAAAGTGGCTAAGACAGATCTTAAAAGTTCTCATCACAAGAAAAAAAGTTGCACTGGCCGGTTGGCTCAGTGGTAGAACGTTGGCCCAGCATGTTGAAGTCCCAGGTTTGATTCCCAGTCAAGGCACACAGAAGTGCCCATCTGCTTCTCCACCCCTCCTCTCTCTCTCTCTCTCTCTCTCTCTCTCGTCCCCTCCCGCAGCCATGGTTCAAATGGTTTGAGCAATCTGGCCCTGAGCACTGAGGATGGTCCATGGCCTCCACCTCAGGCGCTGAAATAGCTCTGTTCCGAGCAACGGAGCAGCAGCGGCCCTAGATGGGCAAAGACGCACCTTAATTTTGGGGTCTAAAATTTGAAAAAAAAAACGTATTACATAAAGTTATTGAACTCAAGTTTCATTCATCATAAAATTCATACAGCCTGACCAGGCGGTGGCGCAGTGGATAGAGCGTTGGACTGGGATGCGAAGGACCCAGGTTCAAGACCCCGACATCACCAGCTTGAGCGCGGGCTCATCTGGCTTGAGCCAAAAGCTCACCAGCTTGGACTCAAGGTCGCTGGCTCAAGCAAGGGGTTACTCGTTCTGCTGAAGGCCCACAGTCAAGGCACATATGAGAAAGCAATCAATGAACTAAGGTGTTGCAACAAAAACTGATGATTTGATGCTTCTCATCTCTCTCCGTTCCTGTCTGTCTGTCCCTATCTATCCCTCTCTCTGACTCTCTCTCTCCCTGTAAAAAATAATTTAAAAAAATAAAAGGATAAAAAAATTATACAACTCCTCATCACTGTCAAAACTCCCATCCATTAGTTTGTCCTCATCTGTGTCTGATGACAAATCACTGTCTTCATATATTGCCTCGCCCTCAGTTCCATCTATGGCATTTGAAATGCCACACTTCTACAAACACTGCATAAGATGCACACAGTTTTTAGAACCCAACTTTTTCGAAAAAAGATGCATCTTATACAGGGGGAAATACGGTATACAAATATCAAATCATCATGTATTTAAGTACAATTAAAGCTAATACAATGTTATATGCCAATTATATCTTGCCAATTATATCTCAAAAAAGTTTCTAAATCATATGACATATAAATTATATCTCAATAAAGCTGTTGCCCTCTCCCCCTCAAAAAGTCTACAACATATATTTTTCACTAATTTTTAAACTTTCAAACTGTCTTTTCCCAGTCGGTCATAAGAGTGAAACAAAAGTTTCTATTTGAAATTTTAGGTGATAAGAGAGAAAACCAATCAAGAACTTTTTGTCTTCCACATAGTAACTAGAGACTCTTGCTCAAATCCCACTCAGGTCAGATGTGAACTGGGCATCAGCAAACTACTTTAGTATAATAAGCTGTTCCTGTTCCAACCCTAGTACAAAGCCTAGAGGATAAAGGACAGATTGTGAGAAACAAAAGTACAGTTGTAAGGGAAAAGGAAAAGTATTCTTTTCACTACCAATGACTTCTTATGACCTTTTACACAACAGCCATGTCTTTGAAGCATAAATAAAAATGAATACACGCCAACAGTAATGACCTGCATTGTCCAGTACAGTAGCCACAAGCCACAGGTGAATGCCGAGCACCTGAAATGTGGCTCTTCCACACTGAGATGTGCAGTAACTATCAAGTACACACCAGATTTCGAAGACTTAGTACAAAAAACCGTCAACAGTCTCAATAATTTTTATACTGATTACATGTTGAAATAATATTCTGAATATGGTGTGATAAATAGTTATTAAAATTAATTTCAGCTGTTGCCTTTTATGTTTTAAATAAGGCTACCAGGAAAGTTTAAGCTGTGTATGTGACTTGCATTACATTTCTCTTAGAGCTGGTATCAAATATGACATGGAAAAAGCAGGAGAAGAAAATCTGTTGTGATTCCATAGACTGTTAAGACTTGTCAGTCCTTGGTAACAGCCTATTATAGAAAGTTCCATTTTCCAGAACATGGCTACTTCTGGTGTTATATAAACACAGGGCTTAAAGCTAGAGTGGCTTGTGTTTGAATTGATCTCTGCCACTGACTAGCTTTAAAGCCACTGCCTTCCCACAAAATCTCGGGTAAAGCGATCTAACAACTCAGGGCCAACCTAGCTCCGAATGCAATACTATGAAGAACCTAGCATTTCAAATGGTAAATATTATGATCCTCCCAAGAAAATTTCTGTGACAGGCTTTCAACATATTTTGGTGTCACTTTATTTAAAAAAAAAAAAAGGCTAAAGGAGGATGACTAAACGACCTCTGAACTCCCCTTCAGCACTGGGACTCTTCTCAACAATAAATCTGGAGGTGAGATATCAATTTCCTTTTTTTTGTATTTTTCTGAAGTTGGAAATGGGGAGGCAATCAGACAGACTCCCGCATGTGCCCAACCGGGATCCACCTGGCATGCCCACCAGGGGGCGATGCTCTGCCCATCTGGGCCGTTGCTCTGTTGCAACCAGAGCCATTCTAGTGCCTGCAGCAGAGGCCATGGAGCCATCCTCAGTGCCCGGGCCAACTTTGCTCCAATGGAGCTTTGGCTGCGGGAGGGGAAGAGAGACAGAGAGGAAGGAGAGGGGGAGGGGTGGAGAAGCAGATGGGCATTTCTCCTGTGTGCCCTGGCCGGGAATTGAACCTGGGACTCCTGCACGCCAGGCCGACGCTCTACCACTGAGCCAACCGACCAGGGCTGAGATATCAATTTCTATACACTACTTTCAAAGCTGTCCAGCCTACCAGCGCGTTATTTCTCACCATTCCCTGGTCTACACGTTTTAATAAAGAAGCTTTCTGACAGTATTTCATAATAACTCCTTGCTCAAGCTGTTTTGCCCATGAACTTCCATGAACCCATGCTTCCCTCTACAACCACTTCCTCTCAATATATCTATTTACGTACCCACTTTTGTATACATTTAGAAGCCAGTTAAAACAAGAAGACAGTTTCCCTGTCCTCAACTCCAGGTTCCAGTTTAACTGCTCTCACTTGCAGCACAGCAGGAAAGTAGTTGTTAACTGTCACATTTGTTAAACCCAGAAAAGTTGCAGCAAAATGAATGTGCCATTTAATTTGCCATAATGTCAAAAGTAACTAAAGGGATCACACAATTATTTGAAAATTACCTCCTGGTAGAGTGGTTAAGTTTTACAGGGGTAATTGTGGATAGGATCCCTTACTAGGAATTTTATATTAGTTTATTTTGTGATCTGAGGATTAAATAAAGTATGTCCAATTTTACCCTAGGGAGGCATGTGACTTTAGGAAATTAATTTTGCTTTCGGTGACATAGTTTGCTTATCTCTAAGAGAGAATTAATGATCATCACATGCTCAAGGCATTGTGACCTCACCAGAAAGGCTCAGGACAAGCACAGCTCTCAAATTTCAAACAGGCAGCTCTCATAGTAAGAGCTGATATATTAACAACAGTGCTGATGTGACATTTTAGAGGCAGGAGTTTTGAGAAAAAGATAAATAAAACAAAACAAAACAAAAACCCAGAATGCTTTATTGCTGCCCAATATCAGAGTATTTTTTCCAGGACAGCCTGTCCCCTTGCTAAAGTCAAACCGGACACTTATTTTATAGTTAGCCCAAGTCTTTCAGTTCCTCAAGGAGAAAATGGCTAGGACTGGCTTCCTGTAGGAAAACAGCACCTCTACATAGCAACAGCTGAATTTACACCTTTGATTGCTTATTCAAATAAAGTGATGTAAATGAGAGGCTGTAGAGAAAAATCACTTTTCTGGGCACTCAGAGCAGTGTTTTCTAACACTGCTGGTTAAAAGTACAGTATATAAGCTGGGGAAATGATTTTTTTTAAGTGAGAGGAGGGGAGATAGAGGTAGACTCCAGCATGCGCCCCAATTGGGATCCACCTGGCAACCCTGTCTAGGGCCGATGCTCAAGTACTGAGCTATTTTTAGTGCCTAAGGCTAAACTAGGACCAACCGAGCTATCCTTAGCACCCAGGGCCCATGCTCAGACCACTGGCTACAGGAGGGAAAAAGAGAGAGAAGAGGGAGAGGGAGGGGACGAGAAGCAGATGGCCACTTTGCCTGTGTGCCCTGACCAGGAATTGAACCCAAGACATCCATACACCGGGCTGACGTTCTATCTAGTGAGCCAGCTCGCCAGGGCAGGGAAACAATTTAAAACTGAGGTGGCAGCTAGCAATTAAATTGCAGTTTCTCAACGGCAGGACTCCACGGCTAGACTTGTCACCTGAAAAGCTCAGGCAGAGAGTGAGAGATGGGACACACAACACACTGTCCCTTGCCTTTCCATCCACAGGCAGAAGCTGACTGGGCAGAAGCAAGGGTTGCAGAGCTGGGTGGCTGAGTCCATGGAAATGTCCCTTGGGGTGAAGCCACAGGACTTCCCTGGCGTCTGAGGGAGTGGAGGTCTCCCTAGTGGGCACATCTGTGTCCATACTAAGCCCACTTGTCGTGGAGCACAAGGGAATTTGGGAGGGCCAGGTGTTCCTCCAGCCTCTTTCTCAGCTGCCATCTAGGTGGCTGTTTTACTTCAGGGGGTTTCAGTCTCTATGAAATGTAGGGCTCAGTTCTGAAGAATGATTCGGGGAGCTGGCCTGGGAGACAGCGTCAGCATGGTACTTCATTAACTGGGGATTCTTATGATACACCAGAACCACCTCCCAGACAAAGGGCCTCCTCCAGGCTTCAAAATCACTGCACAAGTGCCACCCCGTCGCAGAAACAGTCAGAATCAGCCAGGAAGCAGACTCTGTCCCACTTCACCTCAAAGGAAAACGCCCAGCATTCACAGTTGCAGGAAGGTGTTGCTGCTCAAAAGGTTGCATTTCTTCAGCATAAGCAGTGGACTGTCCATCCTTGAACTCCCCTGTGTAAATTCTCCTACATCAGTCTCAGAGGATTCTAAACTCCTGAGTGCATTTATTGCTGCTGAAAAGCAGAAAGGACTTTCTGCAGAAGTGGGAGAAGACCTGGACATCGAAGTGATTTTCTCTACTCTCCCAGGAATGAAAGAAGCACAGAATCTGTCCAGATTCTGTCAAAATCTGAAACTGCCATCCGAGAACAGAGAAGGTAACGTGTTGTGAGCTGGTTGGTTCTGCTGTACATTTTGAGACAGTCTTTTGGAATCCATTTCAGAAGGGTTCACCTGTCTACCTTTATTCCTTGCAAACAGAGAACAGACTAATACAGCCAAAACCGAAACCTGGTTTCAGGAAAGTTGAAGTCTTTTAGCAATCAAGGCTAAGACTTTTTCCTGTTCCTTTTTCCTGGATGGCGGCTATGCGGACTGCATATAAAATGGATGAGTATGCAGCTACTGCTGAGTTTCTTTGGTCTATACCCTATAGCCCTTAAAGTCTAGATATTTCTTATACCATGTGTCCGGAGGATGCTAAAGCTTTGTGGCACAGTGTCCACAGGCACCTGGGGAAGTAGCCCAGGAGGAAGTTGACTTATTCATGGACTGCCTTTGTTCACATTTCTATAGGCTTTTCAAAACTCATTTATCAGCCACAAGACTGGTTCATGTTTCAGCATCTGTAGCTCCAGCACATACTGATGGAAAAATAAAGATTCTGGGTCATAAACACCTTATTGGAGTGTTGGCATATCTGACAACTGGCAAATTTTCACATCGAGTGAGGCACTGTGGGGACTATCAGTGATGAATACCTTTTCCTCACTGATTATTTGTCTAATTGCTATTCTGGGAAGGGACTGCAGGAAAAACGGGCATCCACCTCTGCACCTGTTTCCTCACAATGCCTCTGGAAGTGCCCAGATGGAAGCCCAAGAAGGACCTAGAAGACCAGAAGGTGTCAGGGGATGAGCCACAGCCTGGCGCTCGTGTAACAGGCATGGCGACCCGTGGTGCCAGTCTCTAGAAAATGCTGAGTTATCATTTGTTAGCCATATTTCTAAAAAATATGGTATGTTTACTATGTCAAACTTTTAGGATTCAAATGAGATATCTCTAACATTCAATATTTCTGATTTGGGTCTCTACAACCTTTAATCCCTGGTAGGCATTTTAGACTCACATTCAGAGAGAATTTCTGTCTTGTAAAGACAGTTTCCCAGCCCTGTTTTTCTGTAGAGAACTAGCAATCAAAACATATTCTGCAAAGGAAACTAAAGAAGAATATAGATTTTTTTTAAAGCTCCTAATATGTTTGGTTTTTAATATTATTCAATTCTTATTGCAATGTTAAATTAAATATTCACTTTTAAAATGGAAAAAAAAGAAAAGGAAGGAGGGAGGGAGGGAGGGAGGAAGGAAGGGGGGAGGGAGGGAGGGAGGGAGGGAGGAGGGAGGGAGGGAAAGCGGGAGAAGGGAGGGAGGGGAGGAGGGAGGGAGGAGGGAGGGAGGGAGGGAGGGAGGGAGCAAAGGAAGGAAAGATATAAGCTGTCAAGGTATCCTGTCAAGGCAGAGATTTTCCACTACTGTTGTTATGCTTGTATGATTATATACAACAGCATCAACAACATGGGTTCCTGTGTCGGGCACACCTTGTTCAGTACAGCCCACGTCCTTTCCAGAAAGCATCCATGCTGCTCCCACAACCAAACTGTTCCAGTGAGCCTCAGACAGCGTGGCCTGCAGTGCATGTTCTTGTCCTTGCCCTCACCATCTTTCCCATCCCAACCCCTCCAGACAGTGATGCTCTTGAAGTCCTTCCTCAATCCCCACCCAACCCAAGTCCCTTTCTAGTGTGCTGCAGTAAATACACACACTTCTAAATGTGAAGTTAGACAGTATCAGCCTCCCTGAGTGTGCCTAATTATTAAAACAGAATAAATACACTATGAAAATAAGGCTCAAGTTTTGAAAACTCCTGTCCTATTCCAGGTTTCTTGGACCTATGAGGAACGACCATATATGACAACAGTTTAGGGTGCCTATTGCAATCATTAACATCAAACAAAACAGCAGTCCAAAGGATGATGCAAGGGCGCGCTGGGGAGCCACCCTGAGAATGGTGGACTTCCTTTCGGGAAGCCAGGTGTGTCTGAAATGACAGGAACGGGTCTATCAGTGTCTCGCCAGCGCTAACAACAAAGCCTGCCGTGAGGGACATGCTCAAAGCACCCACCTTGTTGAGGACATCTCGCTGGCAGCCGAGATAAAGATTGGGAAGAATTCGGGTGGGCCCAATGTTGGCAACAGGTAAACAGGGCTGAGAAATGCAGGTAGGAACTAGAGCAGATTTTCCTTCACAGAGACCTGGGAAACAACGGGAGAACTCCGCGAACCCACCTGCGGAGAAACAGCACAAAATTATGCCACGCACAGAGGTAAAAATCAGCCTCTGTGAATGACTCAGGTAAAACCATTTGAAAAGGAAAATCAACTGCTGCACAAATGAAACTAATACAGAATACTACTTAAACTGTCATTGAAATTTTTAAAAAATGAGAAAATAGAAGCCATTTTTTAAAATCTTGCCCTGATTTCAAATCTTGTGTTTTACGGTTTTCATAATGTTAGTACAACAGTCCATGCATGTAATTTATAAATAAGTACATTGCAAAAAAAAAAAGAAAGAAAGAAAGAAAAATCAAACCCCAGTGATGCAAGTGGAAATCCACCTATTCCTGTCTGCAGATGCCGACTGCTGGGCCTGACACACACTCTGGACCGCAGTCCTGGCTCCTGGGCCACAGCAGGGATGAGCAAGCCTCCAGGGCACCTGGGGTGACTCTTATCTTCCTCCCTCTCTTCACTTTCACATATTCAGCAACATTTGCTACCTGCACCCCACCCCCCATGTGAATGCTTTTTGTGGAATGGAAAGAGGATTTAAGGTAAAGAGCAAGAAATGGAGACAAGAAAATTATTCACACAAAAAAATGGAGATATAAAAAATGCAAACTGAAGTCAGATGACATTTATTCAAAATAAAATAAATGAAGTAAATTCTTTCTGGAATTAAGTTTTAAATCATTCTAGTGGACAGGTTTTTATACTGCAAAGGCATCAGAAACCTACTCAACTCTGCTCTTACAGATATTAAATGTTGTCTATGTCAAGTCCTTGGGATTCCAGTGTAGTCAAGGTTCCCAGCCACCACTGACTCCTGGGATCCTGTACATGTTGCTGGGCACTGTGAAGAGGTGCTGACAGACCCTAACTGGCTGGGGTACATGACGGCCTTGAGGCAGGATTGCTGGGCTCAGGTAAATTCCATTTCTTCTTATTCCTGTTCTTACAACAATCTGCTCCACAGCCTAAGTTACGTCAGACTCTTGCGTTTCACTTAACAAAGAGAAATCTATCTAGCCAAGGAGGCGCTCTCACTGCCGCTGGGAAGAGAAAGAATGTATAAGGCATTCCCTGGGTTTTCCATCTAAATATTCCTTGCTACCCCAAATTCAAACCCAGGGACCAAAGATTCTGATAAATTTTCAAATGAATTTCTTGCTATCAAAATCCTCACTACTCCCTACATTCAAACTAAGGAACCAAAGATATTTGGATCATACCATATACTTATATATTTTAATACTGTTTAATTAAAAAATACGTTCTTTTTAAAACTAAACTACCCTATTTCATTATTTTTTTATTTTAGTTACCGATTTTAAAGAGAGAGGAAGGAGAAGACAGAAACATAGATTTGCTGTTCCACTTATTTATGCATTCATTGGTTCATGCTCGTATGTGACTGAGTGGGGACCAAACCCAAACCTTGGTGTATCAGATGACACTCAAACCAGCTGAACTACCTGGCCACGTAAATATGTTAACTCTTATTACAAGACAGGGCAGCCCCACTTTTACCTATTTTATCGAGCTTAAATAAGACCTTAAAGATCTCATTAAATTTATGAGACTCATAAATCCTCTCCTTCAGTTATAGTCTATAGCCGTCAGTGCACTTCCAGAAGGCATACAAATATGTTCTCAAAAACGGCAGAAGTGCACGGGGAGGGAGAGAGCGCCATCCCTGTCACCCCTGCATTACGTTCAACTCAAGCATACTCTGCTAGACGCCTGTGTCTGTTGTCTGGGTCTGGGATAGGTTCCACAGCAGAGGCAGCCAGGACAGCAGGGAGTCAGTGACACGCAGGCCACCTGCAAAATGTAGAAGTGCATATTCCCAGGCCCCACCTGTCTGTCTGCACTGTTTTATTCCTAGCAGTCTGCTTACCAAAGGTGTTAAGGTAACCTGCTGGAAAGAGTAGGAGGTTCCATTACAGAAACCCCGAATTCCTCTACGTGACAGATGAGGCTCTCAGGATCTGTGCGTGTACAGTGTCACTGCTTATCGTTTCCAACCATGACCTCCAGCCACACAAAACTCATTGCTATCTCACACTTTCATGCTCTTCTCTCGTCCAGGAACACCACCACCCACCCTGACCATGCACACAGCATATGAACCACACACATACAAGCTTCACGATCGTGCAACAGAAAGGAAGAATGCGAGGCTCTTGTACCCAGGTGCACATCTGGTGTCACTGCTTTCTAGTTGTCTGATTTAGGCAAGCTATTTAAGCCCTCTGGCCATTAGTCTCCTCATCTATAAATAGGGATAATGATCATTCCTACTTCACTGAACTGTTTAGAGCAGTGGTAGTTAACCTGGTCCCTACCGCCCACTAGTGGGCATTCCAGCTTTCATGGTGGGTGGTAGAGCAACCAAAGTATAAATAAAAAGATAGATTTAACTATAGTAAGTTGTTTTTTAAAGATTTATTCTGCCAAACTTAGCGAAAATCCGACATACAGTACTTGGTAATTATTAGTATATGCTTTATAAATTTTATAAAGTAAAGTTACTTCCCTACTTTATAAATCACCATTACTGGCCCTAGCCAGTTTGCTCAACGGTAGAGAGTCGGCCTGGCGTGCGGGGGACCCGGGTTCGATTCCTGGCCAGGGCACATAGGAGAAGCGCCCATTTGCTTCTCCACCCCCCCCCTTCCTCTCTGTCTCTCTCTTCCCCTCCTGCAGCCAAGGCTCCATTGGAGCAAAGATGGCCGGGCGCTGGGGATGGCTCCTTGGCCTCTGCCCCAGGCGCTAGAGTGGCTCTGGTCATGGCAGAGCGACGCCCCGGAGGGGCAGAGCATCGCCCCCTGGTGGGCAGAGCATCACCCCTGGTGGGCGTGCCGGGTGGATCCCGGTCGGGCGCATGTGGGAGTCTGTCTGACTGTCTCTCCCCGTTTCCAGCTTCTGAAAAAGTAAATAAATAAATAAAAATAAAATAAAATAAATCACAATTACTATGAAACCGGTAGGCGGTTAGAAAATTTTACTACTAACAGAGATACAAAAGTTAGCAGTAGGTAAAAAAGGTTGACCACCCCTGGTTTAGAGCATTAAATCAGTTAATACATTTAAGTACTTCGTTCTTGACACACAGTAAGCACTCCATAGGTATCAATGATTATTTCAATATAATGATCATACAGTTAGGACCCAGACTCATCCATGAGGCCTTCCTCCAACCTTTATCTACAGCTACTTGTTTGGCTTCACCTTGTTTAGGATTCACCAGAGACACAAAGTTTAAAAAAAAAATGCAATGCTTCTAAGGTTCCATTTCCCAAAGTGTGCTCCAGAGCACTAGTGGCTTGCAGGAAGTTGAAAAACGAGATACTGGCCCCAAAAGTAAGAGAAATACAGCATATCACATGTCCCTGATGGTGTCACAGCACACATTAGCATATTAAACATTCCAAAAAAGTATCTCCAAAGAAACTAGTTTAATTTCATTGCACTCAAATAGTTTCCAAAATTTATTTGATCATGGAATTCCCCCACTTATTTCCCCTCCAAAAAAGTATAAAGAGCTAATAGAACTCATACTTAAGGAAACACTATACTAGGGCTATTGTAACTATTAAAATAAAGTCAATTAGAATTCCTACACCTGCAACTACAACCCACAGGCTATCTCAAAAGAGGGGGTCAGTCAGCATTGATATATGCATGTATCACTGTTCAGGATTTATAATTTTGTTTCTGTTACTGTTTTGTTCCTTTTCAGCCTCTCTAATTGCGTGATAGTTATTTAACACGAGGTGTCCCTCCCACATAGTTCTTTTAACAAATGCTAACGAGTCTCACTGCCTACCCTACTTACACTCAGCCAACAAAATAACTGACAAGCACTACTTTGATTATAATTTAACTGTATGAGTTTAAATTTTAACTTCTATTAACTTCAGCAGATCTGGTGTTTCTCTAAAGAACTGTTTTCATACTTTTTTTTCCTATTCTGGCTCCAAACAGTTCATGGGATGGTGTCTTGTTTAAATCCAACAAAACAATATTCCAATAAATGTTCTCAGAGAAAAAAAAAATCAGACAATCCAAGGAAACTCACTTGAATTCCATTTCAAATGTATGAGTAATCACACTTATAAATAATGTAAGTAATCTGAGAATTACCAGATGTTTATTGTGTGACAAGCATTGCTTTAAGCACTTTACAAGTATTTATTCAATCTTTATAACTACCCTATGAGGTAGATGTTATTATTATTCTCATTTTATAGATTAAAAAAAACAAAGGTTCAGAAGACAGAGGGTACTAACTGGCAGAGCTAGGATATGAGCCCCAGCAGTCTGGCTCGAGGCTGAGACTGTACCCTCAATCACTGTGCTAGATAGATCACTTCTCTGAATACTATGGGACCAACTCTTTCTAGGATGTGGGACAGCATTGCTGATATCCGTGGAGTCCTATCCTCACAGGCTGTGTGACCTACAAGGTTACTCAATACCAGGCTAAAAATGGCCATGGGCCTCTCAAACTGACCGAAGAGCCTTCCTTCCCCAAAGCCATATGGTTCATAAGTGTCAATGATAGAAGAGGAGGAGGTCTGACCTGACCAGAAACACAGAGACTACACTGCTCACAAAAATTAGGGGATCAGGGACCATGCAGATACTCCAGTACTTTCAGCCTTTTGTATAGTGCATTTTCACCAATGAAATAAAAGTTGGTTTTGCATCTCATTTGCATAACTTTCTTTGGTAGTCTGATTTTCTTATTTAAAAAAAATCAAATGCTTCCTTTTTTATCACTTCATATTCATTTCGAAATATCCCCTAATTTTTGTGAGCAGTGTATTTAAATGCAACTTAATGAACTAGTTGAAAAATACAGTGACTGGTTGGTTCAAGATCACAGTTTGCGTGCCTGACCTGTGGTGGCGCAGTGGCTAAAGCGTCGACCTGGAAATGCTGAGGTCGCCGGTTCGAAACCCTGGGCTTGCCTGGTCAAGGCACATATGGGAGTTGATGCTTCCAGCTCCTCCCCCACTTCTCTCTCTCTCTCTTCTCTCTTTCTCTCTCTCTCTCTCTCTCTCTCTCTGTCTGTCTCTCCCTCTCCTCTCTAAAATGAATAAATAAATGTAAAAAATTATTAAAAAAAAAGATGACAGTTTGCAAGTTGGTAGTGAAGCTAACTCTGTCTTGAGAACAACTTTCAGAGGGGATACCATTCTGAAGCAGTCATAACCTGAGAGCCAGCCAGCAGGGGCTGTTCCAGGTCTGATCCTAAATCACCTTTAACTTCAGGGGACCTCTAGAATGGTGTGGCTCTAGAAAATTCTTAAGACAGGAAACAGAAATAAATGATAGAAAGAAACCCATATTTAGCCCCTAAAAACAAAACCCAAAAGGCAAATAAAACAGAGATAATACATTATTAAACACATTATAAAAAAGAAAAAGAAAGTTCTTTTTTACAAATCTTTTCAATTAATCTTCAGCACAAACTGGAACAACCTTAAAATATTTAACAGATTTCACTGAAATTAGAACATTCATTTACTGTTCGGTCTGGCTTGAAATGTCACAAACCGTGGTTCCTAGTCACTTGCAGAAAACTACCTCGGCCAAAGGGCACATTTTCCATGATCTTTATCTATGACAATGTTCCACTCTGCTGAAATCCTCCTTCATTGACAGGTTTTTCCATTCACTGACCTTTCATTCATTGTTGTACTCCAGTGACCCCAGTTTCATTTCATTAATTAACAACAGATGAGACACTGCCTGATTTTCCCAAACCTTTGAAAACCTATCTGTGGCCTCATCAGCAACTCAGTTTTGAAATATGCTTAAAATGTTCCTCTTCCTCTTACAAACTAAATCTAATAAGAAGAAAAGTACAATCCATTTATGTAAACTTTTTGTTACAAATGGCTGACACAGTCAAGAGTCATCTTATCCATCCCTGTCATCGCTCTGTTCTGCCGCATACACTTCACATTAGATTACATTACAGGAAGGCGTAACATCAGCTCATTGTCCTCCTTAGTTTACTGAGAAAAGCAGTACCAAAAAATGGATAAGCTTCTTTAAAAAGTTTAAAAAATACTTGTTAAAAGTTGTACAAGGACTTGCTTCACCAACCAATCTTGTCAAGTTTCTCTTATCCCACATTTTACACTGTTCATCATCTGGGAATATAGAAAATAAAAAGTTGTATAGCCCATGCATGCTCCGCTAAGATAGAACTGAGTCTAGGAAAGAGCTGTAGCTGCTATTTCCCATTATGCTAGAAGTATTTGTAAGAGAAAGACACACAAGGACCCCTGGCCTGTAAAGAAAGGGGAGAGGAGCCTGACAGAGATGTGCACACACTGTGCCTCTACAGATCTGGATAGACAGGCACACAAACTGCAATGCTTTCTTTTTTTTTTAGATGTTATTTATTCATTTTAGAGAAGGGGTGGGGAGGAGCAGGAAGCATCAACTCCCATATGTGCCTTGACCAGGCAAGCGCTGGGTTTCGAACCTGCAATCTTAGCATTCCAGGTTGATGCTTTATCCACTGTGCCACCACAGGTCAGGCCAAACTGCAGTGTATTTCTGCCCTGGCCAGTTTGCTCAGTGGTAGAGCATGGGCCCGGCATGTGGACATCCCGGGCTCAATTCCCAGACAGGGAACACAGGAAAGGTGCCCATCTGCTTCTCCACCCCTCCCCCTCTTCTTTCTCTTTCTCTCTCTCTTTCTCTCTCTTCCCCTCCTGCAGCCATGGCTCAAGTGGAGCGAGTTGGCCATGGGTGATGATGATATCTCCATGGCCTCGCCTTAGGCGCTAAGAGCTCCAATGCCCCAGATGGGTAGAGCATTGCTCCCTAGTGGGCTTGCTGGGTGGATCCTGGTTGGGGTGCATGTGGGAATTTGTCTCTCTGTCTCCCCTCCTCTAACTGAATAAAATAAAATAAGATAAAATAAAACCTATACTTCTGTTTGTCAGTCTTCCATAAGTCCAACTAGTAGCATGCATGTTCATACATAAAAACACATATATTACTTGGGACAAAGAAAACATTTCATAGTTTAAAGGTATTCAATTTATATATCACTTTATTCTAATTCATCCAAGAAAAACTCCTTCCCTTAAGTGTACCTCCTTCATAATTCCAAATCACAAACACCATTTTCTGTAAAGCCAATGTGAACATCATTCAATTTTCAGGGGATAATCTGCCAAGTAAAATAAAATACACATCACAACTATACTAAACAATTCCAATCAGTCACTCTTTTCTCTTTCCTTGGACCCTAGCAATCAGTAATAAATCATGTTTCTTCTTAAAATGAAGGATTTACATAATAAACAAAAGTAGCACTTCACTACAGTTTCAGTGATGTTAAAATTTTAAGTCCCAAACTCTAAAAATTGAACCACTATCCTTTTTTTTCTTTTTTTTTAGAAGGGACAGAGAGAGAGTCAGAGAGAGGGATAGATAGGGACAGACAGGAACAAAGAGAGAGATGAGAAGCATTAATCATCAGTTTTTCGTTGCAACACCTTAGTTGTTCATTGATTGCGTTCTCATATGTGCCTTGACCGTGGACCTTCAGCAGACCGAGTAACCCCTTGCTCGAGCCAGCAACCTTGGGTCCAAGCTGGTGAACTTTGCTCAAACCAGATGAGCCCATGCTCAAGCTGGCGACTTTGGGGTCTCGAATCTGGGTCCTCCACATCCCAGTCTGACACTCTATCCACTGCGCCACTACCTGGTCAGGCCCACTATCCTTTTAAGTTAAACTAGAGATAAACATTAATTCCATTACTTTAGAAATGGCTCCCTGAATGGAGAAACAGAACTTTTATACTCAAACTTCAGTTCATACAGGTAGGGATGCAAAAATGCCCAAAGTGGGAAGAATTAAAGGCAATTCCTTCCCATTTTGTGAATGGAACCCCTGGCTCTTTACAGAAATAGAATACACACAAGGCTCTACGTTATGCACAACATTTTTTCTAAAAAGTCACATGCAAATTTAATTTTCATATATTAAATAACTTTTGCATAGTTTCATAGTTTTTAAATATAGCTCTCATGGTGTTTAATCCTTTTATGAAACAAAGACTCCCCTTCTGTGACATAAATGGAACCCATGCAGTTACCTGTCCTAGAGTGTGTGAAGGTTAAGTGAAGCCACCTACATCTGGAGAGAAAGTATGGCCCCCTAAGAAAGCTTGCTGCTCTGCTGCTGCACGAAGGAGACAACACTAACCTTAAAAATTAAAATGTTGAAATGTATATTTCAGAATAAAGTGTCTTTGTGTGTGTGTGTGTGTGTGTGTGTGTGTGTGTGTGTGTGTGTGTGACAGAGACAGAGAGAGGGACAGACAGACAGGAAGGGAGAGAGATGAAAAGCATCAATTCTTCATTGCAGCACCTTAGTTGTTCATTGATTGATTTCTCATATGTGCCTTGACAGGGGGCTACAGCAGAGCGAGTGACCCCTTGCTCAAACCAGTGACCTCGGGCTTCAAGCCAACGACCTTTGGGCTCAAGCCAGTGATCATGGGGTCATGTCTATGATCCCACGCTCAAGCTAGCGACCTCAGGGCTTCGAACTTGGGTCCTCTGCATCCCAGTCCAAGGTTCTATCCATTGCACTACCGCCTGGTCAGGCACACAATAAAGTGTCTAATTGTTATTAAGAGTAATTATTTTCGCCCTGGCCGGTTGGCTCAGCGGTAGAGCGTCGGCCTAGCGTGCGGAGGACCCGGGTTCGATTCCCGGCCAGGGCACATAGGAGAAGCGCCCATTTGCTTCTCCACCCCTCCGCCGTGCTTTCCTCTCTGTCTCTCTCTTCCCCTCCCGCAGCCAAGGCTCCATTGGAGCAAAGATGGCCCGGGCGCTGGGGCTGGCTCTGTGGCCTCTGCCTCAGGCGCTAGAGTGGCTCTGGTCGCAATATGGCGACGCCCAGGATGGGCAGAGCATCGCCCCCTGGTGGGCAGAGCGTCGCCCCTGGTGGGCGTGCCGGGTGGATCCCGGTCGGGCGCATGCGGGAGTCTGTCTGACTGTCTCTCCCTGTTTCCAGCTTCAGAAAAATGGAAAAAAAAAAAAAAAAAAGAGTAATTATTTTCTGCTTTAGTCTAAAGTGACTGATTCAGGCAACTTTGTTCTCTGGTTACTTAAAAACAGACAAAAGTATGGTTACAATTCTTCCAGGGACAGCAGGCTGTATACATGGAGAGTTGAAACTAGTTAAATGATGCCTGACCAGGCAGTGGTGCAGTGGATGGAGTGTTGAACTGGGATGCTGAGGACTCAGGTTCGAAACCTGGAGGTCGCCAGCTTGAGCACAGGATCATCCAAATTGAGCATGGGCTCACCAGTTTAAGTGTAGGATCATAGACGTGAACCCATGGTCACTGGCTTGTGGCCAAAAGTCGCTGGCTTGAAGCCCAAGGTCGTTGGCTCAGCTGGAGCCCCCACCCCTGCCCGTCAAGACACACGAGAAAGCAATCAATGAACAACTAAGGCACCATGACTATGTGTTGATGCTTTTCATCTCTGTCCCTTCCTGTCTGTCTCTCTCTCACTTTAAAAACAAACAAAACTAGTTAAGAGGAAAACAAAAGTAAAGGCAACACAATTTTCACCCCCAAAGAAAGCAAAAAGAAAAAAATGTAACTGTGATATTACAATATACATAGGTTGGTCTGGGTAAGGCAAGCCACACAGGTTTGATAAGTCATTTCTAGCAGGGTAGAGAGAAGGCATGCTTTTCTCAGTAATATCAGCAGCACTCCATCCATGTTCTATCTATTCAACTCTTCATTGAGTAGCATGGAATCAATCAGCAGCACTCAAGAGAAAAATCCCAATTGTTTTAAAGCATTAATTTAAAACTCTTATTCTACCCCCTCCATCCACTTAAGAGGAAAATGAACAGATAGGCATGTCTGTAGAGACCCTCCAGGAAGTATAAAAACTAGCCTATATCTCCTAAAATGTGTCCCATAAGTACCTCCAAAAAGCTCGCTCTATGTTATACAATCACCTGGCACAGTTGGGGAATGGGAAATCCTACCTCATCTAATCTTCAAATTAACATAGTTATCACATGGAATCAAATGGAATCAAATTTTCAAAGTACTATCATAAAACAATCACTAAACACTAAAATAATACAATTTAAAATTCTTGTGATTCATTAATATCTAGATATTATGATTCCTCAAGATCACATTATCTAGATTAATTCGATTGGCGAAATCCAAAAGTGTCCTTTAGTAAAGAGTTCTCCAATGATGTAGGGGTATTTTTTATTATTGTACTGACAATTCAAATAGGCAATACATAACTATGCCCAGAAATTCCTCCTCCTTAAACACACACACAAACACATGCGTGCACACACAGAGCCAGGCTTAATAAATGCCTTCAAAGATTGAGCTGAAGAATGCAACCAAAATGTTCAAAGGGAACAGGAACATGGCCAGAATCTACCACTTGGCTGAATAAAGTCAACAAGTAGAAAAGCCAGGTTCAATGGCTGGTTCTCTGGGGATCTGAACTACAATATATGGAGATAACAGCCAGGCAAAGACTATCCTGGGACTTCTTGAGAAGGAAGGACTCAGAAGGCCTCAGGCTGAAAGAGGAGGATATTAAGGAGATCATATTTATTCATTTTCACCTGAAAATCAAAGATTTCTAAGTTTGTGTTTTGAGGCTTCATGTCCCAAACTCCAATCTGATGTTTCAACACCTTTTGGTCATTTTTACTCCAAAGACTTAATTGATGCTTTTAAAATGAATTCAAAGCCACATCTCTCTCTTTCATCCTGCATCCCTGTTCACGGCAGCCCCATTCTCCCAGGACCTTCTACCTGTCCCTGCCTTTCCCTTTTCCTGCTATCATCCAATCCTCCATCTCTACACCTCCTTCTCCGATGAATTCAGTAATGGCTCTCTCTGAGCCACTTGTCCTTTTTCCAACTTGTTTCCATGCTGCTGCCATATTAAGAATCCTAAAACAAAATTTTGATGTATTCTGTTCCCAAATAGAATAAAACCCAAAATTCTTACAGACATTCAAGACCCTTCGTAATCTATTCCAAATCTATTATCCAACCTAATTTTCCAGTGCCTTTGGCAATTCAGCCCTTACAACCCATTTCGCATTCCCTTCCAAATCACAGGCAAGCACAAATCACACTTCTTCCACAGCCGAACATTACAATTTTCTTTAACTATGACCAATTAAATACATTTTTCATTAAAACTTTCTGGATACCTACATACACTCATCAGAAAAACAAGTTTTGCAATACAATCTTCCCTTACTATGGGTTGCTCTCTGATAGTTTCTATTCTGTTGCATTAAAACAAAAATCTTCCCTGACCACTCTATCCAGATATGGCCTTGCCAACTTAGAACGTCTATAAAATTTACAGCATTCATCTGGAAATGAGTATTTACCACTGACCCGGTACTGTGACTTTTCTGTGTGTTGTGATGTCTTATTTCTCCAGCAACAATACACTGTGAATTCCTTGTGGATAAGAACTATGTTTCACCAAACAAACAAAAAACTATGTCTCATATCTCTTTGTTTGTATGTCTCACACACCTCAGCATTTAGCACAGTGCTTGGCACATAATTAGAATTCAGTAAGTGTTTACTGAATCCTTCCTTGTTGCAATGAATAGCTGTTGATGGACAGGAGTCTTGTATATTTTTGGTGTCAAAAGGATTTCCTGATTCCATTCAAAGCCAAAAACTGAGTTGGCATGGGTGGGGGCCCAGAATCTGCTTCCTATTCCTAGACCACAATGCCCTAAGACGCTCGGAGTGAGAGAGGCAGCACAGGGCAAGGAAAACATTTTCCTCCACACATCCTCGGTGTGCTTCTCTGCCTTATCCAGGGAACTTCACGAAGAGCTGCACAGAAAAAAACTTCCTTTGAGGCCCCTATGTCTAGAGAGTCCAGTAATACCTCCATGGCTCAGGGAATCAAGGGTCATCCCTGAAGAACTAAGTAAACCAATTACTATCACCCCAGATAAGGATGAAGTGGCTGGCTGCTGGATACGTCCACAGTAATCATCAAAGAGCAGAATAAAAGAGACTGTCAATCAGGAAATAATGCTATGAGTCAAGAGGAAAACGGAATGTGAGTCTGGTCTCTGGAGAATCACTCGTAAGAATCAAATGTGACTAACTTGTAAACTGTCCCTGAATCACCGTACAACTCATTGCTCAGGCCTCTTTCTATGTGAAGCTCAGTCTTTTAATGTACTCTGCAGCAGGCTCTCCCTAAGACCACTTTTGTGTATTCTACTCTATCAACAGTCCTGCTCTTTGGCCAACTGCACACTTCCCAGGTGATGCAGAGAGCAGTGAGGTCATTGACTGATACCTGTCCACAGGGCCCCCAATAATGAGCAGACACTGGGAACTGGACACAGTGCTAGGTGATGGGGACAGTGGTGACCAAGACAGAAGCACGTATAATTGGAATTGACAGTTAGTGAGATACATGTTAACCAAATAATTAGATGAATAATTAACTATTATGGTAGGAAAGTATTTAAAACAGCAGAAACCAACTCTGCCTGTTAGCTAGAGACGGCTTGACAACCTCACTGAATCCAACAGGAGACACCAAGGTGAGTGAGGGAGAGGCCCAGAGACACTGATGCTGCAGGCTTAGAGCCACTGAGAAATGGACTAAAGAGCTAGAATAAGCAAACAAAAAACAAACTGAGGGCTTAAAGTAGCACTAGATAAAGTTAGGCAGGAGCCAGCCACTGCAGGGCTTTGTGAGCCAGTAAAGAATTCTAGAATTTATCCTAAGAACATTGATGCATATTAAACTGGAGAGTGACATAATCAGAATTACATTAAAAATATAAAACATATAACTTTGGCCTGACCATGCAGTGGTGCAGTGGATAGAGCATCGAATTGGGATGAGAAGGACCCAGGTTCGAAACCCTGATGTCGCCGGCTAGAGTGCAGGCTCATGAGTTTGAGTGCAGGGTTGCTGCCTTGAGCGTCGGATCATAAACATGACCCTATGATCGCTGGCCTGAAGCCGAATATTGCTGGTTTGAGCCCAAGGTTGCTGGCTTGAGCAAGGGTCACTCACTATGCTGGAGGCCCCCGCCCCCGGTCGAGGCACATATGAGAAAGCAATCAATGAACAACTGAGGCGCCACACCAAAGAATTGATACTTCTCATCTCTCTCCCTTCCTGCCTGTCTGTACCTGTCTGTCCCTCTCTGTCTCTCTCTCTAAAAATAATAATAATAATAATAAAAAAGATGGCAAGACAGAGGAAGTGAGAATACCAGTTATGAGGCTACTAGAGACTGACCAGTGGTGGTGCCGTGGATAGAACATCGACATGGGACACTGAGGACCTGGTTTGTGAGCCTACTAGAGTGTGGGCTCTCAAGCTTGAGCGCGGGGTTGCTGGCTTGAGCCCAGGAGCATAGACATGATCCCAAGGTTTCTGGCTTGAGCAAGGGATCACTGGTTCAGCTGGAGCCCCTGACCCCCACCCCGGTCAAGGCACGTCTGAGAAGCAATCGATAAACAACTAATATGACACAACTAAGAGTTGATGCTTCTCATCTCTCTCCCTTCCTGTCCGTCTCTCTTTCTCTCTGGCGGTCCCTAAAAACAAACATAAAGAGGCTCCTGGAGCAGTCTGACAGAGGGATAATGTTGGCTTGACTTGGTAGCAGATGGAGAAAAGCAGAGGTCAGAGGAAAGATGTGATGATTGAGAAGTGACAGGCACTGCAGCCAAACCACCGATGGCTCACAACACCCACCACAACAAAGTACAAATCCATCTTCATTTCCTCTCAATTCCCATTTCTCCCCTTCACACACACACACACTAAAACAACAAAAAACCAAAATCCATTCCAGTCTCTTGCTGCCCCCTCAAATCTATGTTCATTCCTGACACTGTTAATCATGTTTCTCCCTTCAGTCAGAATGCCAAGGACCCTCCCCACCCAAATCTTACTCATTTTTCAAGGTTCAATTAAAATTCCACTGCCACAGTCAAATCTTCCCCAACTTCAGCAGACTACTTCAAGTCTTCCCTTATCACTGTATCACACAGATTAGCACATGTTCACATGCTTCTCTGTTTCATTCACTTTAGATGTGTTTCCCCAAATTAACCACTAGGATCTCAAGGGCACCAGCAAGCCTTTGCTGGTACCCCACCCTCTGCCCGGATCCGAGACCTGGGCCCAACCACAGGAGTGCTCATCAAACACTGAAAGGCTGACTGAAAAAGTCTGGACCTGGCCTTTCTCCAGAGCACACAGATTGAATGGCAGGCAAAGGAAGGCTGATGTCACCATTGTTATCGACAGTACTTTAGTTTGTCTTGTGCAAAATATCAGGATGAGGAACTGAAGAACTATCTTTGGTCTGCAGTCCATTTTTTAAAAAGACACAGACTCAGGCATTATGTCAGCCACCGAAGCTGGGAAACGACATAAACTGGCTTACCACACACTGGCAAGTATCAACTGGAGAAAAGATGATCCAATTTGGATAACCTCATACGAACGGAGGAAGCTCAGAGCAGAGGTAGCAAATACACGTCGACCCATAGGCAAAACAGCACTTGTTTTTAGTCTGTTTCCAGTGAGTCTCAGTCACTATGACTCTTTGAATGTGAGACTTAGCCAATTCTTGAATAACTGTACTTTTACTGAAATCCGTTAATATCACTAATTTTTACCAACAGGATTTGAAATGGAATGATTGAACATTTTCCCCTTCTGTAGATAAAAGGACAGGAGAAATGCGCCACTAGATAACAGAACTGATGATTACAATAGCATGTACAGCAAAATCTATAACCAGAACGATCAAGCTATATAATACTCCCATTAGGAAGAACAGTAATTGGCTCCATTATACAAAAGCTATACATTTGTCTGATCAGACTGTGGCCCTGTGGACAGAGCACAGGACTGGGACGCGGAGGACCTAGGTTTGAAACCCTGAGGTCCCCAGCTTGAAAGTGGGCTCACCAGCTTGAGTGAGGGGTCGCTGGCTTGAGAATGGGATCATAGACATGACCCCATAGTTGCTAGCTTGAGACTAAAGGTTGCTGGCTTGAGCAAGGGGTCACTCGCTCTGCTGTAGCTCCCGGGTCAAGGCACATATGAGAAAGCAATCAATGAACAACTAAGCAACAAAGAATTGATGCTTCTCATCTCTCTCCATTCCTGCTTGTCCCTGTTTGTCCCTCTCTCTATCTTTCTTGCTAAAAAAACAAACAAACAAAAAAAACCCCCACCTATTTATTTATTACACAGAACTGCTGACTGAATCCAGATTCCCTTTAAAAGGAAGACACGTAGAGTCAGATACGTTTTTATTCACTCCTAGCTGTAACTACCCTAGCGAATCTAACTCAAAACAAATGTTTTTGGCCTTTAACCACAGCAAATATTAATCTAAGACCACAGCTGTGTTCAGAGACTAAAAGCCCTCAGCACTGTACCTAGCACTGTGCCTGACATCAGTGCTTAGTAAATGGCATCTTCTATCACTATTCAAAGCCACACTTTAACACAGAACACAGTACTCCATCTTCTATTTGATAATCCCCTCTGGTTAAAATATCTTAATGCTTTAAAATTTTTTATATGGCCTGGCCAGTTTGCTCAGTGGATAGAGTGTCAGCCTGCCATGTGGATGTTCCGGGTCCAATCCCCACTAAGGGCACACATGAGAAACAACTATGTGTTTCTCTTCCCCTTCCTCTCCTCTCCTTGCAGCCAGTGGCTTCACTGGTTCAAGAGTTGGCCCTCGGTGTTGAGGATAGCTTGGTTGGTCCTAGCATCAGCCTCAAGCACTAAAAATAACTCGGGTGTTTAAGCATCAGCCCCAGACAGGGGTTGCCAGGTAAATCCCGGTTGGGGTGCATGTGGTAGTCTATATCCCCTCTTCTCACTTAAAAAAAGTTTTTTAGCCTCATCAGGCAGTGGGGCAGTGGATACAGAGCGTCAACCTGGGATGCTAAGGACCCAAATTTGAAACCCCAAGGTCATAAGCTTGAGTGTGGGATCACAGACATGACCTCATGGTCACTGTCTTGAAGCCCAAGGTTGCTGGCTTGAGCAAGGGGTTACTGGCTTGATTGGAGACACCCCCCATAAAAGCACACATAAGAAAGCAATCAATGAACTAAGGTGCCACAACCATGAGTTGATGCTTCTCATCTCTCTCCCTTCCTGACTGTCCCCCACCAGCTAAAAAAAAATTTATACACAGAATAGTTTTATACATTGCTCATTTCATAAAATGTGAAGTAAGTATATATATGATTCTGAAATCCACAGAGGCTGAGAAACAGCCACCACAAAGAGCCTTTCAAGATAAGCGTGGCTGAAATGGGCACCCTGATTCCCAGTCCGGCCTCCTGATGAAATCCCAGAAGCCTCTGGAATCACTGCGGACACGGGCCTTGGCACATAGCGGAATAGTAAGGGCTTGCGAGAGTCACTCAAGGGCTCTGTTATTTTCCTCTTTGTAAATAAAAGGGTTGAAGTCTGTGATTCATTTATGGTTTTTTGCTGTAGGGTTATCCTGTGCCTCATCACAGGATAAAAATGAGTGCTGTAAAATTTAAAAAAGCTGTTATGGGTCCCATCTCCTCTGCTTTTCCTCAGTTATACCAGTAGGGAAAGAAAAATAATAGGACAGTATTTTTCACCAGTTAGTTGATCTTTATTTTTACTAAATTAACCCATTTATTCTCTTTTCTCTGTTAGTAAATTCTGTCATATTTTTCTTCTATTTTTATTTCCAATCTGGCACCCTTAGAAATATAATAGACAAAGACAAGTAGAATAAAGTGATACATAATAAGTAAAGGCCAAGAAACAAAATTAATTTTTAAAGAAAACTAGTTTTCTGAAGGTTAACAAGACCAAAAAAGTTATCAGTAAGTCAATGTTGGCAACTATTTTGTTTTCTAACTCATAATAAATTGCTTTAGCCTGACCAGGTAGTGGCACAATGGATACAGTGTTGGCCTGGGACCCTGAGGACCCAGGTTAAAAACTCCAAGGTCACGAGCTTAAGCAAGGAGTCACTGGCTTGGTGGGAGCCCCCTGGTCAAGGTACATATGAGAAAGCCATCAAGGAACAACTAAGATGCTGCAACTGAGTTGATGCTTCTCATCCCTCTCCCTTCCTGTCTTCCTGTCCCTGTCTGTCCCTCTCCCTCACTAAAAAAAATAGGTTCTTAATAAAAAGAATATTGATAGAGACTTCACATGCATTATGTAATATGATCCTCCCAATAGGGTCCTCAGGTATAAAGTAATTTTTGTGAAAATGTTTGTCATACCATTCTGTCATTCTACTGATTCAAATTCTTAAGTCTTGTTTTTAAAAATGGCTGTGAGAGGATATATGTCTTTAAAAATTTTTTATTTATTTTAGAGAGAGAAGAAGGGAGAAAGACAGAGGGAAACACTGATCTGTTTCTCTATGTGCCCTGACCAGGGATCAAACCAGCAATCTCTGTGCACTGGGACGATACAAGCTATCTGGCCAGGGTAAGGATATATATCTGTAACTGCTGATTCAATAATGGACTTTGATATACTTTTTAAAAAGCGGAAAGATGGTTTTGCCATTATCTCTCCATCAATGATAATGGAGATAACAATAAAGATAATTAAATCTTAAAGTCATGATTAAATATATTAAAACAGATGGAAACATTCATATTAGATACTTTTCCCACAGGAGGGGATATATATTTTTTTATTAAATTTTATTTTATTTATTCATTTTTTAGAGAGGAGAGAGAGGGAGAAAGAGAGACAGAGAGGGAAGAGAGAGAAGGGGAGAGGAGCTGGAAGCATGAACTCCCATATGTGCCTTGATGAGGCAAGCCCAGGGTTTCGAACAGGCGACCTCAGCATTTCCAGGTCAACGCTTTCTCCACTGCGCCACCACAGGTCAGTCTAGGAGGGGATATTTTATTGCTTCATATTCATTTTGAAATATCCCCTAATTTTTGTGAGCAGTATACTTGTTCTATTTGAACAAATGCACTTTAAAAATTGTTTATTTCAGGCCCTGGCTGGTTGGCTCAGTGGTAGAGCGTCGGCCTGGTGTGCAGGAGTCCTGGGTTCGATTCCCAGCCAGGGCACACAGGAGAAGCGCCCATTTGCTTCTCCACCCCTCCCCCTCTCCTTCCTCTCTGTCTCTCTCTTCCCCTTCCGCAGCGAGGCTCCACTGGAGCAAGGATGGCCTGGGCGCTGGGGATGGCTCCTTGGCCTCTGCCCCAGGCACTGGAGTGGCTCTGGTCGCAACAGAGTGACGCCCCGGAGGAGCAGAGCATTGCCCCCTGGTGGGCGTGCCGGGTGGATCCCGGTCGAGCGCATGCGGGAGTCTGTCTGACTGTCACTCCCCGTTTCCAGCTTCAGAAAAAAAAAAAAAATTTTGTTTATTTCAAAAACAATCTCAAGTTTTGCTCTACTTTCAGATTAGTTTCATTTCTGTTTAATACAATAATTTATATTCTAAACTAATAGAATCATATGAAATATAAACGGTATAAACCGACATGCAAGCAAATTTATGTATCAAATATTAAAAACTTAAAGAATGCTAGGCCTGTGGGGAACGTAAAATGAATAAGACATTGTCCTCAACTGAAACAGAGAACCCAATGGGGAGTTAAGCTAACAAATAAAAAAGATAAATGACAATATAAAGTTAAGATTTTAGGATAAAAATTAAAGACATGACAAAATAGTATATGGCTATCAAATTAATCATTTTGTTTAACTATTGACTGGGCTCAGAAAAAGGAAAAGTTTGAGTAGAGCACAGATGTGACCACTATAGGCATGTGACCACTATAGGCAGAGTTCTCAGGGTTCTAATAGAAGGCTTGGGAATCCCGTCTCAATCAGCTGTCAGAGGCTCCATCCTCAAAGCAAGACGTGGTCCATATTAATGAATGAGTAAGCTCACTGCATTCCAGTACAACTTCCCCAAATTCAACCCCCTCCATTCTTCAGTAAGCTGTCCTTTTCTATGCCCATGGAACTACGTCCTATACATAAGTTTGGGTCTCTTCCTGTTTGAGGGAAAAAGCTCGTTTTGAAGCTTCTTCTACCCATTTCTTGGGGAGGTCCTCTTTCTTATTCCCCTTCTTCAAAGTCATTTTCCTCTGGGTAAGGGAGCCCTGAGAATGTGAATGGACTTCAGGCCTCAATCTTTCACTTCCATAACAAATGATCATAAAAACCATCTCACATATCTGAGACTCTTCTCTTGAATTATTCAGTCGCTGAAAGTCCTAAGCTGACAGAGAAATTACTCTAAGAAATCACTTGTCTTTTTATTACCACATCCACATGAGGCTGACAAGGATCTCTAACTGCTGAAAACGGGGATTTTGTGGTGAAAACTCTCCAGTGACCTTTAAATTTCCTAAAGCACCTGTGAGAAGCCAGTGTGCTTTTCCATGACTGTTCTCCCTACCACTATACTAAGTAAAACATCTAAGAAACATTTGTGGATATGTCCTCCTTTCTCATGTCCCCGGAACATCCTCTGACCAGCTGAACCTTGTCAAAAAACAGGAGCCAAGAATTGATGGCATACCTTTCCAAACGTTCCTTCTACTTACCTCACTTTCTGTCTACCCCATGGAACTAACCAACGGAATTTCCAATTGATCAGAACCTTTTGGATGGAGGCTTTTAACAATCCAGAACCCTTTCTTAAGTGTCATAAGAGATCTGGCAGCTTGGAAACTCTCAAACAAGGTGCTTCAATCCCTGAAGCTACCTCCTAAGCTAAAAGAAATACAAGATTTAGAGTGTGGATGATGATATGATGCTACCTATACTTCCAGCGAGGTTCTTGGTGCTCAACGGACTTGTGGTTAGGCCTAGAAAACACTTCCTGCATGAAGTGAAGATGTCAGGAGTTCTAACTCAGTGTGTTAGTCCACATGTCCCTAGGGTTGATCTAGTTATCAGAACGAATGCTTTTTCTTCCTTACCCAATAAATGCCCCCCACCAAAGCCACACATGACTGGTAAAACCAGTTGTGGGTCAAATAAGTTTGCAAATATGATGTATATGTTTGCTCGCTTATAGTTTGCATTGGGTGTGGGGGACAGGCTGTAAGCAGACAGGGTCCTTATAGCCTAAGGCTTAGTTTTAAGACTAAGCCTTTCCCACTCTTTTAATCCTAAGATGTTCTCAACACAAAGTCTTTTCCCACACCCTTGACTGTTGCATGATATGGAGTGGTGCACTCTTATGAGGAATCCCATTTATGCCTCAGATAAGTAGCTTTGTATCAGAGACTTCCTTATTTGTATACTTAAAGGCTTTAATTTCTACACTATAAAATGAGGGAAACCAGGGGCTCACTCACTTGGTTCCTGAAATTAGCATTGCAGAGGATAAGCAGCCAAGATGGTAGAGTGCTGAAGGAGAAGCCAGTCTGTGCAGAGTTTGTGCAGAGAGAGGGAGATGGGGAACAGAGGTGAATAAGGCTGGTGAGGTAGAAACCTTTGATTCTAAAAAACTCTTAAGTCAGTGGCTTTAGGAGCCCTGAATGGAAAGAGATGTGTTTTCCCACTGTATTTCTCGCCCGCCGTGTATGAGCTAGGATTAAAGGTAATGGCCCACCAGTTCTTGGCTCTGTTGTTTCATTACCGTCTGTCCGAATTAAATGGAAACCTGCACGGGCCAGGAGGCTGTGATGGTGGCCGGGGCTACTGGCCTTACACCAGTCTTTGTTACTTCCTAGGTAAAAAAGCTGTGCTCTTAGGTGAAGGAGAAAATGGGTATATGAGTGATTGAAACATCTAGCTAGAAATTCAACATGAGCTCACTCCTTCACAGCAGTGTGTCTGCTTGGCCAGGGGTCAAGTCAGAAACACTCCCCCACATTCTCCCCAGGGAGAATTGGCTCAAACAAGAGTGAGGTGGGAGGTGGGATAGTCACTTTGCTGTGAAGCACATATTGGTGTACTATCTTTGGGGAAAACTCTGGTCCCATCAATTAATAGGATTCCAAGGCAAAGTCCCTTACAGTGCTACAAGAAACAAAGAGTTCCTAAACTCACCAACCTAGTTTGGTGGAACTGTACTATCAGTTGTCATATTTAATAGAGTAATATTCCCAGTAAAAGAATGTGCTTATTAACAAGAGCCAAAAACTAATACTGTAATTCTCAGTTACAAAATTCTGAAAACTACAATCTAAGAAAAACTGGCTTCACTTAAGGACACTAAGTGCTCAGACAGAATCACAGCATCTAGGTAAGATGCGGCAGTGGTGATCTGAAAGAGACAAGAGGCTACCCTTGTTCTCTGGGAACTGAAGCAAGGGCTGACGAGAGAGAACTGGAGACCTGGAAGTCTCATCTAAACCTGCACAGGGTTTAAGAGTGTTCACATACCAACAACTGATTGACCTTACTCTCTTACAAAGTGAAATGTTTATACTCATAACAACCAATCACCAATAACATCAAGTTTACTGTATCCTCCTTGCAACAAGACTAAACGTGAAAACGACAGTATCAATATTTTGTTTTTCTTAGATCACATTTTCAAAAGCACTGTTGACTATCACTATGGTAGAACCTTCCAGATACAACAGCTTTGTGTTAAAGGTTACTGTGCATTGTCAAACTGTACTCCCAGCTCTGAGAGGACGTGGAAGAGTTTCAGTAACGTCTGCAAATCGGGGCAGCCAAGGAGGAACATTCTGCTTTGGAACTCAGTGAGACAGAACACCCACACCATCTTCCTTCAGAGCAGATATGAAACATTTAGTCTTCCCATGTACTTTATAAAATCATTTGGGTGCTTAGCATTTATATCTTTTTTTTAAGATTTTATCTATTCATTATAGAGAGGAGAGAGAGAGAGAGAGAGAGAGAAGGGGGGGAGGAGCAGGAAGCATCAACCCCCATATGTGCCTTGACCAGGCAAGCCCAGGGTTTTGAACCGGCGACCTCAGCGTTACCAGGTTGACGCTTTATCCACTGCGCCACCACAGGTCAGGCTGGGTGCTTAGCATTTATAAGAGACTTTTTTTCAGTTATAAAAGCAAGGAAATAGGTTTTAAAATATCCCCTTCATTATCAGAAAAATAGTCTATAGCCACAGTCTCTCCTGTCCTCTTTCACAACGCCCAAGAATTGTGATCTGATCACTGGAGTCTTCTTTAGCTATAAATGTTTAATAAGAGTTTGACACCAGAACACTGGTCTAGTGGTAACAACCACAGGGGGTGGCAATGAACACTACAGCGGGAGCTGAGATGTAGGGTGTCTAGTGTTCTTAGATCACAGGTGAATAGAAAAGTCCCTGGACAGACGCAGCGGGCTTATGCTATCTGTATAAGCACACAGACCTATCTATGTGGCATGTCTAGCTAATAAATACCAAGTGAAGAGGAATTTGAAATTAAGTCAAAATTCACTGGCCACTGTGGAAGGATGACAGTATTCTAGTTCAACAAAATAAATACATCAATAAAACAAAATGTTGCACACAATCACCTCAAAGTTGTGACAATCTATTGTACTTTGAGCTCATTGTGAAATACTGCTTACTCATCAAGTTCAATGAGATTTCGAGTCTTTTCATTTCTACCACAAGCCTTACCTGCAAGCAGGTGAACAGAGCTGAAGCTCTTCTCCAGTTTACCCAGAAGTACAGTGAGAAAACAGTCTGAAGACAGAGAGGTAACATCCTGGGAGCTTTGATCATAAACGACAACCTTCTGACTGCAATCAATGTCGACCTAAAATGCAAATGAAAGGCTGTTAGAAAGAAAGGTGAGAAAAACAATCCCATAAACTACTGGTGCTGAAGCAAATAAATGCTTCCTGTTTTCAATTAATAATCTGAATAAAAAGGAGACATGGTTAATTTACTGGATAAACCTAGCATATATATGGATTAAATGCCTATAAAAAGTCAATTTCTAAAAGGCACTTGATGCTACTTCTGCATAGATGTGCTCAAAACCACTTGGTTTTAAAGCCTTAATAATACACAAAAGGGAAAAGCATAAAAACAAAATAAGCAAAATAAATAAAACAACCTTTGAAATAAAGAAACATTTAAAAAATGGTTTCTATGTAACAACAAAAAAATCAGTTGTTTATTGAAACATGAACTAGTTTTTATTCCTGAAGAAAAGAAACAGACTTCCCTATCACAAAGATGACATTTTGGTATCCTAGTAATAACTCCTTGAAGATAATATCTAGTCTTGACTGCTACCTTACCTGCCCACAAATCAAAAGCACTTTCTAATATAATTATTTCTACTGTCTCTGCAAGACAATTGAAAAGAATGATTACCTTTCAGTAAATTTGAAGACAATATAAAATAATGTGTTAATATATTATCAATACATGTACTATTATATAGTAATACATAATTATTAATAAGATAATTGTAACTTTGTAATAGTGTTTAAATTAATAAAGCAATTTTAGCAAGCCTTAATGGAAAAACAGAACCTGACCAAATTAAATCAAGTTAACTTCTCTGTATAATTTAGAAGTATTCTTAAATGTGAGAATATGGTTAATAAATTCTTTTGAGGTATCATAAAATACCAAAGTTTCAAAAGCAACCAAACTACCTCAAATTCCTTTTATCCCTAAAAAAGGAGGCATAGTTCAAAATTATTCCCCATGCAGTGTGTCCATTTATTGTAAAGAAGAAAAAAAGAAAGCATTTACCTTATGTTTCGCTGAGTGCTGGATGAGCTCTGTAATTAACACTTTGTCCTGTTGCAACCTCCGCTTCATAAGCTTGGAGCAGTTGATATTAATGGCTTCTAAGATGTGGGATGTATTGTATTCCACAAAAGGCCGGCTATCAATTAGCAGCACTTTTTCCGTTCCACTTTCCAGCAGAGCCACCAATCTCTCAGTAACAATATGAGTCCCAACCATCTCATGGGCCATGACAACAGTAAGTCCTCTTTTCCAACCTCCTTCTTTAATTTGCCACAGTGATGTAATGCTGGTGTGCTCAAAGGCTCAGCCACTCCATTGTACTAAACATGTATGAGGTCAGGCTGGTGGCAACTGGCAAAAGGAGAGTTAAACCCATTTTCAGCAGGAGCCCTCCAAGTGAATGTCTCTTTCTCTTTCCCGTTGATGTGCTCTTGCAAAGGACTCCTTCCACAAAGCAGCTCCTCACATTTGATTCATAAAGAGATGATTGGAATAACCATTCCACAACAAAAGACGCTTTGGGGCAGCCAGGGCATTACATCATTCTTTACCTTTTGCTCCCTCGCTCCAACAGCTTGACACTGGGCTGAAAAGCCTACAGGAAGAGAGAAAGACAGACAGAAGAGAAAACATGGGGTCAAAGAGAGAAAGGGCATCAGATTAGAAAGAGTGTATGATTCATAATATTTACTCCATTAATCTAATTCCATACTTGATGCACTGTTTCATTTGAACAAACAAACAAAAAGAACTGGGGATGGCTTCAGAAAAGCATACTAATGATAATTCAGTTTTACCTCAAAATATAAAAACCCAAAGAAAATAAGACATTCATGAATCATAATCACGGGGGGGGGGGGGGGGCACAGAACTGAGTTACAGCATGAAATTAAAAGAGCTATATGAAGCTGCTTGAAGTATTATTATTCCAAATGGATATCCTCCATTTTATTTGCTTATTTCTTAGAAACACAAGAACAGCCTAGGACCACGGTGGCAATCCCTATTTTCAGAACAACAACAAAAAATCCTTTTCTGATGGCTTGAAAATTACTGTAATGGTATGAGTGTGTGCATGTTTAAACACAAACCCCTTTAAAAACTGCCTTCAGGGAGGAGAGGAGAGGCAGAAAAATGGAAGGTTCTATAAATGTCAGCTGCCTTGTTAGGAAGAGCGAAGAAAATGGCTGATATTCTTGTCATACCAAATACTGAGCTAACTGATGGGGACTGTGATGTACCCAAGCTCCAATCTCTCAACTATAACTCTAGTCAGTCCCCCCAAGCCCCCACCCCATGGAGTTCCATGACCCTTTATAGGCTTACCCCTCCCCTTCTTGTGTCTCATTTGTAAATCACTGACTCACTGACTCCCGCCTTAGAAAATCTCACGCCTTAACCTGGGATTCTAGGACAGTACCTATACATATAAAGCCCTTCGTACTAGACCCAAATGCTTCCCTGTTCTTGCCAAACTCCTATAATCGACCATTTCTTGATTGACACTACCTGGGGTTTTGTGCCCAGAGCTTGGACCTCATCCTGACCTTTAATATTCTCAGACTGCTATCTCCCCTGGCCCGTCCCTGCTTATATGAAATTCTCTACTATGTAAAATGAGACAACTATGGGCATTCAACTTCCAGAGGATAAACCATTTGATGGCAGAGGTTTTGCATTATATTTTTCTTACCTCCAGTGTTTTGGACTTAAGATAATTTACACTGTTATATGTAAAATCCTTCTTGTTCCAAAAACAGTTCAAGATACTGAATAAATACTTGGTTAACTGATTTCATATCAGAATGGTAGAGCCCTCAAACACCACTGAGTCCCACCTTCCTAATTTCAGACCTACAAATTAGAAACGGAAGCACAGAGAAGAGTAGCAAGACACAAAGAGAAAGTGGCCTTGCCATTTACATGTTACGTAACTTTGGACAAATCATGTAATTTTCTCTGACCCACGGTTTCCCCATCTAGAAAATGTAGATGTAGTATCACCCTTGTCTCCTCACAAAGTCTGTTCTGAAGACAAAATTATCTGAGTTCTCTAAAGTGAGTAAGTGAAAATGCTACTACACAGTGTACAGAGAAAGGACGGAAAATCTAAAAGACACCTCTCACCAGATAAAAAAATAAATTCCATCCTCCTACAGTCCAGCTTTAATCAAGCTGTGTCCTTTATACAGAACAAGAGACATACAGTAGGAGGCACCTGAGAAATCACCTCATCCACCCCCACATTTTATCAATACAAATCAGCTCCACAGACTATAATACGTTATGTGTCCATTTCTTGTCTTCATTATATTAAGGTATTTATTTTTAGTATAGCTCAATGGCAATAAGGTACACGTCATCTCTATCTTCAACTGAAGAACTAGAGCAGATAATTTGTTAGCCTAGCCAACCAACTAACACACTTGCAAAGCACTGCCAAGGACAGAGCCCTGAATCAATCCTGACTGCTCAGTGACACAGTTCACAGCAATGTAAGGTCCTGTACTCAGAAAGTCTGACTCCCAAACCAGGGCTCCTACTACTGGGTTACCCTGTTTTTCCCTAAGTACCGGTCCCATAATGAAACTGAACTGAAAAAGAATGATGCGACTTGTCCATGAGGGTGCCCGCGTGGCACAGAAAGTGGAAACCCGAGAACAAGAGCAAGTCGACTCCAACAATGGCACCGAGTCTCTGAGTCTGATTGGCTCCTCGCAATGATAAAATCCGGATGGGACAAAGCAGTTATCTGGGTTAGCAGATCAACAGACAAAGGGAGGGAGATGACAGCAAACATGCAAAAGCAGAATTAGAAAATTCTCATCTTCGCTTCCCTTCAGCCAAATCTCATAAGCCCAAGTCACTGCAACCAAAGGTAGGCTATCGCAAACAGCTCTACTGTGCAGAACACGTTCATTCCTAACCAGGGAATGAGTCAGGAGCTCCAGATACAAAAGATCCTTTCCCTGACCAAGCAAAGGTCTGGTCAAAGTGACCCTAACCCAGTGGTTCTCAAAGTGTGAGCCCTAGAAGATTTCCAGGTGCGCCTTACGGTATTCCAGAGAAATATGTGCCTGTTGGGGACCAAAAAACCAATAGGGTTTTTGGAGTTTATATGTTTGGGGGACAGAGGTGTGAGGAATTGGCTGTGAGCTGACAGTCTGCCCAACCCCTCACCTCACTTGCCTGATTAGGTTGCAAAAGGCTGTTTGTTAACTGTGGTGCTGGATGGTTTACGCTATACCCCATGTTCCCCCGGAAAGACTGGAGGCAAGTTTCTTCTATCCTTTGTTTGGTGTCAAGTTAAGATGATATGTATGGTGGGGGTTTTCTGCCCTCAACACAATTAAGAGTAAAAAGAGAGGAATTCTTCAAAGTATTGACAAGGAAATGAGAGTTTGCCTTTCAAATATATGCCCAAGATTGAAGAAATCGCTAGGACACATCAGGCTCATGTTCCTCATAAACACAATGAAAAAACTTAACACATTTGTGCTGAGGCCAGCTGAATTTACTAAATCTTACTAAGAATGTATATATATATAAAAAGATAACTTTTTTGTCGTTTTTTTATTTTTAACCCCTCTTTTTTATGAATTCTAAAAAGTGTAACAAAAATGTAATATAAAAATGTTTTGTTACACACAAAACATTTTGTGGTGCACACAAAAAAGGTGAGCACCTTTCTCAGTTTTCCCATTTACCCATGGGTTATTTTCTGTCAACGGCCAACAGTTCCTCTGTCACCAGGCACTGCTCCCCTAATGTACACACTCCCAAGGCCTATAGCAGGCAGGGTCAGGCATAAAATAAAGCTCCATGAACATGCTCACCTCCCATCTGAAAAGTGGAATCCAGGAGAAGGCAGAGGTTACCCCTCACAGAAGCACATTTCCATTTTAAACACTTCTTTTACAAAAGAATTCTCAGGAGAAGGAGAAGGATCCTATGGCTTATGGGGTGCTTAAAAGATCTGTTCAGTGAGGACAGCAACTGAGCTTTATTTGTTTGGGCTCGAGCTCAAGTTCAAATTCTCAAAGAATTTATGGGAAGGATATAACCAGGTGGTACTTTTATTAAACTACAGGCTAGTCTTAAATTTTTTTTCCTTCAATAAAACTGAAGAAACAGGCAACAAGATACACCAAACAGCTTTTCAGTAGAGCCTTAAGCATAGACTTTCAATCACAGAAGAACTGAACAAATCACAAGGGGAAAAGCAGGCTGTGATGTCTGGAAGCAAGCAAGAACTCTGTGTGCACTGACTGTCTTCCTTCTACACCAACTAAGGCAACTCTGCCTCATATGCTGTGGGTTCGCCCTGACAGAAATTCTGAGGTCTGATCATTGGTAAAATATATTCAATAATTTAAAAAAAACACACATATTCACCAAAGCCAAGAAGGCTATATGCTCATGTCTTTTAGGTGCTTATTAAAATCTTGGCTATATTTTCTTACCCCAAAACAGAGGACATGTATTTGGTCAAGTGGCAGAAATAATGGGCTAGAAGCACAGCTGTCTAGATAGTACTAGACGTGGAGACACCACTTGTTAGCACTGTAAAACCCAGCCACCTCTCACCAACTGCACAGTGCTGTTGAAAGAACCCACTCTTATCAGAGGCTCAGGTTGTTTACACACGTCTCAAGGACCCACAGATAAAGGCTGGAAGAGCTGCCACCTTTCAAAGACTAAATGCAATGCCTCAGCTGCAACCACAGGCCAGCCAAGAGAGAGTCCCGACCTGGGAAAAGTCTTCACCAAGATTCTGCTAAGGAAGATCAGTGCACTCCTGGGACTGGCTCACGGGGAGCCTCCATCTTCCCTTCTTAGCACTGCTTCCTCTGCATGCTCACCTGTTTCACCAGCTACTTCTCCCTGATCCACCCAAGCTCTCCTCTTCCTTCAACCAAACCCTGTATCTATCTCAACACACAGCCTCCCCCGCAGCGAGGCTCCCCCACTAACCCCTCCCTATTTAGTGCTTCCTCCTGGCACCCTGCCTGAGAACTAAGAACTCTCCCCACTAGTAGAGGGACCTGGAGATGAGGTGGTACTGAAGGAGTGGGAATGGAAGGACCCCTGAATGGAGTTGTTGAGCAAGAGAAAATGTGGCCAGGGGTTGGTGTGATGTGAGAGTTGAGGAGAAAATGTTTTGGAAGAACATTTACAACAAAGACAGGCTTGGGGCTGAAAAAGAGAGAATCAGAACAAACCGAACAGGGGCCAGATCAGGACTGCTCTATACATCCTGGTTCTCATGGACATCTGCCAGGCCTACTGTATCTCCTCCAGCCAACTAACAAATAGTCACTGGGCACCTAACGGAACTATGGAGAATGCAGCAAAAATGAACTGGGCAAAAATTCCTGTCCTCCTGGAGTTCCTAATTTAGTGGTGAGAGACATAATAAACAGCAACAAAAGCGAAACATGTTGTAGGACAGATGGTGATAAGTGCTAGGTAGAAAAAAATAAATCAGAGAAGGAAGGAGAACTGGGGTCGAACTAACAGTCAAGTAAAGGTCACGAGGAGGTGAGAGAGCGAGCTGTGCAGATACCAGGAGACTGCAGCTCTGTACGTCAGAGGCTTGAGAACAGTGAGCACATGGCCAAGGTAATGCTGAATAGGGCAAATGCCAATAAAAGATGCGGCAGGTGTTTAGTTTTTCCTCAGAACTACGGTTAAATCTATAAAGCACTTCCAAGTACTTGAACTTTTAAAATATATATACAAGAAAGTTTAGTACAATTTTTTTCCATAAAACTACAAACAGAGAATCTATGGTTCCTATATTAGTGTGTTATTTGCCAAAGAAATACTGTAATAAAAAAGATTAAATTAACACAATTCTCCCAACTCCACAGTTTGTACCTAATAAGGGAATCTTGGTTTTATAGCACAGAATATAGTAAAATATCAAAGACGTGTTAAACAAGATGTGTGCCTGAACAGAGCTATACAACATGGAAGCAGTTAAAGGATTATTCCATTAATGAAAAATGCTTTCCCCATTAATCACCATATCATTAAAGGCAATACCGCATTTCCTTCCATAACCCTAGAAAGTGAAAACAACACGAGGAGATCGGCCTGCTGCACATCTGAAGCAGGTACCCCTGTCCATAGCAGCCCTGCCGGCGTCCTCCTCACCTGCGCTGTTAGGAAAAGTGTGTGGTCAGGTGAGGTGAGAAGATGGAACAAGTACAATATAAGAAAATTTATGTTCATCGTCAAGGTAAAAGCTGAAGTTCTGCTTCACAAAAGGACTTAAAAACAATTACTTCCAATAACAATATTGGGGGGGGCAAGAAAAATTAAGTTTTTAATCATGTACTTGTGACTATACATCTGGGCCTTTAAAACAGGTCCACTGGGGTATGACTCATAATGAAGAAGGTTTCTCCTCTGTATACAAAGAATGTAGAGTTAAATTTTCTTTTTAAAATAAATATATTCCTTAACACTCTTAAAATAAAATTTGATAAAATTATGATAAAGTTTGATAAAATTTCATTTGATAAAATTTCCAAAATAAACCTGCTTAAAGCACTGCAAATAAACACAGTATGCCTTTCATTCCTTTTACTGCAAAAAAAAAAAAGTTCTTAGTACAAAGTACAGGGTGAGGCAAAAGTACCCATATTCCTCATGTATAAGATGCTCCCATGTATAAGATGCACCTTATAATTTGGGGGCCTGAAATTTGAAAAAAAAAAGTGTATTACATAAAGTTATTGAACTCAAGTTTTATTATCATAAAATTTAGGCCCTGGCTTGTTGGCTCAGTGGTAGAGCATTGGCCCAACATGTAGATGTCCTGGGCTCGATTCCCGGCCAGGGCACACAAGAGAAGCATCCATCTGCTTCTTCACCCTTTCCCCTCTCCTTCCTCTCTGTCTCTCTCTTCCTCTCCCGCAGCCAAGGCTCCACTGGAACAAAGTTGGCCTGAGTGCTGAGGACGGCTCCATAGCCTCCACCTCAGGCGCTAAAATGGCTCCAGTTGCAAAGGAGCAATGCCCCAGATGGGCAGGGCATCACACCCTGGTGGGCATGCTGGGTGGATCCTGGTCTGGTGCATGTGGGAGTCTGCTTCCCTTCTTTTCACTTCAGAAAAATTAAAAAAATATATATATATATTTATACAACTCCTCATCACTGTCAAAACTCCCATCCATTAGCTTGTCCTCATCTATGTCTGATGACAAATCACTGTCTTCAACAATGAGCACAAAAAAAGCATGATAATGCAGCCCCATGTTTATTGCAGCATTGTTCACAGTGGCCAGGACATGGAAACAACCAAAAAGCCCATCAATAGATGACTGGATAAAGAAGATGTGGCACATATACACTATGGAATACTACTCAGCCATAAGAAATGATGACATCGGAACATTTACAGCAAAATGGTGGGATCTTGATAACATGATACGAAGCGAAATAAGTAAATCAGAAAAAACCAGGAACTGTATTATTCCATACGTAGGTGGGACATAATAGTGAAACTAAGAGACATTTACAAGAGTGTGGTGGTTACGGGGGGGGGGGGGGGGAAATGGGAGAGGGATAGGGGGTGGGGAGGGGCACAAAGAAAACAAGATAGAAGGTGACAGAGGACAATCTGACTTTGGGTGGTGGGTATGCAACATAATTGAACGACAAGATAACCTGGACTTGTTATCTTTGAATATATGTATCCTGATTTATTGATGTCACCCCATTAAAAAAAATAAAATTATATAAAATAAAAAAAAATAAAAAATAAAAAAAAAATTTAAAAAAAAAAAAAGCATGATAAAGCAGGAAATGCAAGTAAAAAATATCTACAACCACTGTGTAAGACGCACCCAGTTTTTAGACTCTAAATTTTGGGGGGAAAATGTGTCTTATACATGAGTAAATACGATAGGTTTATAATTGTGAGTACACAAAACAGTTTATTCTTGTATTATTATTGATTATTGGTATTATTTTTCCATACAAACAACTGTAAATCTACTTTTGCCCAACACTGTATACAGAGTGGCCTTGTCACTATTTTCAGTTCCCAAACAGACAAGCACAACAAGACTTGAACACATTCCAGGCGTGGCCTTCAAGCCTGGACCACACCTGCTTCCAAGGCCCCAAGGCTAAAAATAACTCTGGGGCCTCAAAAAATGGGACACCAGCCAGGCCCAGGGGTGGCTGCAGGCCCCTTGCTCAGCTCCACTAACAGTAAAAGGAGCTACAAAACTGCAATCAGTCACAGAAGCTCAACCACAGGCTTCTTTCTCCATCGCCATGTCCCTCCATCCTGGGCCTGTTCAGTTTTTTTGCCCCTTGACACCACGACTAATTCCAGGAGTTTAGAAACAGTCACGTTTCATGGTGTACTGTCAAAAAAAAAAAAAAAATACTGGCCTCGGACTCATGAAACCTTGTTCCTAATTTCAGCTCCTCTACAAAGATGCTAAAATGTCATATCAAGAGTCACTTAACATCCCTAAGCTTGTTTTTTTTCTTCACCTGTGGAAGGAGGAATCATACAATCACTTAACATCTAAGGATGATCTCACCAAGAGTATGACACTGCTTGTCAGTGCATCTCAGGGCTTACTTAGTAAGAGTGACCTAACAGCGTCAGAGGAGCAGGACGGATTTGATTCGTAAGCAGTCACGTTAAGGAGTTGGTTTATATCCTACAGCACACAAATGAAAACAGGTGACTCCTGGGCAATGGCTCCACAAACAGCATGGCAACTGTTTCAAATGATTCCTTTTGTGAAGGATTACCAAGGTTTGCTCTGAGCCCATGACTTCCACTTCTTTGCAGGAGCCTCCTCTGGAACTTGTTTCTCTACCAGATAAGGTAGAAGGGGAGGGAGGCCAGGGGGCAGCAGCAGACTGTTCACTCTAGCCTCCTAGGCTGCACTAATGTAAGTCACTACATCTGCCCCCTTTCTGCGGCCCTAGAGGCGGGCGAGTTAATGATACCAGAAACTGTACCACAGGGCAAAGTAGGCGACAGGCCCAGGACCTGGGCAGAAGAACCACAGCACAGAGACAAGGCCTGCAGAGCAGCCCAACAACGGGAATCACAATGTTTCCTGTCCTCATCCCATTCTTTTCAACTTTGTCCTTTCATCTTGTCTTCTCTGATTTGGCTCCAAGACATCATCTAACTGCAGTTTCTGTGACCTTCATTGTTCTTAAGAGGCTCTGCTCTTTCCCTCTCTCTCCCTCTCCTCTTCATACTCATCTTCATTTCTCGATTCACAATTATAACGAAGCCTCTTCCTTTCTAAGGTTAAGCCCTCATCAACTCATTTTGGTTTTTGTGGGGGGAGTGGCTGGGAGAAACTGCGAGGCCCTCGATGTGTTATTACATTGAGTAATCCTAACTGCTCCAGACCGTTTTGAGATGGTCATCCATGGATTCAGGTGTCTTATCAACTTTTAAAAATCTTCTGATTACTTGTTAGTGTAAATAATTTTTTTTATTTTGGAGGAGGGAGGTAAAATTTTTTCAGTTTGGTGTTTCATCCATGGTTATGCTGAGTAGAGATGATTAATTCACTATGTTACATTTTCATTAGCTCTCAAATGCCCTGACGACCTACATACTAAAGGTTAAGCCCCTATCCAAACTCTCAGAGGAAGACACAACTTCTTTTTTTTTTTTTTTTGTATTTTTCTGAAGCTGGAAACGGGGAGGCAGTCAGACAGACTCCCGCATGCGCCCGACTGGGATCCACCCGGCACGCCCACCAGGGGGCGATGCTCTGTCCATCTGGGGCGTCGCACTGTTGCGACCAGAGCCACTCTAGCGCCTGAGGCAGAGGCCATGAAGCCATCCCCAGCGCCTGGGCCATCTTTTTGCTCCAATGGAGCCTCGGCTGCGGGAGGGGAAGAGAGAGACAGAGAGGAAAGAAAGGGGGAGGGGTGGAGAAGCAGATGGGCGCCTCTCCTGTGTGCCCTGGCCGGGAATCGAACCCAGGACTTCCGCACGCCAGGCCAACGCTCTACCACTGAGCCAACCGGCCAAGGCCAGACACAACTTCTTTATACTAGATACTAAGAAAACTAATAAGCCTGGCCTGTGGTGGCACAGGGGAGAAAGCGTCAACCTGGAGCACTAAGGTCGCTGGTTCGAAATGTGGGCTTGTCTGGCTGGTCAAGGCACATACGACAAGCAATCAAACAATTAAAGCTAAGAAACTATGATTATCGCTCCCCCACCCCTGTAAAAATCAATAAATAAGATCTTAAAAAATATATACTAACAAGATTCAAATTATTCTATAAGCTATTGCTCAGGTTCTTAAAACAGAAAGCAACCTCTGTACCTGTGGACAAAGTTTTCATCTGTAGTCTGAATGACCACCCATGACAGCAAGCACCCCACTCACCCTGCCCTCCCCACCCCACCCCCACCAACCTCTTCTGAGCCAGCAGTGCTCTTCCCCATTAGAGGGTCTTCAACAAGAAATAAAAAAGGCAGGGTGGAACACTAAACATTATAGGTCCTTTATCTCAGTCAGCTCCCAGTAACTTTATTGGCTAATTTTTTGAAAAAATATTTTCCACAATTTGAATAGCAAAATAAATAATCATGGCTTATAACCTACAGAATAAAATAAATACCCATGAGTCCAAAAAAGAAAGAGAGAGAGACTTCCCACAAAACACTTGCTCTACAATGAAAGTTTGCGAGAATGGTATTTCTATTTGTTAATTGTTTGTTTTTCTTTGTTAAGAGGTTACTCTGTCACTTTGGATGGTATTATACTTTGCTCCCTGTATAAATTCTGGTGCGATGTCAGTCAGGCTGGGCAAGCCACACGCAACAGTGAACACCTTGCTCCTACCCTGAAAACTACAGTGCCACAGTACCAACGTCTGCACTGGTTTAAGTTAAATTAACGTAGGTTTCTAAACCAACATAGTGCCCTGTGGGGAAAAAAAGAAATAGATCACAGGTCCCTGATATTAGTTGAGTAAACAGTTGAAAAAATGACATTTGGAAAAATATAAAAAGATAATATGCTGATAGATATACAGCAAGTCAAAGAGGAAGGTGTCCTCGGGTTTTGAAGGAAAATAGGGACATGAACTGCCAGAGAGAAGTGGGAACAAAATTCCAGAGGAGGAAAACGCATGAGCTAAGGTGGAAGGATAGGTTGTGCAGATGTTTCTGGCTGGAGCACAGATTGTATCAGTAAGAAACAGAATACGTCGGTGAGGTTTCCTGCAAGTCTAAGTCGCCTAAGCCACTGTGAGCTTCTTCTTTTTTTTTTTTTTTAAACAAATCTTTTTTTTTTTTTTTAATTTTTATTTTACTTATTCATTTTTTAGAGAGGAGAGAGAGAGAGACAGAGAGGAGAGAGAGACAGGGGGGAGGAGCTGGAAGCATCAACTCCCATATGTGCCCTGACCAGGCAAGCCCAGGGTTTTGAACCGGCGACCTCAGCATTTCCAGGTCGACGCTCTATCCACTGCGCCACCACAGGCGCCACTGTGAGCTTTATGAACAAAACATGCAAAAATTTCACCTGGCACCTTTCTACAGATTGAAATGAGGAGAAAATAGAAGTAAGGAGACTAGTTATAACCACACAGTTTTAGTACTCTAAGGATGGGGCTCTGCCTAGAATGACAACTATTAAATCAGACAGGAAAGGAAAGACCCAAGAGACTGGTGATGGTCAGAGTCCAAGGCAGTGTGCAAAATATGCTTCTTCAATAACTGACTTCCTGACTGAATATGACCATGGAAATGGCTATTTTGACTCCATTATTAAGTTATTCCATCATAAAAATATCTGAAAATATCTCAGTACCCTATTGTGTCCCTGCTTCAAATGAACCAGGACCAAGCAAAATGAGCTTGATACTTATACAGGTTCAAGTTTTACTAGTCAGGCCACTCTTTCTAAACCAGGAAAATCAGGCATAGTAAAAGGCCAAAATAAAGGAAAGCAGAATGCAAACAGAGGTGGACTCTGAATGCTGGCATTATGGGTGACTTTCTCCTATGTATTTTCTAGTAATTCCCAAATTTTCCATTACATGTATAAAACATTTGCAAAAGAAAATAAATAAATATAGCTTTAATCAGTCACAACTCAAGTCAGGCTTGTATCATTCAAAGGAAGAAAGGAAGAAAGAAAAGATTTGGAAGTCAAAGTACTGAGGCCTATTCTCTGTATGAGCTAAGCAAAAATTATTCTGTATGATTATTAACCAAAATAAGTTTTAATACAGAACCACGGGATTCATCCAACAGTAACTTGGTAGTGTGAAAAAATGAGAGGTTTTTTAAATGTAATTACATATCCCTATGACAACCATGCTCCAAGGCTTAATTTATGATCCCATATATAGCAATGGAAGCTCTTTCTCTTGCACACAGTATTTGTTCTTCTGAATTCTGGGATTGTGAACCTCAACTAATCTGTAAAACTCCAGGAAGAAAAATTGAGTTAGTGGAACAGACACGTGTTCATTTATTGGAAACCTACTTACTCTATTCAATTTCCTATAAGCAACTTCCCCCTTTTGTCTAATCACAAGAATCACTTAGGAACTTGGTAAACAAGTATGATAAAATGGTGTAATACTCAGCCATAAGAAAAGGATGAAATATTGCCATTTGTAACAAAATGCATGGATCTTGAATATCATGCAAGGTGAAGTAAGTCAGACAGAAAAGGACAAGAAACATCTGATTTTACTCACATGTGGGATTATATAACAGAAAGCAACAAATGAACAAACAAAACAAGTAAACTCATAGACACAGACAACAGTATGGTGGTTAAAGGGGGGAAGGGTGGGGGGGAAGGAGGGTAAAGGGGATCATATACATAGTGACAGAAGGAGACAAGACTGAGTGATGAGCACACAGTGCAATATACAGATGATGTATTATGGAATTGTACACTTGAAACTTATACAATGTAATTAACCAATGCTATCCCAATCTAATTAAAATAATTTTTTTCTATCCTCTATTCTTTTTACTTAGAATTTAACATGGCATTTAATGTCCCAATTTTATTTTTTATCTTCGTATTTTCAGCAAAGTAATCTCAATACATTCTCATTTTAAAAGATTCAAATGAGGCCCTGGCCGGTTGGCTCAGTGGTAGAGCATTGGCCTGTATTGCAGGAGTCCCAGGTTCGATTCCCGGCCAGGGCACACAGAAGCACCCACCTGCTTCTCCACCCCTCCCCCTCTCCTTCCTCTCTGTCTCTCTCTTCCCCTCCCAAAGCCAAGGCTCCAATGGAGCAAAGTTGGCCCGGGTGCTGAGGAGCTGAGGATGGCTCCATAGCCTCTGCCTCAGGCACTAGAATGGCCCTGGTTGCAACAGAGCAACGCCCCAGATGGGCAGAGCATCACAACCTGGTGGGTATGCCGGGTGGATCCCGGTCGGGCACATGTGGGAGTCTGTCTGACTGCCTCCCCGTTTCCAACTTCAGAAAAATACAAAAAAAAAAAAAAAAAGATTCAAATGAAAGCAACATGTAAAGAATAAAGTTAAGGCAGCAGTATGTAGGAGAGGGGGATTTATAATTTTAAATAGGATAACCAGTGAAAGCCCATCAAGAAGTGACATTTCATAACAAACTTCGAAGTGGTTAGGCAAGAAGGCACTTACTCCAGTCTGGATTATTTCAGACACAGGTAACACTCAATGCAAACTTTCTTCTATTGAAAAAGTTTTTGGCCCTGGCCGGTTGGCTCAGTGGTGGAGCATCGGCCTGGCGTGCAGAAGTCCCGGGTTCAATTCCCAGCCAGGGCACACAGAAGAAGCGCCCATCTGCTTCTCCACCCCTCCCCCTCTCCTTCCTCTCTGTCTCTCTCTTCCCCTCCCACAGCCGAGGCTCCACTGGAGCAAAGATGGCCCGGGCGCTGGGGATGGCTCCTTGGCCTCTGCCCCAGGCGCTAGAGTGGCTCTGGTCGCAACAGAGCGACGCCCCGGAGGGGCAGAGCATCGCCCCCTGGTGGGCAGAGCGTCGCCCCCTGGCGGGCGTGCCAGGTGGATCCCGGTCGGGCGCATGCGGGAGTCTGTCTGACTGTCTCTCCCCGTTTCCGGCTTCAGAAAAATACAGGAAAAAAAGAAAAAAGAAAAACAAAGTTTTTGTAGCTATATTTTTAATTTAATTTAAAAAGAAACTATAATAAAAGTGATCACCCAGCCCCTACCCCTACAGGTTAATACTTGGGGTTTCTCAATCTGCATTTCTAACAAATGTCCCAGAAGGGTTTTAGGATCAGGCAAGTCTGAAAAACACAGTTCTTTTTCTCAGTGTTTACAATCAATCAGTCCTCAAAACCTACCAATTTTTCAGTTTCTCTCACCTGGAAAACATAAAGGCACAAAAGCTGCATTTGAACTGAAATAATGACAATGGTTACTGCTGATAAAGGGAGGAATGGGAAGTCACCCAGAGAACAACTCAAACTCATTGCTGAAGCAGGACTTTCATTTATTATAGGGTATGCCTTCTGGTAGGTCAGTAATATTTCTCTTACAAATGTTAGGTATTTGCCCAAAGTTACATAATTTGTCAATGGCGAACAAAATCAGAGCTTCTATAGAATAGTGCTGTCCACAACCTTAGAGGACTTACGAAACATTCTGTAAATTTTAATAGGCTCATGAAAGTCACATAAAGCAATAGATTTCAAAAAGTGAGAAAAAAATGTACCCTTTTAAGCACCTGATGTGAGAGGCTCTGAAGAGAGGTAGCCTCACTGAGATGCCAGCCAGCCATGAGTTACAGATCAACAGGCATGTATGACGTTGAGGACAAAATGCTGAGACGACAGCCCTCGCAGAACACACATGACTAATAAGGAACCTGGAAGCAAACACTTGTTTGCTTCACTTGATCACTGTGAGGAGTGTGCAGAACAGTACTTTGTGAACTGTGACACTCACTAATAAGAAAAGAACTCCATACAGGATTAACTGAGGAGTATGTCGGCTAATGCAGTAACTTCTGAACCTTGACTACAAATTAAAATCACCCAAGGAACTCATAAACCTCTGGATGTACCTAATGCCAAAATGGCAGAACCTCTGGGGCATCAGTATTTTATACACAAACAGAGAGAGATGGATTCTTTACTTCCTTCTTTACTTCCTCCCAAGGAAGGGTCACAAAGGACAGGCCACTTGGAAGGCAAAGTTTAGGAGGAAGGAAAGGAGAAGTCTGGTGACACACACACACACTGCAGTTCATCTGATCTCTATTTTGAAGTGTGTGTTTTATAGTATCTGCTGGTAGTCTGGGGTTCTCAATACATGGTCAGGTAACTCGTCAAATTCTCAATGTCAACAGTTTCTTTAATTCTAATAATAATGATGGAGCACAACAATTTGCTATGACACCCAACAAAAGAGCACAAGGATATGCTGGGGCACAGAACCTCATTCCAGTTCAGTGGAACAACTTATGGTTGAAGCAATACAGTTTCTAATCGTTCTTCAGTCTTCTTAAGATGTAGGCGTATCATATCAAGAAAAGATCTTTAAAGATTGGGCAGGAGACAAGACAGAGTTCAGTGTTCACCTGTGTATGATGCAAGTCAAACATCTCTACCCAGGAATCTCCCATCACTAAGGACAGATCACCAGTCCAAGGGCAGACTACCGTCTGTAATCCTTCCCTCTAATCCAGTTCTGTAAAAACTTCATTTAACAAACTGCTGGTGGAAAACAAGATCTGCGCTTCCAGCCAAACATTCTATATTAATTAAATAAAAGACATCCTTACCCTTCTCAAGGTTGTACCTACAATTACATTTTTTTTTAAAAAAGGGACATTCAACCAGAGTCAGGAGTTTTTATTCATATTATACTTTACTAACATACAACAAAAGAAAACACTAGATTAGAAAATGCTCATTTGGCAGTCTCCCTTGAATAGGGGGTCTAACGTGGCTCATTCACTTATACAACAGTTTTTGAACATCTATTTTGTTGTGCAAGCCTTTTTGCTCAGATTCCTTTGGAGGACAGTTTATGATAATATCATAGAAATAAAATTTGCACACAGATATCTACAAGGCTCAGCATATGAGGGCTCCAAGGGTGGGAAAGGGAAAGAATTTCTAATGTTAACAAGGAAGAAATGAGAAATCTCACCAACAAGTAATTACTCCAAATGCTCTGCTACCCTTACTCCTTAGGGTGCTGCTACACAATCTCTCTGTATTCACAGATAACCTCTGGCCAAGGGAAGTTTGGATGGAGTGGGGACATCACTAGCCAGAAAGCTCTTCCATGGATTCGACAGGCAATTTCTTTTCAGCCCGTCCTGGAAGGCGGGCTGCTTCTGCCAGGAACAGAACAGAGTCATCTTCAAGAGGCAGACAAGTTGCTAATTCTCACTGTGGCATCAATTTAGCAGAGGGAAAGCAGAGCGGGGAAAGACAGTGTATCTTCCTTTAGACCCCAAGTACATACAGTCCTCGTCCCCAACACTAATACAAACATAAAGAGACTAAAAGGGAGGCACCGGTGTTACAACTCTGACAGTTATCTGACAGAACTACACTGACATTATCGCTGATAGCATCTCCCACAGAGCGTAAGCAAGAAAAATAGGAGAGGAACCCTTATTAAAATTAGTCCATTTTATTGGAAGGCCCAGTAAGGTGGGCAAAAGGCATGAGCTCTCAGGAGCTAGACAATCTAGAATAGCTGTACACAGGAGAAATAGGTATCTAGACCCACTACCTAGACCCATGGTCCTCAACCTTTTTAGTCTACAGACCACTTCAGAGTGACAAAAAAGCCTGGCCCATGTCTTCCTGACACATGTTTCTCTGACTGCTAATGATCTACTACAAATCCTAGAGGAAATGTGGTAAAGAAACTTCTAGAGTACTATAATGAGATCAGAATTTAGATATAAGTATTGAAAACAGCGACACACAGAAACTTGAATAAGAATGTTCACAGCAGCGTTATTTATAGTGGCCAAAAAATCCATCAACTGATGGATACGCAAAATGGTGTGTGTGTGTGTGTGTGTGTGTGTGTGTGTGTGTGTGTGTGTGTAATGGAATATTATTCAGCCATAAAAAGGAGTAAATACTGACATCTGCTACAACATCCCTAAACTTTGAAAACATTATGCTAAAAGAAGCCAGTTACAAAAGGCCACATGGTATATCAATCAGTATATATAAAATACCAAGAATAGGCAAATCTATAGAGACAAAGTATATTGGTGGTTGCCAGAGGCTGCAGGCAAAGCAGGGACATTTGGGAGTAACTGCTAATGTAGACAGAGTTTGCTTTGGAAATGATAAAAAACATTCTGGACTTGGATAGTGGTAATAAGCACACAGTTCTGTAGATATACTAAAAAACACTGATTAGGATACATTAAAGTAATTGTGAATTATACCTCGATTTCTTCAAAAGGGTAAATTTTATGGTATGTAAATTATATCTCATCAAGTTGTTATTAAAAAAATACAAAGAGGCCCTGGCTGGTGGTGCAGCAGATAGAGCGCACACCCAAGTGCCAAGGTCACCAGCTAGAGCACAGGTTCCCTGGCTGGATTCCAGGGTAAACAGCTTGATTCCAGGGTCACCAGCTCCATCCCACGGTTGCTGGTTCAAGCCCCGGTCAGGGCACATATGACAAGCAATCAATGGCAAAACTAATTGGAACAATGAGTTGATGCTTCTCTCTCTCTCTTACCCCCTTCCTCTCTCTCTCAAAAAAGAAACACCAAGCCCTGGCCGGTTGGCTCAGCAGTAGAGCGTCGGCCTAGCGTGCGGAGGACCCGGGTTCGATTCCCGGCCAGGGCACATAGGAGAAGCGCCCATTTGCTTCTCCACCCCTCCGCCGCGCTTTCCTCTCTGTCTCTCTCTTCCCCTCCCGCAGCCAAGGCTCCATTGGAGCAAGGATGGCCCGGGCGCTGGGGATGGCTCTGTGGCCTCTGCCCCAGACGCTAGAGTGGCTCTGGTCGCAACATGGCGACACCCAGGATGGGCAGAGCATCGCCCCCTGGTGGGCAGAGCGTCGCCCCCTGGTGGGCGTGCCGGGTGGATCTCGGTCGGGCGCATGCGGGAGTCTGTCTGACTGTCTCTCCCTGTTTCCAGCTTCAGAAAAATGAAAAAAAAAAAAAAAAAGAAACACCAAGAAATAAAGAAAACTAAGAAAATACATGATAAGTAAATGCAGTAGTTGATCCTCAAACTGGATTCTGAACTACAGGAAAAAAATGCTATGAAGAATCTTGTTGAAAATTCTTCCACCAGCAACACAGGAAGTTCCACTTGCCCTGCATCCTCACAGATCTTGGTATCATATTTGGGAAGTCCCTAGTTTTGTTTGTTAGGAACTATTTACCATAAACATGTATTAGATTTTAACAAAGGCTTTGTCTGAATCCACTGAGATTGTCATATGGTCTTTCTACTTTTTTACAGTGAATTTTACACTGAATTTTATTTATTGATTTTTGAATACTATCAAAACTTTTTTATATGTGTATGCCCTATTTAATTAGAAAAGCTTATTCATCATACAAATTATGATGAAATCTTAAGTTACCCTAATAAGAGACAAGAAGGTACATGGATAAATGGAGTATAATGATAGCATTTTTTGTTTAATTTTTATTTTTAGTGAGAGGAGGAGAGGCAGAGACAGAGTCTCACATGCACCCCGACCGGGACCCATCCGACAAGCTCACTAGGGAATGATACTCTGCCCATCTGTGGCCCTTCTTCTGTTGCACCTGGAGCCATTTTTAGCAACTGAGGCAGAGGCCATGGAGCCATCCTCAGCGCCTGGGGCCAACTCGCTGCAATCAAGCCATAGCTGCAGGAGGGGAGGAGAGAAGAGAGAGAAGTAAAAGGGGGAGGGGTGGAGAAGCAGATGGGCACTTCTCCTTTGTGCCCTGACCGGGAATCAAACCCAGGACATCTGCACACTGGGCTGATACTCTACCACTGAGCCAACCGACCAGTGCCTAAAGATATTTTAACAGCTACCATCAAGCCAGAATTCTATAATCACTTTAGTCACATTTCCTAACAAATCCTTCTCTACCAAATACAAAGCAGATCAGAGAAATGGTGACCAAATTACAGTCCTAGAGCCATATGTACCACTCTGACATTTAATATGCAGATTCTAAAGCATCCAAAAGGAAAAAGAACTTCTTTAACAAATGATACTGATATTGTAATAACAGTAACATTACACTTTTAGAAACCACAAAGGAAATTAGTGTTGAAATAAGGTATATTTGCTATGCAACATAAATAATGAGTAAATAATGAAAACATCTGTTTTATATATTATACATTTCTGAAATGTTATCATTTGGAGAGGAATCTTAACAGCCTTTTGAGAATGACGACATTAATGAATTCTGGCCTGTATTATCAACCACGTTAGTTTATCTTTTCTTCTTTTAAAAAAGATTTAAGCCTGACCAGGTGGTGACACAGTGGACAGAGTGTCGGACTGGGTTGCCGAGGACCCAGGTTCGAGACCCCGAGGTCGCCAGCTTGAACGCAGGCTCATCTAGTTTGAGCAAGGCTCACCAGCTTGGACCCAAGGTCGCTGGCTCAAGCAAGGGGTTACTCGGTCTGCTGAAGGCCCGTGGTCAAGGCACATATGAGAAAGCAATCAATGAACAACTAAGGCAGGGGTCCCCAAACTACGGCCCGTGGGCCATATGCGGCCCCCTGAGGCCATTTATCCGACACCCCGCCGCATTTCTGGAAGGGGCACCTCTTTCATTGGTGGTCAGTGAGAGGAGTATAGTTCCCATTGAAATACTGGTCAGTTTGTTGATTTAAATTTACTTGTTTTTTATTTTAAATATTGTATTTCTTCCCGTTTTGTTTTTTTACTTTAAAATAAGATATGTGCAGTGTGCATAGGGATTTGTTCATAGTTTTTTTTATAGTCCGGCCCTCCAACAGTCCGAAGGACAGTCAACTGGCCCCGTGTAAAAAGTCTGGGGACCCCTGAACTAAGGTGTCACAACGAAAAACTAATGATTGATGCTTCTCATCTCTCCGTTTCTGTCCCTGTCTATCCTTCTCTCTGTCTCTGTAAAAAAAAAAAAAAGAGAGACAGAGTGAGAGTTAGAGAGAGGGATAGATAGGGACAGACAGGAACGGAAAAGATGAGAATTATCAATCATCAGTTTTTCGTTGCAACACCTTAGTTGTCCATTGATTGCTTTCTCATATGTGCCTTCACTGTGGGGCTACAGCAGACCGAGTAACCCCTTGCTCAAGCCAGCGACCTTGGGTCCAAGCTGGTGAGCCTTGCTCAAACCAGATGAGCCCGCGCTCAAGATGGCAACCTCGGGGTCTCGAACCTGGGTCCTCGGCATCCCAATCCAACACTCTATCCACTGTGCCACTGCCTGGTCAGGCTAAAAAAATTTTTATCTATTGATTTTAGCGAGAAAAAACGGGAGAGGGAGAGGGACAGAGAGAGACAGGAATAAAGCCGCTCCTGTACATGCCCTGACTGGAGAATTGAAACGGCATCCTCTGTACCTCGGACGACGCTGCAATCAACCGAGCCATCCAGCCAGGGCTAGTATTATCGTTTCACTTTACCAGTGTTCTGGTAGTGGTTTTTTAAATAACTAAATTACAAATCTATGATCAGGGGATGGTGATAAGGAGGTCTATATAGTTTTTTGCAATGAAATTATCATAACGTTACCAAATGCATTTTAATGCTTGACTTGACTGTATAATCTAGGTTAAGAATGATTCATGGTGGCTCTGAACATTATGGCAGCTTCCTACAATGTAGCTCTCTAAAGTTGACTTAGTCCCTTGTGTTACCTCCCCTGTTCACACACCCAGCTATATTTAGTAGTCTGGCAAGAGTATTTAGTATTTGGTAATGTTCCATCAAGACCCGGCAATAGGCCAGAAAACAATGTAGGAGCCACAGACAGCCAAGCACAAGGACAATACTAGACTAAATCATTGGGTGCTATTGCAAGAACCACCAATGACTCATTTTCTGAGTCACCATGCATATTCCTCACCCACTGCTACTTGGTTTACCGGATTTTGCTTGTTTACCTTATTACCTCATAGAGCACTGTTAGCATTAGAGCATTTTAAGTCACAGCACCATATGGCAATGCCATAATACTCCACATAATTAAGACAAGCTCCCTAACGACTGGTTACCTGTCAGATAGTGTCTATAAGATGCAAAAAATTTAAAACATCAACTAGATTAACCTAAAAGTAATTCTAAGAGTATCATAGCACTGTCCACAGTACCCTTCCAACTCAACCACCTCAATCATATTCTTCCCACTGTTACTTCTTTGCAATACATACCACTATGAAAATCATAAAAAGGGAACAATAGATCAGTAAACTATTATTTCTTTTCTTTGTTGTCAATTACAACTGACATTCAACACTATTTTATATTAGTGTCAGGTATACTGCACAGTGGTTAGACATTCATATAATTTATAAAGTGATCCCCCACCACTGCCATAAGTCTAGTACCCACCTGGCACTACACATGGTTATTACAACACTATTGACTATATTCCCATGCAGTACATTATATCCCCATGACTGTTTTGTGACTACCAATTTGTACTTCTTTTTTGTAAGATTTTATTTATTCAATTTTCAAAGAGGAGAGAGAGAGAGAGAGAAAGAGAGAGAGAGAGAGAAAGGGGAGGAGCAGGAAGCATCAACTCCCTTATGTGCCTTGACCAGGCAAGCCCAGGGTATCGAACAGGCGACCTCAGCATTCCAGGTCAACGCTTTATCCCACTGTGCCACCAAAAGTCAGGCCCAATTTGTACTTAATGCCTTCATCTTTTTCACCCAGTCCCTCAATCCCCTCCTTTCTGGCAACTATTAGTTTATTCATCTTTATCTATGTGTCTGCTTCTGGGTAATAATATTTTAAAGCTGGCAATTAATACAAATATATATCTGGTTTTTCAGAAATAAAAATATACAAAATGTGAACTGGTTGTTCTGTTTGTTCTATGTATTTAAAACAACAAATACACTGTCCAATGAACTTTGGCTTCTATTTCCTCATGACTGTCAGTAGGTTAAAAAACAAAAACAAAAAACTGCTGTATATCTCCAGGGCAAAGTACAAACTCTACCATTCCACAACACACCCACTGAAGGGCATATAGCAGCAGTTACAGAATTAACCATTTAGCCAAGGATTTGAAGGCAATATCAAGAGAAAAATGAGTAAGACTAAAAGTTAGAGAACCAAAGGTCCAACAAAGTATTGGTGGAGTGCTTTTTATTACTCAAAGTTTTCTCAGTCCAGGGGTGTCAGAGAGCACCAAAGTTCCAAGGAAATTTTAGATGCCAGCGGTCAGGTGGTAAAAGGTAATACTCTCAATACTCAGAACTTTTGAGCTGGAAGACACCGTGGTTATCATCTTATCTACCACCCTGGTTTTACAGGTAATGAAGAGAGGAGAGGAGAGAGGAAGAGGAAAATGAATCTGAGGCCTCAAATCCCCTTTGGAGCACAAAGCCCTCAACTAAGCAAACTACACTGGTAATGACGAGATGAGACAGGCTATACTCTGTGGCTAGTGCATCCACTTACTCCATTTTTTACCCCTGCAATGTAGCACACCTGATCTGTGACTAGTTCAAAGTTGCTTTTCATATTTTAAAGGAGAATGGCATCGTACAACAAGATAAAACAACCTGATTAAAAATGAGCAAAGGGCACCTGACCAGGCAGTGGCACAGTGGACAGAACGCTGGCCTGGGATGCAGACAACCCAGGTTCAAAACCCTGAGGTCACCGGTTTGAGCGCAGGCTCACCTGGCTTGAGCGCAGGGTTGCCAACTTGAACTTTAGATCATAGATATGGCCCCAGGGTTGCTGGCTTGAGCAAGGGGTCACTGGCTCAACTGAAGGGTACTAAACACACTTGGACATATTTTACTTCTGTATTTGTTCATTTTCTGTCTTTCTTTTTTTAAGATTTTATTTATTCACTATAGAAAGGAGAGAGAGAGAAGGGGGGAGGAGCAGAAACCATCAACTCCCATATGTGCCTTGACCAGTCAAGGTACATATGAGAAAGCAATCAATGAACAACTAAGGTGCCGCACATAGAATTGATGCTTCTCATCTCTCTCCCTTCCTATCTGTCCCTGTCTGTCTCCTGTTCTCTTTATCGCGCACTAAAATAATTAAATAAATAAAAGAGCAAAGGGTTTAAACATACGTTTCTCCAAAAATTATATACTAATGGCCAACAAGTATAAGAAAAGATGCTTATTATCACTAATCATCAGAGAGATACAAATCACAACCACAATGAGCTATCACTTTATATCTGCTAGAATGGCTATTACTAAAAACAAACAAAAAATAAACAAACAAAACACAATCCAGAAAATAACAAATATTGGCAAGGATTTGGAGAAACTGGAGCCTTGGTGCACTGTTGGTGGGATTATAAAATGGTGTAACCACTACGCAAAAGGGTATGGCAGTTCCTCAAAAAATTAATAACAGACCTACCATATCATCCAACTATTCCACTTCTGGACATATACCCAAAAGAACTGAAAGCAGGGTCTCCAGGAGGTGTTTATATACCCATGTTCACAGCAGCACTCTTCACAACAGCCAAAAGCAACCCAAATGTCCACTGACAGATGAGTAGACAAAATGTGATTAATATATACAATAACAATATAATATTATTCCACTTAAAAAGGAAAAAAATTCTTGTCACATGATATAACAATGAACCTTAACAACATACTAAGTAAAATAGATCATAAAAAGATACTTTAGGCCCTGGCCGGTTGGCTCAGCGGTAGAGCGTCGGCCTGGCGTGCGGGGGACCCGGGTTCGATTCCCGGCCAGGGCACATAGGAGAAGCGCCCATTTGCTTCTCCACCCCCCCCTCCTTCCTCTCTGTCTCTCTCTTCCCCTCCCGCAGCCGAGGCTCCATTGGAGCAAAGATGGCCCGGGCGCTGGGGATGGCTCCTTGGCCTCTGCCCCAGGCGCTAGAGTGGCTCTGGTCGCAGCAGAGCGACGCCCCGGAGGGGCAGAGCATCACCCCCTGGTGGGCAGAGCATCGCCCCTGGTGGGCGTGCCGGGTGGATCCCGGTAGGGCGCATGCGGGAGTCTGTCTGACTGTCTCTCCCCGTTTCCAGCTTCAGAAAAATACAAAAAAAAGATACTTTATATGGTTCCATTTATATAAGGTATCTAAAACAGTCAAATGCATAGAAACAGAATGTAGAATGGTGGTTAACAGGGGCTGGGGAGAGGGAAAAAAGAGGATTTGTTGTTTAATGCATACAGAGATTCAGAATTGCAAGATAAAAAAGTTCAAAAAATATGTTTCATAACAAAGTGAATATAGTTAACATTACCAAACAGTATAGTTAAACTGTTCAAAATGGAAAATTTTGTTTATTTGTTTTTACCACAATAGAAGGGGAAAAAAGAAAGAGGGAAAGAAAGTAAAAATAAGAAAATGACAATAAGTCTCTTACTTTTTCTTGCTATGTCTCTCCCAACTTTCATACCCTATAAGGGGCTAAGAACAGCTCATGACACTGTCTTCCTTCTCCCAAACTACCATTCAGAGCGGCCAGCCAGCACACTGCTCTGAGAGTAAGCAATGCAGGCCTGTAGTCATAGGCGAGAAGGTGAAATGGCCAGCAGAGGACTTTGGGTGGACAACTGACCTCCTCTTCTGACTGTGACTTTATCCCTCAGCCTAGGGGAGTAGAGACTGGTGTGCTGGATCCCCAGTTGTAGAATCCAGCACACCAGTCTGGGTAAAGAGTAAGCTGTCTTTTATGATAATTTGTTTAAACCAATAAAGAGATGCTGGCAACAATAAACACCTTTATGACCAAGGTGGCATGATGTACTTCTATGCATCCCTTCTAATACCTCTCTTAGAAGTCATTCAGTATATACTTGTGAACATGAATGCTGATTACAATGACACGCTGATGACCTCTGGCAAAAAGAATGAACCACTGATCCAGAAAAAAAGTGTACTAGATACAGAATTCAAAGTGATTATTTTAATGAATGAATTAAAGCCACTTCCAAAATAAAAATCTCTACTGATTTCACAATAACTTATATTTAAAACTTGTATAAACCTACTGTTTCCTGGCAAATGGATACCAGACTGCCTAACACTTGGTACTTACAAACCCCCCCCCCCCCCAACTGCTATTTCTTTAAACTAACATCACATTAATTACATTCTATAATGACATAGCCACTGGCAGCATTCAAGATCCTGCCTCACTGGTCATTCATTTGCCAGAAGAAACCACTTGAGTCTGTCTTTCAGTTGGGCTATAGACAAGAAAAGAAGGGGTTTTCCACATATGTAATTTTTATTGTTGCCTATAAAACCAAGAAGCTATAAAATCAAGCTCCCTGAATATTTACATTTAACAAGGCTCTTAGTCATTCACATAATGAAAAATGAAAACAATTGTTTTAGTCACATACTTAAAAGGGTTTCAGTAGAAGGAAAGTTTCTGATATTTGGATATTTTTTGGTAATGAAATTAGACACTGCCCCTAAGCTGTTTTAAAGCAGCTGTTAAATACATATACATACACATATTTTATTCTTAAAAAATACCCTAAATTGCAGATGCTTTTTGACCCCTTAAGTGCCATAGTTAATAACATTTATCTCCAGGACCCCCCAACACCGATATACCACAAATAAAATGCAATGGGATCCTTTTGTAAGATTTTTGTTGAATAAAAGGTAAACACTTTTTAGGTTAATGTTTTAAGACTTCTTTTATGAACAGTGTAATTTGTTAAAGTGGGAATATGATTTCCAACTCCCTGTATATCTAAACTCATATCATCTTGACAGGATTCTATCTGAGGAACCAGATCATTACTCTCTCTGTAATACAAGAAGAATCCCCTCTTAAGGTACTTGAAACAGCAAAGTTTGTGCCACATTCAAGTAAAGTTTAGCTGCCAAAATGCATGAAGGGAATCATTTTTCTTTCGTTGTCCTTTAATTTTATCTAAGGCAAATGCTTGGTGTGAACACTATTAACAAATACGAACAAATACCAAAAAGGAATGCTCTGGCAGGTTTTTAACAATACTGGAGTGCCTAAAATGCCTTCTCTGTTGGGACAGGGGGCATTTTCTCAAAACTCTAAACTAAAGGTTTTTGATTATGCACGTATATGTATATGATCCCCTATTAAAGTAAAAATACTCCCTGGCCAGATAGCTCAGGTGGTTACAGCATCAGCCTGAAGTGCAAAGGTTGCCAGTTCAATCCCCAGTCAGGGCACACACAGGAGCAGATCGATGTTCCTATCTCTTTCTCTCTCTCTCTCCCTTCCTCCCTCCCTCCCTCTCTCTCTCTCTCTCAAATCAATACATTAAACATTTTAAAAAATAAATAAAAATTTTAAAAATGCAGTTAGTTTTCTATTCTCAATGGAAATTTGGGGCAAATATAAGTAACTGCCAAAAAGCTAAAACTCATTCTAGATTTAACCCTCTATACCAGCAATTTCTAACCTTTTTCATATCATGGCACATATAAACTAATTATTAAAATTCTGCAGCACACACAAAATATATTTTTTGCCAGTCTGACAAAATAAAGGTGTAATTTTGGTTCATTCACCAGATGGCTATTGTTGTGTTGGCTGTTGTCATTTCTGACAATCTTTTTTTTCTTTTCTCCAGAGTACTAAACACACTTGGACATATTTTACTTCTGTATTTGTTCATTTTCTGTCTTTCTTTTTTTAAGATTTTATTTATTCACTATAGAAAGGAGAGAGAGAGAAGGGGGGAGGAGCAGGAACCATCAACTCCCATATGTGCCTTGACCAGGCAAGCCCAGAGTTTTGAAACAGCGACCTCAGGGTTCCAGGCCAACACTGTATCCACTGCACCACCACAGGTCAGGCTATTTGAAAATCTAAGGGAAAAAGAGGTCAGTGCCCCTGAGTAAACAGTCAGGTACTTCGTGCTTTAAAAATACTTGTGGTACATCAGTTGAAAATCACTCTACACCATCACGATCTTTATTAAAGCTACTACCCAGCTATCACGATGACTAAAAAAGAGGTCCTTAGTTCATCCTAGCTTGATGCCTGTGCTGGTGAACAGAGCTGTTTTATACTCTAAAAATAAAAATAAAACTTTTTAAATTAAAAAACACCATACAGGAAGAAAGGTTGGGGGAGGGAAGTAAAAGAGAGACAAATGTATGGTGATGGAAAATGATGTGACTTTGGGTGATGGGCACACAATGCAATCTACAGTTCAAATGCTGTAGAAATATTTCCCTGAAACCTATGTACTCTTATTGATCTATGTTACTCCATTACATTTAATTTTCTGAAAAAATTTTTTTATTATATAAAACCTGAAAAAAAATTAAAAACACCATACATTTTCATATTCTCTCTAATCCTATTTCTTTTTAATTAAAAAAATAAAACAAAAAATGTTCAAAAGACAAAAAAAAGGACACGTTTTAGAAACTGGAAACTACCTGAGATTATCTAATATATTCTTTTTCACAATTGAAAAAACTGTGACCTAATTGTCTAAATTAGGTTTTATAACAGGTCTGTACACTCTTCCATCAAAATGAGAAAATGGATATGTCCTTGCTTATGGGGAACACTTAAAACCGTCCCCAGAATAAAAAAAATTAGCAGATTACTTAATTTGAGTAATTCAGCAGCACTTGTATTTGCTTCCCTTTATACTTCCCTTTCTTTATATACTGCTCACAAAAATTAAGGGATATTTTGAAATATATTTATAACAGACTCAAAATTATCCAGCCACCCAACAGACATTTCTTCCCCTCTAATCTGCTAACAGAATCCCAGTTTTTCCTGGGCATTTAGCATTGTAAGCCCATGAAATAATACATGATGCATGTTACACCACTGTGGTAACCCCGTTCTCCTCAGCCACACACTCACCTCCCAGTCTCTCCAGTGAGGGCAGTCTTGTGAAACACTTCAAACAAATGATACTGGAGAGAAAATGAATGATCACTTCCGAGAAGGATTTTGTTCTCTGTTAGGTAAGCAGGGGAGGAAGGATTGCTTGATCTGTCCCTTTCCCCCTCCTTGCCTTGAAAAGGTATGTGACACCCAGAGCTGAGGCAGCCATTTTGTGACGTGGTGGCAATAAGCGAACACACACAAGACAGCAGAATCAAAGGTCAGTGAGATCTGGGGACACTGCTGAGCAGCTGAACCAACCATGAGACCACCTACCTCTAAACTTCTCTGAAACCCGTAAACAAATAGCTCACCAGCTCTGCTGGTGGCCTTCTGTTAACTACAGTTGAAAGCAGTCCTGAGCTTAAAAAATTTTTTTCTGTGGCATGCTATGATTTTCCTGCCCAATCTCACCCCCATTACACACATATATGGTTTATACTACATGCAACTAAAAAGTGACAGGATTCTATTTTTCCTGCATAGTTGACAGAAACCAGTTTTAATTACTTTATAGTTATAGTACCTTAATTATATGATCCTATTTACATAAATGTCATCAGGAGAGAAAACATTAGGGAAAAATTGTGACTTAGACTAATGTTTGTTTTTGATTGTTGACTTTGATCATTCCTTCGGCCATCTCAAATCCTTTCTGGAATTAAGTACCACATAAATAACAGACTGATAAATTGTATCTTTTTGAACTAAACTCTTGTCTCCTTTAATCATAACTGTCTGTTAGTAAAAAATAAAGTGCTAAAATTTCATTCTTGAATTTCACCTGCTTATAACTAAAGCGTAGAGATTTGCCAACACTATTCCAAACTCATGGCATTGCTGTTTTCTCCCACTGGTTATTGCAACAGTATTCAAATATTGGTAAGACATTACAAGTCAGTCTATTCAGTACCCTTATTTAAATAGTTGTTTTAACCATATTTTGATGGGAGTCTTTCAAATAACGTTCATCTCCATGACTCCTGTTACACCCATCTCTGTACTGCTGCTCGGGCCCCACTCTTCCTGGGTCCAGTGCATGGGAGAGCCCAGTTCACCCCCATCTTCCTCTCTGCCCTCAATGTGATCTCCACTCTCTGTCCACAGCCCAGTTCTGCCTATAGCTGTCCCCATAATCACTAATGTCTACTCCACTTCCCCATTTCACAATTTCTTCTTTCCAACCTCATGTCTTCCATCATTCCTCAGCTTTCACAGAGAAAAAGATCAAGTCTCCCCAGTCGGAAGGAACAACTGTTGTGAGCACCTGCTCTCCTCTCAACTGTGTTAGCATCTCTCCCCTGTTGTCATTCAGGGGGGAGACGGCTAAGTAATCCTGATATAAATGAGCATGACCCCTATATTCTGTATGTCTATGTGGGCTCAGTGATTTTTTAGTTTACAAAGAAAAACACAGGGACAGCAAACACTTGCTTTTTGCTAAGCTGTAGTAAAGTGCTTTTACCAACTCCCCTCTGTCTACCTTTATCCCACCACTCACTGATGCTATATGATCTTCCAATAATTATGGTCTCTGGGTCACATGACTCTGCCCATATTCTAGCATATTCCCATCTTCCTCACCAATTAATCAGTTAAATGGAAGCATTACATTACTGATATAGATATCTCGTTAGTGGCTCTAAAAACATATTAAGACACTGCACTAGTTTATGTCATCATTTTCAAAGTGTGATCCAGAGACTTCCGGGGGGAGGTCCCTGAGACCCTTTCAGGGGATCCACAATATCAAAATTATGTTTAGTAACGCAAAGATGTTATTTGCCTCTTTTGCTCTCATTCTCTTGTGAGTATACAATAGTGAATCCAGGGAATACCTGGTGTGTAATGACAATCTATCACTCTGGCAACAAATTAAACATATGTTTGTATATTCTTGGGTTTTTTGGAATTTTCAAATGTAACACATTTAAGGCATAAAAATACATTTTTTAAATAAAATTAATGCAATGTATTCTCAGTACTTCTATTTCCTAAGCATAGCAATCTTTAATTATATATATCTGCTATAATCTTCATTATCTCATTATCATCAAATGAATTCATTGAGTTTTAAGAAAAAGAAATTGCATGTTTTAAACATTGTCACGATGAACTCTTTAAAAGCTCTGGTAAAAGCAGCACACAAAATAGCTGAGAAATTAATAAAGATGTGTACAGCTGACATTGTTGACTGTCTGCTGGATGAAACAGTCAGTAAAAGAAATCATGGAAATGCCACAGATCAATGATGCAGTATCACAGCAAATTAAATATTTTACTGCTAATATGAACTACAGATTAATATCTCGCCTTAAAGATGGTGCTTTTGCTTTATAAGCACACAAATCCGTAGACGTGGGTGGACTTACTGTTTTGTTTTTATTATTCCTGTATCCACACCAACTAACCATGAAAGAAGGTCTTCTTTTATGAATGCTTGGCAACAAATACAAGTGCTGCTGAATTACTCCAAGTATTAAATAACTTTTTGAATCTCATGATTTATCCCCAAAGCACCATGTTGATACCTGCTCTGATGGCACACGAGCAATGGTGGACAAAATGCTGGCGCCTTTAGCATGAATCAAGGCAGGGGTACAAAACTGTACCAGTAATAATTAAACTCCTCGCTATCAATCATTGTTAAAAAGCTAGTTTCACTTAAAAATATTTTTGATAAAAGTTATTAATTTCATTAAATCTCACTCTTAAAAACTTGGTTTTTTTAACAACCTATGTGATAAAATGGGAGGAACACACAAAAATCTCTTCCTCAGCATACCTAATAGCTTTATTAAAGAAAAGTGTGTATGTAATTGAGTTCTGAGCTGAACTACACACTTTTCTCACAGAATACCATTTTTGCTTAAGAGAGTGACTGGCAAACAACATATATGCTGCTCACAAAAATTAAGGGATATTTCAAAATGCATATGAAGCTATAAAATATCCCCTAATTTTTGTGAGCAGTGTAGTTTACTCAGACACAGATATATGCAAACATTTTCTCAAAAATGAATAAAGGGATCCTGCCACTTGAAGAAAAAGCTGATATCTGTTACCAATGATAAAATTTGAACTTTTGAGGAAAAAAAATAGAATTTTGGAAAACTTGAACTCTACAGCAAAATCTTGACTGCTTCCCAATTCTTAAAGATTTTGCTGAGATTAATGGTCACATTAATGAATGTGATTCATTAAATACTGTATAAGCAAATATGTCAACATTTTAAAGATCTGCACGTAACTTAGTAAACCATTATCTTTCAAGTATCCAATGTATGATGTTATAAAATCATATACACATCAAAGATCCATTAGTGTTTTTGTTTTAAAAGTGTGAGAGCAAGAGGGAGGGGCAGACAGGGACAGACAAACAGGAAGGGAAGAGAGATGAGAAGCATAAACTCACAGTTGTGGCACCTTAGTTGTTCATCGATTGCTTTCTCATATGTGTCTTAACAGGGTGAGCTTCAGACCAGCCAGTGACTCCTTGCTCAAGCCAAAAACCTTGGACTCAAGCGAGTGATGTTGAGCTTCAAGCTAGCGACCATGGGGTCACGTCTATGATCCCATGCTCAAGCCAGTGACCCCACGCTCAAGCTGGTGAGCTTATACTCAAGACGGCAACTTCAGGGTTTCAAACCTGGGTCCTCAGTGTCCCAGGCCAAAGCTCTATCCATTGCACCACTGCCGGGTCAGACTCAAAGATCCACTCAAAATGCAAGATAGATCAATATATTTTTAATGTTACAGAGCACAAAAAATTCACTGATATGTTTTTAAAGTTAACATTGCAATTAACTTTTAAAGCATCATCACTTTTTCAGTTTTTGTTTTTTTTGTTTTTTTTTACAGAGACAGAGAGAGTCAGAGAGAGGGACAGACAGGAATGGAGAGATGAGAAGCATCAATCATTAGTTTTTCGTTGCGCGTTGCGACTCCTTAGTTGTTCATTGATTGCTTTCTCATATGTGCCTTGACCGCGGGCCTTCAGCAGACTGAGTAACCCCTTGCTGGAGCCAGCGACCCTGGGTCCAAGCTGGTGAGCTTTTTGCTCAAGCCAGATGAGCTCGTGCTCAAGCTGGCGACCTCGGGGTCTCGAACCTGTGTCCTTCCACATCCCAGTCCAACGCTCTATCCACTGTGCCACCGCCTGGTCAGGCACTTTTTCAGTTTTGATGTAACAGATATTCACAATTACATGAAAAGACATTGAAATTCTCCATCCTTTTTCAACTATGTATCTGTGCATAGCTGGATTTTTTTTTAAATGCTTCAAACAAACAACATATCACAACAGACTGGATATAAAAGCAGTACTGAAAATTCATCTGTCTTCCATGAAGCAATACATTAGAGAGAGCAGCAAAATGTAAAACAATATCACAATGTTCACTGCAGTTTTTGTTTTGAAATACATTTTCCATAAAAGTATGTTATTTATGTTAACCTGTAATGAATTTATTATTTTTAAATAAATAAACATTTTAAACATTTCTCAGTTTTAATCTCTAATGTGTTAAATATTGATTCATAGTCCACATAAACAAAACATGCTTGGGGTCCTCGAAAATACTTAAGAGCACCAAAATGCTGAAAACCGTGGGTTAAAAAAAGAGCACTTATAAGTATGTGTATAAAAGAGAATGGGTACCTTAAAATGAATCAGAAGATCGCAGCTCCAGTTCTATCTAGCACCACTCCTTACTCGCTTTGGGATTCGGATAAATCGCTTAGTCTCGCTTCGTTTCCTCATCTGTAAAATGGTTAACTCATGTCTTTTTCTGAGGATGAAAGACAAAATATGAAAAAGCAATTTATAAACTATAGGTATATTATTAGTACAAGGTCTCAAAGATAAGAGTTTTAAACACTTCTGATGACCAAGTTTTTATAAAATACTCCCTTCTTAAAAACTTATTACTAAAAGCAGAACTTAAAGAAAGTGCAAAAGTGGAGCTTTTTGATTAGTCAATGAGCCCAAAGTCCAACCACATAATTTTACTGTTATAATTTTACTATATTAAATGTCTTCCTCTAGTTATAACTGGTAATGTATAGTTTAACTAATTATGACCATTCCCAAAATCTACAAAGTACAGAAAATAGTAACATTCCCCAATGTACTCATTATCCAGCTTCAACAATAAAAAAACTGTCAATATTGTTTTCTCATTAGTGTGTTTGTGCCTATCCTCAAGTTTTTTAAAACAAACATTAGTCACGATTTTATTTTACTTATACAGTATATATGCTTTCATATGCACCTTTAACATATGAGAATTTTTAACATCACCATAATACCATTACTATAGATAAAAACTCCATGGTTATAATTCTTAAATACCAAATAATACACACTCCATGTTCTAATTTCCTGACTGGCTCCCCAAAAGAGTCTTTGTTAGTTTTTAGTTGGTTTGTATCATCACAATATGATTCTTACCAGTTCATTTACAAGGAACACAAGATTTTTAGTAAAAACTCAGAAGAGAAAATAATTCCATGCTTAATTACGCAATGTGCAGTTTACAAAACAAAGTCAAAAACTGTCTTCCTGAGGAATGTGCTTCTACCCCAACCAAACAACAAACAAAAATTACAATAGAAACCCACTACAAAACAGGCCAGACTGGTAACACTTCTGAGAAGTCTTCTGAGAAGCAACAAGAAGAGGACACAGCTGAGCTGCTCAGGAAGAGGAGTTGATAGGAAACCACCACCTGCCATTTCAGAAGAGATGAGGTCAGGTCAGCCACAGGGTCAGGCAAGCTGGAGTTCAGTGAGCACACTGCTCAAACAAGTCAGGTAAGTGCCCAAGGCTGAAAGGCAACCAATCCTTCAGGTTTCAACTCAAAACGCAAAACCAGTTGCTTTAAGCAAGAGAGTTTTAAGCTAGAGATGTAATGAAACCAAGATCAAAAGTAACATGAGAATGAATTCAATTAATTCAGCAAACATTCACCAAAAACTGACCCTACCAGATACTATCCTAAAAAGAGTTTAGTTTACTTTTAATTTATACAATGCAAATAAGTAGCATATACTTCTCTACATATATCTCACCACATTAAAAAATGAATATATTTAATATTAATTACCTTGTCATACACCACTACAAATTATAGTGCATCTTTTTTTTTTCTGTAAATCAGTTTGTCCCACTTCTCAGCCAGACACGGAAACAAATTTGAGCTTTACTGTCTTTCCTAAATACTTTTGAAGAGTACATGTCACATTAGCTTTTATCACACAGACCACAGACCTCCAGCATTTGTATCTAACATCCTTTTCTAAATGGAGTATTTAGTTTAAAAGAAAATCATGGGAATGCTGAAGAATTTCCTACCTCCACTGAAAGTTTTCTTACCCAAGTGGGTCAGAATATACTTAAGATGAAAACTGATTAGGAGCACACAGAAAAATTTTCAAAAGATTTGTTTCTATAGATACACACACTTAATATCAATCTTTTTTGGAATCCTTTACCTCAATTTACCTATAATTTTTTTTATGTTTAAAATTGCAGAAAGTGTGGAGAAGGGGAGGAAACATATTTCTTTAAGAATGCTTAAGAAGTACTTCATAAATGTGTTCAAAAACAAGATATGGCCTGACCAGGCAGTGGCGCGGTGGATAGAGCGTCGGACTGGGATGCGGAAGACCCAGGTTCGAGACCCCAAGTCACCAGCTTTAGCGTGGGCTCATCTGGTTTGAGCAAAAATTCACCAGTTTGGACCCAAGGTCGCTGGCTCAAGCAAGGGGTTACTTGGTCTGCTGAAGGCCCATGGTCAAGGCACATATGAGAAAGCAATCAATGAACAACTAAGGTGTCGCAATGCGCAATAAAAAACTAATGATTGATGCTTCTCATCTCTCCATTCCTGTCTGTCCCTGTCTATCCCTCACTCTGACTCTGTCTCTGCAAAAATAATAATAATAAAATAAATTTAAAAACAAACAAACAAGATATGCAAGAAATTGTCATTAACAAAATTTTAGTTGGCACTATAAAGGACATCTTCTCAACAGCAAAACCTGGAGTAAGACTCCAGACTTCCCCATTTCAGAACTGACACTCTGCTTCAAGTTTCTACTATTTATAGAGAGTAAAAATCCCAAGTTTAAGATAGTATTTCCAATGAGACCACTAACTCTACTAACACATCTTTAAGGACATAGGACCCAGCACAGTCCAAATTTACTTTTTGATTTCGATACCATGCGGACAAGGCCCAGAGAGGGGTCCATCCTTCAACCTACTTTACCCATCTGGTAATTAAGCCGAAGAGCTTACTCACACTGTCCATACGTCTTGTGTTTCCTGTGCTCTCATACAAGGTACCATCAAAACCAGCTGTCCTGGGAATTCAGCTTTCCTTTACAGCACTGTTGTGACATTCTTCCTAATAGAGAAGCTAACCTAACTATAGAGCCCAATACGTCACAACTCTTAAGTAAACTGTAAGCAATGATACACTGTACTTCACTGCAAAAACATGAGATTTTCAGCAAATGGCAGAAAAAAAATGTAGATAAATTGTTAATGAGGAATTACAAACTCAAAGCTTATATGCTTCAATCTAAAAAACATTATGTAGGTTTCTTTTTTAAAAATTGGGACCCTGGCCAGATAGCTCCATTGGTTAGAGTGTAGTCCAGACAGGTAAAGGTTGCCAGTTCAGTCCCCACTCAGGACACATACAGAAACAGACTGGTATTTCTGTCATGCTCTCTCTCCATTACTCTCTCTCTGAAATCAATATATAAACAACAAAAATTTGGGTAAAGATGAAGTTAAATGTGTTGACATCTATTCAAATTGGTTTGGGCCACAAATAAATATTGTTATATCATTAACATTATTTATTAGTATATCATAGGCAAAACAGCTTATTCACAGAGTAAGTGGGTCTGTAACTAGCCATCTATAATTTCCTGAACCCGATCATTATCTTCAAAAAACATCACCGCTTGACATCAGATTTTCCATGTAATGTTTATTGTCCTTCCATATTCTCCTACTAGAATGAAAGTTTCATAAGGGCAAAACATTCGTGTTATTTTCCAGTGTATGCCCAGTTTCTAGAACAGCGTCTGGCACGTAATAAGAGAATCCAAATACATCTGCTGAATGAAGAGATAGGTGAATGGTCCCCTACTTAAACGTCCCCACTTCCTTTCCTCCATATACAAGTTCATGATCCTTTAAAGCCAAGGTCAAATTCTATTATCTCTGTGAAGATTACCTCCCCTGATCCTCCAACCTCTCTTTTATACCATGAATTTGGCACTTTTCTGCTGTCTGTTAATTGTTTGCATATGTACATACCCCGTTTTAAATTCTTATAATCCTCTCCTTATTAAAGGCAAAAACCCATATCCCCAACTTTTGGTATCAACCTCAGTACACGTAAATAGTGTATCATTACTAAGTGTTTTGCTTGATTGATTTATATTTGTAGCCAATTTAAAAATAAATAAATAGGCCTGACCTGTGGTGGCGCAGTGGATAAAACGTCAACCTGGAAATGCTGAGGTCGCCGGTTCGAAACCCTGGGCTTGCCTGGTCAAAGCACATATGGGAGTTGATGCTTCCAGCTCCTCCCCCCCTTCTCTCTCTCTGTCTCTCCTCTCTCTGTCTCTCTCCTCTCTAAAATGAATTAAAAAAATTTTTAAAAAAAGAGACATGGTTTAAAAAATAAATAAATAAATAAATAAATAGTTTCAACTTTTTATAACCTATCCCTCCCTTTCTAAAAACTCAACTGAAACTGTAATGGGCCCTCTCTATTTTAAATTCGTCTTTGGCAATTCCAAGTTTTACATACTTATATAATTATAACATATACTCATAATTTCTTCTATCCATACACCATCCCCCAAAACAATCTTGTGACTCTTTGGCAATACCCGTCTAACCCCAATCAACATGTGAAGTTTCATTACTCTCTTCTTGTTGCTGAGGGATAAGAGGGTATTCTTCCCCTTCATGCCTTTTCCCTTTCATGCCAAGAAGTATCCCATTTCCTTCTTTATTGACAAGACACCTGGCAAGCTTTTATTATTTCTTTGTACCTGTCTTTAGATACTTCTTTTTGAGACACTACTGTTTCCTCCAATCATTTATTTGGTTAAATTTCAAACTCCCTTTCCTAGTCTGTGCATGACAATAGCCTCTTCTTAATGCCTGCCTGAGTGTGCTTCTTTAAATCTGGCAACCTTTTATAAACCTCATCCCTCCTTCACATAGTCAACCCTTGATCATCTGGGCTAATGAAATGTACAAAAATATCAGATTTCCTACAACACAGGAAAATCAAGAAAAAAAATGGCATCTGGCTTTGGAATATATCATGTGGCTGTAGGCAAGCTTTAATTATTTAATTATGTTTTTTAGTTAAGCCAACATTAGTAACATTCTTTATGATGCTGGATATCTGTTTTGGTTTTAAACTGTGATGTAATTAAATATAAGGGAAAAAAAGCCCATCAAACATCAACTGTGATTTTTCCTATGAAGCCTTTTTAACCAGTTTCTTCAATCTGTTGAAATTTGTCATAAAATTGGATGTCTATATCCTCTGATTTATTTTCTACCTTTTCTTGAGATTCTTATCCAAATCAGCTTTCTTATATTAATTTACTTCTTCAATTTAAAGTACTATTTGTTTGATAATGCAAAGCATTTTTAAAACATTAAGTGTCCAGGGAAATTTTTAGTTCAAATGATACAAGATAGAAAACTTCACCTTTGTTTTTTAGTTTTTTGTTTTTTTAAGATATTCCAGGAAAAAGTGGGTTCTTAGGATAAATTACACTAGTAATTCCAGCAAATTATATTTAGTAGGATGTTATGATTGGTTGGAAAAACATGAATATTGGACAGCTATGTAAGTCAGCTTCATCACTACATAATCCCATAGACCAAAACCTCAATGGAATTAAATTTCCAATACAGACATTTATGAAAAATAGCGTCAAAACAAACTCACACATCAACCCTAGCCCTTCTGACCCCCGCCTAAACTCTGCACCTACCTCAGACCCCTTCTCTGCTTCACTTCCACAAATAAGTTTTAAAAATGTATAAGAAAAAGAACTGGGCTAACAGGGTCTTCTCTTTTGCCCCTTTTCATTTACTGTCATCAAGCTTTTGGCCAAAAAGACCCCTAATCCTCAATTTTACATGACTGTTTTTACTTTACAGGTACTCAATTATTTTACATCTGAATGTAGGTTTAAAGTACTTTAACCGACTTTTTTTTCATACACTAGCCACCATTATTACCAGCAGAATTAAAAATAAACTCATTTTTAATTTTCCCATGTTGAATCTTGATAAGTACAAATTGTTTTACCTAAAACCCAACTTTTGCCCTGGTGTAATTTTGCCCAAACTTTTATGTAAGATGTTAAATATTAAGCCCTCCTCTCAAACTTCTTAACAGCAATCTTCTATACAATCCTCAAACTCGGTAAATTCCACAACTTTATTTAAAATAAAAATTTTTTTTTCACATTGCCTGGTTACATTTCTACCAAAATACCAACAGAGCCATAAGTTCTTAGTTTTTCTATTTACTTCTCCAGGTTGCTGCCTTCAACAAAACATAGGACTCCACAATTCTCAATTAATTAATTATGTTCTCTCAAGCTGTGTGTCTACCAATATACACGATTCTCAAGGAAAAGTAAATAATAAAAAAGTAACTCAACTGGTAAGAATTCTTTTCTTTTTAAAAGTTTATCTTTACTTTAAACATTGTTTTTTCTTGATGGAGTTTAAAAAGTATAAATCCTTTGAAGAAACAGTTGTCACCTATGTGCACTCTCAATCAGCCCCATAAAATAAGTGGCATTGAAAAAGGCATTTTTCTGACAGTCTAAGTTCCCCAAATAGTAGTCATAAGGTCTTTCGTGGATGGTAAATTTCACATCCACATACACACACTCAAAAGAAAGAAACGAAACATACCTGGTCATTTTCTAAACAGGTTTGATAGGTTTGGTTCACTTGTAAGAGCAGAGTGTTTACTTACAGTCTTTTAAAGCAGAAGTGGCACTGGGTAAATAAAATCTTGGGAGAGTTTTTAAAACCCTGCATCTTAACTCACTTCCCTTTCATTCAAGGGGGATGGCACAGCACACCCCACAGCAAATGAGATTATGCAACAGGTTTTTCCTCTCCACTTTATTCATCACAGGCTGGTTACAGGTATGCTTTCTAAACCCTTTGAGACACCAGGCCTTTAGGAACTTTGCAACTAATGTTTAATAATAATCATTTTTATAATTTTGCAGTATTCACGCATTTTAGGATCTACTTATATTTTTCTCAAGTTAATTACGTGTGTTTGTGTATTAGGTAATAAACCTCAGTTTTGCCTAAATATTTTCCTTCCTAGTATTTTATTACATGAAACCCCACATGATAAACAGATCCTCGGTTGTCTCCTCGGTCTTTTTTTATTTCTCACGTTTTACGACTAGTGTAAATAAGTCACTGGGGCACCGAGTCCCCCAACATCATGACTCGGGCCCCAACATGAAAAATTTGAGTTGTTGGGAGGTTAGTTTGGTTTAAGAAAGCAACGCCGTCACCACCCAGGTGGCCTCGCTGCTTACACCAAAGGCAAATTTGGGATAATGGGAACAGTCAGGCCGGGCCCCACTTGGCAGGCGTGTTGTATAACAGACGCGCCTGGAAGTGAGCTGCTTCGCCCACGAAAGGACCGCGTCCCGCGGTGGCGGCTTCTCGCGGCGGGACCCGGCCGCCCGGCCCGCACGGACCGGGACCCCGCGCCCGGCCGCCCGCCCCCTTCCCGCTCGGGCCGGCCCCCAGCCAGGCCTACACCCCCACTTCAAACGCTCGTGTGGCTCCGGGCCGCGGTCGCCCCCACCCTGCCTTCCGAAAAGGTGGCCCGGACGCCGGGGCGGGCTGAGCCGGCGGGGCGAGAGCGCGGCGCCCGGGGTCGGGGCGAGCCGCGGAGCTCCCCCGCTGCCGGCTCAGCGGGCGCCCCGAGCCCCGCACCCTCCCGCCCGCACAGTCCGCGCGGCCGGCCCGAGGCCACTTACTTTTGGGGCCGCCGACCTCCCGACTCCCTTGGGGGAAACGAAAGTTGTCACGGCGTCTCCCCGCGGTCCCCCCTCGCCTCCCGGACTTGCGAGGCGCCGCCGCGGAGCCGGGAGGGCGGCTGCGCTCCCGCTCGCGTCCGTCCCGTCGCGCTCTCCTCGTCTTCTTTTCACTATATTATCTTCTCCTTCTCGGAGGGGTGGGCGGTGGCGGGAGGCTTAGGAAGAAGGGAGACGTTTGCAAGTTTTCTTCACTCTTTCCCCCTCCCCAGTCAGCCTTGAAAAAACAATGTTAAAAGGGGTGAAGAAGTTGAGGAGGTGAAAGTGGGGGGGCCGCGTGGGGAACGTGGAGGGGGTAGGGAGAGGGAAAAATAATCGTTTAAACACTGACTAAAGCCCCCCAGTGATACACAGAGAGAGGGGGAAAGGCGGGGGGGTTGGGGGGAAAGAGAAAGAGTCGCTGGTCAGGAAACTTCAAGCGTGGATGAGGTCATTGGTTTAAAAATAAAGAGATGGCGTCACTTGAAACCAATCCCAGTGAATGAACTCAGCGGAGCCCGGGGGGAAAGGAGGAGACAGGCGAGGGCAGGGCGGTGGGCGCCGGACGGGGCGGGGCCGGGCCGCCCACCCGCCCATCCCGCGGCCGCACTCCGCGCCGCGTTCTCGCCCCGCGGGGAGGGGTCGGGGCGCGTTCCGTTCCCGAGTTCGGTAACTCCGAGGCAGGTTCCGCTAGTGCCGCTGGGAGGAGCCGGAGCTGCCCGCGGAGGCGGCCGCGCGGCCTCCTCCTTCCGCGCCCGCGTGTCTGCCGCCCCGGAGCTCCTGGCCCCCGAACCCCTGGGTCCTCGCCCCGGCCGCGCGCCTTCAGGGCTGCGCCCAAACAGGTATTTAAGGATTTCCCCCGCAACCGAGACCCCGAGCCTTTGCCACCTTGGGCTGTTTGCAGCGGCTTCACCAGCGTGAAGAAATGCAAACAATGATTTGAGAGAATTACAATCAAAATTTTAAAAAGAATGACGAATCCAAAATGCAGGTTTACTGCTGTCTGTTAATGAAAGAGAAGTCACAGGAACTTTAAGAAGAATCACACTAGTATTGTCAGGTATTCAGCCATCATGTTTGTCGTTAAGAGCCCCCTACATAAATGTTCCTAGCATTCATTATTTTACGTGGCTTATATTTTTGTATGTTTATTTATATTAACAAATTTAATGAGTACGAGCAGCCAAAATTTCTCTTTAAAGTTGTTTTCTACATCGAGCAGTACAGAATGATCTTTAAATCAGACCGAGGTTCATGCCTCTCCCGTGGTGCCAGACCCTGTGATTTAAACCCTATATACACTTTGTGCATTTTTTATTTGGGTTAATTACAATAGCTTTGTTTTGAGACACATTACACACTTTGAAAAACTAGAGACCTGAGGTGGTGACAAACCAGGACTTGGAATCACTGAATAGGACAATCAGAGCTTTATTCAGTGTTCTTTGAGCATTTGAGCATGAAGCTGCTTCTACTGAGAAGTACTCACGTGGAGATCACATAACAAAGATGTGATTAATGACGGAAAAGCACACTGCGAATGGACTGCTTGAGCCAGAATTTGTGTAGGAATAATCTAGCTCCTAAAATATTCCATTTGCAATGTACGACATTCGGGACATTGGTTCCCAAAGGCATCTTTGTTGTGGAATGTCCATTTGGACATTGCCTAAGGGACGTTTTTTAAAATTGGCTCAAGAACTGAGAAGCAGGTTTGGAGTGGGTTAGAAAGATAAAACATCATACTTTTCTGCCTTTAAATCCTGTAACTAAAGTACATTCGTTATGATTAGTAATCATTTAAGGTTAGTACTGGGGTAAGCGGCTGGTAACTTCCGGCCCATCTTTAGAGGGAAAAAAAGGAACCCATCTGGAAATGTGAAACCGCTGAGCACTTCACGCAGTAAAAAAAAAAAAAAAAAAAAAAAAGCCTAAGGGCCACTGATGGAGAGGCCACATTTTACTTCTGCCTTTGACCTCTAAGACGCCTGCTGAAGAGAAGCGGTCTTTCCGGCTGCTCCCTGTCCTCTGGTGGCTAGAAGATGTCACTGCAGCTTCCATGGGCTTATCTGAGCTCAGGTAAACCTGTGAAAATCAAACTGTAGACCCTCTGGTTTTAAAAGTTTTGAAGGGATAGTTGGAAAGGATCTGCATCTCAGTTTTCCTTACTGGACGAGCTGGGATTTCGGAGACGGAAGGAAAAGAGAGAATCCTTGTCCTAGAAGTGGAGAGCATGGATCTTGCCCGGGTGAAAGACTCCGTGAGGATTTATGAAGTACCCCTTACATGTTGCAGCTTCAGTAGCCTTACTCACTGACACATCTCAAAACCTCTCTGCCTTTCTACATCTATAGAATTAAATTGAAGTGCCTTCCAAGTATTGTGGTGCTATGATGGCTATTAATCACCTAATTAGGGAAACAAGGTATAGATTAAAACTAAATGAATGATTTAGTGGCATACAATATTGGTTAAAAGAATCCAGCGGAGATAAGAAGCAATGTACAGCTTGTCAGGAAAGACATCTGCTGAGGAATGCTTTGACCGCATCCTTGAAGTATATAGTTAAGATTTAACTTGGGGTGAAAGGGCTCAGTGGAGGGACTATTCTAGGGGGTAGGTGGCAGAGCAAAGACATGAAGTGGAATGAGTGAGGTATATTCAGGTCAGGGACAAGTAGGCCCTTCTAATGGTAGTATAGATTTGTGTGTAGCAATTAAGAATTGGGTTAAATTTAAGAAGTTTAGAGGCATATTATGGAGGTCCTTTAATGTTAGGATAGATTGTTACTAGTCCCAGGTTAATAGTGGACAAGTTTAATTCACTAAAGGGTACATTTCTCCATGTTCTACTGAAAGAGCTTCTATATGTGCTAACAAACATGTGGAAACAAAAGTTAAAAACAATACCATTTTCCCTGGCCGGTTGGCTCAGTGGTAGAGCATTGGCCCGGCGTGTGGAAGTCCTATGTTCGATTCCTGGCCAGGACACACAGGAGAAGTGCCCATCTGCTTCTTCACCCTTCCCCCTCTCCTTTCTCTTTATCTCTCTCTACTCCTCCCGTAGCCGAGGCTCCATTGGAGCAAAGTTGGCCCAGGCGCTGAGGATGGCTCCATGGCCTCCACCTCAGGCACTAGAATGGCTCTGGTTGCAACGGAGCAGCGGTCCCAGATGGACAGAGCATCGTCCCCTGGTGGGCATGCCAAGTGGATCCCAGTTGAGCACATGCGGGAGTCTGTCTCTCTGCCTCCCCACTTCTCATTTCAGAAAAATTAAAAAAAAGGAAAAAAACACAATACCATTTAAAATTGCTCCAATGAGCATGAAATACTTAGGTATAAATCTAACAAGCAACGTACGGATTTGTATGCTGAAAATTTTAAGATGCTGATGAAAGTAATTAAAGAAGACCTAAATATCTGAAGGAACTTACTATATTCATGGATTGGAAGAAGCAATATAGTAAATAATGTCAATTCTTCCCAAGTTGATGTATAGATGAACACATCGAAACCCCAGCAAGGCTTTTTCTAGGCCTAGACAAGCTTGCTTAACCTAAATCTACTTCCAGTATATTTAAAGGTACAAGTGAATGCAAATTCTCCAAAAGCAGACAAAGTTCATATACTTAGGTCTGCAGTGATTGGCAAACTCATTAGTCAACAGAGCCAAATATCAACAGTACAACGATTGAAATTTCTTTTGAGAGCCAAATTTTTTAAACTTAAACTATATAGGTAGGTACATTCCTTATCGAGGTAGTGCCTGCACGTGGTCTTTTGTAGAAGCGCCACACAGGAGCCAAAGAGCCGCATGTGGCTCGCAAGCTGCAGTTTGCCAACCACTGATTAGGGCAACAGCAAAGCAAGGGCTCCAATGTCTTAAATCAGATACTTAATCTACAAAGAAGCTACTTTCACTTCAGTACATGTAAGTGTATGGCTGGTTTCGTATTGTTTTTAGTTAAGAGTTAATATGGGTGAAGGGGCACCAAAATTTTTATTAGAATTAAATGGAGGAGGAACACCATAATCTTTTATGCGTAGATCTTCTTAAGGTTTTAATCCATCCCTGGCTGAAGTTTAATCATTCATTCAGCAATTGGTAATTGAACACCTGCCTAATACAGTGTATCCGTAAAGTCAAGGTGCACTTTTGACTGGTCACAGGGAAGCAACAAAAGACGACGGAAATGTGAAATCTGCACCAAATAAAAGGAAAACTCTCCCAGTTTCATACCTATTCAGTGCAGTTTGATGTGGGCTCACGCACAGATTTTTTAGGGCCCCTTAGGTAGCTATCCCGTATAGCCTCTACAGACTCGTCACTGACTGATGGCCTACCAGAACGGGGTTTCTCCACCAAACTGCCGATTTCCTTCAACTGCTTATCCCACCGAGTAATGTTATTCCTATGTGGTAGCGCTTCGTTATAAATGCGCCAATATTCACGTTGCACTTTGGTCACGGATTCGAATTTAGCGAGCCGCAGAACACACTGAACTTTTCTCTGTACCGTCCACATCTGCACTGGCATGGTCGTGGGCTGCTCCACTGTATACACGGTGTTACGTCGTCATCTGCGTGTGCGCACATGCTGCCACATCATCCTACAAAAACTGGGAGGGTTTTCCTTTTATTTGGTGCAGATTTCACATTTCTATCATCTTTTGTTGCTTTCCTGTGACCGGTCAAAAGTGCACCATGACTTTACGGACACACTGTGTGCGCAGGCGCTGTGCCTGGCTCTGGGAATATGGTTATAAATAAGAGCGGCAAGGCCCCCTCCATCATGGAACTAACATTCTACTAGGGAGAGAAGACAATGAGCAAATGAAAACTATGGTCAGGACTGTGACAAGACTGACTATACAGAGGGAAAACTAGGTGATGTGCTAGCAATGATTTGAGGATAGGTGCGAAGGTGGTTGGGGAACACATTCATGAGAAGGGGACATTTGAACTGAGGCCTGAAGGACAGCACCCAGGGAAGTGATCGTGGCAGAGGCAACAGGTCACACTGAGACTCTTCAACAGAGAGACTATGAGTTGAAGACCATTGGCGTGTTCCCAGAGCAAAAGAAAGTTCAGTGGAGCTCAGAGTTCAAAAACAAGGGCAAGCAGGAACCAGACTATGGAGAACTTTGTAATGCATGGCAAGGAGTTTGCATTCTATTCTAAAAGTTTTAAGCATGAAAACACAATTATTTTAGTTTTAAAAAGAATTTTAATAATATTCTATAAATATTTAATTTAGCAGCTTTTCTTTTTCCAATAGGAAGGAAGTATTTCTGATCATTTAGTTATCTCCAGGGATCCCGTCAATGTCCCAAACCAGTGTCCTTAGCCTAGGATTCATGGGTTTATAGAGAATACCTAATACACTTCAGAGGGTCTAGGGACTCCCTAAAATTTTATGCATATATGCTTATGTATGTTTTTCTATGAGTAGGTCCCTAGCTGTCAACAGATTTTTAAAGGGTTTTGTTACACACAAAATAACTGAAACTACTTTACATTTAGGTCTTGGCTGTGTTTTAGATGGTAGTCGCCTCTATTGCCCTAGGGTTCGTGGCACCATACAAACGAATCAGTCTGAAAAGAGGCAAGTTCTGCCTCAGAGGTGACACTATGTTGGAGGAAAGCAGTATGTATTTACAGCATAGTAGGAGGGAATACTCCAAAGAAACTTCATGGAAGAAAATTTTTTCCTATGTAATGTGAGAATTAGAAGATACCTAAGACATTACCTGGTACCATCAGACTCACTTTACATATAAGAAAGTGAAGGACCAGAGAGGTTTAGTGGCTTGCCCAAGGATGCACAGCTAGTTAGGGACTAAACTGGGCTGATGCCTGACCAGGTGGTGGCACAGTGATTAGAGCATTGGCCTGGGACGCTGAGGACCCAGGTTTGAAACTCCGAGGTTGCTAGCTCTAGCATGGGCTCACCAGCTTGAGCGTAGGGTTGCCAGCTTGAGTGTGGGATCATAGACATGACCCCATGCTCGCTGAATTGAGCCCAATGTCACTGGCTTAAGCAAGGGGTCACTGGCTCAGCTGAAGCCATCCAGTTGGGGCACATATGAGAAACTATGAGTTGATACTTCTCACCTCTCTCCTTTCCTGTCTTTCTGTCCCTGTCAGACCCTCTCTTTGTTTCTCTTGGGGGGGGGGGAGATTCTAAACTGGGATTAGAAAAGGTCTCCAAACTCTCATCTGTGCTCCCTATCTAAAAATTTAAAAAGAAACTGGACCAAACACAGTGCTTAAAAGTCTGATAGGAATTAAGCATTTAATTCACTTAATTCAAATAAAGACACATCCTTCCTAAAGAAATGGAAGGAAAGAGAGAGGTAGAAGTATTCAAAGATAAAATTCCAGCTCAGAAAGAAATGAAAAAACCTCAATGTCAAATTAAGATGTATAACTAAGAAAGAGTAAATAGCAATAACATTCTTGTCATCAGTGTATATCTGATCTTTCTGTGGCAAATATGTAAAGAGACATAAGTTATAAACACTAAGTGATTTTTCACTTACAATTTGGCAAAGATTGTTAAAATGATTAATCCAAGGACAGGGTCAAGAGTGTGGAGAAACTGGCCTTCTGATACCACCAGTGAGAGTTTCAGTTGGTATAACTATTCTTCAGGGCAATTTAGCAATATATTTTCGAAAGTCTTTAAAAATGTATACCCAGCAATTTTACTTTGAGAATTTATCTAAAGAAAATAATAGTACTATTTTCCAAAAACATACAAATAAGGATATTTATCATAATTTAAAATAATAGCTAACATTTATTGAAAATTACATCACTTAATCCTCACAACTATTATTACCTCCATTTTACAGTTAATGTGCTCAAGGTCACACAGTAAATGGGTGAGCTGGGATCTGAAGAGCCTATATTACACACCTAACCAGAATCATGATCATAGAGCCCTTGTAAGCTGTGCCAAAGGGGTCAGGCTTTACTCAAGGTAAACTACGGAGTAGTCACTGAAAGATTTTAAGCAGGAGAAATGACAGGATCAAATCAGCATTTTGCTGTATAAAGAATGCTTTGGGCCCTGGCTGTGGCTGAGTGGTAGAGTGTCAGCCCACTGTGTGGATGTCCTGGGTTCGATTCCTGTCCAGGGCACACAGGAGAAGCACCCACTGCCCTCTCCTTTCTCTTTATCTTTCTCTTCCCCTCCCACAGCCAACACTCCATTGGAGCAAAGTTGGCCTGGGCGCTGACGATGGCTCCATGGCCTCCGCCTCAGGTGCTAGAATGGCTCTGGTTGAAACGGAGCAGCGCCCCAGATGGGCAGAGCATCACCTCCTGGTCAGCATGCCAGGTGTATCCCGCTTAGGTGCATGCTGGAGTCTGTCTCTCTGCCTCCCTGCTTCTTACTTCAGAAAAATACAAATAAATAAATAAAGAATAGTTTGGCCTGACCTGTGGTGGCGCAGTGGATAAGGCATCAACCTGGAATGCTGAGGTTGCCAGTTTGAAACCCTGGACTTGCCTGGTCAAGGCACATATGGGAGATGGTGCTTCCTGCTCCTCCCCACTTCTGTGTCTCTCTCCTCACTAAAATTAATAAATAAAATCTAAAAAAAAAGAGAAGAAGAAAGAATGGTTTTGTGGGAAGGACATAAAATAAGAGACGCCTATACAAGGTAGAGAATCAAATAAATATAAATGGAGAGAAAACAAGATTCAAGAGATATTGAAAAACTAGAATCAAGAGGACCTTGCGACTAGTTAGATCTAAGCTGTTAAGGATGACTCCTAGGTTTCTGACGAAAATGAATAATGCTGTGCTGCTTCCTATGGCAACTGGAAAGGTAGGAGTTTGAATTTTAAGCATGTTGACTTCAAAGTGCCTATAGAACCTCTAGAGCAGGAGTAGTCAACCTTTTTATACCTACTGCCCACTTTTGTATCTCTGTTAGTAGTAAAATTTTCTAACCGCCTACCGGTTCCACAGTAATGGTGATTTATAAAGTAGGGAAGTAACTTTACTTTATAAAATTTATAAAGCAGAGTTATAGCAAGTTAAAGCATATAATAATAATTACTGGCCCTGGCCGGTTGGCTCAGCGGTAGAGCGTCGGCCTGGCGTGCGGGAGACCCGGGTTCGATTCCTGGCCAGGGCACATAGGAGAAGCGCCCATTTGCTACTCCACCCCTGCCCCCTCCTTCCTCTCTGTCTCTCTCTTCCCCTCCCGCAGCCAAGGCTCCATTGGAGCAAAGATGGCCCAGGTGCTGGGGATGGCTCCTTGGCCTCTGCCCCAGGCACTAGAGTGGCTCTGGTCGCAGCAGAGCAACGCCCCGGAGAGGCAGAGCATCGCCCCCTGGTGGGCAGAGCATCGCCCCTGGTGGGCGTGCCGGGTGGATCCCGGTCGGGCGCATGCGGGAGTCTGTCTGACTGTCTCTCCCCGTTTCCAGCTTCAGAAAAATACAAAATAATAATAATAATAATTACTTACCAAGTACTTTATGTCGAATTTTCGCTAAATTTGGCAGAATAAATCTTTATGAAACAACTTACTATAGTAAAATCTATCTTTTTGTTTATACTTTGGTTGCTCCGCTACTGCCCACATGAAAGCTGGAACGCCCACTAGTGGGCAGTAGGGACCAGGTTGACTACCACTGCTCTAGAGGAATAGACTTACATCTATGCGTCTGATGATCACCCAGACCAGTCTGGGCAGGAGATAAAGATTTGGGATCCATCTGCCATAGTCACTTGCAGCCATAGTTATTGGATGAGCTCATGCAGGGAGAATAAGAGAAATAAAGGTGTTGGGAACCAAGGGAATACTGATGTTTCAGGAAGAGGCAATCCAAAAGAAGCTTATAGGGAGGCTGAGAAAGAGAAACTAGAAAAGCAGAAAGAAAAGCAGGGACATGACTGTAACCATAAGCCAAGAAAAGAGAGTTTCAATTAGGAAAGAGTCTATTTCCAGTGCGTTAGTGCTCAGAGAAGCCCCGCGAAAAAGAGTTTCTTTGGTTTACCAATAGTGACTGTGGAGAGAATGGTTTAACCGAAAACAATCTTGTCTCTGCAAGAGGTTGGTGAGTTGAAAAGGGAATAAGAAGGAAGAAAATGGAAACAGTAGAATAGAAGCTTGACTGTTAAAGGAGAATAAAAGTTTAATATCTAGCTACAAACAGGTAGGACGTTTAAACCCTACAAAGATCCCAATGTCCCGATAACTAAACAGTTTGTTTTGTTTCAATCAAACAATTCATAGCAAACAGGTATTAGAGAAGTACACGGAAAAATGGGGATTTCTCAGTTGCTATCTCAGGGAAGTTGCTGATGGACTTTTGCTATCTATGGTCCAAACTTTATTTTCAAGGGAACACACATTGGGGGTTTTTGTCCAAGTTATTTGGACAAGTGAAATAAAATATTAAAGATGAAAGAATTATCATTCCTAACATCAGGTGTATTCATCTTTCAAAGACTGAAAAAATAATTTATAACCAGAAAAATATGGTAGTGGTAGTAAATAGGAAAGAAAGTAAGCAAGTGAAAGGCTAGAAAATATTTGTGAATTTTCCTTCTTTCATCCTACCCTAGAGGAAAATAATTGGAATGAACACAGTTTTTCCCTTTTCTCTGATAAAAAGAATATTTTTTAAAAATGGTGTCTGTTTTTGAAGGTCATGGATTTTAAAGTAATTTTTGCATTTTCCAAGTTAATATAGGTCTCAAATGTACTCAGTTTTAAAATTTGGACTAACAATGATAACATTTTAAATTCTGGACTAACAATGACAACATTCAATACCAACATTCATGTTTATAAATGTAAATAAATATTTACCTTTAGGAAAATTTTTTTGAACCTCTTGTTCAATGTTAGTTAACCAGCAAGATAGATATTCTGACCAAATAGCAAAAAATACTCTTTAATTTTATGTAAAATCAGTTTTTTAATATATTGAAGATAAAGGTCTAGTCTTTAGATCACTGAGTTTTCAGAATATATTAAACAACTACTATGAAGAAACTAGAAATTAAGTGGAATTTAGAAATATCAATAAATTAATATCATCATGTTAAATCAAATACACAACAATCAGCTCTTTTGTGCAAGACAGACACTGGGTTTTTAGCTCTCCTAACAATGCCAAGAGTTAGGTATTATTGTTATCTTTTCTATTTTACCATGGAGAAAGTTGAAGCTAAGAAAGATTCAAGAGCCTGAAGACATATAACTAAGAAATAGCAAGTTAGAATTTAAACACTAGTTTTACCACAGGAAGTTTTGTTAAGACAAACAAGAATGCAAAATATAAGCATTCAAAATAACATTGTAAGCAATCTTAAGAATGCACTTCTGTGATTATTGGTCCAGCTTACTCAGATGTGTGCTACAAAAGTTGAAAAAAAATGAGAGCTTACTGAGCTAAGGCAGGACAGTCAGCCAGCTACAAATTCCAGCTCTGCCACAGGCTGACTGTGGGACCTGAGGGACACTTAGTTAGTTCCTCATCTGTAAAATGAACGTAATTAATACAAACCATCCAGAACTGTTGTGAGGTAGAAATGAATACCACGTAAAGCACCAAATATAGTGCATAGCCCACACTCACTGTAAACACTCACTACATACTGATTCCTTCCTTTTTAGGAGGTCTGGATGTGGAACTGACTTCGATCTTGAACAATAGATTGAATTGGGATATTAAAAGAGAATGAGAAACTCACTTCAGGAAAAGAAAACACACAGTCAGAGGCACAGCAGGGAAAGAGTGTTTAAAACAGTTTAACTGAAGCAGAACATTTGTATTGAATAGTATAAAATAAGCCTGGAAAGCATTTTGGGGCCTGATTACATAGGGCCTCAGCCAGAGAATTTAGCTTTTATATTATAAGTAGCAGAGAATGTGGAAGTTTTGGTTTCTTTTTAATATTATTGGCCCTATTTTTTATTATAAGGCAATACATGTGCATTGCTAAAAGTCTATAAATTACAGAAAAGTATAAAGAAAAATATACAAATCACCTTATCCAATAGTTACCCTTGGAAGAAAGAGAATATTTTTTATTGCTAAATCTTTTGTGGTATTTTGATTCAGTTTTTCTTTTACTATGTATATTTAATACTAATAATGAAATTTATAAATATGTAGAAAACACTAAGCATATTATATAACTGGTTATTTTTAAGATTTTATTTATTGATTTTAGAGGGAAGAGAGAGAAAGGGGGTGGAAAGCATCAACTCATAGTAGTTGATGCTTCCTGTATGTGCCTTGACCAGGCAAGCCCGGGGTTTCGTACCGATTACCTCAGCATTCCAGTTCGTCACTCTATCCACTGTGCCACCACAGGTCAGGCACATAACTGTTTTCTTATGCAAAGGTTTGCCTCTAAAAAATAGAACTGCATATATGGGATGCTCAGATGACCAGTGGGAGTTCCCCAATGCCGGAACAAATGAAGTTTGAACTACACATCTATATGGCACAATGTTTGTTCAACTTTATTATGTATCTTGTTCTATAATTTCAACCTACAGTTGTAATATTTTTCCTGTTAATTTTAATATAATGAAAATTATTTAATTTTTCAAAAGAATATTGCTACAATCACACTGTCCAAGGATAAACCTCTGGGGACATTCGGGTGTACCTTCAGCAGTTTAAAAGTTTTAACTTAGAAATGAATGGGATCTAAAAGTGGGATTGTAGATGGCTTCATTTGATCAAAGCATATTAGAAAGACCTAAGAAAGGGGATCATGGAATAAGATGGACCATATTATGCTATGTCAACAATTCAGGCATAAGTCAAAAAGGGCTAACTAAGACTGGCCCAGTGGCACTGGACAAGGACAGAAAGCAACAAGTACATTGAGAGGACATGGTGATTCATGAGCTACGGAGCGTGAGGAGGGTGAGCAATGAAAATGATGCTAAGGTGTCACCTTTGTGTTTATATAACTTTCAATTTCCTCATCTATAAAATGGAGTTAATAATTGTACCTTCCTCATAGGGTTGTTGGGGGGATTAACTGCATGATGTCTAAAACTCTTAGCACTGGGATGTATTCTCAGTAAGTGTTAGCTGTTATTGTTTTTATAGCTATTGAGTCTAGATGACTTGGTTAAATAATAAAATTCTTAAAAGAAATAAAAAACAGGGTAGAGGTCTGATTGAGGTGAGGGAGGTGGGGTTAACCTATATTTATCTATGTCAAATCTAGGTTTATAGTACATAATAAATTAAAAATGTTTAGCAAGAAGTCTCCACTGGCAAGTGATGCTTTTGACAGTAGGCACATTCTAGGAAGACTCCATATTCCCAAGAAACAGACATACGGAGACTGAATATCCACCACAAAGTATTATCTACTCCGCTACCCACAACCTCCAGTTATTAGGAGAAATTACCCTAACTAATAACCAGTCTCTTCATGTATTGACTTCCTGGCTAAATGGCTGTCCAGACAGGACAAAGACCAAGGTGGTGAAGCACCTAGGTGTTGGAACCAGATCTGTTTGAATCCCAACCCTTCTTACTATTGTCTGATTTCAGGAAAAAAACTCTCTAAGCTTCAGTTTTCCTGTTTACAAAATGGAATAGTAAAAAAATGCCACCTCATAGGATTCATGGGAACATTAAATGAGACTGTGTAAGTGAAATCCTTTATGAAATAAAAGATGTAATACAAATACCAAGTATGGCTATTAAGCCTGTCTCTCCTGGAGGTTATGAGTTATACCCATATTTCTTCTCCATCCCGTATCAGGCCAAGTATGAAAAGCACTCCCTTCAAACTGCTGAACCCTTTGCTCTTTGACACTGATCTTCAGCCTCTCCCTGTGTCTCAGTTCCTTTGGGAATTTTAAAGGTTGTCCATGATAGTGTGAAATTCTAGAATGCCAGGCAGCATCTTTTGGGCACAATGGTCTGTCAGCCTTTATTTGGAGAAACCTTTTGTATTTGTTTTCTGTTGTTGCTGTAAATAAATTACCACAAACTTAGTGGCTGAAAACAAGACAAATTTATTATCTTACAGTTCTAGAATTCAGACATCTAAAATGGATCTTGCTTGCCTGACCAGGCGGTGATACAGTGGATAAAGCGTCGACCTGGGATGTTGAGGACCCAGGTTCAAAGCCTTGAGGTCACTGGCTTGAGCGCGGGGTTGCTGGCTTGAGTATGGGATCATAGATATGACCCCATGTAAAGCCAGCAGCCGGGGCTAGCATCACAGCAGCCCGGCCCATGCAGGTTCGCATTGGATTCGGACAGTCGGTAAAGAAACAACAGAGCCACAAACTGATAGGCCATTTTCTTTAATTCTAGCTTGCACCTGGCGGGCAAGTAAAAATACACACTGGCCTCCAAAACCCACTCACATTCAGTGCTCACAACGCTACTGACTTATCCGAGTTTCCTAGAATCAAAGGTTTCTAGCTCACCAGACTTATTCACCTCTGTTCCCCATCTCCTTCCTTCTCCCTACACAAACTCTGCACAAACTGGCCTCTCACTCAACACTCCGCCATCTTGGCTGCTTCTCCTGGCCTCATGGCCTCTTTCTGCTCTCTGCTCTGCTCCCTCTGCTCTCTCATGCTAATCATCCCAGGAACCAAGAGGGCAAGCTCTCATTCTGCCCCATTTTATAGTGTAGATTCCAAACCTTTAATCCAATATACAAAATAGGGAAGTCTCTAATACAAAGACACTTCTCTGAGGCATGATTGGATTGTACCGCCCCACATCAAAACGGGTGGGAAAAGCTTAATCCCAAAACCAAGCACCAGGCTACAAGGATTCTACCTGCCCACAGAGACACACATTAATATCACCTGGGCAATGGCCTCCCGTGGGCAGTGCCATTTTTAACAAAGTGAGCATAATACATTTTATCTGCCCAACACCCCATAGTCGCTGGCTTGAGCCCAAAGTTGCTGGCTTGAACCCCAAGGTTGCTGGCTCGAGTAAGGGGTCACTGGCTCTGCTGTAGCCCCCTGGACAAGGCACGTATGAGAAAGCAATCAATGAACAACTAAGGTGCCACAACGAAGAATTGATGCTTCTCTTCTCATCTCTCTCTGTTCCTGTCTGTCTGTCTCTCTCTCTCTTTCAAAAGTAAAATAAAATAAATAAAATAAAACAAAACAATAAAATTAAAATTAAATAAATAAAATAAAATAAAATGGATCTTGCTGGGCTAAAGTCAAGTTGTCAGCAGGGCTGTGTTCCCTTCTGGATGCTCAGGGAAATCCATTTTCTGGCCCTTTCCAGCTTCTAGAGGCTGCCACAGTCCTTCGCTCATGACTTCATCTTCCATCTTCAAAGATAGCAACAGTGGGTAGAGTTCTTCTCACATCACTAACCCTCTCTCTGGTTGTCCTCTGTCCCCTCTACCCCCATAAAGGACCCTTGAGATGACATTGGGCCCACCTAGATAATCCAGATTAATCCCTCTTTGTTAAAGCCTGCTAATTAGTGCTTTAATTCCCTTTGCACTTTTGACCTCCCCTTGCCACACAGCCTGACATTCCAGGTCCTGAGGATTAGGACAAGGGCGGTGAGGGACCATTATTCTGCCTACCGCGACTTCCACAAAAAAAACTTAAGGCAGGTTTCCTCTGCTTTGTTCTTCCTTGTAAGACCTATCTGATTCACCAAATGATGAACCGTTAATCATAATTTGATCATTGTAATAGTCACAATTAAGGAAGTATTTCATGCTGAGATTGTCCTTTTGGTCTAAACCTGGTTCTGATCTATGCTTAAAGAGATATTTGCAGCCAAACACATGAATATTAACTAGCAAATATAAAAATAAATAATGATCCCAGTACATCTCTAGCCTGGGAAAGAAAGGTTTATCATCAAGCATTAATTTTTACAAATGATATGAATGTCTATTTCATTTGAGTCTAAACTACCCCACACGTCCACAGTGATTATTACAAATACATATTTCTTATTTATTTAATGGAACCTCAACAGCAGTGTTTAGCTCCAATTGATGATTAATAGACAGAAGAGTGTGTCTTTGAAAAACAGATGAAAATACCAGGTTGAAAGGCAAAGCATGTAAATATATCAGAGACTGGATTTTTCTAAGGGGTAAAAGGCCATGAGTACTATTTTAGGAGTAAGCAGGAGTTCAAACACTGTAGTTGAAAATGGGTAAAACCTCAATACCTTTGAATTTCACTCTGAAATTCAGTATTTCTGTCTTTTATTTTATCTCTGAGACATAAATGTGCTCAGAATGAAGAAGTCCAAATTCCTAGTTAAGGTAATTAAAAAAATTTTTAACAGTTGATCCTAATTTTTTAGTGGGTAGAAGGCTAGCTTTAATATGTGATTGAAAGACTAGCTTGAAAAACAAGAGAGGCTAACACTTACTTTTTTTTTTATAACGTTGAGCAGGATACTCTAGAGAAGGAAAGGGGAGAGAGCCAACAAGAATTGAACATCTCTCGCCTGAACTGTGGTGGCGCAGTGGATAAAGCGTCAACCTGGAACGCTGAGGTTGCTGGTTCGAAAACCTGGGATTACCCGGTCAAGGCACATATGGGAGTTGATGCTTCCTGCTCCTCCCCCCCCTTCTCTCTCTCTCTCTCTACTCCTTCTCTCCTCTCTAAAATGAATAAAGTCTTTAAAAAAAAAAAAAGAATTGAACATCTCTTATTACCAAGCACTGTATTTACATACCATTACTCATTCTCCCCACAACCCCAGTAGGTAGGGATTGTTACCCCACTTTGAAGATAAGGAAATTGAGGCTCCAAGATGTGAAGAGATCCCCCAAATCACACAACTAAAAAGTGGCAGTGTTGGGATGATAGTCCAATTGCACCTGACTCGAAAGCCCACAGATTCTCCCTCCACTACCCTTATCTGTTCTTTCCTGAACCCCAAGTTTCCTCATCTATAAAAGAAAGTAGTTGAGGCCCTGGCCAGTTGGCTCAGTGGTAGAGCATCGGCCTGGCATGCAGAAGTCCCGGGTTCGATTCCCGGCCAGGGCACACAGGAGAAGCGCCCATCTGTTTCTCCACCCCTCCCCCTCTCCTTCCTCTCTGTCTCTCTCTTCCCCTCCCGCAGCCAAGGCTCCATTGGAGCAAAGATGGCCTGGGCGCTGGGGATGGCTCCTTGGCCTCTGCCCCAGGCGCTAGAGTGGCTCTGGTCGCAACACAGTGACGCCCCAGAGGGGCAGAGCATCGCCCCCTGGTGGGCAGAGCGTCTCCCCTGGTGGGTGTGCCGGGTGGATCCCGGTCGGGCGCATGCGGGAGTCTGTCTGACTGTCTCTCCCCGTTTCCAGCTTCAGAAAAATAAAAAAAATTAAAAAAAAAATAAAAATAAAGTAGTTGAGTCTGATGAACTCTGATGCTGTATAGCCTATGTGGTTGGGGGGATAAAGGGGAATTGGGAAGGGGTCTCAGACACTAGGGCAGAACATCACTGTCTCCTAAGTGGGAAAGCCCTGGAACCCTGTGTCCTGCTTCCTACGTATATACTGTCTTGACTCCCTGACTTATGGAAGGAGGCTGGTGCCACTGACAGCACTATACATGATGATGGGGACTCCCAATACCCTCCACTTTTTATGAATTTACATTTCTAAAAACAAATCATAAACACTTATTGTTGAGAATCTTATTGTGCCCAACACGGAGTTAAACTGTATTGAGGAGCTCCACAGAAGACAGCAAAGCAACATAAAGGATAATCTGTATTCTCAGGAACTAACACATAAAGAGTTTTCAGAAGACAATGCAGGACTGAGCTGTGTAGTCTAGATAATATGCACTATAGGAGTTCAGTGATAGGAAAGCAATGTAGGCTGCAGCACTCAAAGAAGGACTCGTGAGAACTGGGGCAAAGGCAGCGTTCTTTACATTGCATCTGGACTAGTTGTACTTGGCCTTCACTGTAATTGTGAAATTCTGGTATGAACCTTTCACATAGTTCCAACATTTTGAGTTTTGGAGGCTGCAGTGATATCCTCATATCACATCATCTGAATGCCACTTCATCTTTGTTGGTACATTTGGGAGGGGTAAAACCCCAATGGTATGCGAACACCGTCATGGATACTTGCTTCAAGCCATGGGAAGTTTCATGCAAAACCAGTTTCTCAATAGGGCAAATGTTGTGTAAAGGTATAAGAAGCCTGAGAAACTAGTTAAAGGCAAAGCCTGTCACAGCAAGAACCAAATTTGAATGGGGACACTTTCCTGTCTGTGTCAGCTATGGTCTGCCTCAAGTCCTTCCGCTGTAGAGACCCTATCTTTAAGATTTCTTCAATACTTTGGCCCGAAGCCATAGGACCTTGTTCCATATAGTAGGAACTCCTTACCCCTCTACCCCTTCATCTGCTTACCTTCAGGTGACACTCTATTGATAAGAGAGACTACAGTCTCTCTAGTTCTAAAAAATTGTTTCAGAATTCTAGATCTTTCTTCACCCTCAAAACAATGAAGTGTGTTTCCCTTCTCCAAATTCCACCCTAAATATAATCTGGGAGCCTAACCTGTGGTGGCGTAGTGGATAAAATGTTGACCTGGAACACTGAGGTCGCTGGTTCAAAACCCTGGGCTCACCTAGTCAAGGCACATATGGGAGTTGATGCTTCCTGCTCCTCCCTCTCTTCTCTCTCTCTCTCTCCTCTCTAAAATGAATAAAGTCTTAATACATACATATATATTATGAGAATGTGATCCCAAGAGATAGCCTTAGGGATTAAATATTCTCTGTATTTACTATGTATTCTGAAACAATGCTAGACTGAGGAGTATCTTCCAACTAGCTGGAGACATAAAACAAATACACAGGAAACAGCAGTGGAGTGTAGCACATGCTGAACCAAGGGTAACTGGTTCGGGAAAGCAAGGAATCAGTAAGTACAGAAGTAATGAGGGAAAGTATCATGGAGGCAGGGTGTTGGATAGACATTAAAGAATGGGAAGAATTTGGATAGTCAGGGGAGAAAAATTACAACAGTCTAGAAAAGAGAAATACCATAACCAAAGACAAGGAAAGTAGAAGATGTTTTAATGGAAAGTCAAGGTGGTCAGCCTGACTTGAGGAAGGGTGGCACAAGAATGTGCATAGCAAGAATTAGTGGGAAATGAAATTATATGCAATATGATGAATTCATCAACAAACTTAGCAAACATTAGTGTTGTTTAGGTATCAAGCAACAGGTCTCTTGCACATAGTGGGCTTATGTCTATTATAGCTTACAATGTGCTAGGCATGTATTAAGAACTTATAAGGAAATATGTATTATCTCATTTCATTGTCACTACAGACCTAGGAGGTATGCATGTTGTATCTCTATTTTACAGATAAAAAACACAAAGCCCAGAGAGGGCAAGGAACTTGCTCCAGGTCACACAGTTACTGAGTGGAAAAGCCTTGATTTGAACCAAGGGGGTCAGCTCAAATGTGGGTTCTGAGCACAATGCTAACCTGCCTCCACACTTATTTATCTCATTAAATCCTCATGAAATTCCCTATATTATGTGTTATTATTGCCATTTTGCAAATGAGGATCCAAGACTGCAAGAGTTGGTGAATAGCCCAAGGTGGTTCTGCTGTGTACAAAGCTAGGATCTGAAAGTAGGGCCTCTAATTCCAAGTTCACTAAACTTTCCATTACAATATAGCCGCCTGGCCACAGGATCTTCTAGAATGGGATCAAATGAGGGGAAACTTGAACAGCCTGACATAAGAGCAACGAGCCTACATGACAGGAATAGGGAAGAAGTTCAGGGTTTTGAACAGACATGACTTGATCAATGAAGATAAGTCTAGGTCTGGCATCAGCTTGGCACAGGAAATTCAATCAGAGGAAGAGTGGGCACAGCACTGGATGATATTAAAGGTGAAAAGGACCTAGAAATGGGCATGGGGGAGGTGTAGGGATGGAAGGATGGAAACAATGGTTAGTATTTGAAGGACAATCTGATTATTCTTAGGGACTGAATGGCTAAGGGCAATGAAAGGAGATTAAATCAAAGAGGACTTTGCTTCTTGTCTAAATGACTTAATGAACTATTCACAGGGACTCAGAGGTTATAAGAGCAGCTGGTTTGTAGCAAAAAAAAATGAAGGTTCTTTCTGGACATGTTGCAATATGCTTGGCAGAACACTGACTGGCACATTCCAGAGGAAATGACCAGTACGTAGTCAGGGATATGGGATTGGAGCTCAGGTAGAGGGCAGAAGCTGTCAATTGTATCTGACAAATAAGCTACGCAGGATCACTGAAGGGGAAGACAAGTCTGATCCCAAGAAAAATAGGTTTTTCATTGTCAGAATAAGCCAAGAGTCAGAGAACAAAAAATGCATTATAATAAAGAAAGCTGGCACAAGGGCAAACCACAGGTCTGGACAAATGATTAGGGCCAAGGCAAGAAATAAAAATTAAAGGGATACAGCAGCAAATATTATCTCACCCTATATCAAGGGAAAATGACCACTGAATAATTTCCTGTCCTGTTTCTGGTATTTTGGGGTGTTCCCCTATTGCAGAAGCCGAACCCAGCTTGACTGATGGGACCCTGTAAGTCTGACCCAGCAGAATAATCAAGAACTTTGCTAGCAGAGAGTACACAGTTTACACCAGCATAGGGAGAGAACTGAATAATCAGAAAAGGCCTTGCCCCAGCCGGATAGCTCAGTTGGTTAGAGCACTGTTTCTGAAGTGCAGAGGTTGCCAGTTTGATCCCCAGTCAGGGCACACACAAGAACAGATCCATGTTCCTGTCTCTCTTCTTTCTCTCTCTCTCTTTCTATCTCTCTAAAATCATTAAAAAATATATAAACATTTTTTTTTAAAAAAAGGCCTCTTCTCTGAACTATATATTTAAAATGGTTGCAGTGGTAAAATTCATGTTATGTATTTTATACCACAATTAAAATAATAAATAAATAAATAAGAAAGATCTCTCCTCTGAAAATATTATAAATGTCTATGGATTCTACAGAAATCTCCAAAAGCCTATCTAATTTACCATCTCCTGGACTTACCCCTTTTGGTTCAAGATCTTGATGCCTTGCCCAAGTTGGTGACTGTGCTGCTGAGGTGATGAAGGTATTTAAGAAGCCAGGGATGCTGAAGTTACCTGGCTCCCATATCCCTTCCAATCTGGAAAGAGAATGGGATAGTCAACTGAGGCTAATGTGCAGTGGAAACTCCTCTTCTGGCCTTTCTGCTACCTCTGTCCTTTTTCCAGAACATTGAGAATGGTATCCATTGGTCATAGCCCCACCCTCTGTGACCTCTTCTGCCTGACCGAGTTAAGAAAGTGAGACACAGAGGAACTCAGCCAGTACCTGGGAGGGACTGATCTGGGGCAGGAACCTGGGAGTCCTGTGACTTCAGTTCTTGCTTATTGCCCTTGAGAACCACCCATTTAAGGCTCCAGGGTTCTTCTTCTAAGTGGCTTCACAGAGATCACCTCCAAGTCTACAAACAATTCCTTTCCTGCTCAATATATAATCTGTTCCTAGGTCCGGGGTCCTCCATAAACCAAAGCAGCCTAAAGGGACTCCAACACTCTTGGAAGTAGCTAGATGGGGTTTCTCCTTATTTTACAAGTGAAGAAATGGGGCCTGGGGCTTTGAGTGTCTTGACCAAGGGTAGATACCTGGTTAATTGCAGAACAAGAAGGAAATGCAGGCTTTCTGATCCATTCTTTCAATCTCCTATAGCTAGATAAAGAGATTCCAATTGAAATACTTGGATTCTATTTTTATTAAAGCTTTGCTTTCCCCATAATTTGTCTTTGTTGCTGCCTTTTTCTCAAAAGATGTTTTAAATGCCTGAAAATGCCAGCTTAGGGGTCCAGAAGAGAATGGTAGCAGCACTGATGGAGGGAGGAAGCTCACTGGTTACCCACAAAACCATCACAGACTGCCTATTACTTTGTGGTTAAAACTTGGATCCATGCCCTCCCTCAGCCCATGTAAAGCAGAGCCTGGTAAGGGGGCCATGTGCACTAGGGCTGTCTAGTCCTTTCTGCCATTGCCCCATGTTGGCCTTGATTTCTGCCTCTGAAATCCTTGATTACCAATGTCAATAGGCAGCTAGTTGGCTTGGGAGGGGCCCTCTAAGGCTACGGTAAGATAGAGGACTGACAGTACAGCTCACCGCAGACATATGTATAAGGTAAACTTCAGGAAAAACTGGTTGCTCAAGCTTGCCCCAAGAAAAATAGTTCTGTGAAAGCCTGACATGGTGTGAAATAGATGTACGCAAGTTTGTCCCATTGCCACACTTTGGGAGGTATCTGTGGGTCACTCTGGCACACATAAAGATCCCCCTGCCCCACAAGATCAGTCAAGCTAAGAAGTCAACCAGACTAAAATGGATTCTCTGTTTTCATCAAGCCTATATACCTTTTCTATGGTCATTTACTGAAAATGTATCAATTCAGGTTTAGAACTTTAAACTCACAGAGTTGTGCACTTAGAAAATCATAGAGACTTGGATATCATCTAATCCAGTCCCTAATTTTGCAGATGAGGAAACTGAAGTTTCCCATTATTAGAATATTATATACTTCTACTATACAGTGAAAGATTACACTCATTTCTTTACAAGCCAGAATGGTATTGTTGGCTCCATGGAGCTGGCAGTTAACCTAAAACCCATGGTGTTTTTTCATATAAATCACTACTCAGCTAGATTTTCCTCACACCAGGTTTATACCATAAATTTTCTAAAATTTTGTTTAGTAGTTTACATTTTTCCTTTTCATTCCGTTTTGCTAGTTTTAACTCCATATTCCAGTCTATAATTTAAATTTTGGTCTGTGTTAAACCCGGCCATTAGTGTGTTTCTGAAAGGGGGAAATCATCTGCAGTGTGCTTGCTATCTCATATTTAACAGCTAAATTGTTCTAAATAAAACTCTATAGAAAGCATTTAATTTGAAATTTCCCCACCTCCTTTTTCAGATTCTCAAGGAAGGTAGATAATTTTTCTCCCCTGTTACATGAAGGAGCTCTAGAATGGGCTTTTTCTCCACAGGGCAAAGGAAATATTCTCACTGCTCACCTCCTACTGGGAACTCGTGTAACTGGGGCGATGCAGTGAAAGAAAGGCCACCCTCTCAACTCCAGAGTTGAGCAGTTTTTTTAAATGTCCATTTTGATCTAGCATTTAATAGTTAATCTGTAAGCATTTATCCAAAGAAAACAAAAACACTAATTCAAAAAGATGGATGCACTGCTATGTTTATTGCAGCATTATTTACAATAGCAAAGATATAGAAGCAACCTAGGCGTTCATTGATAAATTAATGGATAAAGAAGATGTGATAAATGTACAAATGGCAGTATTTCATTCTTTTATTGAGTGAAATTTTGCTATTTGTGTCAACATGGATGGAACTAGAGGGTATTATGCTAAGTGAAAAAAGTCAGAAGAAGACAAATACAATATGGTTTCCCTTACACGTAGAACTTAACAGAAGAAAACAAACCAAAATCAGACTCATAGAAACAGAGACCAAAGGGATCGTTACCAGAAAGGAGGGGGTGCGGAGATGGATGAAAAAGGGAAGGGGAATATTGTCAATAATATTATGGCAAGTTTATATGGTGACAGATGATTTTAGACTTAACAGGGTGATCACATTGTAAGGTATAAAAATGTTGAATCACTATAGTGTACACTTGAAAGTAATATAACCAATTTAAAATTGTATACCAATTTTACTTCAATTAAAAAAGTAGTTTATCTTCCATTAGCCATAAGAGCTGGAGGAGTCAAGAAATTTAAGAGTGGAGAGAAAAGAAAGGAAGGATTTCTTAATCTCTTTTGTACTCAAAAGGATGTCTGCTATATACAAAAGGAGAGTCAACTTGAGTAATATTTGTGATGACTTTATATATTGTAAATAGCCAGAAACCTAGGATATTTCTTCTTTGCTTTCATTCCTCGTATGTAATAATAAGAATCGTTAATATTTATCAGGAACTTACTATGTGTCAAATACTATGCTATGAACTTTATTAACCTGACTAATTTAATCCTCACAAGAATTATGATTTTAACAGATGAGAAGACTGGCACTTTTACTTACTTGAACTCATATATCTAGGAATGGTGGGGCCAGATTCACACCCAAGTTATTGTAACTCCAGAGCCCAAAAGATAAGCACCATAAATTTAATCCAGGTTCTCTGGGAGAGCCAGCAACCCATTATGAATCATGGAAGGATGTAAGGAAAAAAGGAAGAAAGGAAAGAAAAAGAAAGAAAGAAAGAAAGAAAGAAAGAAAGAAAGAAAGAAAGAAAGAAAGAAAGAAAGAAAGGAAGGAAGGAAGGAAGGAAGGAAGGAAGGAAGGAAGGAAGGAAGGAAGGAAGGAAGGAAAGGAAAGGAGGGAGGGGAGGAGGGAGAGACGAAGGAAAAGAAGGTTGGTTGAAGAGTCTTATACTGTAGCACAAGTTCTAAGAAAGTTCAGCAAAACTGATGAAACATCTTAAAACTAAATTCGCCCATAAGAAAAGTCCCACATTTCCCAGGAAGGGGTCTGTTTTAATATCTTTCCCACACTCAGTCATGAAACAGCCTGCAGGAAGCATGACCTCAGCAAGAAGCAGTGATGGGTTTCAGAGCACGGAAGCCAGGGCTCTCAGACAGCAGTGGTCCTTTCTGAGAGGTACATTTTCATTGCTGCCACGTTATGCCACACTGTCCCTTCAAACAAATTTGCTGATTTTCTTCTTCAAGAGATATCTCTACTTACTGCCCTAGTTCAAGCTTCTGTCATTGCTCACCTAGACAATCCCAATAATGCTTTACTTCCTTACTTATAGTCTCAATACTCTTAAAACAATTCCCTGCAACACTACCAGGATGACCTTTCCAATAAATAAATACAGCTATGAATATATCTGAAGAAGCCTGAAGCTCTAATTCAAAAGAATATACAGCCTTATGTTCATTGCAGCATTATTTATAATAATGAAGATCTGAAAACAGATTAAGTGTCCATCAGTAGAATAATAGTGAATACAAAAGCTGTGGTGTTTACACAGTGGAATACTACTCAGCTGTAAAAAAGGAAATCTTACCTTTTGCAACAGCATGGATGGACCTGGAGAGTATTATGCTAAGTGAAATAAACCAGTCAGAGAAAGTACCATATAATTTCACTTGCACGTGAAATCTAATGAACAAAATAAACAAACTAGAAACAGGGTCATAGATACAGAGAACAAACTGACAACTGTCAAAAGAGGAGGGGGTTGGGAGGCTGGGTGAAAAAGGTGAAGGGATTAAGCAAAAAAGAAAATACTCATAGACAACAGAAAGGTGATTACCAGAGGGAAAGGGTGGGGGAGGTAGAAAATGGTACAGAGGGATAAATGGTGATGAAGGGAGACTTGACTTGGGATGGTGAACGCACAATATAATATACAGATGATGTATTATAGAACTGTATATCTGACACCTATGTAATTTTTTTAACTAATGTCACCCCAATAAATTCAATAAATAAGTCCAGCTATATCCTAACCCAGTGTAAGAAGCTAAGTAGAGACCTTTTTTCTTTGTCAATCTTAGAATAGGTATGATGATCCTCTAGCTTAGCATATAAATGACAAGAATGTCACCATTTTTCATTAATTAGGATAATTTCAAAATTGCCTTATACACTTTCTGGTAAAGTCATAATTATGATATTTATAAATGGTGCTATTTCAGTGACTATATGTCATCCATCTGCTTTAAAACCCTTCATACATTTTAAAGATTAAAAAAAAAGCTTGCTTTTTTTTTTTTTTTTTTTTCCCCCCAAAGCTAGAAACGGGGAGAGATAGTCAGACAGACTCCCGCATGCACCGGACTGGGATCCACCCGGCACACCCACCAGGGGGCGATGTTCCGCCCATTTGGGGCGTCGCTCTGCCACGACAAGAGCCACTCTAGCGCCTGGGGCAGAGGCCAAGAAGCCATCCCCAGCGCCCGGGCCATCTTTGCTCCAATGGAGCCTCGGCTGCCGGAGGGGAAGAGAGAGACAGAGAGGAAGGAGAGGGGGAGGGGTGGAGAAACAGATGGGTGCTTCTCCTGTGTGCCCTGGCCGGGAATGGAACCTGGGACTTCTGCACGCCAGGCCTACGCTCTACCACTGAGCCAACCAGCCAGGGCCTAAAGATTTTTTTTTTTGTTTTTTTTTTTGTATTTTTCCAAAGGTGGAAACAGGGTGGCAGTCAGACAGACTCCCGCATGCGCCCAACCGGGATCCACCAGGCACACCCACCAGGGGGCGATGCTCTGCCCATCTTGGGGCCTCGCTCTGTTGCAACCAGGGCCATTCTAGCACCTGAGGCAGAGGCCACAGAGCCATCCTCAGAGCCCGGGCCAACTTTGCTCCAATGGAGCCTTGGCTGCGGGAGGGGAAGAAAGAGACAGAGAGGAAGGAGAGGTGGAGGGGTGGAGAGCAGATGGGAGCTTCTCCTGTATGCCCTGGCCGGGAATTGAACTCGGGACTCCTGCATGCCAGGCCGACGCTCTACCACTGAGCCAACTGGCCAGGGCAAAAATAAAGCTTTTAATCATGGTAGGACCTCCAGGACCCAGCTGCTCTCTACTTCTCCAACATCATTCCTACTACTTCTTACATGGTATTTATATTTCAAAAATACATCACTGACTTATTCATAGCTCCTGCTGTGCTGTATCACATCTCCATGCCTTTGTTTATACTCTTCCCTCTACTTGAAAGGCTATGTTCTCTTCTCCTTTCCCTTTTGTCTACTTGAATTCCATTCTAGATTGGCTTGGCTGCCACCTCCTTGGGGAAGCTTTCTATGATTAATATACACCCCAATTCAAAGATGATTTCATCTAAGCTCTAGCCCAATTCAGGAAGTCTATCTAAGGCACCCAGTCAGAAAGTCATCCAGGAAGAGCTTATGACTTCATAAGGCAACTGGCTTTGGACTGTGCTCAGGGTCACATACATCAGCCAGAGCCACTTCTTATTTTGAGTCTATCAGTTCCTGTTTCCCCAGCTTTTGTGTGGATGGTAGTTAAAATAGTACCCATCTGAAATTTCAAGATGAATGAAAAATTAGAAGTTGGGAGCCTAAAAGAGAAATTTCCTTGTCAGGCCCTAGAGAGATGATATCTAGCTTCGAACTTTCACATCATGAGGATATTTGAGGTTTGGGTGGGATGGTGGTGGTAATGATGACGGGGAAGAACAGAGCTTACCCAAAAGCCATTGGTCATTTCCTTCTTGTTGTAATTTCTGAACTTTCTGACTTTTCGTTTCTGAACCCCCTACCTGTGACTCATAGATGTTTCAAGAGACCTTCAGAATGCTGTGAACTTCAAGAAGAGGAAGGTCTGGGTAGAGAGAGGATGTAGGCTACGGTAAACCACATAAGGGTTAGACTTTGGCCACAGTAACTAAAATTCCAAATGTTTCTTTAGTACTTTTTGGTAAATCTCTCTTTTTTCAAAACTGAATAAATTGCATCTCTAACTAAATATATAGATGGGAGATACCTGGTATGAAGAAAAAGAGAGTGTGTTCTGATTCTGGGACCCTGAATTTATTGCCATTATAGGATGAGAAGCATGATAAACATGAGCATTCTTTCTCAACAGGCCTAGTATTTCCAATTTTCAATAGGCTCTCCCTGTTTCTGTGCATTTCAGAGGGTTTTGTTTGATGACTGAGTAAACATTAGAACATTGTCAAGCAGTGTTCAGCCATAAGTTTGTATAAAAAATAGATATGGCCTGACCTGTGGTGGCACAGTGGATAAAGCATTGACCTGGAACACTGAGGTCACTGGTTCAAAAAACCCTGGGCTTGCCTGGTCAAGGCACATATGGGAGTTGATGCTTCCTGCTCCTCTCCCCTTTCTCTCTCTCTCTCTCTCTCTCTCTCTCTCTCATTCTAACTCTCTCCTCTCTAAAATGAATAAATAAATAAAAATTAAAAAAATAGATATGAATCAATGTTGTTTATACCACAATATTGGAAATGAAAACAATAGAAATCATACTGACTATTAAGAATCATCAAGTTATCAGCCATTGTTATTCTGTGCAAACAGAGCATGCAATTACATTTTTTATTGGCATTTGAGTGTAGATAACTGGCAATATAAAAATGAGACTAAAGTGATGAAAGAAAATTAGTTTCATTAGATGTTTTTAAATTTAAACTTTATTTTTAAAGACTTTATTATTATAGGTCAGTTTTAGATTTATAACAAAATTGTTAGGGAGGTACAAAGATTTTCCATATATTCCCACCCCCTACAGATATATAGTCTCCTCCATTATCAACATCATTCCCCAGAACGGTACATTTTTTACCAAGGATGGACCTACATGGACACATCATCATCACCTAATGTCCATCCATTCTTTACCTTACGGTTCACTCTTGGCGGTATATGTTCTATGAGTTTAGACAAAGGTATAATGGCATGTACCCACGATTGTGATACATGAAGAAAAAGAGAGTGTGTTCTGATTCTGGGACCCTGAATTTATTGCCATTATAGGATGAGAAGCTTTTTTTTCATGGTATGATAAAAAACCATTATTTTTTAAAATATATTTTAAAATATATTCCAAAGCTACATTAATTAAAACAGTTTTATAATGCTGAAATAGAGAGGCAGATCAATGGAGAAAAGTACAGTCCAGAAATGGGCCCAAGAGAAAATAAAATAAGTTTAGATGAAAGGAGCATTCTAAATCAGTAGGGAAATATTCAATAAATGGCGGTTGGAATAGTGTACTAAAATAAAAAATTGAATTTTTGTATAATCTTGTCACAGAGAAGGTTTTTTCTTAGTATGACATAGATCCAGAAGTCATAGAGAAAAGATTAATAAATAGAATTATAGTTGACCCTTGAATAATGCAAATGTTACTGGCATAGTCAAGAATATATGTATAGCCTGACTGGGCGATGGCGCAGTAGACAGAGCATTGGACTGGGATGTGGAGCACCCAGGTTCGAGACCCCGAGGTTGCCAGTTTGAGTGCGGGCTCATCTGGTTTGAGCATAAAGCTCACCAGCTTGGGCCCAAGGTCGCTGGCTTAAGCAAGGGGTTACTCGGTCTGCTGAAGGCCCATGGTCAAGGCACATATGAGAAAGCAATCAATGAACAACTTAGGTGTTACAATGAAAAACTAATGATTGATGCTTCTCATCTCTCTCTGTTCCTGTCTGTCTATCCCTATCTATCCCTCTGACTCTCTCTCTGACTCTGTAAAAAAAAAAAAAAAAGGGAAAACTTTTGACTCCCCAAAAACTTAGTTGTCCCTCAGTATCTGTTGGGGTAGGGAGGAGAATTAATTCCAGGACCCCCAGTCGATACCAAAATCCATGGATGCTCAAGTCCTGTATATAAAATGGCACATAAGCCCTAACCTGATAGCTCAGTTGATTAGAGTGCTGTCTGTCATCCCAATATGCCAAAGTTTCAGGTTTGATCCCTGATCAGGGCACATACAAGAATAACCAATGAATGCATAAATAAGTGGGAAAACAAATTGATGTTTTTCTCCCTCTTTCTCTCTCTCCCCCTCTCCCTCTCCCTTCCTGTCTCTCTAAAACTCAATTTAAAAAATTAAATTTGTGATATACTTTTCCATAAAAGAAAAATAAATAAAATGGCATAGAACACTGCATATAGTTGGCCCTCCACATCCACGGACTCCCAACCAAGGTATTTATTCACTCTAGATTATCACTCACCTTGCAAAGCAGACATTGTTAAGCAAAAATGAAAATAAAAGTCTTCTCTAGGGTGAATTCCATGTCTTACTACCATTTTAAAACATAATGTCGGCCCTGACCGGTTGGCTCAGCAGTAGAGCGTCGGCCTGGCGTGCGGGGGACCCGGGTTCGATTCCCGGCCAGGGCACATAGGAGAAGCGCCCATTTGCTTCTCCACCCCCCCTCCTTCCTCTCTGTCTCTCTCTTCCCCTCCCGCAGCCAAGGCTCCATTGGAGCAAAGATGGCCCAGGCGCTGGGGATGGCTCCTTGGCCTCTGCCCCAGGCGCTAGAGTGGCTCTGGTCGCGGCAGAGCGACGCCCCGGAGGGGCAGAGCATCGCCCCCTGGTGGGCAGAGCGTCGCCCCTGGTGGGCGTGCCGGGTGGATCCCGGTCGGGCGCATGCGGGAGTCTGTCTGACTGTCTCTCCCCGTTTCCAGCTTCAGAAAAATACAAAAAACAAAACAAAACAAAACATAATGTCTTTTTCAAGAGGTATTACAATAGATTAAATGAAAATTCTGGGTGATGAAGGGTTAAGATAATTTCTGGAATATCTATTGGGCATTGTGATGTAGATGTAATGCATACCTCTGAAGACATTCTAACAGCTCCTTTGTCATTGGTTGGAAGTATGTGACAGAAAGAGCCTGGAGAAGAAGAAAGTCATGAGGCTCGGTCTATGGTCCTGTCATTATCACCAGCATCTCACCAAGGGTGAGAGCCTTATGTCAGTCTTCATCCACTCATCAGATTTTCAGAGCTTAATGTATGCTAGGCCTTTATGTGATAATATTAAATTCTATTACCATATCATCATATATCATATAAGTACAACATGATATAGTATTACAAAATAAAATAAAAGATATCAAAGAGTGTGGGAAAATGGCTGGGAATTAGACTGTGATCCTGAGACAAGTCTTTTGTGCAGCCTTTGAAACGCTGGGTCTTGTGGGGGCAGAATGCTGCCCTTGCAAGCGCTGGAAAGATTGTTTAAAGGAAAACAGTTGATCCCTATGGCCTTTTCCTTACATACCTAAAAGACATTAGTTAATAACCCTTCTCTGCACCTGAACCCAGGTCCTGCTAATTTGCTTAATGAGCAAAGAGACCAATAAATACGATGAGGCTGCAGTGATCTGAGCTCTCAGTCCAGAGGCTGGGAGTCCCCTGTACCCATCTTTTTTGTATGTTGTATCTTGTGTGTCTTTTTCTTAAGTCCTGCAGCACCTTCCTTTTGTGCACACCCACAGCTGAGCTGGTCTCGGCAAAGGAGCTGCCAACCTTATGTGAAAGAGCCAAACTCTGCCCAGATTTAATGGTCACTCTCCTGTTTAAACTCTCTGTGACTCCCATGCACCTTCATGCCCTAAGCTTGACATTCAGTGTGCTTCAGCATCTGTCTCTGTCTACTTCTCTGGCCCTAACTCTTGACACTACTCTTTCCATCTCCTGAACTACTCCTGTTATACCCAAATCAAATTTTTTGCGGTTCCCCATTGTTCTTTCATGCCAGTATGCCATTGCAAATATGATTTTTTTAAAGATTTTATTTATTCATTTTAGAGAAGGGGGGAGAAAGAGAGAGAGAGAGAGAGAGAGAGAGAGAGAAAGGGGAGGAGCAGGAAGCATCAACTCCCATATGTGCCTTGACTGGGCAAGCCCAGGGTTTCAGGTCGACGCTTTATCCACTGTGCCACCACAGGTCAGGCTGCAAATATGTTTTTATTTTGCCTGTTTGAAAAACATGTATTCATTGTTTGCAACTTTCCTCAGAAATCAGCTCTTCCGGAGAAACTTCCCCTAGATCCTCTCTGTATTTATGTATACCTTTATGATCCCACGGAACACACTATCTACAGTTACTTAAGTACTTAGTATGTAAATGACCCCGTTAGTAGGTAAACTCCTTGAGGGCAGAGACCCTGTCTCACTAATCTTTGTGTGCCTAGTGTATAGCATAAAGCCTGTTGAGAAGGAGTGCTCAACCTATTTTATAAATGAATAGATGGATAAAAAAAGTGACTCATTCATACTACAGCAGAAGGTTTTCTTAGTAGTATGACACTTCTTAGTAGAGTTACAAATTTGGTAAAACTACCATCTCTTTTGGATCCCATCTTATGTGTACAACTGGGCCCTATGTAGGGTGTTACAGTGAGGGTCCTGTAACAGTTACTTGAGTGTCAACTGTACAGTTGGTGCAGTCTTGCATCAGGAAAGGTTAACTTGAAAACACCAAGTCACCAAGTATATATCATTTTAATCTTGACAGTGTACTTTTCAGCAGATGGCTGAGTTTTTCTTCCTTCACATAGCTAACATCTCTTCAAACAAGCTTAGATAGCAAGCTGTTTTCTTTGGCAAATTGATTAATGAGGACATTACTCATATGCCTGGATGTATGACATGTCCAAAAACAGTCATTTTGTTTCTGGGGTGTTGGGTAAAAATACCCAGGAATTTACTGCCCAAGGAGTGACCACCTGTTTGCTGGAAAGGTTAAAGAGAGAAATCTGGGGAGGCAGCTCCCTTAAAGAATGCTGAAGAGAGCCCTGGCCGGTTGGCTCAGTGGTAGAGCATCAGCCTGGCGTGCAGGAGTCCCGGGTTTGATTCCCAGCCAGGGCACACAGGAGTGGCGCCCATCTGCTTCTCCACCCCTCTCCTTCCTCTCTGTCTCTCTCTTCCCCTCCCGTAGCCAAGGCTCCATTGGAGCAAAGTTGGCCTGGGCGCTGAGGATGGCTCCATGGCCTCTGCCTTGGGCACTAGAATGGCCTGGTTGCAGCGGAGCAGCGCCCCCTGGTGGGCAGAGCGTCGCCCCCTGGTGGGCGTGCCAGGTGGATCCCGGTAGGGCGCATGCGGGAGTCTGTCTGACTGCCTCCTTGTTTCCAACTTCAGAAAAATACAAAAAAAAATGCTGAAGAGGCTCTGATTCCATCACCAGCCTCCCCACAACAAACTTAGCAATAGCACCTCTGGAAATGAGAACAGCTGTGCTGGGTACCTTAGCACTGTGGTTGGCTGGGGATTGAGCTGCCCTGCAGGCACCTGGAGACAGCGAAGAAGTAACTCTTTCTAAACCTGAGCAGGGCAGAGCCCTGGGAGCTCTGAAGCGCTGCATCAGTGGCAAGGAGAGGAGATCTTGATTCAGGAGTAGAAACAAGGGACAGAAGAAGCATGAATGAGATAGGGATGGGAAGTGGGGAGGAAACAGCTGGAGGGCAGGAACCTGGGCAAGTGTAGCTGGTACTACTGACCTCAAGGATTCCTACAGTGTGAGTGTGGGGTGCAGGAGGATGGGGTTACCATGAAGAGGAGGAACCACCTTTTCCTCTGGAAGCTAAAACTGGGCTAGAAGGGAGCAAGCATGTATCTGGGCCTCACCTGCAGCAGCCAGAACAGAGCAGATCAACAGAAAAGTCCCGTGCTGAGTGGGAAAGGAGGCCATCTCAGGGAAACTCACCAGGAGGCCTGAAGCTTTCCAAGAGACAATAAACAGGAGAAAATCTTCAAGGATTAGGGAAAGAATACTGCCACCCCCACCTGCTGTCTGAAAACACAAAACACAAAACAACAAAAACGATAGAGCACAACATAAGAACCACATGAAAAAAAAAGAAAGGGTGAAGCGTGGAGGAGCAGGTAAGAGTGCAGGCTGATGACCAAGACACAAGCACTCCAGAAAGAGATCAGTATTTCTTGCACAATCCCTAATTGCATGGGCGTCAGCCAGCACCAGGCCATCTTGAACTGGCACCAATACAGATCAAGAAGCTTATTTGAGCAAGGCAGCATTACTTAAGATAAAATGACTATCTATTCTACTTTAGAAAAATATCTAGAGGCCAGAGCTTAAAAGTAAAATCAATCTAGAAAAAATTTAATGGGAAACAAGTACTCCTGCTAAAAGCGGAATGAGGGTGTTGCTACTCATGTTTTGAAACTTATCATTGTGATGGCAGCAGGAGTGTCAGGAGAGGCTGTTGCAACAAACTCTTTTAAGACTTTTATATTCTTATGATCATATAAAATGAGTCCTACAACAGACTAGCCAGTTGTATCAATTTCAGTTCTGATTAATACCATCTTTGGGGGAAAACAAGGTGGTTGATCTAATTTAAAGAGGGAAAAAATGAAAGGAACAAAATGCTGAGTATTGGTGTGCAAAATATGCATATGACTATAACAAGTTCCTATAGATCACTGTGGTTACATGCCCCTGAAGTTCTAGTAGAAAGTCCAGAAAATGTCTGGCAGCACCAAGTCCAGAACAGAAATGGAAACAATAAGTATTTCACTCTGATTAAAACACAAACAGCCTGACCAGGCGGTGGCGCAGTGGATAGAGTGTCGGACTGGGATGCAGAAAGGACCAGGTTCGAGACCCCAAGGTCTCCAGCTTGAGCGTGGGCTCATCTGGCTTGAGCAAAAAGCTCACCAGCTTGGACTCAAGGTCCCTGGCTTGAGCAAGAGGTTACTCGGTCTGCTGAAGGCCTGCAGTCAAGGCACATATGAGAAAGCAATCAATGAACTAAGGTGTTGCAATGAAAAACTGATGATTGATGTTTCTCATCTCTCTCTGTTCCTGTCTGTCTGTCCCTATCTATCCCTCTGACTCTCTCTCTGTCCCTGTAAAAAAAAAAAAAAAAAAATTAAAAAAAACACAAACAAGCAACCGATTGTTCCACACATACCCCACACGATGGAAGGTGTTGCTGAGGCAGGTCTGGTGACTGCCCCTGGAGAGAGAGGTGTAGGTGCCAGAAACTGCTCAGCAAAGGCCACTCAGAACTTCACAGGGCTCAGGTGTGGGGAGAGATGTTTGAAAATAGTACATTTCCTCTTGGATGGGTACAGCCTGAGAAATAGCATGGTGTGAATCTATAAAAACCATAAACACTGAGGGCAGAATCAACATAGGCTTGTTTACAAAATAGGGATCAAAGGGTGTCCTTTGAAACTTGTTTGAGATAAACTTCGAATACATAGTTTTAGGACTATTTCACATAGTAAGCAATGATTTGGACACATTTATGAATGACAAAGATGGTGACTCGGTAGAACTACACTATAACTTTCAAGGATAATGCTAGCTAGAGCAACCATGCTGTTCTCCAGAGACTGCTTGTTGATGATAGAAATACAGGGTGAGGCAAAAGAAAGTTTATAGTTGTGAGTACACAAAACACAGAGGGGTTTTTTTGTATTTTTTTATTATTTATTCCTTTCTATGCAAACAACTGTAAACCTACTTTTGCCCCATCCTGTATTCTTGGCACAGTCAGCTTCCGTGAAGAAATACCTTCATTCCTATGAGCTAATATTCAGGCAAACAGTTTCTAGAGACTGTCAAGAATATTCACACAGAATATTAGGTGCTGTACCATTCAGTTAAGATTGTATTGACCAGAGAAGATTGACATTAACCACCATCAGACATAAATGTTTTTTGAAAAAGCGCTATGGCCCTGGCTGGTTGGCTCAGTGGTAGAGTGTCGGCCTGGCGTGCAAGGGGTCCCGGGTTCGATTCCCGGCCAGGGCACACAGGAGAGGCGCCCATCTGCTTCTCCATCCCTCCCCCTCTCCTTCCTCTCTGTCTCTCTCTTCTCCTCCCACAGCGAGGCTCCATTGGAGCAAGGATGGCCCGGGCGCTGGGGATGGCTCCTTGGCCTCTGCCCCAGGCGCTGCAGTGGCTCTGGTCGCAGCAGAGTGACACCCCGGAGGGGCGGAGCGTCGCCCCCTGGTGGGCAGAGTGTTGCCCCCTGGTGGGCGTGCCGGGTGGATCCCGGTCGGGTGCATGCGCTAGTCTGTCTGACTGTCTCTCCCCTGACTGTCTCTCCCCGTTTCCAGCTGGGGGGGGGGGGGAAGCGCTATGTATAAGCAAAAAGGTTAAAAAGGAAGTTGTGGGTAGCCTTTGATGTCAAAAGATTTGAAAATATGCTTAAAATACGATATATATATATATATATATATATATATATATTTTTTTTTTTTTTAACTGAGACAGACGGGAGAGAGATGAAAACATCAATTCTTTGTTGAGGCATCTTAGTTGTTTATTGATTGCTTCTCATATGTGCCTTGACCAGGAGCTTCAGATGAGCCAGTGACACCTTGCTCAAGCCAGCGACCATGAGGTCATATCTATTATCCCGCACTCAAACTGGTGAGCCTGCGCTCAAGCCAGTGACATCAGGGTTTTAAACCTGGGTCCTCTGCATCCCAGGCCGACACTCTATCCACTGCACCACTGCCTTGTCAGGCTAAAAGAATTCTTAATCTATGGCTCTGGCTGGTTGGCTCAGTTGGTTAGAATGTCATCCTGAAACACCAAGGTTATGGGTTCAGTCCAGTCAGGGCACCTGTGGGAAGCTACCAGTGAATGCACAACTAAATGGAACAACAAAATGAATGCTTTTCTCTTTCTTTCTTCCTTCTTCCTCTCTCTGCCGCGCTAAAAATCAATCAATAAAAATAAAAAGAATTATTAACCTAACTATGTAAATAAGCCAAAATAAATAGAGATACGTGTTAGTTACCAAATAGAAAAATCACAATATTAAAAAGCGATGCCAGAAAGAAAGAATCAAAGGTATTTACATCTAGCAAGAGACAGCACTTAACAAATGGCAGGAAATATTAACACATAAATTCTCATAAATATTATTTGTAGCTTTAAAAAAACTCTTCAGGGTCATAAGTACGTCTCATAGTAAATTTCAGGTGGAATATACTTTCCTTAGAAACAGAAGATTGACTCTGACCAGGTGGTGACACAGTGAAAAAGAGTGTTGGACTGGGACATGAAGGACCCAGGTTTGAAACCCCAAGGTCACTGGCTTGAGCACGGGCTCACCAGCTTGAGCATGGGATTGCTGGCTCGAGCGTGGGATCATAGACATGACCCCATGGTCACTGGCTTGAGCCCAAAGGTCACTGGCTCGAGCCCAAAGTCTCTGGCTTGAGCAAGGGGTCACTCGCTCTGCTGTAGACCCTCCCCCCCCAGTCAAGGCACATATGAAAAAGCTGTCAACGAACAACTAAAGTGCCACAGCTAAGAATTCATGCTTCTCAACTCTCTCCTTTCCTGTCTGTCTGTTCCTATCTGTCCTTCTCTCTATCTCTGTCAAAAAACAAAACAATACAAGAATGCCTGACCTGTGGTGGCACAGTGGATAAAGCATTGACCTAGAGCACTGAGGTCACTGGTTGAAAACCCTGGGCTTGCCTGTTCAAGGCACATATGGGAATTGATGCTTCCTGTTTCTCAACCTCCTTCTCTCTCTTTCTCTCTTTCTCTCCTCTCGCTAAAATGAATTTAAAAAATAAAAATAAAAAAACAATAACACAAAAAAAAACCCCACAGAAGATTGAGGCAAAACTTGAAGCAGTTAAGGTTATTTACAAAATAAGAAATGGTTCCCCTGATGCTTTCCTCAAGTCTCCACGTACCAAAACCACATGTCCTCCTCCTGGATAACCTAAGATTCCAGTCTTTTGCTCCTTAAAAATGCAAGCTCTGCCCTGGCTGGTTGGCTCAGTGGTAGAGCGTCGGCCTGGCGTGCGGGGGACCCGGGTTCGATTCCCAGCCAGGGCACATAGGAGAAGCGCCCATTTGCTTCTCCACCCCCCCTCCTCCTTCCTCTCTGTCTCTCTCTTCCCCTCCCGCAGCCAAGGCTCCACTGGAGCAAAGATGGCCCGGGCGCTGGGGATGGCTCCTTGGCCTCTGCCCCAGGCGCTAGAGTGGCTCTGGTCATGGCAGAGCGACTCCCGGAGGGGCAGAGCATCGCCCCCTGGTGGGCAGAGCCTCGCCCCTGGTGGGCGTGCCGGGTGGATCCCGGTCGGGCGCATGCGGGAGTCTGTCTGACTGTCTCTCCCCGTTTCCAGCTTCAGAAAAATACAAAAAAAAAAAAAAAAAATGCAAGCTCTGGAAGATTAACACTGTCAGATTTTTATTCAGCAAACAACTCTGGGTTCACCAAATCTTACACTGGAAATAACAACCTCAAAAGTAAACTTTGATGAAAGAAAGCTGCTTTAGTGAAAAGTTTTCTAAGCAATAAATGCAGGCTGTTTTTTTACTTGCTCTATGACATGTACCATGGTAAATTTAAACTTCAGGTCTGAGTCAGTAGAATAAGATGTACTTGTCTAATGCGTTTCTGTTGAGTAAACCCTCAGGAGAATTGTGAAAGAAAGTACCTCATCACTTGTTGGTTCCTCATCTTTCTCCTCTCTCCCCCACCCTTAACTCTACAGGTATCCTGTGTCTACTTGATGCTCTTTAAATGTCCAAAGTTCCATCACAGTAATCATATTTACCCAAATCTATCCCCCTTTTTATAACACCTATCCTTCAAAACCACAGAATCCTCTTTTCTCCTATACCTAAACCCCCTATTAAACTAATCTTTAGGAAGCAAGTAAGTAGGGAAAAAGAGAAGCACATTAGTGGTGCTTAGTAAGCTATCTCTTACAAAAGGTAGTTCAGTTTTAAACAGTTGCTTATAGGCCAATAAATAAATTTCCTACTATTTCCTCATATAAGAGCTCACTTTATTCTTCTCTTCTGGGTGAGATATGTATATATGGCTTAGAAATAACAGCAGTATTTTAAATAGGAGGGGTAGTTAAGATGATAGTAAGAAAAGCTGCTGAGTTTGAGGAGAAGGTTATGGTCCACTGGTGAAGGGGAAGAGGTAAGGCAAAGTCTGACCATGGAAGGTTTTGGTTCCGTGAGCTGCTTTTTCTCTTCCTTATTTTATGTCTATTGGGCCTCTTTTTCCTTCCTTGTCAACAGACTGTTTCACTCCTTCTTGGAAATATTTATTTATTTTGCTTCTGCTGACAAGCTGGGGGTTGAATTATATACTCAGTCTGAAAATGTTCCTTTAGGCTCTTGCCTCTGAACTCGCTGGCCAATGCAGAGTAAATAGGTACTGTGCTGTATGCAAATGTCGGCATATTTGTCTGAGTAGGCCAAAGGAGGGGAGGCATTTTGCAAAATGCCTTTTAGGACTGAAACAGACTTTTGAGATGAAATGTTGTATAGCCTCACGAAAATGAACTTTTCAGGAACAAAAAGTACAGAGGAATACTTATCTATACAATACACTGGAATAAAACCACACACGAAGCAATACGTGACTAATACTTCAGCAGTGAGCTCACCTCAAGCATTTCATGAATTTCACATGACCCACCCACTTTTTCTCTGTACCTCTCAAAATTACCATATCAGCAGCAATAATAGTCTGTTGTTTGAGTGCCAGATTTACATATCAACGTAGCCATGGCATTCCTGAATGTAGAATATTGTACTGTTCCCCTTGTTTGTGGTTTCTATAAGAAGGTTAGTGTTTGTTCTCTTACCCTCCTCACTTAATCTCATGCCACCCCCTACCTCTCTTCAATCAGAGGTTTGTTTTTTTTCTTTGAATAGTTTTCCTCTTTTTCTTTCCCAGTCGCTGTGTCAAAATTTGAACTATCCACAAATTAACTGTATAACTGTGCTGATTTTAAAATGTTATTACTCAACCATAGATGATCAACTCTTTAAAAAGACAAGCCAGGGACAGAGAAGTAAGAGTTGGTCCCTTCTGGGATGACTCTGGGCTACCTTCTTTGCAAAATATATGGTGTACGTCAAGATGGGTGAGATTAGCATGGTAGATTTTTATGGCCACCTTTGTTTCTTTCTTGGCAGGCTTTATTTTTTATTATTTCTATTTCTAGATTGGAGATGGGCCTAGCAAAAATATGCATGCCAGAACTGAATCAAGCAATTTTCATTTCCAATGAGAGTTTGAAAAAGGCTAGATAATTTTTAAATTCTTCAACTCTTATGTGTCAAATTTAATAGAAAGCCAGCCAGAGCCTAACAAGCTATATTCATGAGCTTCCCTTTTCTCTGATGTTCCCCAAGGGCTATGTGCCAAGCAGACCCATGTGGCCCAGGGAGTAACATGATAGTCTTGACTGTTTAGACACCTGTGCTCTTTTAGCCCAGTGGTAAGGAGAACAGGGGAGAGAGGGATGAGGGCACGGAAGGCATGCGGACCTAGTGGATGTGGGCGTGTGCCATGCTGCTTAGGAATTCACTACAAGGAACTCCACTGCAGCAGCGAGGCTTGATGCATCACAGGCCAACAGTGCCTCTACGTGGGGTGTCTGAGAGTGCACAAATGTGTTTCTGTGTATGTGTGGAGGGTGGGGTGGAAATTTTGTGCATTTTTAAAAGGAATTGCATGCCTTGGAGGTTCTTTTGAGAAGATGAAAAAGATGAAAAACCATGGATATAAAGTATGCCCAGGACTCGAAGAGCATATTTTTCTTTTAAACTTCCTCCCACTCTGTAAAAAAAAAAAAGAAAAGAAAAGAAAGAAAGAAAATAAAATACATTTGCTGTGTTCACTTTTCCTTTTCTAGGAATCAGTCTGATGCTTGGCTCTCCCTATGCACTCTGAACAACTTAGCACATCTGTGTTATTGGGGTTTTTTTGTGACAAGGACAGAGAAAGGGGCAGATAGGGACATAGGGACAGACAGACAGGAAGGGAGAGAGATGAGAAGCATCAATTCTTCATTGTGGCACCTTAGTTGTCTATTGATTGCTTTCTCATATGTGCCTTGACTGGGGGGGGGGGCACAGCAGACTGAGTGACCCCTTGCTCAAGCCAGACACCTTAGGTTCAAGCAGGTGAGTTGTCCTGAAACCAGGTGAGCCCGCGCTCAAGCCGGCGACCTCGGGATTTCAAACCTGGGTCCTCTGCATCCTAGTCTGACGCTCTATCCACTGTGCTACCGCCTGATCTGTATTATTTTTTATTTGGGTGCCTTGTTTAGTGATTGTTCATACTGTAGTTCCTGTATGTGTGAATTTCTCTTTCCTGGATTATCAAGTTCTTGAGGATTTATGCTTATAGAAGCTAATATTCCTTCTTGTTCTTCCTCACCGATTTGTTACCAATTCTGGGTACTTCTCTGCATATGTTTAACATATGACTACACAATACTTCTTCATAAGATTTTCTTTCACTTACAAAGTCTTATTTTATGATGAGATAAGGTTTATTTTTAGTCTGGCCAGGTGGTGGCGCAGTGGATAGAGCACTGGACTGTGATGTAGAGGATCCAGGTTCAAAACCCAAGGTCACCAAGTTGAGCGCAGGCTCATCTGGCTTGAGCACGGGGTCGCTGGCTTGAGCAAGGGTCACTTGCTCTGCTGTAGCCCCCCATCCTGTCCGGTCAAGGCACATACGAGAAAGCAGTCAATGAAAAACTAAGGTGTCACAACGAAGAATTAATGCTTCTCATCTCTCCCCCTTCCTGTCTGTCCCTATTTGTCCCTCTCTCTGTCTCTATTACCAAGAAAGGTTTATTTTTATGACTTACATTTTAAAAAATTAATTATTTCCATACTTTCTTAAATGTTTCTAGTTTTAAAAATTTAATTCCTATTTTAACTGTGTAATATTTGAAATGTACAGAAATACAAAGAGAACAATACAACATACATTCCACAACCAGATTTAACATACATGCTTCATCTCTTTAAAAGTTAAATATATGAGCCCTGACCGGTTAGCTCAGCAGGGGTAGTCAACTGTACACTTTTGCTTTTAAGAATTTTTTTTTTTTTACAGGGACAGAGAGAGAGGGTCAAAGAGAGGGAGAGCTAGGGACAGACAGACAGGAACGGAGAGAGATGAGAAGCATCAATCATCAGTTTTTCGTGGCGACACCTTAGTTGTTCATTGATTGCTTTCTTGTATGTGCCTTGACCGTGGGCCTTCAGCAGACCGAGTAACCCCTTGCTCGAGCCAGCGACCTTGGGTCTAAGCTGGTGAGTTTTCTGCTTAAGCCAGATGAGCACGCGCTCAAGCTGGCGACATCAGGGTCTCGAACCTGGGTCCTTCCACATCCCAGTCGGACGCTCTATCCACTGCGCCACTGCCTGGTCAGGCAACCGTACACTTTTGTATCTCTGTTAGTAGTAAAATTTTCTAACCGCCCATCAGTTTCATAGTAATGATGATTTATAAAGTAGGGAAGTAACTTTACTTTATAAAATTTATAAAGCCGAGTTACAGCAAGTTAAAGCATATAATAAATAATTACTTACCAAGTACTTTATGTCAGATTTTAGCTTTTTGGCAGAATAAATCTTTATAAAACAACTTATTATAGTTAAATCTATCTTTTTATTTATATTATACTTTGGTTGCTCCGCTACCACCCACCATGAAAGCTGTAACACCCACTAATGGGCAGTAGGGACCAGGTTGACTACCACTGGGTTAGAGCATCATCCCCAAACACCAAGGTTGCGGGTTCAGCCACTGACCGACCAATGCATAACTAAGTGGAACAACAAATGAATGCTTCTCTCTCTCCCTTGTCTCTCTAAACTCAATCAAATAAATAAACAATAAAACTTAAATATGCAGCTAACCATCCAAGACCCTCCCCACCCCCATGCCCTCCCTCACCAGAGAAAACCATTTTCCTTATAGCTGGTAAACATACTTCCCCTGCAAGTTTTTTTAGATCTCCACTGCATGTTTCAAACAACCTCAGTCCTCCTTCCTGAGGGGCTAGCAAGTTAGTCTGTGAGCTGCTCACACACAGACAAGCATGGCCATCCGTGGAAGGGCAGGATAGATAAGCACCATTTCAGAGGGCTAGGTGCACTTTTGTCAGTTGGAGTGCAGGAAGAGAGAGTGGCAGAGAACTAACTCAGGAGAAAAACAGGGCTTAGAAGAGGCAATTTGAGGATAGGCCAGGTAGAGGAGAAGGAGCCTAGGAAATGGAAAGGGTCTCTAGAGGCATTAAACAAAGGGGTATTCAGTGAGAAAGAGGAAGAGAGCTTGCTCTAGCACAGACTTTTGCTCCCTTGATCCTCAGAAAAGTTGGGGCTAGGCAACTCTCAGACTGCTAAGTATGCAGTTTAGGGGTTAAGGGTGTGCTCCTAGCTGGGCCCAACAGCCATAACTCCAGCATTCCAGATCCATTATCAACCTCACAACCTGCCGAGGCTGCATTTACATGGAAGAACTGATCTTCTTGCCTTGGCCAGGTAGTTCAGTTGGTTAGAGAGTCGTCTGGATACACCAAGGTTGAGGGTTCAATTCCTGGTCAGGGTGCATACAAGAATCAACCAATGGCCCTGGTCATATGAGAGCATGGTCCCAATAGACAAGGGCTGCAAGTTCAATTTCTGGTCAGGGCACATACAAGAACAGATTGATGTTACTGTCTTTTTCCCTTCCTCTCCCTCTCTCAAACCAATAAATGAAATTAAAATAAACCAACCAACGGATGCATGAATAAATGGAACAAATTAATGTTTCTCTCTCCCTCTTCCTCTCTAAAATCAATAAATAACAAATATTTTAAAAAGTGACATTCTTTTTATAGTGCCTTTGAAGGGTTTATAGCAGTGGTCCCCAACCATTTTTGGGGCCACGGACCAGTTTAATGTCAGAAAATATTTTCATGGACCGACCTTTAGGGTGGGACGGATAAATGTATCATGTGACCGAGACAAGCATCAAGAGCGAGTCTTAGACATATGTAACAGAGGGAATCTGGTCATTTTTTAAAAATAAAACATCGTTCAGACTTAAATATAAATAAAACAGAAATAATGTAAGTTATTTATCTTATTTATCCTTTCTCTGCGGACCAGTTCCAAATTGCCCATGGACAGGTACCGGTCTGCGGCCCGGGGGTTGGGGACCACTGGTTTATAGATCAGACATGATTCAACTTGCTTATTATTACTCTTCCTCGATTTGGGGTTGCCAGATAAAATAAGAATTCACCCAGTTAATTTACATTTTCAGATAAAAAACTAATACCTTTTTAAAAATATTTTTATTGATTGATTTTAGCAGGAGATAAAGGGAATGAGAGAAAGAGAGATAGGAACATTGATCTGTTCCTGTATGTGCCCTATCAGGGATTGAACCAGCAACCTCAATGCTTTTGGACAAAGTTTTAACTAACTGAGTGAGATACACGGCCAGGACAGAACTACAGTGTGTCTGTAAAGTCATGGTGCACTTTTGACGGGTCACAGAAAAGCAACAAAGGACGATAGAAATGTGAATTCTGCACCAAATAAAAGGAAAACTCTCCCAGTTTCATACCTATTCAGTGCAGCTCGATGTGGGCTCACGCACAGATTTTTTAGGGCTCCTTAGGTAGCTATCCCCTATAGCCTCTACAGACTCGTCACTGACTGATGGCCTACCAGAACGGGGTTTCTCCACCAAACTGCTGGTTTCCTTCAACTGCTTATCCCACCAAATAATGTTATTCCTATGTGGTGGCGCTTCGTTATAAACACACCGATATTCACGTTGCACTTTGGTCACGGATTCGAATTTAGCGAGCCACAGAACACACTGAATTTTCCTCTGTACCATCCAAATCTCGACTGGCATGGCCATGGACTGCTCCGGTGAATAAACGGTGTTACGTCATCATCTGCGCATGCGCACATGCTGCCACACACTGTATTATTTTTTTAGTAAAAGTCTGTCTCAAATATTGCATGAGACATATTTATACCACCAAAGGTATTTATCTGAATAAAATTCAACTGTCAGTGTCCTGTATATTTATTGCTGAATATGGGAATTCTACCTTCAATTTAATTTTGGAAGGGTTTGAAAGGAGTCAAAGGGTTCTTCAGAATAACATTAATGAACACACAGCCTTGTCAAGTTCTCAATGGCCTGACATAGGTTAAAACAACAAGCTCACTGACTTTATTAAATCATAAGGACTCAGGCACTCAATTACTTTTAATGGCTTTACTCAGATATAATTCACATCCCATAAAATTTACTCATCTAAAAAGAGGACTGAATAAAGAAGATGGGTTACATACATACTATGGAATACTACTCAGCCATAAGAAAAGGTGAAAGGTTGCCATTTGCAACAACTTGGATGGCCCTTGAGAACATTATACTAAATGAAGTGAGACAGTCAGAAAAAGCCAGGAGCCATATGATTACATTCATATGTGGGATATAAAACTGATACTCATAGACGCAGCAGTATGGTGGTTACCAGAGGGAAGGGAGTGGGAGGATAGTAAAGGGTAAAGGGAGCCAAATATATGGTGACAGAAGATGATTTGACTTTGGGTGGAGGGAACACAGTGCAGATCATGTATCTATCATAGAGATGTAAACTTGAAACCTATATGATCCTATTAACCAATGTCACCCCAATAAATTTAATTTTTTTTAAATGTACAATTAAGTGGATTTTAGTATATTTACAGAGCTGTCCAGCTATCACCAAATCAAATGGAGAACAGCTCATCACCTCAAAAGAAACCCAGGACCCATTAGCAATCGCTCCCCAATCCCAGCTCCCCTCCCTCCCTATTGTTCCTCAATCCTGCCCCTGCCAACCACACATCAACCTTTTGTTTCTTTAAACTTACCTATTCTGGGCAATTTTGTATAAATGGATTCTACAACGTGTGGCTTTCTGTCTGGCTTCTTTCACGTAGCATGCTTTTCAGGTTTATCCACGTTGTAACATGTGACAGTACCCTCCTTCCTTTTTATGGTCTAATACTATTCCTAATAATATACCACAATTGGGCCATTCATTCATCTACTGATGGGCATTTAGGTTGTTTTCTCTTTCTGACTATTACCAATAAAGCTTCTAGGACAGAACAGCTGTGGGCAAATTTTCCTGGGGACACAGTCTCGTGAAATTGTTGGCCATATGGTAACCCTATGTCTCTTACTGGGCGGAACTGCCAAATTGTTTCCCGAAGCAGCTGTACCACTGCACACTCTTCGTGTTTTGTTTCTTTAATAAGGAGCCTTCAGTATAGCCCCAGGGTCCCTGAGCAGGGCCCCGACCTCAGGTCTACCTCCCCCGGGGTGCCCAAGCCGCTGGAATCCGAGGGCCAAAGGCTCGGAGGGCGCACACTGTGGGAATCGTAGTTCTGGCCTCCCGCCTGGCCCCGCCTCCGCAGCGCTAGCAGCAGGAGGAAAACAGACTCTTGGCAGTGGCTCTGTGGACATTGTAGTTTTCTTTCCAGTTAGCAGCGTACAGATTGCTGCAAGAAAAACTACAGTCCCCAGAAGGCTGCGGTGCTACGGCAGCCGGAAAGGCCAATCCGCGTGCAGCACTCCCGCCCACCCTCCCGTCCCGGCCGCTCTCCAGGGCGTCTGTAAACACACCCAGACGATCATGGAGGGGGAGGAGGGGGCGGTGGCGGCTAAGGGAGGCGTTTTGGGCCGCCTCCAGGGTCCGCGCTGCCATTCCTGAACTGGTCCCTCGTACCCGTGACTGTGGCATCAGGAAAGCTAACTGTTAGGCGAGAGAAGGAGGCAGTCAGAACCATATCCCCTTCTTCCCCCGGGGCGGGGGCCGGGGAGGGCAGGAGGAGGGAGTGCCTGGCCAGGCTGGCCTGTCTGCCGAGATGGATGACAGTAAGGTAAGTCCTGTGGTTTGCACGCGCAGCCGCCACCGCCGCCTGCTTGTCGCTAAGTGCTGGTCCCGCCGCTGAGCCTCAGCTCTGTAGTCCATGCCAACACCCAAGAAACACCTGCCTTAGACATCCGCGCACCTTCACTTACTACCCCAGGTACCCAGCCAGGAATTCAGGGAACAGCGGGCTGCGTTGTTCCAAAAAGGGCCCTCTCCTCTGGGAACTGTTCATTCCCAGGGCAAGCCAGTTTGTCAGCTTTTCCAGGTAGTGCAAACCCTAGTTCTTGACTTGCCTACCGAGATAAGTGAGGAAATTACTTTGCTTCTCCTTTTTGCCTACCCTTGTCCCCTCCCAGCCTTTCTGTAGTTTGGAGATCTTAACTAGGGCACCCTGAACCAGCCCTATTTGCGTGACTGTTCCCCTTTCTTCTTTCCTGCACCCTTACTCAATGCCCCATTCATATAATCAGTTCACTCCCCCTCTGAGCTATTTTCCTGTGGTTGGTTGGAACACTGTGCTAAGCTCTTGTTGCTATTCGTCCAGAGTCTGGAATCTAACCTCCTCTGGAAAGCCTTCTCTAAGAAAAGTAGTGAAGTCTTTCTTGTTAATCCATCTTTAATAACTTATCACCACACTCTTTCTCTATCCAAATCACTTATCCTTGTGATTATAAGATAGCAGATAATGTTCATTATTGGTTAATTTATATGTATAACCTATTCTTTCCGTTTTTATGTCTGATCCACATTATTGTTCGTGAAGATAGGGATGGTCAGCTTATTGATCATCAGACTTCTAGAATTTGCCAATTTCTGAAGTGGATATTGCTCCTTCCCTATGCTATCCAGAGGTCTTACTTTGCACAATCTTCTGCATGATGCTGGAAATAGCAATTTTTTTTATTTATTCATTTTTTAGAGAGGAGAGAGACAGAGAGGGAGAGAGAGGAGAGAGAGACAGAGAGAGAGAGAAGGGGGGAGGAGCTGGAAGCATCAACTCCCATATGTACCTTGACCAGGCAAGCCCAGGGTTTTGAACCGGCGACCTTAGCATTTCCAGGTCAACGCTTTATCCACTGCGCCACCACAGGTCAGGCAGAAATAGCTTTTTTTTTTTATTGTTGATTGTGTGCCCTTTTTCCCCTCCAAGTAACCAGTAACATTTTGCTGCTGTCAAGTTTTTGTTTCACTTGTCATCAGAGAGACTGAAAAGATTTCCAGCTTCTCTGTACTGCTTGTGCTATTTTACATTATATACTCTTCCTGTTCCTGCAGAAGGCTCTGAGAAAACTGATAGAAGGGAAAGCCCAAGGCAGTACTCTGGAATTGGGACACACCTGGAGAAACCGTCTGCTTGTGAAGTAGCAACCTCTCCTAATAGGCAGTGGGACTTCCAAGACAAAAAGGGGGAGTTCTGAAAGTTTTCCAGAAAATAGTTTTTTTGAAAAAGCCTTTGCTAGCTTGATCTTTCAGTGTTGATTTTGAAATTAAATCCAGTATGTCTCCCAGAAAATAATGTTATGGCTGTTTAAGACTGCCAAAATAACATACTGTTCTTTGACTTTTTAAACTTGAGAGACTCTCACTGAATATTCTACATCATTTTCAGTTGTTTCCCTTTCACAGCTTTGAAATATTTAATAACTTTATCATAGTCTTCTGTAATCTCAAATAAGTCTAAGAAAAATACATAAGGTTATAAGTTATTTTTCTTACCTATAAAGTCACATAGGAGTTATTTCTAAAACTAGCAAACTGTATTGGGGGGTATAAAATTTTATTGCTTTGCCTAAAAGAGTTAAATTGAATTTAGAGGGGTAGACTATTCATAACTTACTTCCTATAGGGTCCACAGGTATGCAAAATAAATTCAGTTTTTAGCCTTTATTAATTCATAGTTTTTGTGAAAGAATATGGAAACCAGCAGCTTCCTAAATCTTTAATGACTGTGGAAAACAATCCATTTTAAATGTCTACGGATGAATAGTGCTTCTATGAATATACTACTTTCACTTTGGTTGCATGTCATAGTTTGGCGTGAGTAATATTTAAATGCCACGTCCAGCAAGACTGGACTGCTTTCAGCAGTCAGGCAGTGTCAAGCACCCTTAAATAAGGCTTTGGCAGCGCCCAGTCCTGCCTTTCTCTGTGCTCCAGTAGATGTAGTCCTGCAAAATTGTATTGTCTTCCTAGTACATACATACATACGAACATACACACAAATACACTTCTCTCTCACACTATATAGGGATGAAGTTTTAGGTTCCATTTCCTCCTGTGTAAGGGAAGGTGAGGGCTGGTGCTCAGAAGTATGTTGGCTGTGCTAGTGAGAGCACAAAGAATGACAAGCATTGACAGCAAGGCCAGGGCAACTGGAAGGGGATGAAGTGAGCAGGAGCAGCAGTGGTAGGCCTGCTCAGAAGTGAATGAGCAGGTCAAGAAACAGATGATGATAATGTGAGGACCTCCCTTGATAAAGATTCTGTGTTCTGAGTTGTTTTCATCAGTGGCAATGAATGAGTTTGCCCAGAGCTCTCCATCTTCTGCCATCTAGCTTACTGGAGTAGGAGCAGGACAAATTTGAATGTGGGTGCAGCTTTGCCTTCCAGATGTCTAGGATTGTGCCTGATACAGCATAGAGCAGTGGTCCCCAACCATTTTTGGGCCATGGACCAGTTTAATGTCAGAAAATATTTTCACGGACAGGCCTTTAGGGTGGGACGGATAAATGTATCACGTGACCGAGACAAGCGTCAAGAGTGAGTCTTAGACGGATGTAACAGAGGGAATCTGGTCATTTTTTAAAAATAAAACATTGTTCAGACTTAAATATAAATAAAACGAAAATAATTAAGTTATTTATTTTTTCTCTGCGGACTGGTACCAAATGGCCCACGGACCGGTACCGGTCCACGGCCCTGGGGTTGGGGGCCATTGGCATAGAGTACTAGTTGTTAATAGTGATTGAACTGAATTGGAACAGAGTGGCATTACAGAGAATGCCCTGATGTACCTGGACTTCATTAATCAATGAGCTTCATTGAGCCAACCAGCCAGAGTATACAGATGATAGCAAAGGGGAAAAATAAAGCAAAAGCTATATTGGATATATAAAAGTGTGCGCTTGGGAAAGTGCTAAGTAGCGGAGTTCAAATACTAATTGAGTGGATCTCTACTAGGTTAGCTGGGAAGGAACAAATCTTGGCTGGGTTATTTAACCTTTCTGAACTTCCGTCCTATCTGTAAGTGGTCAGTACTTTCTTTACAGGCTTTGTTGAGGATTAGAGATAATGTATTGGGTATAGAGTCTAACACCTGGTAGGCACTCAAAAATTATTATTATTCCATTACCTAGCACAGCGTACTAGGCACCGAACACGGTCATTTTAGTAATTCTTAAATGCGTACTGTTGCATAACATTTGTGGTTTTGTTTACTCCTACACTACTACCCTTTGTTCCTATGCCCCCAAATGGGACAGAGGCATTGGGATGGGACATGAAATGAACTTAAGCTGTGCCCTGTCAGATTATATGAGAAAGGTAGTCTTCTGAGCCCACCTGCATGTCCATTTCTAGGAAAAAGTGCTTGTTCTCGGAAAGCCTTTTCTCCCTGACCTGCTGCGTTGTTACAAAGAAAATTGAAATGTGCTGTTTTCAGAGGCTTTGATCATAGACAGATTCTTATTTTATATTTGACTTTTGTGTTTATTGAATGAATGCATGAGTAAATATGTTCCTGTGCAGACAATGAGCTGTTAAAAGACCACTGTACTTTATTGTCCAGATGACAGTTTAGGGCATCAAGTTCCAGTTGAGGGACTGATGAGAGAGTAGGCCAGCTGCTGGTCACAGTATGTTGCTATTATGGGCTGCTGTTCTTCTCCTTACTTCCTTCTACCTGTATGACACACGGTTATCTGAAAATGAGATTTCTTACCACTTGTTGGTAAGAAGACAAGTTCTTTTGTTCCATTCAGTTGTTCTAAGTAGTGAGGTTCTCACAAAAATTTTACGTTGGCCAGGAAGATCTCTTTGACATTTCCAGACCTGTCCTTTGGCCCCTGAAGTCCCTCCTGTTTGCCCCTTAGCCATCTTTTGCTAGAGTTGGAGCTATCTTCCTTGGGCAGTACCACAAAGCTCAGACACTTTCTGCCTTTTTTGTCCTACTACTCCATCAATACTTTCCACAAGACTGAGACAGAAGAGCCAGCTCATCTACTAAATAAATGTCTGACAGTAGATATTAATATTTTAGTGTTCCTGCCTTTCCTATCTAGGTTACATGCACATTGTAACTAGGGAGCCTCTACAGATAGTTGAACCATAATGGGTAATTTTAATACTATACAAACCAATTGAAATTGAAGTTTAAATATGTTTTGTTCCTTGTTTTCAGAAAAGTGTGTTTGTTTATCATTAATTTATCAGACATTTTTTGGACACCTAATATCTATTAGACATTGTGCTAGACAGTAGAGATACAAAGATCAGAAAGAGTTGATAATTTTTTATCAGGAGTTTACTTTTCAGTGGACTAGGCAGACACACAGAAAAATTATTATGATATAATGAGGTAAGAAATTAGGGCAACAGGGGCAAAGTGGTTTTGGGGGTGTTAGGATGGATGCCTAACTGTCTTGGTGTGTTAAACATGGGTTCGCACAGTAGGAATGAATCTGTAAAAAAGAATAGAAGTCCCCCAGAAGATGGGGAAGAGGGAATATCCTGTACTAAAGCAAATTGCACTGGCAAATAAATCTTTTAGTACAGCTAGAGCAGGAATTGGCAAATTTTCTGTAAAAGGTCAGGTAGTAAATATTTGTTGACCATGTGATCTCTGTTGCAGTTAACTCAACTCTGCGATTGTAGCATGAAAGCAACCATAGGCAGAATGTAATGAATGGGTGTGGCTTGTTTCAATAAAACTTTATTTACCAGAACAAGCAACAGGCCAGTTTTGGCTTGCCGGCAGGGCTACAGTTTGCTGACTCCTAAACCAGAGCTTAAGGACAGAGATATGGATGGGAAGATAATCAGGGGCCAGATCATGATATGCCTGGCAAGTTCAGCTAAGAAATTTGGGTTAGTATTTTTCAAAGTGTGGAAAAAAAGAAGACACCTGCTGAATCAGACTCTTTGGGAATGGGGCCAGAATTTTAATTGTAATAGGCTCCCCAGTTGAGTGGTTCATACGCTTACTGAAGATTGAAAACAAAGACCATAGATATTGGGGAGTCATTGAAGGATTTTAAAGCAGAGATGACAATCCTAGATTTGAGTTTTCAAAGAAAAATGCTAATGGCTATCTGGAGAATGGATTAAGGAGGGTAAAGATGGAGGAACTGGTACAAGACTAGAGATAGTCCAATTAGGAAAGAACACGGATTTTGGCATATAACCAGAGTTCAGATCTCATTTCTGCCACTTTCAAGCTATTACGATTTTGGACAGATTATTTCATCTCTTTAGAACTGAATTTCCTTGCCTATAAATTGGGTGTGTTAATAAAACCTTACTGAGTTATTGTGAAAATTAAATGTACTATATATGTGAGCGCATATTGAAAGAACTTGATTCATAATGGGTTCCCAGTAACTGCCAGTCCTTTCTGACTCCTCACTAGTTTGGTTATATTGCACAGAAGAAAGGCCTGAAGATCATATTAAAGCCTATTATAATGTAGGCTGTGGTTGATATAGCAGCATAAAATCATTCAAGGGTGAAGAATGTGGACAGCAAAAGAGACAGAATCCTGGAAAACTCTGTAATGATCACAAAACTGAACTGAAAGGGAGAGGTTAGTGATCTAAAAGAACCAGAAAAGGGGGGGGGGGGTGGCTGTTGCTATGCCATCTATCTAAGGGAGAAGAGAATGTTAAAGAGGGGACTTAGCCTACAACATGAGCTGTTACAAAAAACGTTCAAGTACAGTAAGTAGTGAAAAAGTATCCACTGGACTTGGAAAATAGGAGATTGTTTATGAACCTAGCAAGAGAAGTTTCAGTGGATTGATAGGGCAGGAGCCAAAATGTAGGGGTTGAGAAAGAGACAGGCGGGAAAGAAGCAAAGACAGTTAAGGGTAGACCACTCTTGTGGAGTCAGTTCCTAACAGTTTCAGGCATTGCTAAATATGTATATGTAGTATTATATTTACCCTTAAGCACTATCCCCTGGAAGGGGGAGAAGCGTAGGGATTGGGAGAGGCAGGTGTTAACTCTCATAGAAGCCTACTTCATCTTGTTTCTCCTGTTGACTCGAAAAACTGGCAGAAAGGTTAGCAGCAGGAAGGTATGATTAAACTTTCTCTCTTTCTGAAGATCTGATAAACAGGAGAAAAAGTCTAACCCACAGCTGCGAAGGAAGTAATGGGAACCTTAACACCGAAATGAAAATGCAGCTACTTCGTTTTTTTCTTTAAAGTGGTAAAGAGCTGTGACCAGCGCACATTCATATCCGTCTTATTTTTCTTTAATCAACTGGAGATAACTTTTTACTTTATGTTTTTTATTTTTAAAGTGAAACAAGCCCTCCCGCTGTTTTCCTTTATAGCTGGGGCTGATGCTACCACTTTATGTAAATGCAATAATTCTCAGACTTAACAACTTGAAACTTGTATGAGTTGTCTTAAAAATTAGAGCTTTAGGATATAAATAAGTACAAAAAGAGTGGTAAAATAATAAGTTTTTAATTGGTTTTCAGATTTTGTGTCCCTTATAGGGGAGATATTTTAAAAACCACTTGTATAAATTGTTGGTAGGGATATCAACAAATCAGTTTTTAAATATTGCTAATTTTTATATTGTATTTATTCATTCAATTATCAGCCTTCTAAAATATGCCTGGTTCTGGGCTGGGTACAATGGGAACTGCAGAAGTAGAAAACAGAGCTTCTGTGCCTGAGGAGCTCACACTAGTGGAAGAGATAAAACGCAAATCTGTGAGGGCACTAAAAAGTCAATATACCATATAAACTCAGTGTGATTTTAACTGTATGTTCAAATGCCCGGATGGGGTTCCTAAGGAGATGGGCATGACCTGATTGGAGGCTGCCTGTTGGGAATTAGCAAAGAGAAGATTGGCTCGGTGAGAGGAAACCTAGATGCTGTGGGCTGAATGGTGGCCTCTGAAACATACATCCCGTGTCTTAATCCCTGGAAATGACGAGTGTCACTTTATATGATAAAAGTCAATAATAGTAGCTTATATAGCAAAATACAATGATTAAGTTAGGATTTGGAGAGGAAGGGTTTGTCCTAGATTTTGCGGGTGGGCCCTAAATCAAATGGCAAGTGCCCTCATACGAGTGAAGCAGAGGGAGGCTTGACAGACACCTGCGGAGGCAGCGTGACCACAGAGGTAGAGATTGGGTTCATGCGGCCCCAAATTAAGGAGCACTGACAGCCCCAGAACCTGGAAGAAGCTCAGGATGGATTCTCTCCGAGGGCCTCCAGAGGGAGTACAGCCCTGCCAAGCTTCTGGCCTCCAGAAGAGAAAGAATACCTTTCTGTTGTTTTAAGCCACCAAGTTGGTGGTAATTGTTACAGCAGCCACAGGAAATTGATATGCTGGATGTGGTGACCTAGTAGGCAGTGCTGAGCTGAAAGTTTTATCTTGAGCTGTAGAGTAACATGACCAAAGGGCCATTAAAGTTTATTCTTTCTATAATGATCAGGTATTACTTCTTAAAAATTTTTTATTGATTGATTTTGGAGAGAGAGGAAGGGAGAGAAAGACAGATGTCAATTTATTAGTATACTTACTTATGCATTCATTGATTGATTCTTGTATGTGCCCTGACCTGGGATTGAACCCACAACCTTGGCTCATCAGGACAGTGCTCTAACCAACTAAGCTACCTGGCCAAAACCTATATATCATCAATACTTTTTTGCAATGAAGAAAAATACACCAAAAATGCAGTGAAATAAAAATACAATAAGAATAACCTGAGAAGAAAGGTTCACTTGACGGCTGTTTGCTAGATCATTAAGTAAGGAACTGGGGGTAGTAAAGGGGAGATGGTGGAGAGACCCACTGGGAGCCTATTGTAATAATCTGTGAGCAGGGCCCTAATGTAGGTAGTAGGAATAGAGAGGAGGAACTAATTCAGAGATTTTATAAAGGAATAAATTGGCATGCTTTCAGTGAGTGGGCATGGAGGTCACAATAGTAGAAGAAAATTTCAAGGAAGCACAAAATGAAAAAGTTTGTTACCTAACCTCACCACTGCCTTCCATCAAGTGCCTAATGCCACAGTGAGTTGGATTAAATGAATGACTATATAGCATTAATATAGAAGTGCATATAAAACACCTGTCAGTTTTAGATAGAGCCTTTTCAGGGAATTATATATTCAAGTTAATGAGTAGAAAGAGGTCAGTGTGTGTGTGTGTGTGTGTGTGTGTGTGTGTGTGTGTGTGCACTACCAGCCATCCTGTAAACACACTGATACTACAATTTATAATGTTATTTATTTCATGTTGGCTGTGTTTCACAAGTCTAAATACATTCAAAGTAAGGCCCCTCCCTGTCTTATATTAATATTCCCAGAGTTTTAGTGTTTGGGCCATAGTGGGTGTTCAGTAGAAGGTCGTTGAATGAACGAGTTCATTTCCCGCTTTACCTGAAGATTAGGACAGCAGGATTTGCTTCGCCTGAAGTGGTCTGTATGAAACAGTCAGAGATGAGGCGGGTAACTCCAGGCCTTGTCCTCGGGGAGCCCCCCTCCCCTGCACACCCTGATTTAGCCCTGAATTTACATCGTTGTTCTTGGTTCCTAAGAAGAGAGAACTAAAATGATTCAAGGACCTTTGGGATAGTATTTAGAGTGGACACTGCAGGCTTCTAAAGAGCCTGCAGCTACAATCATGTCACTTCCTTCTGTGGAAGTTAAAGCCACCGACTGGGACGCCTATGCCCTTCACACTCGGGCCCGTGCCGGCTCTTCTGTCTTTCTCTCTAATGGTTAAATTTAAAATTATCAGGAACTTTCTCTCGGCTGAAACCAGTAGTTTTATCTTAATTCCTAGCCTTTTAAACACATAAATTAGAAACATGTAAAAATTAAAAAAAATAAAGATGAGGAAAAAAATCTTCCTCACAGAAGAAATAGGAGAGAGCAATGGGACAATGTGGTTATTCACTGAGTTTGTGAAAATTTTATGAAATGTAGGTAAGAATGATTTTTGGCCCAGAGATATTTAAGGAATTTGTGAGGTTGGTTTCAGTTTTAGTTTCTGGTTCCTTGTTTCTAATTAACTTCCCCTTATCCGTCCCCTAAACTTTATGGCTTATGAAATATATGAAGTTCAGTAAACTACTCTAGTTGGCAACTAGTAACCCTACATTTGTATAATACCTTTTTCTTTACAAAATGCTGTCACACATTATTACATTTAAAATTTACAATAATTCTGTAATATACTTGACTCTCTTGAAAGTTGGTACATTAATCAGGTTTTAGCTGGTGCTAAAAGCTAAAACTTGGGTCTGTTCCTGAGGAAAAGTTAAGCTGGAGAGGTGGTGGCTTTAAATGTAATTTTATAGGCGATGACATAAAATATAGGAACCCTGGATTCATTTACTGTGCCTTTTTAATTAAAAAACAAAGGAATAAAATAGTTCCAACTTAAATATTTTGCTCCCATGAAAACTAAACAAAGGGTTATAATGGTTGTTTGATTTTATGACTGTGCTTCTCAAAAAAACTCCTGCATTAATTAAAAGCAGCAATATATGAGGTATTGTAGTATAGCGTTGTGTCATGACTCATCTTACTACATAAAGAATAGATGTAATTGCCATTTATTTCACTATAGACATGAGTTTATACTGTAAATATATTGCTTTTTAAAAACTGTGGCAAAGTACTCTGGCCAGATAGCTTGGTTGGTCATTCCCATATGCAAAGGTTGTGGGTTCGATCCCCGGTCAGGGCACATACAGGAACAGATCAATGCTTCTGTCTCACTCTGTCTTTCCCTTCCTCTCTCTTTAAAATCAATAATTTTTTTAAATTAAAAATATATGAGTAAATAGATGAAAACTGTAGCAAAGCAAAGATGCTATGTTTTCATATGTAGGGTGATTTCATAATATTGTATTACAATTGGGCAATTGATGTGATAGAAGCATCATTTAAAATTATCCCATAGTAATATTTGGATCAGCTAGTCATCCTGGAATTGCTAATCAAATATTCGATCCTGAGGGAAAATTTCCTGAGATATGTATTTGACATTGGAATATAGACATGATGATTCAGAATAGAAAAGTTTTAAAAGAGCAGTTTTTGAAAAGCTGAAACTAATTTGGCAGTAGTTCTGAAGCAGCTAGCTTTTCAGATGGTGGAAAGGAAAGATTTTTTTTTCCCGTGGAGTATTCAATTTCATTTCAGAGCCCTCCTATAAAATGTTAAATGCAGTAGTTAGCCATCATGTTATGATACAGGGTGTAAATGTGGCTGATCTACATTTAAAGTGTGGTTTTCTTGACCTAACCATTATACTTAGTAATGGTCTGATCTTTATAGGGTACTGGGCATTGTTGGTGTATGATATTAATAGTGATTTCAGACAAACAAATCAGAGATTGTATATCCAAATGAATATTGATCCTTGGAGTTTTGTTACCTGGGATAGTTTTTACATTTATTCTAATGATTTGCCAGTGTTTGTGTTTTCCATCTTCTCTTTTTGATTGGTTTTTAAAACCTCAGCAATATTTCTTTATACAGAAGCCTTGATATTTTTATTTCCTGAGGATAATTTTCAGAAAGAACTGGACATCATTCACACCCTTGTCAGATAAACAAAGTGATAATCCAGTTGTTTGGGAATTTAAAGAAAAATGTATTGTTCTAAAATAACATGGCCTCGAAAGGCATATTGTATAGTGGCTTGTAAGAAATTGGCTCCTAAAGCGCTTTCCAAAACTGTTTGCTCATTGCCTGACTGGTGGTGGCACAGTGGATAGAGCACTGACCTGGAACACTGGGGTCCTAGGTTCAAAACCCCAAGGTCACCAGCTTGAGCGCAGGCTCATCTGGTTTGAGCATGGGGCTGCTGGTTTGAGCCCAAAGGTTGCTGGCTTGAATCCTAAGGCTGCCGGCTTCAGCAAAGGATCACTGGCTCGGCCTGAGCCCTCCCTCCCTCACCATCAAGGCACAAAAGAGAAGCAGTCAATGAACAACTAAAGTGATATGAGTTGGTGCTTCTCATAAATCTCTCCCTTCCTGTCTGTCTCTCTCTCTCTCTTAAGAGAAAAAAAAAAGCTTGTTCATTGGAATAAATGTACCCCCATTTCAAGATGACTGCTTTAAAGAAAATTTACTTGATATATGTAAAACATCTTTACCTCATAGTTAAAGCTTGTATAAGAATTTGGGGAGTTTCCAAACCTAAACAATGAAGATTAAATTGCTTTGCCAGTCACCAAAAAATTATGCCTATGCAGGTAAATGAATAACAGGTAGAAATCTCCTGAGACAATCTAGTATTTAATTATAGGCTTCGAAAAGCAGGAGAGAATTATCCTATTTCAGACTTCCTGTGTGTTCCTTTGGGCTCAACAAATTTGAAGAGGGAATTTATAGCCAAATTGCTTAGGATACATATTTGTTTTTATATATACATAACTTTACATACAAATTTTATATATATATTTTTTGAGAATGTTTTATATATTTTTTAATTTATTTATTTATTTATTTATTTATTTTTTACAGAGACAGAGAGTGAGTCAGAGAGAGGGATAGACAGGGACAGACAGGAACGGAGAGAGATGAGAAGCATCAATCATCAGTTCTTCATTGCACGTTGCGACACCTTAGTTGCTCATTGATTGCTTTCTCATATGTGCCTTGACCGCAGGCCTTCAGCAGACCGAGTAACCCCTTGCTGGAGCCAGCGACCTTGGGTTCAAGCTGGTGAGCTTTTGCTCAAACCAGATGAGCCCACGCTCAAGCTGGCGACCTCGGGGTCTTGAACCTGGGTCCTCTACATCCCAGTCTGATGCTCTATCCACTGCGCCACTGCCTGGTCAGGCCATATTTTATATTTTTTATAATTGTAAATATTTTTAAAATTGAATTTATTGGGGTGACACTGGTTAACATAATTACACAGGTGCCCAATTCTACAACACATCTTTATACACCGTATTGTGTGTTCACCCCCCAAGTCAAGTCTCCGTCCATCACCATTCATCCCCCTTATACCTTTCATGTCCCCCCCCAGCAGTCACCACATGTTGTCCTTGTCCACAGTTCTTTGTTTCTTTTTGTCCTTTTTTGCTCAATCCTTCCATTTATAAATCATTGAAAAATACATGTGGTAAAAGCTATTTATAATCATACCTGTCAGAGAAATCCTCATTGACATCCTTCTTTGTGTTATTTTATAATGTTAAGATCATATTGAACTTAAGTTTTGAATGTTGATTTCTTTTTACTTATTATTTTTTCAAGTCAATAAAAATGCAGTAATCTTTTAGTTTTTTATTATCCAGGTACATATGATTCATAAAGTTTACTGTTAAACTATTTAAAATTTATTGTTGAAGAAATAATGAAAATGTTTTTCTTCTCTCACATTGATTATATCAAAAGTATCAGAAAAAAAATTATGAAGCAAAGCCTCATAAGGCATTTGATGGGATTATGCTTTTTTAGTTCCATAGGCTTCATTGATGTATTAATTGTAAATGTTTCCCTTGCGAATATGCAGTGGTAGTCACCTTCCTAGACACAGAACTAAGAGGAAAAATTATTTCTTCTATTTCTTCCTGAAGGTGGTTGGAGGCAAAGTAAAGAAGCCCGGTAAACGTGGTCGGAAGCCAGCCAAGATTGACTTGAAGGCAAAACTTGAGAGGAGCCGGCAGAGTGCCAGGGAATGCCGGGCAAGAAAAAAACTGCGATATCAGTATTTGGAAGAGTTGGTGTCCAGTCGGGAAAGAGCCATATGTGCCCTCAGAGAGGAACTGGAAATGGTAAGAAAGTCAGTCAAATAAATGCACAAAAAAAAATCAACCTAGACCCTGTTCTGTTGGCTCAGTGGTAGAGCGTCGCCCAGCATGTGGATGTCCTGGGTTTGATTCCTGGTGAGGGAACACAGGAGAAGCTACAATTTGCTTCTCCACCCTTCCCCCTTCCTCTTCTCTCTCACTATCTCTCTTCCTCTCTGTAGCCATGGCTTGATTGGTTCCAGCGAGTTGGCCCCCAGTGCTAGAACCTCCCCCTCAGGCACTAAAAATAGCTTGGTTGCTATGCAACAGCCCTAAATAGGCAGAACATGCCAGTAGCAGGTTTGCCCGGTGGATCCCAGCAAGGGTGCATGATGCTGGGATCTGTCTCTCTATCTCCCTCCTTTCACTTAAAAAAAAATCAACATAAGCTTTGCAGTCAAGAAATATATATTAAAACATGAAGAAACCAATTTTCACCTATCCAGTTGACAAACGTGGCAAAGACTATCAGCCAGTATGTGGGCAAATAAGCTTTTTCATACACTACTGGTAGGAGTGGAACGTGCATGACTGTTTCACTGAGGGATTGTTTATAATAGAAAAAAAAAGGAAAATAACTCAAATGCGTAACAATGGGGGACTGGTTAAATAAATTATACTACATTCCTATGTTGGACTGCTTTGCAGCCAGTAAAAATCACAATGCACCTATATATTTATTGATATATAAAAAAACATTTAAAATATATTGCTAAGTAGAAAAAGCAGTATAACAATATATAATAATATGAATAGTATGATACCATTTATGTTTAAACATTTATTTGGCATGTTTCATTCTTTCATTAATTCCTTCAGATTTTGGGTAGTGGCAGTAGAAATGAAAATGAGAATAGGTAAAATAGAGTTGAAACCCCATTACTGTGAGCTCAGGGGAGGAGGTAACGAGTTGGAGAAGATAAATAATACTACCATGATCATTACAAAGTAGGACAGGAGGCCATGGTCGGTTGGCTCAGTGGTAGAGCGTCGACCTGGCGTGCAGGAGTCCCAGGTTCGATTCCCAGCCAGGGCACACAGGAGAAGCACCCATCTGCTTCTCCACCTCTCCCCCTCTCCTTCCTCTCTGTCTTTCTCTTCCCCTCCCGCAGCCAGGGCTCCATTGGAGCAAAGTTGGCCCCGGGCGCTGGGGGTGGCTCTATGGCCTCTGCCTCAGGCGCTAGAATGGCTCTGGTTGCAATAGAGCAACGCCCCAGATGGGCAGAGCATTGCCCCCTGGTGGGCATGCCAGGTGGATTCCGGTCGGACGCATGCGGGAGTCTGTCTGACTGCCTCCCAGTTTCCAACTTCAGAAAAATACAAAAAAAAACACCCCCAAAACAAAGTAGGACAGGCTACTTCTGCTGTTTAGAATGTAAGAAAAGAAGTTTGGGGCATAAGAAAGTTCAGATATACACTACTCAGTAGATTTATTTTTTCAGTTGAATTTGACTTATGCTATAAGTTACTTCTCGCCTTCTGCAATGTAAGCCATTTGAGGGTGTAATCTCTGGACAAATTAATCTTTGTATACCCCAAAGTCCACAGTACACACTGGTAGAAAGTAAATATTTAGTAAATGTTTATGAAACAAAGGAATTACAAAAGTATTTATTTTAGGAATAGAAATAATAATGTGACCATTAGCCAACAGAGATGAATTCTAACTAGTAGCATACTGTGTGAGACTTTTTTTTAACCAGAGGAGCAATACTCCAATATATCACCAGAAGATTCGGCAGTAGTTTCCGCCCTCTTGTGAAAGATGGCAAACTTCATCCATGTCCCAGGTGAGAAATAGGAAATCAATGGAGGGTGGGATTCCCAGCAGCCAACATGACCTCTAGGTATGGGCGTCTTATGTCTAACTTTTCCTAAACTCTGATAGTAAAATTTTACCTAAATATATTTTACATATTTCAGTACAAGCAGTGGTGCATGGCAATGGACCAAGGAAAAATCCCTTCTGAAATAAAGGCCCTACTCACTGGAGAAGAGCAGAGCAAATCTCAGCAGAACTCAAGCAGACACATGAAAGCTGGGAAAACAGACACTAATAGCAATTCCTGTGAGTATCATACGTGGAGAGTATATATATATGTACTGGAGTGTCTTAAGGCGGGATTTCTGTTGACCGCTTTCCTCTTTTTTTCTGTTTTTAAATAAAATGCTGGCATTGTTTATAATACACTAATAAGCAAGTGAAATGGTAGATTCTAAATATTGAAATGCATTTTACATGGAGGTCTTTAAAGAGCAACTGATACATTTATGGAAAATATTTTAAGTTGGGCTAGTCCATAAATGGGAGTGTGCCTTTCTAGTTATTGTTAATAATAATGCCTTTTATTATTTGTATTTTGACTTACAGCTCACAGAGTATTTTCACCTAAATTATCATAAGAATTTCCTCCACTAATTGTGTAAAGGAATTATACTTTATAGATAAAGAAATAGCAGAGGGGTAGATAAAGTGTGCAAGGTCCTCACCTAGTCCAGACTCTATCTTATATATTCATAGTAGCCCATTCCAGTAAAGACTTTTTTTTATTAAGGTAAAATTCACATAACATGAATTAACCATTTTAAATGAACAGTTCAGAGGCATTTGTTACATTTAAAATGTTGTACAACCACCACCTTTATCTAGTTGTAGAATATTTCATCACCCCATAAGAAAACCCTAAACTCATTAAGCAGTTACTCACTGTTACCCCCTCCCTCCAGCCCCTGACAACTATGAATCTGCTTTGTGTCTTTTTTTTTTTTTTTAGGTTTTTTGTTGGGTTTTTTTTGTATTTTTCTGAAGCTAGAAACGGGGAGAGACAGTCAGACTCCCGCATGCGCCCAACTGGGATCCACCTGGCACGCCCACCAGGGGCGACGCTCTGCCCACCATGGGGCGATGCTCTGCCCCTCCGGGGTGTCGCTCTGCCAAGACCAGAGCCACTCTAGCGCCTGGGGCAGAGGCCAAGGAGCCATCCCCAGCGCCCGGGCCATCTTTGCTCCAATGGAGCCTCGCTGCAGGAGGGGAAGAGAGAGACAGAGAGGAAGGAGGGGGGGGTGGAGAAGCAAATGGGCGCTTCTCCTATGTGCCCTGGCTGGGAATCGAACCCGGGTCCCCCGCACGCCAGGCCGACGCTCTACCGCTGAGCCAACTGGCCAGGGCCTGCTTTGTGTCTTTATGGTAAATATGGATTTACATAATATGGACATTTCTATAAATGGATCATACAGGATGTGACTTTATATGTCTGGCTTCTTTCACTTAGCATAATGTTTTCAGGCTTATCCACATTGTAGCATGGATCAGTACTTCATTCCATTTGATGGCTGCAAATATCCATTGTATATGGATATCATGACTTGTTTATCCATTGATAAGAGTTTTGTTTCTACCTTTTGGCTATTGTGAACAGTGCTGCTATGAACATGCATGTACAAGTGTGTGTTTGAGCAACTTTCCAATTCTTCTGGGTATACACTGTATACCTACACAAGTGGAATTGTGGGGTCATATGGTAATTCTATATTTAACTTTTGCAGGAACAAACTTTTCCAGAGGCTGAAATATTTTACATTCCCACCAGAAAAATATGAAGCTTCCCATTTCTCTACATCTTGTCAGCACTTTTTATTTTCCCTTTTCAAAAACTACTGTATTCCTGATATCCTGGGTTCGATTCCTGGCCAGGGCATGCAGGAGAAGCACCCATCTGCTTCTCCACCCTCCTCCATCTCCTTTCTATCTCTCTCTCTCTCTCTCTCTCTCTCTCTCTCTCTCTCTCTCTCTCTCTCCCCCTCCTGCAGCCAAGGCTCCACTGAAGCAAAGTTGGCCCGGGCGCTGAGGACGGCTCCATAGCCTCCACCTCAGGCCCTAGAATGGCTCTGGTTGCAACAGAGCAGCACCCCAGATGGGCAGAGCATCGCCCCCTGGTGGGCTTGCCGGGTGGATCCTGGTTGGGTGCATGTGGGAGTCTGTCTCTTTCTGCCTCCCAGCTTCTCACTTCAGAAAAATACAAAAAAAACGAACAAACCCTACCTTATTCCCCCATGTATAAGATATACCTTAATTTTGGGGCCTAAAATTTGAAAAGTATTACAAAAAGTTATTGAACTCAAGTTTTATGTATCATAAAATGCATACAACTCCTCATCACTGTCAAAACTCCCATCCATTAGCTTGTCCTCTGTGTCTGATGACGAATCACTGTCTTCAACAATGAGCTCAAAAACAAGCACAAAAAAGCAGGAAATGCAAGTAAAAAAAATCTACAACCACTGTATAAGGCGCACCCAGTTATTAGACCTGAAATTTTTCAGAAAAGGTGTGTCTTATACATGGGGAAATACAGTATAGCCTTCCTTCAGTGGTAGAGCATCAGCCTGGCATGTGGATGTCCCAGGCTCAATTCCCTGTCAGGGCATACAGGAGAAGTGATCATCTGGTTCTCCACCCCTCCCTCTCTCCCCTCTCTTTTTTTTCTCCCCCTCTCCCACAGCCATGACTCAGTTGGAACAAGTTAGCCCCAGGCTCCATGGCCTTGTCTCAGGCTCTAAAATAGCTTGGTTGCTGAGCAACAGAGAAATGGCCTCAGATGGGCAGAGCCTTGTCTCATAAGGGGTGGATCTCAGTTGGGGCACATGTGGGAGTCTGTCTCTCTGCCTTCCCATTTCTCACTTAAGAAAAATAAAAATAAGTAAAAATTAAAAAAAACCTCTAGTCTTCCTAGCTGTTGTGAAGCAGTGTCTGATTGTGGTTTTGATTTATATTTCTAAAGATTAATAATGTTGAGCATCTTTTCATGTGCTTCTTGGCCATGTTTCTATCTTCTTTGAAAAAGTGTCTCTTTATGTCCCTTGCCTATGTTTTAATTGAGTTTTTTTCATTTTGCTGTTGAGAGGTAAGAGTTCTTTATATATTCTGGATTCTAGACCTTTATCAAATATGTGATTTTTAGATATTTCTCCTATTCTGTAGGTTGTCTTTTCTCTTTCTTGATAATGTCCTTTGGTGCACAAAAAATTTTAATTTTAAGAATTCAGTTTATCTATTTTTCTTTTGTTGTTTTGTGTCTTGTGTGTCATATTCAACAATCCATTACCAAATCCAATGGCATAAAGATTTTTCCTTATGTTTTTTTTTCTAAGAGTTTTTTAGTTTTAGCTCTTATATTTAAGTCATTGATCCATTTTGGGTAAGAGTCCAGTTCTTGTGCACATGAATATTCAGTGCTGGTGTTGTTCCAGCACCATTTGTTCAGGAGACTGTACAGATCTCAGAATGAAGATACCAGGTCATCGATTTCTTCATCATTGTAATTGCTTTGGGAGCACCTGAAATAGCTATAAGGAAATGTTATAAACTTTCCTTTTAAAAAATGTTTATAAGCCTGACTGGTGGTGGCACAGTGGATTAAGCTTTGCCCTGAGACACTGAGGACCCAGGTTTGAAACCTTGAGGTCAACAGCTTGAGTGTGGGCTCATCTGGCCTGAGCATGGAGTTGCTGGCTTGAGCCCAAAGGTCTCTAGCTTGAAGCCCAAGGTGGCTGGCTTGAGCAAGGGGTCCCTGGCTCGACTGGAGCTCCCCGGTCAAAGCACATATGAGAAGGAATCAGTGAACAACTAAAGTGCCACAACTATGAACTGGTGCTTCTCATCTCTCTCCCTTCCTGTCTGTCTGTCTCTCTGTTAAAAATATATATATACAATTGAATGATTGGCTTTTTGATAACTTTTATTAGATGAGGTAACATTTGCTTAATCTAAATTGAATTAAGGTAAGAAAGGCAAATCAGCTCAGTTTTCTTTTAGTCTGTATTTAAAAATAACCTTCTTATACATACTCAACTTAAACATTTTTTCATGCGTTTTAAAAGAATAACTAAATTTCATTGACCTTAAAAAAAATTCTTATATTGGTAACTTTGATTTATCTTTCAGGGTGAAGATCATATAGAATGATGAGTCAGTGACTGAAGTCAACATCCTGATTTCTATGAAAAATGAAAGGGCAAGAGTGAGCCTCTGGGCTCCAGTGACTACCTACTGCTCCACAGTCATCTCTGTAAATCTGCAGTTTCCACCAAATGTGTTGTCATAGATCTTAAAGGATTTTGCTTTAACTTTTAACACTTAGAAAATTGACAGACATTCAGACCTGTTCCGGTTGGTGATGCCACCCATGGCATTTAACATGTTGCAATGCTTGAAAACACGGGAGTAGAAAAAAATGGGTAAAGATTGTATTTTTGCATCTGAACTCCATATTGCTTTCTTGGGTAATTTATATTCTTTCCATGTAATTGTGTGTGTATGTGTGTAGGTGTCACCGCCTTTCATGTTTTTGATTGCCCTACAAAGAGAAACCAAACAGGCTGATGACTGACTTAAGTTCTTAGCCTCAATGGACCTAATCTTACTTCTTTATATTTACTTGAGTAACGTCTACTTTCTGCATGAACCATGATTTCTCCTGTGAGCCATTCCAGCATAAGCTGTGAATATGTATTAACAAGTACACACATTTCTATTTTTATAGTCCACAGTGAGAGGCCTGTTCTAAACGACATACATTTCAACAGCACCCAGCAGGACAGCCCTCAAGATGGCCTCCATGTCAAACTTCTGTTGCTGTCTTCTCAAACTGCATTTATAAAAGTTGGCTGGGGCCTAATCCATACTTGGAGAACAATCAGTCAAATTTTATTTTTAAGCAAGAATTAACCTTTTAGGCACTTCAGCAGCACATGTCATCTTGACAACCCAGTGTATATGTATGTGTGTATGTGTTTCTATTGTGTCTCTATATTAGTCTGTGAGGAGGGCAGGAGTGAATGTTCACGTGTTTCCTTGTGTAGTCAACTAATATGGAATATTTTTCTAAAGACTATAGAATAAAAGTAGCTGCTGAGATCAAGTTTCTGCCCCAAGAGATCTGGAACAAAATGAGCAACAAATTGCTGGTGGGTCTAATGGCTGTAGCCGTACCCAGAACCCTGTTTCTTCCCCGAGAGGACTGTCCTTGTGAACGTGTTCTGAGCCAGAAGGAAGCACTGTGGTGTGCAGCTGGTGCAGGCCCACTGCGCCTCCACTCCGGAGCGGAACCCTGGGGCCAGCGCTGCGCGTGGCAGCACAGCTAGGGGTGCAGAAGGCAGAACAGTCCATTCCAGTTCCCATCGCCGTTGCCTTCACTGTCTTCCTGACACCGAGTGGAGTGACAGTTGAGGAGTCCAGTATGAGACACTCAAAAAGACCTAGGAATCTTCTGATTTCCCCTTTGAGACCTTCTCTTTTATCTTTCTCATAGTTAAATCAGGAGTTGTGTTCCCTGTTGCTGCTAAATTGTGACTGTCCTTGCCTCTAATGAAGCAAATATTTGGCTTCCAAACAAAATATGGTTTTGTTATGAAATGGCAGTTTAAGAGGAGGCATTATATCCTACACTGTCTGTGAGGTGGAACATGAGATGGACCACATAGTTTAAGACTACAGGTATTTCCCCCACCCCCTTCTCTTAGGCTATGCATTTGAATAAAGTGCCTCCCCTTAGCTGGAGTTCCTGAAGATCTCTTGGCTTAGGTTGCAAACTCAGATCTCTAGTCCATTCCTGTGTGACTACTGATATACCACTAGCCCAGACTGTTGGGTCTCTCTGTGTTTTGGTGGATGGGGGTGGGGATGTTAAGAGTATTTAATGTCTTTTTAGTATCACAAATATAAAGAATTGTTAATATTCAGGCCTTCAGAATTTGTTTTTTCTTTTGTTTATATATAACACATTAGCATTAAAGAATTTTAATTTAGTTGTAAAAACAAAATTTTATATTTAAAAAGAAAGTGAAATTACAGATGCATAAGAGCAAAAGTTTAATATACCAAAGACACTGTGTTGTTGCTTGATGTACTTAATGTCAATATTTGGGGCAATTTTTAAGGTTTTACCCCCAAAATGCATTAATAATAGCTCTGTACAATATTTAAAATAACAAAAGTGAAAACATCTTTATACCGTATTATCACAAACTGTTCTAAAGACAGCAAACTTGTGCTCAGTTGTTTTTCCTTTGCTTTAGAATAAACTACCAGTAATCCTAAACCAGTCTAAAATGTATTGTTCATAGATCGAATCTAAGCATTTATACTTGCAGAAATGTTTTGCAGTGAGTGAGGCCTTGGACTAAGGAGAGACTAGAGTTTATTTTCAAATTGTATGACTGGCTTCCAATAACCCTCTATCAGTAGACTTGCTGGGAAAATACCAGATATTAAGAACTAGATTTAATTCTTTCATAGAAGCATGAAACCGTTTTTTGGTAACTTTCCATGACTAGCATAAACCAAGTAACCCAAAGAGCACGGGAGATGATAATGAAGTCTAGTATACAATGCAAGGCAGGCAGGACCCATAACTTAATGTTTTTTTTTCTTTTTATCAGGGAAAATCAACACTAATAATACACTCTAGGGAAGTAGCATCTATTTAGAGGCTTTAACATTACAGCAAACCAAAAGGTTAAGCTTCAGACGACCAAACTTACAACAGGATATTTTGCTGCATTTTGGCATTACACTGTAACTTGTAGTATATAACCATCTGAGGACTCTTAGTACTAACTCGGCACAACTAACTCCTCTTTCCCCTCCATACTGTTGGGAGAAATAATTTTTTTCTCACCATAAATGTCTCAACTTTATACAAGTAGTCAGAGTGAAAGGTATAAAACAAGGTTACAACATAACTCATCATTTTGTGTGTTTTTTTTCTTTATGACATATACAAGTATATATTTTTTGGTGCTGTATACTGTTTAATTTAGCAAGCTTATGTGCCTATAAAATTGATTTTTAAATAAGAATAGTATAGGACTTTATAGCTATTAATTTTATTATCAAAATATCTAAGGTACTCAATCCATTTTAATAATTAAAATTTTTCTAAATATCTTGAAGAATTCTTTGTGAACACTAGACTCAAGACTACAGTAAATCCAAACAGCATACCTTCGACCTGGGTTTTAAAGCATTTCACCTCAGTAACCTATCCTCAACTTGCTACTTCCTCCAGTGCTTTCTTCATTTACTTACACAGTTGTCAGAATTTTACATTCGACTTTCTCTTCCAAGGTTCTATGAGATAACTTTGTAAACATGCATTAACAACATTTTAAACTGAGACTAATGCCTAGAGTCACATTTCTTGTTAAAATTTTAACTTTAAAGATTTGTAACTCTGGAGCATTAACCTTACACTATCTAAAAAATGGGCCATGTCCCAGATATTCCCATAAATCTTAAAACCCAAAAGAGGAATTCAAATTTTTAAAATGTCCCTAATGAAGAAAAATCAACTGCACTTATTCCATCAACACTATTAAAGGATAAGTGCCAGCAACAGAGGACCTATACATATTTGTGAAGACCAAGACTTACCATGGCAAACAATAACACATGGGCAGAGGAGATGAGATCCTAAACACCACTATCATAAAAATAATCAATTCTGCCTTTTGTCTTCTTTCTGCTGCATAAGGAACCAAAGAAGTCAAATAGGGAATTGTTCTGTCTGGTTCAACAAAAAAATCTTTAAGAATAGATAGGTATATTCCTTGTTGTTCTTTCAGGGCATTATTTATACAGCTTAAAAAAAAACTTCAAAAATAAAAATAAGAGTAGTTAGCCTTGTGAATATTCTTGAATTTCTCTTCAAGCAATTTAACTTTTTTAACAGCGTCATCACTCAAAAGTCCCTTTAACATGGGCTTTATCCCACAGTTACAAAGCAGCTTCCTCCTTTGTTGAATGTGAGAGTGGTTCTTTGTTCCTTCAGGATCCCAAAGCCATTCAAAGTCATTCCTGTTTTCCAGCACTATATATGGCATATTGTAGGGGAACACCTTTAGGAACTTTCTTTACATCAGATTGCTCCCGTTTTGTCAAGAATGAGGGTACAGCAGTATGAGTTAATTTGGTTTCTGAGTTACTGAGCACTGCACTTTTCCAGGGTATCAATAGATAGTCAAAATTCCTCCATTTGCCTGACCTGTGGTGGCGCAGTGGATAATGCGTCGACCTGGAAATGCTGAGGTCACTGGTTCGAAACCCTGGGCTTGTCTGGTCAAGGCACATATGGGAGTTGATGCTTCCAGCTCCTCCCCCCTTCTATCTCTCTCTCTCTCTCTCTCTCCCTCTCTCTCTCCTCTCTAAAAATGAATAAAGAAAAAGAGAAAAGAAAAAAAATTCCTCCATTTGTGATGGAAGTTGGCCATTGATGCATTCTCTTTGCTACTACATTGTCTAGCAGTTGTTTTGTGTTCAACTGGGCCTGTGAATTTTCAGACCTCTTCTGAAAAGAAAAGTTGCCTGATGAGTGTCTTTCTGATGAGTTAATTTATTTCCATTTTGGGTATAATTGGTTGAAATACTATATTTTCTATTTAGCTGGTTAGGTCTCTTGAGAACTGCAGTTGGTTTTCTCTGCACTTCATTTTGTCTCAGAACATTTGAGGCAAAGAGACAGACTCCCGCATGCACCCCAACCAAGATCCACCCGGCAAGCCCCCTATGGGGGATGCTCTGCCCATCTGGGGCTACTTCTCCCTTGCTCAGCAACCAAGATATTTTATAGCACCTGAGGTGAGGCCATGGGAGCTACTTTAGTGCCTGAGGTGAGGCCATGGAGCCATCCTCAGCGCCTGGGGCCAACTTGCTCCAACAGAGCCATGGCTGCGGGAAAAGAGAGAGAAGGGAGAGGGGGAAAGGTGGAGAAGTCAATGGTCACTTTTCCTGTGTGCCCTGACCAGGAATCAAACCCAGGACATCCACACACTGGGCAGACACTCTACCACTGAGCCAACCAGCCAGGGCCTTGTGTTTTTGGTGCTGGAAAATATCATTCTATATTTTTGTCACTTAGAGGTGGTTGATTCATAGACTAATTCCTTTTCGAATTCCAGTTGTTTTCCTAGCTGCAAGGCCAGCAGTAACTCCATAAGGACATGTCTTTCCAGACATCATTCTTCCTCTGTGGCTCAGGTTAGTTTTTACCAAAACCAGAATTCTGTGGGATTCCCTATTGTACTCCCATCCAGAATTGCCAGGTACCACTTTGCTGAAGTCTTCTATTTAGTCATGGAAAATTCTCCTTTCCTTACTTTCAATTCAATTTGATGATATCATCCAGAGACATAACAATTTTGTTGAGGTTTTAATTATTGCGGGGTGGCAGTGACAGGGTTGCCATGGCTCCGTCTAGCCGAGAACCAAATTGGTTCATGGCTGGAAACGCTGCACTAGACCACTCAGTTGAGAAGGCTAGAATCTGAGGCCTGCCACCTTCCACTCACCCTCACAGACTCAGAATTTACAGGTGTTTTAAATATAGTGTTCAGATTGTAATGGGTCTCTTTTGCCATCTGGTCTACTAAAATGTATACTTTTTTTTTTGGCAAAACAACCCAAGATGTACTCTATGTTACTTTGTTCAGTACCTTTGAATTCCCCAGACAATTTGTTTTCAAAGCAAACATTCCAAAATGAATGTGACTCTTCAATGGACTCTCTCCACTGTGCTTGAAGTCTTTCTTCTCTGGTTGTAATTTTTCTTTTTCTTTCTATTTTTTTTATTTAATCTAGAATAGAAGCAGGGAGGCAGAGAGACATACTCTCATATGAAACCCCACTGGGACCCACCTGACAAGCCCCCTACCAGGTGATGCTCTGCCCTCTGGGGCCGTTGCTCTGTTGCTCGGCAACTGAGCTATTTTAGCACCTGAGGTGAGGCCATGGAGCCGTCCTCAGCACCCGGGGTCAACTTGCTCCAACCAAGCCATGGTTGTGGGAAGGTAAGAGAGAGAGAGAGAAGGGAGAAGGGGAGAAGTGAAGAAGTGGATGGTCACTTATCCTGTGTGCCCTGACTGGAATCGAACCCAGGACATCCACATGTCAGGCCAATGCTCTACCACTGAGCCAACTAACCAAGGCCTTCTCTGGTTGTAATTTTAAATTACAGGGTCATTTATCTGGACTATCCGACCCCCCCTCCCCACCAGTATCTTTATAAGAGCAGTGACTTTTTTCCTTGGGTCAGATAGAAGATGTATAATTTTGGGTTAAAAAAATGACAATTTATTCCAGTTTATTCTTAAACCTATCTATATGGTATTTTGGAGTAGATAAAAAAAATGAAGAGAAAGTTCCATGGTTTTTGTTTGTTTTGTTTTGTTTTGTAACAGAGACAGAGACAGGGACATATAGGAACAGACCTACCTGAAGGGAAAGAGATGAGAAGCATCAGTTCTTTGTTGCGGCTCCTTAGTTGTTTTGACTGGGGGTGGGGTGGGGACTACAGCAGAGCGAGTGACCCCGTGCTCAACCCAGCGACCTTGGGCTCAAGCCAGCAACCTTGGGCTCAAGCCATTGACCTTGGGCTTCAAGCCAGCAATCTTTGGGCTCAAGCCAGTGATCATGGGGTCATGTCCATGATCCTACACTCAAGCCAGCATGACCAGCAACCTCAGGGTTTTGAACCTGAGTACTCTGCATCCCAGTCCAATACTCTATTCACTGCGCCACCGCTTGGTCAGGCAGTTCCTTGGTTTTAAAAAGGAATGTTTTGATTGCTTTGGGAATTGTGATTGTTGCACACTTTGGCCACTTGAAACACGTTAGTAAATGTCACTGATTTAAACAGCTGGAGTGTTTCTTTCAGAATTTCAGTTAAGGAGAAGCACATTTACATCCTAGCATCTCTCACTACCTGTGGTGACAGGCTGAGAGAGAACAGGAGAGAGTGAGAAACAGTGAGCTCAGTCTCTCTGGGTCCAGGCTGTTCTCCTTGCTCTCTGAGTAACATAGTAATGCTTTCTTTATCTTTTTTACCCAAAGAAAGGAAGGTAAAGGGGGAAATGTGTTTGTCTATTTAGACCAGTCATAATCTGTCATTAACTTAGCACAGACCTGTCATGCATCAGAGCAATGGAATATAATAAAGAATAAGTTTGGCCAGGTCAGGTTTTAGGATATGGTTGAAGTTCTTAAATTTTTTTTGTTTGTTTTATTTAAAATCTTGCTATTGTATTTAAATCTCATTGCAGCAAATTTTTGTCACAGTTTACCAGCTAACTGGCAGTATTTATCACCTTTACCATATAGCATTTTCTTTTATCATATTTGAATTATGATAGACTTTGATTTGGCTAATTACAAAAAGTATAGGTTTAAACTGGACTTGCCTTTAGTTACAATAAGAGGAAACATAAATGTTATATTTCACAAGAAGTCAGTTGCTTATTATCATTAATATATTTAGTTTAAGGGAGAGGAAAATAACTGTTAAACCACCTGGTATTTTGGGGGCATTGAAGGGATTTTTCTTTCTCTCAGAGCATTGTACAATTATAATTTTATGAAAAATAAAATATTGGCCCTGGCCAGTTGGCTCAGTGGTAGAGCATTGGCCTGGCGTGTGGATGTCCCAGATTTGATTCCTGGTCTGGGCACACAGGAGAAGCACCCATCTGCTTCTCCACTCCTCCCCATCTCGCTTCTTACTCTCTTTTCTCCTCCTGCAGCCATGGCTCGATTGGAATGAGTTGGCTCTGGGCACTGAGGATGGCTCCATAGCCTCCGCCTCAGGTGCTAAGAAGAGTTTGGTTGCTGAACAATGGAGTAATGCCTTAGATGGGCAGAGCATCGCCCCCTAGGGGGCTTGCTGGTGGATACTGGTTGGGACACATGCAGGAGTCTGTTTCTGCCTCCTCTCCTGTCACTGAGTAAAAAATATTTTCACAAGAGACATCTCAAATTGTTTCACAAGATGTGGATTATAAAACAAAAAAGTAACAAACTAACAAAACAAAAACAAACATAGATACAACAGAATGGTGGTTACCAGAGGAAGGGGGATGGGAGGAAGGTGAACTGGATATAAGTGCTCAAATATATGGTAATGGAAGGAAACTAGACCTTTTATGGTGAGTACACAGATATCAAATTATAATGTTGTACACCAGAGGTTGGGTGATGAATGCCTGTTCATCCATTCTGCTGACAACCTTAGTTGCCATAGGACAGCATCTCAGTTTCACCTTCAACAAGCTGTAAAAGCTCATATAAACAAACAAGAGAAAACAGAGACAGTTGCTATTCTAGATCTCTACCTACTCCATTAAATCATACTGAGTTCTAATGTGTGGGTCTTTTCAGTTGTAGGTTATTTAAACGACAAAACCAATAATTTCTAAATATAAGCAGTATTTTCTCCCTTTGACTTCCAAACAGTATAGACTCATATGTCTTCCCTTAAATAAATAAATAGCCATAAACCATCCTATTAGTTTAAATTTTTCATCAAAACAAATTTAAAAGTTTCTTACAGTATTTGTGTTCATAAGTTTGAGCCTTTGGGTTTTCAGTGTTTCTTTCCTTTTCCATTCCAACTACCAAATAGCGTTTTTTTTTAGCACCTTGACTTCATCTAGATTTGTTTCTAGTTAGTATAATTCACTTATGGTTTAGCTGAAAATATACAACTGTTACATATTTTAGCAACATAGTTGCCTACAATTAACTATGACCAAGAGCAGCTTAAGTCCCATATCACTGGTGTTTATGTTCTACTAGAAAGAATAGTTAAATTAACAGTCAAAATTGGTTTTCCCTATCAGTTCTCTCTATTGCTTAAGTGGAAATCCCAACAGAAGAGTGATAATAAAAGTTTAAATTCTCAGGTATTCTGATTTTAGACCATGCCTTCTTAAGAAATATTTCAAGGGGGAAAAATTCCTTTTGGAGTGAATGGTGAATTGATACTCTACCACCTACCTCCCTTCCACTTAAGTTCTACCTTGAGTTTACAATATCTTTGCAGAACTTTTTTTTAAAAAAGGATACTCTTTTATGGATTCTTGCTGTATTGGCCAAGAGTTTGCTTAAAGGCTTTAATCACTGTAAAAAAAAAAAAAAAAAAGAAGACTGGATGGAGAGGATGTAGCGCATGTACACCGTGGTGTACTGTTCAGCCATAAGAAATGATGACATCGGGTCATTTACAACAAAATGGTGGGATCTTGATAACATTGTAGGAGTGAGGTGAGTGGGTCGAAAAAAACCGGGAACTGCAGGATTCCATACATTGGTGGGACATAAGGATGAGACTACGAGACATGGACGAGAGTGTGGTGGTTACGGGAGGGGGGGGAGGGAAGAAAGGAGAGGGGGAGGGGGAGGAGGAGGGGCACAAAGAAAACTAGATAGAAGGTGACAGAGGACAATCTGACTTTGGGTGATGGGTATGCAACATAATTGAATGACAAGATAACCTGGACATGTTTTCTTTGAATATATGTACCCTGATTTATTGATGTCACCCCATTAAAATTAATAAAAATTTATTTATAAAAAAAAGGAAAAAAATAAGCTAAATGAAAACAATGACACAGTTCAATGTCACGAACCAGCGTGACTAGTAATTCCAGGTCCCGAGTGGGAACAGCATGGAATTAAGAAAATACACTTAAAGAATTAAAGAATACATTTGGGAGGGCTCTACAATTGCTACTGGCAAGAAGAAAGCTTGCCAAAAACCACATCTTGCTTTATTTATAGGGCAAAGTGAGCCATTAGCAAATCAATGAGATTTCTGATAATGTTTCCAAGACAACCTAAGAATTTTACCAAGTGCTTAAAACCTCCATCATACTTAACATCTTAACTTTACACAAAACAGGATAGAAGAAACTTGCTTCCAGCCTTTCCAGGGGACATGGGGGGTAGAAGGAGTAAAAACAATCCAGCACCACAGCTTAACAACTTAATCAGGCAAGTGAGGTGGGGGTTGACTTACAGTTTACAGCCAATTCCCCACACCTCTGTCCCCCCAAAATCTAAACTCCAAAAACCCTGTTCGTTTTTCGGTCCCTGACAGTTCAAAAGCAGTATTAAAAACCTGTTTCTACGAGAGTTAGCACATGGCAATACATGCCGAGAAACTTGGAGGAAGATGGACGAATTCACTGGGTTAGCAATAACTAAATTGAAATAACAATAGATGATCTTTCTTGAAGGATTCCCAGGTATTCGATAAGGCACTAAACGATTTCTATGGATTTGGGCTTGTTTTATCACTACAACAATCCTCTAAAAGTGGTATGCATGTCCACTAGGCTATGGTTCCTAGTTATTTAATCAAACACTAACACAGGTGTTGTCCTTAAGATATTTTGTAGAGCCTGATCTGTGGTGGTAGTGCAGGAGATCAAGTGTCGACTTGGAATGCTGAGGTTGCCAGTTCAAAACCTTAGGCTGGTCAAGGCACATATGGGCAGGCAGCAACTACTGCAAGTTGATGCATCCCACTTCTTCCCTCTCTTTCTCTCTCTCTCTTTATATATATAGAGAGATGTTAACATCTACAATCAGTTGACTTTATGTAATAAAGAGATTATTTTGGATAATATGGGTGGGCCTTATTTATTTATGTATTTATTTTGCATTTTTCTGAAGCTGGAAACACGGAGGCAGTCAGACAGACTCCCGCATGCACCCGACCGGGATCCACCCGGCATGCCCACTAGGGGGTGATGCTCTGCCCATCTTGGGGCGTTGCTCTTTTGCAATCAGAGCCATTCTAGCGCCTGAGGCAGAGGCCACAAAGTCATCCCCAGCGCCCAGGCCATCTTTGCTCCAATGGAGCCTTGGCTGCGGGAGGGGAAGAGAGAGACAGAGAGAAAGGAGAGGGGGAGGGGTGGAGAAGCAGATGGGCGCTTCTCCTGTGTGCCCTGGCCGGGAATCGAACCCCGGACTCCTGCATGCCAGGCCGACGCTCTACCGCTGAGCCAACTGGCCAGGGCCTTGGGTGGGCCTTATTTAATTCGTTGAAGTCCTTAAGAGCAAAATGAGGTTTCCCAGAGAAGAAGAAATTCTGTCTGCTGGCCTCCCTATAGATTTCAAGCTAACCAACTCCCTCAATTGCATGAGCCAATTTCTTAATATATTATTATCTGTCCATCACCTAACTGTTCTGTTGGTCCTGTTTCGCTGGAAAACCCTAATACAGGTGGGCAGTGTTATTTTCTCTATTTTAAAAATGAAAAAGCTGGGGTTTGAGAATACTTTGCTGCATTAAACAGTTGGTAGGCAGATCCTGAACTTCAACACCTAAATTGATTCTAGAGCCCTTGAAAGCAACCATCATTCTATCAATATTTTGAGAAAAACATTTTCCTGGCTGAATGTATCATTGGAGTTTGTGCCTAATTTTTAAAGGATCCATCAGATAGCCCAGAAATTTAAATGAATCTAGACTGAGGGACAGAGTATAAATCCATTCTTTTCAGCCATTGTGCTGCCTACCCTCTCTGCCATATAACTCTTCACATCTACTTTTATACGGTCAAGGTGTCTGTCCTGTGGTCTTATCTAACAGAATATCACCTTCTCAAAGAGATTGTCCTTTGGATGATAGAGCAGGGAAGCAGAATAGAGAGAATCTATTCAAAATAGCTTAAAGGAATTTTAGTCTCCCATATCTAGCTGTTGTGGGCAAACACCTGGATCTGCTTTATCGACTGTCTGCCTGCTGAAAACCAGATTGTTTTCAAACTTCCAGACCTACATCGTAATCCCAAAACCAGATACACTGGCTTGTCACTGAAGAGCCTCGCACTTGTTGGGGGACTATTTTCCTGCAGAACTGAAATCACACAGTCTACAAATTACAGGTAAACCCTAATTGTATAGGGTTTCTAGAGAAAGCAACACATACCTTTAACGAGGCTTCTTTTGAGAAAGAATACAGAGCTTTTGAACAAAAGTGTGTTCAGTTGAGCAAAAATTTCAGAATGACCCAAATTGTGAGAGCTCAAAAAATTAAAGAGGGTGTGAGGAAATGAAATAAATGCACCTAAAATAAATTTAACTGCCTACTTGCCAGGAGCAAAGAAACATTTACTTTTAGGGAAAGTCTAGATTACACTACTAAGGAAAGGTCCATGAATTCTCGGAGTCAAATGATAAAAGGAGCAGAAAAGAGAGAGAGGCCCTTCTAAGTGTGGGTGAAACTACTGCCAGTTTGGTGGGCTGTTGGGGTATTTTGAAACAGATACCATTTGTAAAATGGGTTTAAAATAATATTTTGACTAGCGATTTCACGTCTGTAAAGGCATTGTTTTGGAGTTTCCTCCAATGTTTAGATGCTTTGTGTTTTGAACACACTGATTGGCTAATCTACAGCTGCTTCTGGGGGTTCTCAACAATTTTCGCTGTCTTATTGCTATGAGATGCGGGCTTCTCTGAAATCGCCCAAGTGACAGGCACGGTGAAGAGGTGGCGGGCTCTGCCTCCTAGCCACAGTGCCATCAAGCGGCCAGTCTGCAAAACAACTTGACAGAGTTGCCTTGCATTTCCAGTAATGACAGCACCGTAAAGTCGCTTCAGTTCCAGGTGAATTAGCAGGTTAACTAGACAGTGGGGAATTGTTTATTGTCTTCATATTCTTCCAGACACAGTAAGGATTTTTTTCTCCAATATGAATCATGCCATGGCAAGCAGAATGGTGAAAAAGATACTGGACTGGTATTAGAAGGCATTTTAGTGTACCCCTAATTTGACCTTTTGGGTCTTAATTTCCTTTTCTAAACAATAAGGGGCTTGAGCTGGGGTCTCTCAACATCCCATCTAATCGAAAAATCTCTAATTCTTTGTTTCTTTAACATGTGGTTCTTACAGAGGGGTGGAACTTCAGCGCTGACCCTAGTCAAGTAACTCCAACAGATCTTGGTTATACGGCTCTGAAGCAGTACATTTGAGCCAGCAGCAGCAAAGCTCTGGAGGTACAGGGAAGGGTTCTGCCTGCCAGGAGAAGCAAAACTTCCAACCTTATCTGGCAAATGACTGCTCCCAATGGTTGGTGGGTAGAAGTGTCCTTTCTGAGCCAGAACTCTGGCCAAGGCAGTCAGCCGCAGGCATCCTGGGTAAACCTGTGACAGCAGGTCCCTAGGGAAGCGCATCTGAGCAGGGTGTGCAGGCTGGTTACACGAATGCTTTAACTGAAGATTAGAAAGGGAGAAATTAAAATTCCACCTCAAAGGGTGCATCCTTACCCCTTCCTCTGAGTCTATGGGAACCTGGAGCCAGGTAAGAGAATTGCCTCTACTCTGAACTCTACCCCATTGTCACCTTTCCTGAACTGCTGTTTGGAGACATGAATCCAGATTCATGGTGCACATCAGTGTACCTGCTACAGAGACTGGAACAACTCTCTTATTCTCTCCAAAAGCCTGCCTCCCTGTGACTTGCCTCGTTCTTTCCAGGTAAATGTGATCTGGTGAATATTCTTATGTTGCTGAGACGTATGCAACTGTTCATCAGTCTGGGCACTATATCTGATTTTCTTCAATTTCAGGTTCAAGTGAGATAATAGGAATGCTAAGTATTAAACGAAACTAAAATATAGTGAATTATCAACATACTGAGAGGGTATAGCTGAATTTTCATAAGTCATGAGATTTTTAGGGCTCTCTCGATTATAACTTGATTAATGCTCTTAATTTGTCATTATTTGGTGGCGTGGGGCAGCTGTGTTAGGCTTGCTCACTAGTTGACCGGCAGCAAGTAATCTGTCTGATTAGTGCATGAGCACGGGGCAGTGCCATGTGTGTGTGGCCTATGTAAGGTTATGTATGGGTGCTTGCGCTCTGGTGATGCGGACAGCAAATTGCCCGCCAGCCACTGTGGGGGCCATTGTTCTGTTCCTTTGCCTGAGAAGTGGTTTCCCCTTGCCTGTGAGCTCCTCAGTTGTTGTGAGATTCTATTAAACGGAATGACCTTTCCGGTTTTGCAGTTTCTCTACTGTCTGTCCGAATCCAGTGTGGACCTGCCTGGCCTTGGCCACAGGCATTCCAGGTAGCATTTAAAACAATAGTACTTTCTATAACATGTGTTTTTATGAGATGGTCTCATTGAATTTCCACTTACTGGGGTAAACTCATAGAACATTAAAGACAGAATAGATCTTAGAAATCTTCTAGTTTCTTTTAAACTGACACCTAAAACATACATAAAACTAAATTAAAATGAATTAACATTTTACAATCTACTTTAAAAAGTAATTTTCAATTTAAAAGGGCAGAAAATAAAATTACTTATATTTTTCTTTTTAAAACAAGCTTGAGGCCTGACCTGTGGTGGCGCAGTGGATCAAGCGTCGACCTGGAACACTGAGGTCGCCGGTTCAAAACCCTGGGCTTGCCCGGTCAAGGCACATATGGGAGTTGACGCTTCCTGCTCCTCCCCCCTCCTCTCTCTCTCTCTCTTCTCTAACATGAATAAATAAATAAAAATAATTAAAAAAAAAAAAAAATAAAACAAGCTTGAACTATAGAATTCAAGAGCCAAGTGACATAAACATTGGGCTCATTTTGTCAGTTTTAGAGTGCTATTAGCTAATGGGATGTTAAAATATGAGAAAGAAAAGGAAGAAAAATATGAGATATTACTTTTGTCTTTTGAAGGTGCTGATTGCAGGAAGCACCCCCATGCACAAACATCAGCTCTGTAGATGATTGCAGATGATATGCTTTATTGTTGTTCCTTGCCCCAAATATCAAACCCAGTGTTGTGTTTCCCTGAGTCTGTGAGGTGGAAATGTACAGTGTTCTTTCTGTATCTCAGACATTCAGCTCTACAAATCCAGGGACCTATCCACAGCCAAGAAAAAGGTAAGGGCCAGCAAACTAAATTTCATCTAGACTCTCCTTTGAAGAATAGTAAGGTTCTCCCTGACCAGTAGGTGGCACAGTAGATAGAGCATCGGCCTGGGATGCTGAAGACCCAGGTTTGAAACCCCAGGGTTGCCAGCTTGTGCGCAAGCTCATCTAGCTTGAATGTGGGTGCACTAGCTTGAGCACGGGGTCGCTGGCTTGAGTGTGGGATCATAGACATGACCCCATGGTCGCTGGCTTGAGTGTGGGATCATAGACATGACCCCATGGTCGCTGGCTTGAGTGTGGGATCACAGACATGACCCCATGGTCGCTGGCTTGAAGCCAGCATGGCTTGAGTCCAAGGTCGCTGGCTTGAGCAAGGGGTCACTAGCTCTGCGGAAGCCTCCCAGTCAAGGCACATACGAGAAAGCAATCAGTGAACAACTAAGATGAGAACAATGAAGAATTGATGCTTCTCCTTTCTTTCCCTTCCTGTCTGTCTGTCCCTCTCTCTCTCGCTAAAAAAAAAAAAAGAAAAAAAGGAATGGCAAGGTTCTCTTAGACATTAGACTTCCCCCAAAGCAGCAGCCAGGAAGCCTACTGAGGCCTGGATGGGTTGGGCCACTCACGTCTCTAGAGACACTTGTGTAGTGTCAAGGAAAGAGCAATAGACTTAGAAGAGCTGCGTGTGAGTACCAGCCGTCACATGGCAGCTAGGGCATGCCACCTACCTTTGAGTTCCAGGGTCCTCAACTATAAAACAGAGATAAGTACATCGCAGAATTCTTGAGAGGATAAAATGAGATAGTGTGGATAAATCACTGAACAACTGGAATTATTATTTGCAGCTCTTGTTAACTGGAGTGTGAAAATGCATACTGGTCTTGTCTGTAAGCCCTTTATTGTTTTAATAAGAACACTTTAAAACTGTGCTGGTCCTAGATTAGAAATAATGGAGACATGCCCACTAGAGAAGAAAATCCAGTTATCACAGGCAAAGAAGAGTTTGAGGCTGGCGAGGGTATGATGATGTATGCTGGAGAGAGGTGCGGGGGAGGCGGCACTGGATGGAGAGATGGCCTCATGGCTGAGGCTCTAGGAGAAGGGTGCTCCTTGCCCTTGTCATCCTACTGCATAGTGTTAGAGCCGGGCAGCCAGAGGGCAGAGCACAGAAAAATGCCATGTCATCTTTCCATTGGCATTTTCTGGGCTTGCCTAGCAATAGCACCTCCCATTTGCTTGAGTTGAACTCAGAGAAGGAAAGTAAACGTCCTGGATACAGACAGCCTAGATAGGACACAGGTGTGAAGAAAACATCCCATTGACTTCAAATTTTTCAAGCCATCACCAGCTGTTAGTTAAGGAAAAATGAAAATGAGAGAGAGGGATTAGGCAACCGTGAGCTTTCTTTCCCTAAGAATCCTGATTAAAATTCAATCACAGAAGACTGTCCAGTGTATCTGAGTTCCAGTGTACTTCCAACACTGGATACGGAGTGCCTTCTGGACAGTGATTACAGAAGAAGGTAATATAAAAACATACAATATTAACACTTCCTAAATGTTCCTCAATAAAAGAATACAAGTCTCTGAAATGTATGATGGAGGGAATTTCATTTAAAACAGAAACCCACAGAATAGCATTTCAGTAGGGAGGAAAAAAGTGAAACAATAAAACTAGCTTGATTCATTAATCAAAGGTTGTATGTATGGTTTATGCTTTTTGAATGTAATGGTATATAAAAAGTAGGGGCAATTCTCACTTCTGTGCCTATAACTAATATAGTAAAAAAAGGCTCAAGGTGAATGCTTCCCCTAAAACAAAAAGTAACCAAAATGAAAACCATTGATAAGTGAACACATTTAAAAAAAAAAACACATTTCCTTCAGAAAGTTGATTGAAAAAATATATAAATAGCTTCTATTTTTTATAGTTAAAGTTTTTTTTTTAATCTCTGAAGTATAACAAGAAATCTGAGATATTAGACAAAAGTGTTTGGTGGATTTGAATTAATGGGCCAAGCAAGCTTCTTTTCCTTGGCCTCTCTATCAAATGAGTCATAGACTGAGTCTTTGGTTACAGTTTTGGCCGTGGGAGGGATATCTGAAATGCCAACGTAGTTTTTTTTCGCTATCCTCGAGCTGGTTGTGATAGTATAGGCATTGCTTCGGTAACATTTCATCGAGGACATGCAGAAAGTCTCTTTCATTCCTCTCCTAAAACTGGCATTATAAATGGAATACAGAGTCGGTTTTGAGGCTGAAGAGCTAAAGGATACCCATGTGATCGCTGTGAACACAAGGGAACTTTTCTTGTAGTCCCGTTCATGGGGGTGCCACAGCTGAGCCACGTGAAATGGCAGCCAGGAGAGCAAAAACAATAGGTTTAAAATGAGAAACATCTTGACAGTTTTGACTTTTGTCCTTGGGACAATGTTCATTGTCCTCCTCACAGTTCGGCCATCAGTGCCTATTCTCCAGATATACTTTATGACCTTCTGGTAAAATAAGATTATGAGGACAGTTGGAATCACAAAGCCCACCAAGAAATGGATGACAGTATAGGCAGTTGCTTCCCAAGAGGAAGGGAGGAAATAGTTACAGTGATTGTCCCAGCTGGAGCTGTAGAAAAAGAACACAGGGATCACGAAGGCGGCATTAAAGATCCACGACGCCGCAATCATTTTCTTGGCTTTTTCTCTGGACACCTTGAAGCTCAGAGGATAGACAATGGTATAGAAGCGGTCTATGCAGATGGAGAGGAGCACATAGATCTGGACGCCTGGGGTGAGATACTGAAAATACCGTACAACCCTGCACATTGCACTGCCAAGCGTCCACCTGCCAGTGACGAACTGCAGCAGGACGAAAGGTGAGCTGGCAATGCTGACGAGAAGATCGGCACACGCCAGGGAGACCACAAAGTAGTTGGTGGTGGACTGCGTTCTCCTACTCCTGTGGATAACCAGACAGACCAGGGAATTGCCAAAGACCGACAACAACCACAGGGTGCCAAAGAAGATGCTGGCTGTGGCTACTTCCCCGGGGTTCAGTCCATATTGCAGGTCTGTGGTGTTGCCCATCCAGCCGTGCTCCTCATACAAGTCCGTCAGGTCATGGCTTGGCAGAGGTGTAGCTGTGTCGGGGCAGCTGTGGTTCTGGAGGGGCACCAGAAGGGTCGGGATAACCAAAGGTGACTTGCTGTTGTCCATTCTGTGAGCAAAAACCATATTCATTTTTTTCCTCTTAGTTCTGGATAAGAAAAGAAGAATGAAGCCTCCTGTTAAAATGGTGTCATAGAGACTGGTTGCCAAGGCTAACAGTCTTATTTGACACTTAGATTGGTTGTCACTGGTCAACGAGCAGGACTTGTGCATTGGTCGGAAAGCAGGAAAAACTCTGGCCCCACTTCTCTTTCAATTTAGCAGATCCCAGCACGGGATGTCTTTGGCCTCCCCCTCTCTTGACCCTTAGTTAAATGTGCTACAACTCTAACCAAGCCCCACTCCTCAACATATCCTTGTTCTCTTCACTCATTGGGGGTGACAGAGAGTTAGAGAGCTCACAGGAAGGGTGTGACCTCTGCCTGAAAAGCTTTTGGAATTCTGGGCAAGTGAGAAATTCCTGAATGTGTAACTCTAAAGTAATGAGGCTGTGAGAGAGGACAACCCAGGCTGAAGGAAACACTCAGATGTCAGCGATGGAAATAGCTAACAGGAACCTGTGAATACAGAACTGGGCAGGACCCTGTCCTTACTGCAGCATTCCCATGACAGAAGCATTATGAGAGCACATGGAGCATCCACAACACTTCTGCAGGCGCCCAAAGTAGCTGTAATATAATGACAGCTGAAAATAGGCTGCTTTGTTCAAAAGGTCATGTGGTTCATGTAAGGACAGCTTGCTACTACCAATGACGTTTGTTGATGCAATTCTCTGGTTACTGTCCCATAAAATGATATACTGATTGAAGAGCATACAAGAGGTCTTCTAAAGAAGGTGAGCAGGGTACTTAGGAACCTATGGCATTCAGATGATTAAAAACAACCAGATATAACTGTTACTCAGCAACTTTCTAAAAGCTTATGACCCTTAGATATAAAAGAATATGATAAAGTTTAGCATTTATCTTTTTTTTTTTTTTTACTATTCAGTGAGAAAAAAGTTACACTTTTTAATAGGTAAAAAGATTGTGTAATTGTGGCCCATTCGATGAAAATTGAGGTGACTTTGGTCAGAGTGGGATCATTAATGTTTAATTTGGTCTGAATCTATTAAACAGAAAGAAAAAGCATAGCAACTGGGTTCATAATAACCGGAGCGACTCCATCTGGCCCGCAACACGGGGCTGGGGGGCTCCCGCAACAGGCTCAGATCGGGCCTGGTGGCCCTCTTAGTGGCCTACTCTGACTACACCACACAAAGAAATGTTTTTGAAGTTTCAGAAGTGGGGTTCAAAACAGTTCTTAATGACCCATTTTTCCTTGGAGGATCTTCGCACTCCTGTGTAGGGAAGGAGTGTCCAAGGCACTGTCCTCATCCAGAAACCACAGCTTTCTGGCACGCAGGGCAGGCTATGAAGTGCCCCTTCCACATTACCTTCAGGGGGTTTTGGTTTATTTTTGTTTTTGTCCATGAGACAGCCTTAGTTAATTTCTCAAAGAGAAATGTAAGATAATTTGACATTTTGACTACTAAGAGACCTTTAAGCATGGCTGGCCAGTTGACAGTTGTTAGAATAGCAACCATACTTTCCATATAAAAAAAATCTGGCTACACAGTCTAAAAACAGAATGTAAGATCTAAAATTAGCAGTATTAGAAAATCTAGAATGCATGAGTCTCATACTTAGAAAATGGAAATAATCTTTTCACCTTCATATGTGTAAAACCTGTAAGATGCCAAAAAAAAAAAAAAAAAACCCAAGAAAAACAATTTTAAAAGAATATTTAAAGTTTAAAAATAAAACAGATGAGCAATTATTTCAGACAGAAAGAACTGTTCCCAAGTGTGGGCCTAAACACAACAGGAGTCAGAGGCACTGGCCCTCTTCCGAAGGCAGTACCTCGCTTAACAACCTGGGAGCCTCCGTTTTTTCCCCCCCCCGAGCAAAACTCTGCTGAGAGATGACACTCGAGCTCACCCACCAACCTAAATAACGCTCTGTGAGGCTTCCTTCCACCTTTCCTCAGGCGACTTTACACCAGTGAGGGTGTCAGCTGACTTTTCCAGCCCACCTCTTGGAAGCAGAGGATCCTGATCCTCAGAAAGGGGACCCGGGAACCGAGGAGCTGCTGACTCTAGGTCTCTCCCATGGTGGCGGCCTGACTTTCGGACTTGACCTAAAATCGCTGCAGCTGTTTGTTCAGTCAACAAGCCAAGAAACCGTGCTAGGTCCTAAAGAAACAAAGAGAAGTAAGGGCCATAAAAGGGTAAATGTATAAACAAACTGTCAGCTGTAGGTAACTAAATTCTATAATAATTATAAGTAACTGCTAAAAACAGATGAGGAGCTAAGTGCTATAAATAGAGACTGATTTTGCTTGGGATAGGAGGAAGAAAAGGAAGACAAAGGAGTAAAAAAAAAAAATTCTGAGAGAGAGAGAGAGAGAGAGAGAGAGAGAGAGAGAGAGCACGTGTGCGCATGTGGAATGAGTTTGGGGTCCTCATTCTGGGTTGATCTTTTCTGGGCCTTTTTTTCCTTAGAGGCACAGTTTCCTGCAGACTATACCTCTCAGAGTATATAGTTTCCAAATGCCATACAATCAGACTGACCTAAATTTTCCCCAGAGTTACTAGGAGAGGGTATATTTTCCACATGCACGGGCTGACATGTGGTCAGTGGACAGGAGTATTAGTACATCCAGAATGGCTGTGGAATCCGAGTTCACACAGCACTTAAAGTTAGTCCTGTACTACAGCACTTTCCATTTCTTTTGCTTTAGACCTATGGTTCTCTAGCTTAGCAACCCAGTGGATTTTCCCAGGAGCTTAAAAAAATTTTGACATCTGGGTCCTACCCCAGGGACTAATGTAATTGGTCTGGACTGCTGCTTGGGCACCAGGATGTTTCAGAGTTCCCCAAGTGACCCTGATGTGCAGCCAGGACTCAGAATCACTGCTTTAGAATTACTTCCGTGTTTCTGTCTTCCCCTCTAAACTCTGGCTCCTGGAAGGAGGGTGTCATCCTTTTTCCATGCTCTACAGCCTCCACTGAAGTTCTTTTATTTATTTATTTATTTATTTATTTATTTATTTATTTATTGTATTTTTCTGAAGCTGGAAACGGGGAGAGACAGTCAGACAGACTCCCGCATGCGCCCGACCAGGATCCACCCTGCACGCCCACCAGAGGTGACGCTCTGCCCACCAGGGTGCAATGCTCTGCCCCTCCGGGGCATCGCTCTGCCGCAACCAGAGCCACTCTAGCGCCTGGGGCAGAGGCCAAGGAGCCATCCCCAGCGCCCGGGCCATCTTTGCTCCAATGGAGCCTTGGCTGTGGGAGGGGAAGAGAGAGACAGAGAGGAAGGAGGGGGGGGGATGGAGAAGCAAATGGGCGCTTCTCCTATGTGCCCTGGCCGACGCTCTACCGCTGAGCCAACTGGCCACGGCCTCCACTGAAGTTCTTTACATTAATAATTGCTTATTAAATATTTACTTGGTCGAATCCCTAAGGACAGAGACCTCAGTGGCTCTGCGAGGGGAATTACAGCAACGAGAGAAAATCACTGTGTATTCTAAGGGAGCTGACCATTGGTGACCATGGAGACAGGGGAGAAGAGCAGGGCTGGTGAAATTGAAGTCACCCAGGTCAACTGGTACATGAACTGGAATTCTCATTTAAGGGAGAGAGAAGGTAGTTTAGGTGTCTGCATGCCCACTTCTAAATTCTAGGACCCCAAAGTCAAGTTTCAGAAAGGTCTCCCCAGCTCCATTAATTTGGAAATAAATACATCTGCAAGGGAGTGTTTTGGGCATTCAAGGACTGCTTAATTAGAAATTATTTCAAAGTCACTCATATGCAGTCATTTTAGGAGTGACAGGAAAGACTTCTTCACCTCTTTCCTGCTCAACCTTTCTCTTCCCAATCAGTCATGAGATTGCCATGTGACACACTTCACTGGGTTAAAATATATGTCTATATTATCTAAGAAAGGAACCATTCATCTACCAGGCTCAGAGATGTATTCTCATATATAAGTGGGGGAAACGGTGGCTAGGTTGACAAGGTACAGAATGAGGGACTGGATGAACCTCTATAATGGTGAGATCCTGGGGAGACTGGGAAGGAATATGCCTGTCACTTTAAATTGTCATTTTTATTTTAAATGTTTGTCTCCCCCTGTTAGGTTATAAACTCCTTGAGGACAGAGACTGTGTCTTTATTTGTATATCCCTAGAGCCTATAGATATTAATAAAGGTTTACTGAACAAATAAATGGGTAGATGTGTTAATTAAAATGATGCAATGCTTTGCCCTGGCCAGTTGGCTCAGTGGTAGAGCGTTGGCCTGGCGTGCGGGGGACCCGGGTTCGATTCCTGGCCAGGGCACATGGGAGAGGCGCCCACTTGCTTCTCTGCCCCCTCCCCCTCCTTCCTCTCTGTCTCTCTCTTCCCAAGGCTCCATTGGAGCAAAGATGGCCCGGGCGCTGGATAGCTCCTTGGCCTCTGCCCCAGGCGCTAGAGTGGCTCTGGTCTTGGCAGAGCGACGCCCCGGAGGGGCAAAGCATCGCCCCCTGGTGGGCAAAGCGTCACCCCTGGTGGGCGTGCCGGGTGGATCCCGGTCGGGCGCATGCGGGAGTCTGTCTGACTGTCTCTCCCTGTTTCCAGCTTCAGAAAAATACAAAAAAATCAAATCAAATAAAATAGAAAATGATGCAATGCTTGAAAATAAGCAAATGAGAGTACAGGTATTGATCGACTTACGACCTATGCAACTTAATGACCATTTGACTTTACTACCATAATCACTAGCCATACTGCTCCACGTCTGGCAGCGCAAGCGTTGCCCAGCTGGGCGTTCGACAGTGCGGGCCAGCTTTCGGCAGCACTACCATCTCCGCGTGCACCATTTCAACTGTTATCCCAGACTCGATACAGCAATTAGTGTTTTGTGTCTTGGATATTTTTCATCAAACCCTTCCCAAGATATTTACCAAGAGGAAATTGTCTTTGTCTTTGACTTAAAGATTTTTATAACATCATTTCACAGTACTGTACATATAGCCTACTCAACTTACGACCAAATTGTGTTACGACCGCTCTGTCGGAACCAATCGTGGTCGTAAGTCGAGCACTAGCTGTATAGCAAATCTTTTTAAACTCATGCCAGGACACAAATGGGCTTCTCCAGGATTAATTCTTGGGGAGAATATATCTGTGCTTGATTTTGTTATTTACTATATGCCCAGAGTCCAGACATTGTGAAATTACATGTTAACATGCAGATTTCTGTCTAGCAGGAAAAACTATAGATCTATTGCCCTGTAGGGCATAAACCAGTTTTGTGACTATCTAGAAATATTATGCTGACAATCTTTTTATTTTCTTTCTTGGGGGAGAGACAGAGAGAGTCAGAGAGGGGACAGATAGGGACAGACAGACAGGAAGGGAGAGAGATGAGGAACATCTATTCTTCCTTGCGGTTCCTTAATTGTTCATATGTGCCTTGATGGGGGGGGGGGCTACAGCAGACAGAGTGACCCCTTGCTCGAGCCAGCGACCTTGGGCTCAAGCTGGTGAGCCTTGTACCAGATGAGCCCGCGCTCAAGCTGGCGACCTCGAGGTTTTGAACCTGGGTCCTCCACATCCCAGTCCGACGCTCTATCCACTGCGCCACCGCCCGGTCAGGCTATGCTGATATTCTTTAAAAACAAACAAACAAACAACAAAAAAACCCATAAAGCCTTATAAATACCCGTTTCTTCAAATGCTCTTGGAATCAGCCTTATTATCTCATTGGTTCCTGCGGTAATTCTATATTTACATGAGAGTCATGATTTTAACTTTTTGAAAATGATACTTCACTGGGTGGATGAATGGGTGAATGATTGTAAACTAATGAGAGGACCACAGTGAGAAACAGAGGGTCACAGATGACAAGCTTTGCTACTTTGCAGTTCTGCCAGGGGCTATTCCTGCCTAAGCTTATCAACTGCTGGTTAGGTTTCTTTCGGGTTCAAAATAATTCTAATGAATGATTTTTTTTCTTCTCCTGAAATTATAAAGATTTAAAGACATCCTCACAATGTAGGAAGACCATTTTTATTTCTGAGATTTATTCTAAAATTTAATGTCAAACTAGTATTTGCATAATATTGAATTTTTACATGATTTTGTTGTGGGGGAACAAAGATTTTCTGTAGAATGGAAAGTATCTGCTGGACCTACAAAGAGACATAATGCTGTTTACTAATGAGCAGTAAGGTTATTTACAATGATGACCGTAGTTTTAACATCAATACTACCAAGAGTTGATTCTTATTTTGTGCATACTATGTGTCAGATATTTTATATGTGTAGCCCTTGGAGGAAGGTAATATTATGAGTCCTGTGTTACAAATGAAAAAAACTGAAGTTCTTCCCCAGGGGCAGAAGTTAGAAAATGGTCACCTGAGGACTGCCTCCCTCCAAAGCTGACGCTCTTAACCACCACTGGGGCTTCATGCCAGCGGAGGCCACAAAGGGCTGGACTTGAATTCAGAAGATCAAACTGGCTATACATGGATGGGTCTTCCTTGATGCCTCACACAAACATAGGAATATAAAGTTATCCCCCCACAGCCTCTTAACTACCCACAGATATATATGTGCAATATGCTAGCTCAGAAATAAGTGAAATAGTGAACATTTGGGGGGCAAAATCACATCTGCCATATATTCAATGGAGGTTTAGCATCAAAAGTGTGGCAGATACAATGGTCTGGAAATGCAGCCTTCCCTCAGAATAAAAAATATGAGAGTTTTAGAGATTCATTATGAAGGATGATTAGTGAATGGTTAATGAAAGCAGAACTCTATACTGCAGTCTGAATTGAAGTGAGGAGTAAGTTTTGTTTTTGGGGTATTTTTGTATTTTTCTGAAGTGGGGGGCGGCAGATAGACAGACTCCCACATGTACCTGACCGGGATCCACCTGGCATGCCCACCAGGGGGCAATGCTCAGCCCATCTGGGGCGTTACTCTGCTGCAACTGGAGCCATTCTAGCACCTGAGGCAGAGGCCATGGAGCCATCCTCAGTGCCTGGGCCAACTTTGCTCCAATGGAGCCTTGGCTGCAGGAGGGGAAGAGAGAGAGAAAAAAAAAGGAGAAGGGGAAGGGTGGAGAAGCAGATGGGCACTTCTCCTGTGTGCCCTGGCTGGGAATTGAACCTGGGACCCTCACATGCGGGGCTGATGCTCTACCACTGAGCCAACCAGCCAGGGCCAGGAATAAGTTTTATCAATGTATTACCCCAAATAGAAAAATAAAATTTTAATTTTAATAGTTGTACTATAAAAAATACCATAGTGGTTAGGTATTTCCTCTTGCCCTGGCCTGGTAGCTCAGTTGGTTAGAGCATCAGCCCATGCGCCAAGGCTGTAGGTTCGATCCCTGGTCTGGACACATGTAAGAATCAACCAATGAGTGCATAAATAAGTGGAACGACACACTGATGTCCCCCCCTTTCTCCCTTCCTTCTCTCTAAAAACCAATGAATAAGTTAAAAAATTAAAAAAGAAAGATATTTTCTCTTAAACTGTCATTGTTATGTGGGTTTTATTTGCCTATATATGAGAATGCCGGAGCAGTGGTGGGCTGGGGCTGGCTTGCACGGGCTCCCAGAGCCAGTTGTGCACATTTCTTCTCAACTCCAAGTTCAGTGATTCCCCTTGATATCGTGAATCAGCCAAGGTAGGAATATTCACTGCAGAGACATGGACAAACACTACAAATCAGGCTTTTCCTCCTGCAGAGGCAGTTAAACATGCACCAGCCCCCCACTTCTAGTAGTGTAGGGTTTACTGGGCAACCTGTCCTGAAGCCCTGTGCTTACGCACATCCCTGAATTCACGCTAAATGGCTAAGGGGGCCACAGAGGCTTTCTGGAAGCTTCCTGAGTGGCGATCTTACTTTCTGGCCCTGAGCTATGGCTCTGGTGTGGACACTGAGCTAGGTGTTTTACAGAACTACGTAAGGCCAGGTGGCCACCAGCATGACTGTGGTGGGGGAACAGGAAAACCAGACAGGGTAGGACATGTTCTCACCATGTGCCACCCAGATAGGGTCACCAGATAAAATATAGGATGTCAGTTAAATGTAAATTTCAGGTAAATATGTTCTGTGCAATAACCCATATATGACCTCCTGTGTTTCTATGGTATGTTAAAATAATAAAGCCGTTTTTAAAGGTAGTTCTGGAAGCCTAGCCTCACTTCCTCACTGTGCTCCAGTGAAGTGACAGGTGGTAATACAGGAGTGTAGCTAGGGAGGTGGGTCCCAGGCACAGAGTTCCCCAGCTGGGGTGGTCCCAAAGCAGCAAAGCCACCAGCCTTTAAGGATCTATACCAGATCAGACCATAATTACACTTTTGTTATAGTCAAAGGGTATCCAAGACTAGAGGGACCATCACACATATTTTGCTCTGGATAAGAACTCCAGGACCCAAGAAGAGGAACAGGAAAAGAGTCCCAGCAATGTTTGTCACTGAGCTTCCCATTAGCCTGGCTGAAGACTTGCCATTTTTTGAAAAAATCACTTTCTACTACCCCACCAGCATCTAGAATATTAGAAATACTGAAAGGCTTAAAGAGTGTAGTGCTTTGTCCTTCACCTTAAACACTGGCCTGGGGGCCAAGCCACTTGGGTTCTGATTCTGATTATAAGCACTGAACAGCAAATCAAGAGACCCAGGTCTTTTTTTTTTTAATATATATCAGTGTAAGGATCTTAAGTGAACTGATCTCTTCAAATCTCTGCCATTTTATCACTGTTTTAACTCTAGAAACTAACACTGAAAAGGAGAAATTGTGATGAGCAACGCACATTCATTTAACTTATAACTCACACCTTCACCCAGCAGAGAGCTTCTACTGAGAGTGCCTTTTGATGGAGAGAGAGAGAAGTTGTTTGGGGCTGCTGGAGCCCAGCACTGTGAGCCTGTGACATCCAGGAAGAGTAGGATGAGTCTCCAGGAGACTTAGGGGCCAAATTTTACCCAGGGCCAGCCAACTATTCCTCAAAAATTATCCTGGATGTGCCAACAATATTTTATTGAAGATACCTTGCATGAAGTGGCCTGGTCAAAGACTTGCCACCTGCGTTTGCTGTTCATTCTACCTAACACCTGCGTTTTCAGAGGGAGAAACACCTGCTGGGACCCCGACTGTCCTCTACCAATTCTCATGCCTCTCTTCTCAGTATGGTGTCTTTTGAATTCTGAAGAAAACAATTTGGCCAAGAAATTTACACCTCACCATCCTCTATTTAATTCATTACAGCAAACATTTTTTAAATACCTGCCTTATGCTCACTGAGTTTAAAGTAGAAGTAAACAGTTGTTTTGGAGCCTGACCAGGTGGTGGCGCATTGGATAGAGCGTTGGACTGGGATGTGGAAGGACCCAGGTTCGAGACTCCGAGGTCGCCAGCTTGAGCGCGGGCTCATCTGGCTTGAGCAAAGAGCTCACCAGCTTGGACCCAAGGTCGCTGGCTCCAGCAGGGGGTTACTTGGTCTGCTGAAGGCCCACGGTCAAGGCACATGTGAGAAAGCAATCAATGAACAACTAAGAAGTTGCAACGCACAACGAGAAACTGATGATTGATGCTTCTCATCTCTCTCCGTTCCTGTCTGTCTGTCCCTGTCTATCTCTGCCTTTGTAAAAAAAACAACAACAGTTGTTTTGGAGGTAAATGTTCAGTTTCATTTCCAAGTTCTGGTTTCAGTTATTAACATTTCTAAAAGTTTGACTAAAATAGAAAAGAGGTGGGAAAGCAAAGACCAGACTCATTACACTCAAGGCCAAGAGCTGCACAAGAAATGTGACTTACAGCTATTTGAAAAAAAGAGAGAAAGATTCATGAAGAGCCGAGAATAAGAATCTGAACTCTGACTGGGGAGTTACTAAACAGTATTATTTTTCAGAAGCATTTACATGTGTCTCATATCAAACACTTGCGGCAAATTTTGATCTGCACCACTGTCCACAATCAGGGTTTTCCAAGAAACCTTCAAGTTCATGGAGCAAAAGTTAGATTTGGCCCTGGCCGGTTGGCTCAGCCGTAGAGCGTCGGCCTAGCATGCGGAGGACCCGGGTTCGATTCCCGGCCTGGGCACACAGGAGAAGCGCCCATTTGCTTCTCCACCCCTCCGCCGCGCCTTCCTCTCTGTCTCTCTCTTCCCCTCCCGCAGCCAAGGCTCCATTGGAGCAAAGATGGCCCGGGCGCTGGGGATGGCTCTGTGGCCTCTGCCCCAGGCGCTAGAGTGGCTCTGGTCGCAACATGGCGACGCCCCATGGTGGGCAGAGCGTTGCCCCATGGTGGGCGTGCCGGGTGGATCCCGGTCGGGCGCATGCGGGAGTCTGTCTGACTGTGTCTCCCTGTTTCCAGCTTCAGAAAAAAATGCAAAAAAAAAAAAAAAAAGTTAGATTTGAATTTGCATTATCATGTTTTTCATGGACAAACTATGTACCTGTATATATCACTGAAAATATGGTTGAATGTATATGTGCATATGTTTCAGATGGTTAATATATATTTTAGTGCCACATATTTTTAGACATTTTATCAGTTAAAATGCTACTGCTATCATTCCCTGATGCTTATTTTCATCCTCTCTGCCTATCACCTATCCTATACCAACAGTTTTCAACCTTTCTTCTTCAGAAACAGACATGACAAATATGTTCATACATGTGACACATCCTCACAGATAGATCTAGAATTATTTACAACTCTATAAGCTCAACCTCTTAACTCCAACATTTAATATTCAACCTAAGAAATCATGTTGAAAAGGAAATAATTATGTAGATAGCCTAAAATTTATTATAATTAATTTTTAAAAATAAATCGCTGGCAAACTTTGGTACTTTATATCAGCAAGCACTTATTTGCAAGAGGCATCGTTTGTCAGGGACATAACAAACTACTTTGATACTTTGGTTGATAAGCACTACACTGCTATACCATAAGTGTACACCAATAATCTGAATTCTTTAAAGGGTGCCTGGCACAGAGAACCAGGAAAAAATAATGAGAGGAACATGGTTATTCTTCTCACTCACCAATGGTGTGATTCTATGTCTGTTATAAAAGTCTATTAATGAACATTTTTCTGTAAGGAACTAATAATCTACCTGTGATCTATAAAGCTATTGATGTTCCAGGAAAGTTTCACAGCCTGTACCCAAATTTGAAGGTGTATTTCCTTCTTTATATGTGGAAGAAAATAACTCTATGCACATTTTAAATATAAAGAGGCGGTACAGTGTAGTGGTAGAGAGGCTGGGCTCTAGAGTTCAGGGGCAATTTTGCCTCTCAGGGACCACTGGGCAATGTCTGGACACATTCTGGTTGTCACAACGGGGAGGACGGTGATACTGACGTCTAGTAGTCAGAGCCCAGGGATGCTGCTAAACATTATGTAATAAAGAGCACCCCCCCAACAAAGGACTATCTAGTTCAAATGCCAAAAGTTATGGTTGAGAAACCCTGCTCTAGAGCCAGCCTGTGTATGTAGCCTCTGCAAGTGACTTAATATCTTTGTAATTATTGAGTATCTTCACCAGTAAAATTAGGATAATACCAGTACCCACATTATTAATTAATTTATTTATTTTTTACAGAGACAGAGAGTGAGTCAGAGAGAGGGATAGACAGGGACAGACAGACAGGAACGGAGAGAGATGAGAAGCCTCAATCATTAGTTTTTCACTGCACATTGCAACACCGTAGTTGTTCATTGATTACTTTCTCATATGTGCCTTGACTGCGGGCCTTCAGCAGACCGAGTGACCCCTTGCTGGAGCCAGCGACCTTGGGTTCAAGCTGGTGGGCTTTTGCTCAAACCAGATAAGCCCGCGCTCAAGTTGGCGACCTCGGGGTCTCGTACCTGGGTCCTCTGCATCCCAGTCCAACACTCTATCCACTGCGCCACCGCCTGGTCAGGCCACATTATTAATTTATTGGGGAATAAAAGAAATGATGCAAGAAAAAAATCTAAGAACATCTGGGACAAAGCAAGTGATAAAAAAAAAAAAGTTTGCTTTTGTTATCATAATATGCATTGAAAAAAACAAAAGAAATACATCAAGATTTTTAACAGTAGTTGTTTCTAGGTGGTAAGATCATGACTGGTTTATATTTTCATTATACTTTAGTACTTCTCTATATTTTCCAAATTTTCAAGAACTGTATTTGTATTACTCTAATATCCAAAGACATAATTTTTTTTTTTTTTTTTTTACAGAGACAGAGAGAGAGAGTCAGAGGGTGGGATAGACAGGCAGGAACAGAGAGAGGAGAAGCATCAATCATTAGTTTTTCGTTGCACATTGTGACACCTTAGTTGTTCATTGATTTCTTTCTCATATGTGCCTTGACCGCGGGCCTTCAGCAGACCGAGTAACCCCTTGCTCGAGCCAGCGACCTTGGGTCCAAGCTGGTGACCTCCGGGTCTCGAACCTGGGTCCTCGGCATCCCAGTCCGACGCTCTATCCACTGCACCACCGCCTGGTCAGGCCAAAGACAAAGTTTTAAGAAGAACGTAGAGCAGGGGTCGGGAACCTATGGCTCGGGAGCCAGATGTGGCTCTTTTGATGGCTGCATCTGGCTTGCAGACAAATCTTTAATAAAAAAAAGTAATAACATAAAAATATAAAACATTCTCATGTATTAAAATCCATTCATTTCCTACTGCTCATGTTCATGGTTGTGGGTGGCTGGAGCCAATCACAGCTGTCCTCTGGGACAACACCAAATTTTTATTGGCTAATGTATAACTTACACGGGTCGTTATATGGCTCTCATGGAATTACATTTTAAAATATGTGGCATTCATGGCTCTCTCAGCCAGAAAGGTTCCCAACCCCTGATATAGAGGGAAAAACTTTATTTGTGATATAGTGGAGAGAGCACACAATTAGACCTGGATTCAGATCCTGACTCAATTTGCTGTGTATGACTTTGAGCAGATTAGTTTATCTCTCTGGGCTGCAGTTTCCAGATCAGAAATTAGGGCTAATAATGAGTATCATAGCCTGATCAGGCAGTGGTGCAGTAGATGAGCATCAGACTGGAATGCAGAGGACCCAGGTTTGAAACCTTGAGGTTGCCGGCTTGAGCGCAGGATCGCTGGCTTGAGCATGGGATCATAGACCTGACTTTGAGCCCAAAGTTTTGCTGGCTTGAAGCCCAAGGTCGCTGGCTTGAGCCCAAGGTTGCTGGCTTGAGCAAGGGGTCACTCGCTCTGATGTAGCCCCCAGATCAAAGCACATATGACAAAGCAATCAATGAACAACTAAGGCAGTGGTTGTCAAAGTGTGCGTCAGGGTGCACTGGTGCACCCTAGAAGATTTCCAGGTGTTCCCTGTGGTATTCCAGAGAAATATGTGCCTGTTGGGAATAAAAAAACCAACAGGGTTTTTGTAGTTTAGATTTTTGGGGGACAGAGGTGTGGGGAATTAGTTGTAATCTGACAGTCTGCCCAACCCCCCACCTCACTTGCCTGATTAGGTTGCAAAAGGCTGTTTGTTAACTGTGGTGCTGGATTGTTTACACTACCCCCTATGTTCCCCAGAAAAGATTGGAGGCAAGTTTCTTCTATCCTTTGTTTGGTGTCAAGTTAAGATGATATGTATGGTGGGGGTTTTCTGCACTCAACACAATTAAGAGTAAAAAGAGAGGAATTCTTCAATGTATTGATGAGGAAATGAGAGTTTGCCTTTCAAATATATGCCCCAAGATTGAAGAAATCGCTAGGACACATCAGGCTCATGTTTCTCATAAACACAAGAATGAAAAAACTTAATACATTTGCGCCGGGACCTGCCAAATTTACTAAATTTTACTAAAAATGTATCTATGTATATAAAAAGATAACTTTTTTGTTGTTTTTAAATTTTTTAACCCCTTTTTTTTATGAATTCTAAAAAGCATAACTCAAAAAATGTAACAAAAATGTTTTTTAATGTCAGAATAAGTTTAATCTTGTCATATTTTGTTTAATTATCATAAAAGCACGCTTGGACTTTATATTTTTTCCTTTAACATTTGACTTAATTATTATAACATATTTTTCAGAAATTTGTATATAGTGCGCCTACTATTTGTAAGATTTTAAATGCGCCCCAACTTCAAAAAGTTTAAGAACCACTGAACTAAGGAGCCACAATGAAGAATTGATGCTTCTCATCCCTCTCCCTTCCTGCCTGCCTGTCCCTATCTGTCCCTCTCTCTGTCTCTGACACCAAAAAAAAAAAAAAAAAGTGTATCATAGAGTTTCCATCAGGATTAAACATAACAGACATCCAGTGCTTAGAAGGTATGCTGAATGAAAGGTTCCAAATGAACACTTTAAAAGTTTAACCAAGGGGAAGTGACTACAAACAGGGAAATACATTCATGACAATAACTCCCCTTTTGCTTATTTTTTTTAATTTAAAAAAATTTTTATTTATTGAATTTATTGGGGTGACATTGGTTAATAAAATTATACAGCTTTCAAGTATACAACTCTACAATACATCATCTGTATATTGTATCCCCTTTTGCTTTTTTTTATTTTTAAGTGAGAGGAGGGGAGATAGAGACACAGACTCCCACATGCGCCGATTGGGATCCACCAGGATGTTTACAGCCATACCACCCTGAACGCGCCCTGATCTCGTCTGATCTCGGAAGCTAAGCAGGGTCGGGCCTGGTTAGTACTTGGATGGGATCCACCAGGTAATGAGGCTGATGTTCTAATCAACTGAGCCATCCTCAGTGCCTGAGGGCGACGCTCAGACACTGAGCTATACTCAGTGCCCAAGGCCAATGCTCAAACCAATGGGCCAACGCTCAAACCAATGGAGCCACTGGCTACAAGAAGGGAAGAGAGAGAAGGGGGACCAGGAAGGGAAGAGAAACAAATGGTCACTTCTTATGTGGCCCTGACCGGGATTGAACCCGGAACTTCCACTCATTGGGCTGATGCTCTATCCACTGAGCCAACTGGCCAGGCCCCCCTTTTTCTTTTTAAACTACCCTCTTGGAGAGGCTATCTCATATTACATCCCATTTTTTGCTTTGGTTCATACAGAACAAATTGCATCCATTCTGGTCCTTCCTGCTCCCAACATACATCTGATAATTCTGCTGGCAGGGCATGACTCATTTGGCAAGGTTTACTAGCAGTAGGCAGGTGACTGTTACCATTTTGAAGGATGAAGGCATCACTTTCTCATATCCTTCCCCCATGCTCACTGTCCCTCTTTTTAATTCCTCTTTCATTCCTAGCCTCCAAGTTGAAAGCATACTTGGCAAAGTCTCCCCTCAAGGAGAAGCCTCTCCGCTTTCTCTCTTCTCTCGCTCAGCTGGTTGAGTAGACTGCCCCCTTTTAGATTTCAGAGAGATGAGTATGAAGCCCAGTGAGGCCTCCAGATGGAAGCCTTCTGTGTGCACTAGCTACCTGCTCATCTGAGAAGTCCTGTATGAATGCGGTGGGCATGCACACTGGCTTCCCGCAGGGCTGTTTCTTTTGCACAGTTCACTCAGCAAGTTACAAACTCTGGGGAAAGGAGGGTGAGCAAATCCGATTCAAGGACTCGTACCTCATTCCCAAACCACACTCTTTCTCTCCTTAATGACTTAATTGGTAGGAAAATAATAGAAAAGGTTATATTTGCATGCATTATCAAGAGGGGTGACTATCTTAACCCTAATTAGTCTGTTAACTTGAACTCAAATCCTAAGCAACCTTTCAAACGCTCAGAGATAATATTTTGGCAGTCTTGCTCCAACCCACTGTTTCATTGAAGACCCCAGGGTTCTCTTGGGAGGAACCCTATGGTTCTGTCAGCTCTTGTGCAGTGTTCTGGGCACTGGGATCTATGCTGATTAGAACAGGATCGCCTGGGGAAGGAATTGACCCTCTCAAGACATTAACTCTCAACCCAAAGTGAACTGTTTCAATGTCGAGAGATGGTTTTGAGGAAAACCTCAGCGCAAAAGCAGACTATTAGCAGTGCCCGCACCTAAATGTAAATGAAAATATCAGAAGACACAGACTCAGACAGCAGTACAGTCACTGACAGAGGGAGAAGGGTTCAGGGGTAGTAAAGGGTAAAGGGGCCAAATACACTGCTCACAAAAACTAGGGGGTATTTTATAGCTTCATATTCATTTTGAAATATCCTCTAATTTTTGTGAGCAGCATATATGGTGATAGAAGATAATCTGGCTTTGGATGGTGGGCACACAATGCAATATACAAATGATGTATCATAGAATTTACGTTTAAAACCTAAATAATCTTATTAACTAATGTCACCCCAATAAATGTAATAAAAAAACTATCAAAAGAACTTCATTCTATTTATTTTTATTTTTTGAGAGACAGACAGACAGGAAAGGAGAGAGATGAGAAGCATCAACTCCTAGCTGTGACACTTTAGTTGTTCATTGATTGCTTCTCATACATGCCTTGACTGGGGGGCTCAAGGCCAAGCCAGTGACCTCTTCTTGCTCAAGCCAGCAACCTTGGGATCATGATGATGATCCTGCACTTAAGCCAGATGAGCACGCACTCAAGCCAGTGACCTCAGGGTTTCAAACCTGGAACCTTAGCGTCCCAGGTCAATGCTCTATCCACCATGCCACCACCATTCAGGCAAGAACTTTATTTTAAAAATAAATAAAATGCCAGAGAGATATGTAATCCCCAGGAAAAAAATTTATGGATGTCTTGAATTTATGGATGTCTTGACCCACTGTTCCAGGGTCAGCCTGACTAGCATACATAAATTTCAAGCATAATTTTGACAGTTGCCAAGTTTTCTCCTACTGCACATTTATCTCTTCACTATCCTCCCTATAAATACATGCAAAACAAAGTAGGCATGGGCCCCCAAACTTGCTTCAGTAGAATGCTGTCAGTCTTGAGTCTTCCCTTCTTCATCTGCAAATATATATTGAGAACTTACCATAAACCAGGCCTGGTGCTAAGTGCTAGCCAGCAAAAGATGGAAGAATACAAGAAGCTCCCTTTAAATGACTATATTAGTGTGAGTGTTACTTGTCTCAAGGAAGTATAAATTTCAGCAGGAATGAAAGGCTCAATCTAAAGGACTAACTAAACCCTGGTTGGATAGCTCAGTTGGTTAGAGCATCATCCCAGTGTGCAGAGATTGCTGGTTCAATTCCCAATCAGGGTACATATAGAAACAGATAGATGTTTCTGTTTCTCTTTCTCTCTCCCTTCCTCTCTCTCTTAAACCAATAAATAAGTTTAAAAATACAGACTAACAAAAGTGTAAAACTTTAAGGGACAAAGTATTCTTCAATGAACCCTATAGGAAAACACCTCATTTACTGAGATTTTAGATTCTTATCCCATATCTTCCTCTTTGTACCCTGACCTAGTAAATTCCTAGTTTCCCCAAAGTATATAAGAATGAGAGAATGAGATCAGTCATCTTTCATTATCAAGGGCCAGAAAAGTTAACTACACAAATCAAAGGAAGAAAATGTTATATCTAAGAAATTTCCAGAAGTTAAAAATACTTCTCTATTTTCCCTTAAAAACCTAAAATAATTTGCAAAGAGAGAGATTTATTCCTTGTTTTAAAGTATGATATTATTTTAAAGCAATATAGCTAATCAGTTTGATATCAGAGTATATGTTCATAATTTTAGAAGTTTTTAATCTATTTATTCTATTTTAAAAACCAGGTAAATGCTTTTAAAGAGAACATGCTTAGGCTGGTCTTATTGCTAGGTTCTAAGGATGGAAGACTGTTTCTAGGTTCAATTAAAAAAAAATCAACCATGATGTAATTCTAGATTTCTTTTTTTCCTTTAGACATCATTTGGTCACCATAGTAACAGTAATTTTACTACCACATATCTATACAGCACAAGGGGAAGAGAACAGGTAATTACTTACTGGGTTATTTGGGGGTACAGAATGTGACTATTGGGATAATTCAGAATTAAATATAGATTTCACTGGAGATCTGTTTTAGCCAGGCAATCTGATTCAATCTTCTTGTAGCATCATCTGAACAAAATTTGTAACCAAATCAACTGTTGACATCATTTGAAATAACACAAGCAGAGAAGCAGTATATAGTTCATTGGTGAAGATCATGAACTATGGTGTCAAGTTTCTTGTGTCTAAATCCTGTTTCTATTTACTAGCTGTGTGAACTTGGGAGAGTTCCCTAACCTCTCTGTGCCTTAGTTCTTCATCACCAAAATGTGGGTACTAATAATACTTCCTTCAGAGGGTTATTATAAGGATTATATGACTGATTATTTGTACTTAGTCTGATGCCTTATATATAGCAAGAACTTTATAAATATTTTTAAAAAGACAAAATAAAATTTAAATTTGCTAGCTTCCTTCTCTAAGCTGGGTAGAAATGGTAAAAAAAAAAAAAAAAAAACAAAAAACACAAAAAAACAAGATTTGCATACATGGCAGATGACTTTAGCCTGTAACTTTGGAAGATTCCTTTGAGAACTTCCTGGGGGCCCTGTTGGTAGCTAATCTGTAAGATTTGATATTCGGTGGCAGCCTACTGTCTTAAGCCAGAGCTGGAAACAATCACAAGCACTCCTGGTATCAGGAACATCAGAAGGAAGATGATTGCACACAGAGCACAAAGAAACAGCAGGCCTGCCCCCTCAGACTCCCTAAGCCACTGCCAGTAAGCTCTGGGAACAGCACAGACTCTGCAGCTGAAAGGGGATGAACAGGGTTTTATTTCAGTGACAGTGAAATCTAATTGGTTTCAGTAAAATTTATTTTCCTTTTTCCAGGATTCAAAGAAAAGAATCGTTTTCATCAATGACTGCTTTGTTTTATTATCACCTACAGAGTTTCCATCTAATTTTTCTTCAACAAGCACTTATTCTGGTGAATTGTTCATTTTGCAGAACTACCAAGGCATCTTTTCTGGACCTACACCAAGTCTAAGCTCCCACCCACAAATAAACCAAGACAAAATCTGCCAGCTGCCTGGAAAAGAGAAGGTACTATGTTCCCTAAGCCAAATTTCAGCCACAATACCATGGGATCTCTAGCACATACCTCCATCCGGACTTGATTTTAAAGCTGGTCTCCTTGGGTCCTCTTGGTCAGGAATAGCCTTTGCACAGGAGTTTGAAGAATGCCATAAACCTCCAGGAAAGCTTGGGAACACATTCATATCTGTCCTCTGCCTTTACTTTGACTCACAGCCGCTTCCTGGTAAGGAGACAAGATGACGCTGTGCAGGATTGAGTGTTTAACCATCTTCCTGCCCCAACCCCACTCTTTTGGTGCCCCTCCTTTCTCCTTTCCAAGGCTCTGGAATGTGTCACATGGGAAAAAGATCATGTGGCTCAAGGGGAGAATGTGGCCATCTTCTCTCTCCCTTCCCCCACCTTTTCCTTTCTGAAGCAAAGCAACAGAAATCTCCGACCTGATTGGCTCTGACCAAAAATCTCCATATGAAAAGGGAAGAGTCAACCATCTGAACCTCCAGCCTGCTCTACTTTATTTTTGTTTTATTTTTTCAGCTGAACATTTTATCTTGGGCATTCAGACTTGCTTGGTAGGGAGGGATATGATGCTTTCTCCCAGCCCTTTCTTTCTTATCATCAGTACCCTGATAAGGCAAAGGTAGTGTTCCCTAACCAGCTTGCGGAGCCCCGGTGGCACATCTGGGACAATGGAGTATTCAGCACCACGGACAGCATTACAATCCCTTCAGAGTTCACTAAAGCCTTTCTTGTCCATTTAACTCTCAGGTAAATAAAAGTATTTTTAAAATATTTCCCTGAGGTCTTTTGTCTAAATAGAAATCAGGCCAGCCATATGTTTAGGGGTCCTATTTCCCTGTCTGTCAAATTACTTTATAAATGTAATTTTTATATATCATTAAACCCAAAGGCCATCCTATATCTACCTCCCTGTCCTCATCCCACCACTCAGCTCTACCCTTTAAACATGCCCTGTGTTTTGGAGGAATTCTCATAACATAATTTACTATTTGCTCATATATCTATGCTCACGAGAAAAACCTCAGAAACACGTAGGACTTCTTGAGTGTGGATGTCTGTATGTCTTTAGCCCCATTCCTAGGCTCAGGCAGGCAGGGTTGAATTAGAGTGGCAGGGAGGGAGCCTGGTAGGAGCTGTTTTGTTCTGGGGTCTATCCTACTTTTCTGACATCAGGGTTGCCATGGTGCTAGGTAACCGTTGAAGGGGATGATTTGTTTCAGAACTGGTCACCATGGGATCTAGCTGGCTACAGAAAGGCAGAGGGAAAGGAGCTGAATTACTGAGGACTTTCAATGAGCATTGTCAGAGCCAAATTTACTTCATGGGCCCTTTCCTTACTGAATTGTTGCTGACCCTAAATCTTAAAAGAATTCTAGGAATCAGTATGGACACAGTGATGGGAACTTCCTCCCTCCGTCCTACAAGGCTTCTTTCCTTAAAAGTCTATTTAGGGCCTGACCAGGCGGTGGCGCAGTGGATAGAGCGATGGACTGGGATGCGGAGGACCCAGGTTCGAGACCCCGAGGTCGCCAGCTTGAGCGCGGGCTCATCTGGTTTGAGCAAGGCTCACCAGCTTGAGCCCAAGGTCCCTGGCTCCAGCAAGGGGTTACTCAGTCTGCTGTTGGCCCGTGGTCAAGGCACATATGAGAAAGCAATCAATGAACAACTAAGGTGTTGCAACGCGCAAGGAAAAACTAATGATTGATGCTTCTCATCTCTCTCCGTTCCTGTCTGTCCCTGTCTATCCCTCTATCCCTCTCTCTGACTCTCTCTGTCTCTGTAAAAAAAAAAAAAAAAAAAAAAGTCTGTTTAGGGTGCCTGACCAGGCGGTGGTGCAGTGGATAGAGTGACGGACTGGGATGCGGAGGACCCAGGTTCAAGACCCCGAGGTCGCCAGCTTGAGTGCGGGCTCATCTGGTTTGAGCAAAAGCTCACCAGCTTGAGCCCAAGGTCGCTGGCTCCAGCAAGGGGTTACTCGGTCTGCTGAAGGCCCGCGGTCAAGGCACATATGAGAAAGAAATCAATGAACAACTAAGGTGTTGCAATGCGCAATGAAAAACTAATGATTGAGGCTTCTCATCTCTTCGTTCCTGTCTGTCTGTCCCTGTCTATCCCTCTGACTCTCTCTCTCTGTCTCTGTAAAGAAAAAAAAAGTCTGTTTAGGTGCAACTGAATGAAAATGCCAGCTTCATCGAATGACCATGGAGTGCCATCAGTGAGTCGTGGGAAGAACACAAGGTACGTATTTCTCCTCAGGCTGGGACAGCAGACTTTGTGAAGCCATTCATCAAAGTCTCACAGCCTTGTTTGGGAGATGCTTTAGATCCACACCTCAAAGTTGACACAAGGAACAATTTTTAAATGCTTTATAATTTTACAGGAGGAAGATAAATATTCTTAAATGTGAGTTGCTAAATTATTGGGTTGGGGAATAAGTTCGTAGCGTTTTTATATTTTATTTTACAATGATTTGTTTGTTGTTTGGCAAAGGGTAAGTATTCATTCGATAAAACTCTTTCTGCTCTACAAATCTATGTTAATTGTATTTTTGAGTTATTTAATTTTTTATTAGTTTTGAGGCTTAGAAATGGAATACCCAGGAGGCAAAAATCAAAATTTTCGACACCTGCTCTTCTTTGCTTTTCATTGAGGTCAAAAAGCTGCCGAAGCAGCCTGGGACATTTGCGCCGTGTATGGAGAAGGTGTCATAGGCGAGTCTACAGCACGGAAATGGTTTGCAAAGTTCAAAAATGGCGACTTTGATGTCAATGACACGTGCCGCAGCGGAAGGCCTTCTGAATTCGATGAAGAACTGGGAAATGCTCGAAAAGAATGCCACGGTCAACAAGGAGCTCTACATTGCCCAGCTACACTGCGTGAATGAGGCTATTTGACTGAAAAGACCTGATCGACATGGTCAGACCATACTCCTTCACAACAACGCCAGGCCCCATGTTGCACAAGTCATCTTTTTCGCTCCCTGTCAAACCATATGAAGGGCGTTACCTTCGATAACAAAGAGGTCCTTAAAAACTGGCTCAACAACTTCTTTGACACCAGACCAGGCGATTTTTGGCAGAACAGCATCAACAAATTGGTCGAGAGGTGGGAAGAGGTTGTAAACAGCAATGGCGAATATATAATTGATTAACTTATTGATATAATTATTGTTTTTTGTTTAAATAAAAGTCTTCGGTTAAAACGCTACGAACTTATTCCCCAACCCAATATTTTCCATAAAAATAAATTTATAAGGTAAATTTCTTTAATAACATCTGGACTACCCCACATCAGAAATTTAAACTAGCTATATATTTGTCTCAGAAGGTTAGTATATAACTGATTATTTTTAACTCAGAATCCTAACTATGGCAATTCTGAATATTTATGTTTTGCAGAAATGCAAACGGTAAGGAAAGAGATAGCATAGGGGAGCTGGAGTATGATTTTAAGAAATTAATGTTTTGTCTGACTAGGCAGTGGTGCAGTGGATAGAGTGTCAGACTGGGATGCCGAGGACCCAGGTTCCAGACGCCAAGCTCAAACCAGCTTGAGCACGGGCTCATCTGGTTTGAGCAAAAGCTCACCAGCTTGGACCCAAGGTCGCTGGCTCGAGCAAGGGGTTACTCAGTCTGCTGAAGGCCCGTGGTCAAGGCACATATGAGAAAGCAATCAATGAACAACTAAGGTGTCGCAATGCGCAACGAAAAACTAATGATTGATGCTTCTCATCTCTTCGTTCCTGTATGTCTGTCCCTGTCTATTCTTCTCTCTGACTCTCTCTGTCTCGGTAAAAAAAAAAAAAAGAAAGAAAAAAAAAGAAAGTTATGTTTCATCTTGGCTCAACATCTACAATTTGCAACATACTTACTCCTTTTATTTTAGGAGAAGAGTCAAGTTAATTCTAGTTTTTCTGTATAAGACTCAGAGGAACTTAACTCTGTTCTAATACTTGCCACTTTCAGAAAATTCATTTATCAAGAAAGCTGGGCCTGACCCGTGGTGGCGCAGTGGATGAAGCATTGACTTGGAAATGCTGAGGTCGCCGGTTCAAAACCCTGGGCTTGCCTGGTCAAGGCACATATGGGAGGTGATGCTTCCAGCTCCTCCCCACCTTCTCTCTGTCTCTCTCTCCTTCTCTGTCTTTCTCTCTCTTTCTCTCTCCTCTCTAAAATGAATAAATAAAAAAAAATAAAAAAAAAAAAAAATAAAAAAAAAAAAGAAAGCTGGTATGTGTTTAAAGAAACTGTTAGAAAACAGGTGGCTGGTGACTTAGACATCATCTCTTCTCAGTCAATAATAACAAAAACAGTAAACGAAGCTTAAATTTATCATATGCCAGGTATTTAGCACAAGATGTCATTTAATACTCCTATCAAACCATGAGGTAGTTACTATTATTAACACACCTGTTTTACAGATGAGTAAACTAAGGGTTAGGGAAGATAAGTAATATGCTCAAAAGTGAACAGCTAGTTAGTGTGGGAGCTAGGATTTGAAATTAATCTTGACTCCAGAGTAGGCACACAATACTATACTACTCTGCATCACGAATCATGGACTAGACTAAAATAACTTGTCAATTTAAGGTGATGTGAATCACTACTATGGCCCTTTGACAGAAGAAATAAAGATTGCTTTCAATTATTTGAGACAAAAAAAAAGAGTCTAAATTATTCATTTATTTTAGGATGGTTGCATATATATACATCATGGCTTAACGATAAAATGATTGAAATGATTTAACAAAGAATCAGAATATTATTAAGAATTACTATAAAGCATGTTATGTAAATACTAATGCTGTTAAAAATATTAAGTTTGTAATCACCAAACTTATTCCTAGCCATTTGGAAAAAAAATTAACCTCATTGTAAAATATACTTCAAATCCTACAATGGCATATTTCCTGGATTTAAAAAGCTCCTGGGAATCAAGCAAAGGAACAACTGGAAATATTGGGGATGTTATTGAGATACTGATGAATGGCACTGATAATTGCTAACAAATTATTTAAAAAGTCAGGCTCTTTCCAATTGGTTTAAAGAAAACTAGAAGCAAACTGCTGTCCAATTGTTCACTGAGAAATTCATTAAAATAATTTATTTTAGAAGAAAGCTCTCCATTACAGAAGTATGTCAGCTAATAAATACAGAATATAATAATTAGAATGCTATTTTGCAGCCCCAATGAAATAACTGATTTAAGCAAAGACCACAAGGGTATTCAAACCATCAGATGACAAGTTGTCTAGAATAGGTTGTTTGTAGATTATTAATATAATATGCAAAAGAAAATTTGTCCTTTTCAGTGGTGAGACTGGGGTGGGGGTGTCTTAATTAAGTGACCAAATTTAACGTCACTAATAGTGAGATAACCTGAAATTTTATGCCTAATATAAAGTAATGTGACCTACCCAATACTACTGATGACACAGTCTTTCTAAAAATGTTTAACTTGAATTTAATGAAACCTCTGTATATAATGTCTAGGTTTTTTGTTTGTTTGTTTGTTTGTTTTTAAAAGGCAAGCCTGACCTGTGGTGGCACAGTGGATAAAGCACTGACCTGGAACACTAAAGTCGCTGGTTCGAAACCCCAAGCTTGCCTGGTCAAGGCACATATGGGAGTTGATACTTCCTGCCCTACCTTCTTCTCTCTTCTCTCCCCCCCCTCTAAAATTAATAAATAGAATCTTAAAAAAAAAAGGCAGGAACTGACTGGTGGTGGCACAGTAGATTGAACATTGGCCCAGGACACTGAGGGCCCTGGTTCAAAACCCTGAGCTTGCTGGTGAGAACATGGGCTTGTTGGCTTGAGCATGGGCGTGTCAGCTTGACCACAGGGTCACCAGCTTGAGCACGAGATCATTGATATGATCCCAAGGTCACTGGTTTGAGCCCAAAGGTCACTGGCTTGAAGCCCAAGGTCACTGGCTTGAGCCCAAGGTCTCTGGCTTAAGCAAGGGGTCACTGGCTCAGCTTGAGTTCCCCCAACCCCCCCCCATCAAAGCACGTATAAGAAGCAATCAATAAACAACTAAAGTGAAGCAACTACAAGTTGATATGTCTCATCTTTCTCCTCCCCTTCTCTCTCTCTCTTCCTGTCTCTCTCTCTCTCTCTCTCAGGAAAAAAAGTCAGGGATTGGAGAAACAAGTTTTAAGATATCATGAGAAAATAATCAGCCAATAGCAAATACAGAATATTCTACAAGAGAACCGGTCTGGACTCAACAAAAATTAAATGTCATGAAATTAAAAAGTGTGCTAATTTGAAAGGTATGCTGTTACAGATTTTAAGAGACTAAAGACAACTAATTGCAAAGCATGTAATCTGATGAGATGTGATTGGAGAGGGAGGGTTTGGAATAAAATAGTTGGTATAAATTAGGTATAAATTATTTTTGGGAGAACTGTGCAAATTTGCATTGTGTACTGGATATTAGATGATATCATGGGATTGTTGTTCATATTAGGTATGAGAAAAGAATTGTGGTTAGACCTTCTATGATGGTGCAGTGAATAAGGCGTCGACCTGGAATGCTGAGGTTGCCAGTTTGAAACCCTGAACTTGCCCAGTCAAGGCACATATGGGAAGCAGCTACAAGTTGGTTCCTTCCGTTCCTCTCTCCCTCCAACCTTTTCTCTCTCTCTCAAACCAATAAATAAAATCAGAAAGAAAGAAAGAAAGAAAGAGAGAAAGAAAGAAGAAAGAAAGAAAGAGGAAGGAAGGAAGGAAGGAAGGAAGGAAGGAAGGAAGGAAAGAAGGAAGGAAGGAAGGAAGGAAGGAAGGAAGGAAGGACTGTGCTTGGTAGGAGAATTTGGTTATTCTAGGCAGTGGTCGGCAAACTGCGGCTCACGAGCCACATGCGGCTCTTTGGCCCCTTGAGTGTGGCTCTTCCACAAAATACCACATGTGGGCACAACCTCGATAAGGAATGTACCTACCTATATAGTTTAAGTTTAAAAAATTTGGCTTTCAAAAGAAATTTCAATCCTTGTACTGTTGATATTTGGCTATGTTGACTAGTGAGTTTGCTGACCACTGTTCTAGGAGATGCTGAAGTATTTAAGGACAAAGTGTCAAGATGAATATAACTTACCTTCAAATGGTTCAACAACCAAACAATATATATATGCACATACACAGATAGGGAAAGTAAATATGCCAACATATGAACAAATAGTGAATCTGAGGGAAGAATGTATAGGTGTTTACTGTACTTTTAACTTTTTCATCTGAATGAAAAAGAAAAAGTAGTAAATACTGCTCTATGATGGAACAGGACATGGAAAGTAAGAGCCTGCCCTTCTCTGGCTTTCAGGTTCAGTAACAAAGAGAGATAATGGAGAGTAAAGCAGGCAGTCACTGGGCCTGACCTCTCCCGAGGCCACAGCTGGGGATGAGTGTATTCATTTTTTATTGCGGCTGTAACAAGTTAGCATGAACGTAGTAACTTAAAACTACATAAATGTATTATTTTCTAGTTCTATAGGTTAGAACTGGGTCTCACTGGGCTAAAGCCATGGTGATGGAGGAGCTATGGTCATTTTTGGAGGCTAGAGAGAGGATCTCTTTCCTTGCCTTTTCCAGCCACCCACTTTCCTTGGCTCATAGCCCCTCCTTCCATCTTCAAAACCAACTTTGTATCTCTCTAACCATTATTCCATAGTCACATGTCCCTTTGACTCAGACCTCAGACTGGACAGTGTCTTTTAAGAACCCATGTCATTAGATTGGGCGCACCCAGATAACTAATCTTACTTGTCAAGGCCCTTAACTTAATCATACCTACCAAATCCCTTTTGCCCTGTAAGGTAACATATTCACAAGTTCCAGGAATTAAGACAGAATCACAAGGAACTTGCATACCACAGTGAATTATCCCAGGGCTGAGAGGGGCACTTAGGGCAAGGGAATCTGCCTTTGCTTTCCTTTTGAGAGGCCCAGGCCCTTCACCTCATTCCCTGTACTTTCCATGGCTGTTCTGGCCAATGAAAAGTCCCCAACAGCATGGTCAGATAGAAAGTCAAGTATCCTGCCTGACCAGGCAGTGGCACAGTGAATAGAGCATCAGACTGGGATGCAGAGGACCCAGGTTGAAACTCTGAGGTCACCAACTTGAGAGTGGGCTCACCTAACTTGAGCATGGCTCATCGGCTTGAGCGTGGCAACATAGACATTACCCCATGGTCACTGGCTTGAACCCAAAGGTCACTAGCTTGAGGCCCAAGGTTGCTGGCTTGCGCTCAAGGTCACTGGCTTGAGCGAGGGGTCTCTCGCTCTGCTGTAGCCCCCCCCCCCCATCAAGGCACATACAAGAAAGCAGTCAATGAACAACTAAGGTGCTGCAACGAAGAATTGATGCTTCTCATCTCTCTCCCTTTTTGTCTGACTGTCCCTCTCTGTGACAAAAAAAAAAAAAAGTCAAGTATCTCAAGCTTGCCTTATTCCCTTGAGGCATAGATGCTATACTAACAGCCAGTGAGCCTGCCATGGCCAGACAAGGTGACTTCATGGCAGGGGCCAAGGGAAAGATGAGTCTGCATGGGGAGCTGGCCAATACTCCCCAGGAGATTTTCCTGAAGCCAAAATAGCCATAAATTTACCAGCTGTAGGCTTTCACAGGCCAGCAGGTGCCCCAGCAAACAGGCGGACAAGGACATAGTGGCGGAAACCTGCCAGTGCACAGGTCTGGAAGGAAGTCGGGGCTACCCTTTCTCTCACCAATGCCATAGCATTACCCTTTCTCTCACCAATGCCATAGCATTAGTGTGCATTAGCCCTCTCCATCCCCATACAAGTGGAAGTTAGCCTCAGGCGATGACGGGACTGCCTTGGGAGGCATTATGAAAGATAAAACATTTTTATCGAAAGGAGACACACTATATTCTAAAGGAACCATTTAAATAATGAAATTGAACTGGATTGGGTGCTTTTTCATCCTGTAACCTAATGGTTTTGAAATATGTCCACAAATTCTTTTGCTATGCTTCCCTTCAAATGGTGACACCTAGTACTACTTCCCTTTGACTTAGGAACCTGTTTCTGATAAAAGAGAACAGGGCAGAAGTGATTCTCTGTAACTTCTGATGCTAGGTCAGAACAAGCATTGTTTCTGCTGGCTCCCTCCCTGCTTTCCCTACTGGATTCCTCATTCTGGGGGAAGCCAGCCACCACATCAGAAAGACACTCAAGTCATCTTGTGAAGTGGCCCACAAGGGGAAAACTAAAGCCTCTCACCAACCAGCACCTACTAGCAACCAGGTGAGTGAGCGGATCCTCCAGCCCTAGTCTAGTGACCAACTCCAGTCCCAGAACTGCCCAGCTCAGCGGCTCCCAAATTCTCAACCCACAGACATAATGTTTATTATTAAGTGACTTAAGTTTTGGGGTTATTTTATTATGCTATAATAGATAACTTATACACAGGTGAAACTCTAGAAAAAAATAAGAAACCTACTTTTTCTGGACATATTTGAGCTGTAGTGTGTTAAATAAATGTCTCTGCTACATAAGTGTGTGTTCCTGATGTGAAAGGAACATGGCTTTATTAGGCGGAGACTATTAGGAAGGGCAGAACAGAATCACAGTGTTGTCTAAGGAGGAAAATAATAAAGCCACTTAAGTAGAGGTGGATTTATTATAAAGACTCAGAAGAACTACAAGGAACTCACGAACAGGAAAAAGAGCAACTATTATAGAACTAAGACTGGATTGAAATAAGGAATCAGAAAGCTGTCAGAGCCAAGACAGCCACTGACTCCCTCTCCTTCTCTCTGCAGCTGCAAGGCCTATTGTCTTCTATTCTCTCTTTCTTATTAATTGCACTCACCTGCTTGTCTGAGAGATCAGTTCATTCTGCTTTTCATTGCATTACTGGCCCCCAAGTTGTGACCTTGGCTCTGAAATTTATATGACAACACTCCTATCTAAATGAGCCAGTTGCCATTAAAACAAGAACTACCATATCAATCCTGCTTCTGGGTCTATATCCAAAAGAATTGAATTCTTGAAGAGACTTCTCACTCCCATGCTCAGTGCAGCTTCATTCACAGTAGCCAAGAAATGGATCAACCTAAGTTTCTGTCAATGGATAGATGGATAAACAATATGTGACATACACATGCACACACAACAGAATACTATTCAACTTAAAAATAGAAAATCCTGCCATTTGTGACAATATGGATGAACATTAAGCACATTATACAAGTGAAATAAACCAGACACAGTAAGACAAATACTGCACAATCTTACATGTGAATCGAAAAAAGTCAAATTCATGCACACACACAAAAATAAATCAATAAAAATTAAATGTCAAATTGATAGTAACAGCAAGTAGAATGGTGGTTACCAGGGGCTAGTGGTTTGAGGAAAATGAGGGGATACTGATAAAAAAAATACAAACTTTCAGTTATAAGTGGAATAAGTTCTAGAGACCTAACATACAACATGGGGACTATATACTTGAATTTGCTAAAAGAATGGTTTTTCTCACCACAACACACAAAAAAATGGTTAATATGTGATATGGATATGTTAATTAGCTGATTATGGTAATCATTTCACAATGTCTACATATATCAAAATATAACATTGTACACCTTAAATATATACAATTTCTATTTGTCAATCATACTTCAATAAAGATGAGGAGGGAAAAATATGGCCCAGTCTCTCAATGTTCTGATCTAAATTCTTAGGAGGCAGAGTCTGTTTAAATCAGCTTCAGTCAGATATAGAGCCAGATCCAATATGCTGAGGGCACTGAGTTGGAAAAGAGCTCACTTAATACCCTCTCAGCACTCCCTAACAAATTGGCAAATTTTGTAAAAGGCAGGGCAAGGAGCGGAAGGAAATGATTGGTAGAGGAAATGACTGGCATCTTAGTGTGTGCATATTTAACATCCCATTAACTGTCCACTGGTGAGACTGCCGACAGCCCCACTGTAACCTCCACAATACCTATAGCCTCCATTTCACCCCCATTTTAATCACCCACCTAAATACACACTGTGGTTTTCCCCCACATACACCATGCTGCTTCACGCCTCTATAGCTTAGGTCTGACACACAGCTTAGATTCCTCTGCCTTGTTGTCCACCTTGGGAACACCTGTTCCTCTCTCAAAGCTGGCTGGGTTTCATCTTCTCTGCAGTCCTATGTCTCTCTTACTCCTACCCCCCCTAAAATAAGTTACATCTTTTCTACTACAGTGCTTCTTTAATTTTCACACATATTACTTCTGTTATTGTATAGATCATATTGCATTGTGTTCACATATTTCTGTGGGAAGGAATATCATTCGATTCATCTTTCCACCTCTAAGATCTAAAGAACACAGTAGGTGCTCAACAATAGTGTTCCAGCACCTTGACCAAGCATGACTTGGGACTAACTTAAAGGAACTTGATTTTTATTTTCCACTGTCCCTGTGAACACCCTCTCCAGGGGTTTTTCTTCCAACCCGGAATGAAAGTTGGGCAGTATCATTCCTTTTTTCTAGTCACTTTTAGTTAGTAATTAATCTGTCTTTCCCTACTTGTGTGTCTAACATCACTCCAGTAACTCCATTCAAATATCTTCTTCAAAACCCCTTCCCCCGTCACTATCTTTACCTTTTATGTCCTTGATGTTGGTGAGAGTTTTAAGACTAATCTAATCAGTTCTAACCCTCCTAAATTGTGCAAAAGTCCTACAGAGTTGTCTGTCTCTGATATGTCTTGTCATAGGATCTCAGGCAGCTTCCTATTTTAACAAACTTTTATAACAGCTTAACTAAAGTGTCACCACTTGGAATTTTTCTATTTCTAACTTTCAACCTGCTTCCCTCCTCACCCTGAGTCTCCTATTTCTCTACCCCACCCCACTCCTCATTTCTGTGTAATCTGCTATTTGCCCACTTCATAACTTCTAATTATTGACCTCTACATAGTCTGTGTATCTCCTGTCTCCTTACCTAGGAGACAATTTTTAACCATTTTACCAATTTCCTTGCTAAACAAACTAATGTGCTTCTCAAGAAAAAGGACCCAATTAAAGACAGGTTAACATATGTGGCAGAATTATTTCCTGGTCTTGACTTCCAATGACTGGAGTAGTAGGTGGTTTCAACTTCTTTTTTTTTTTTTTTCAGAGACAGAGAAAGAGTCAGAGAGAGGAATAGATAGGGACAGACAGACAGACAGGAACGGAGAGAGATGAGAAGCATCAATTATTAGTTTCTCGTTGTGACACCTTAGTTCAGGGGTCCCCAAACTTTTTACACAGGGGGCCAGTTCACTGTCCCTCAGACCATTGGAGGGCCGGACTATAAAAAAACTATGAAAAAATCCCTACGCACACTGCACATATCTTATTTTAAAGTAAAAAAACAAAACGGGTACAAATACAGTATTTAAAATAAAGAACAAGTAATTTTTTTTTTTTTGTATTTTTCCAAAGCTGGAAACAGAGAGAGACAGTCAGACTACCGCATGCGCCCGACTGGGATCCACCCGGCACGCCCACCAGGGGCAATGCTCTGCCCACCAGGGGGCGATGCTCTGCCCCTGGGGGGGGGGTTGCTCTGTCACGACCAGAGCCACTCTAGCGCCTGGGGCAGAGGCCAAGGAGCCATCCCCAGCGCCCGGGCCATCTTTGCTCCAATGGAGCCTCGCTGCAGGAGGGGAAGAGAGAGACAGAGAGGAAGGAGAGGGGGAGGGGTGGAGAAGCAGATGGGCGCTTCTCCTGTGTGCCCTGGCCGGGAATCGAATCCGGGACCCCTGCATGCCAGGCCGACGCTCTACCACTGAGCCAACCAGCCAGGGCCAGAACAAGTAAATTTAAATCAACAAACTGATCAGTATTTCAATGGGAACTATGCTCTTCTCACTGACCACCAATGAAAGAGGTGCCCCTTCCAGAAGTGCGCCGGGGGCCGGATAAATGGCCTCAGAGGGCCGTAGTTTGGGGACCCCTGCCTTAGTTGTTCATTGATTACTTTCTCATATGTGCCTTGACTGTGGAGCTACAGCAGACCAAGTAACCCCTTGCTCGAGCCAGCTCGAGCAAGCTGGTGATCTGTGCTCAAACCAGATGAGCCCACGCTCAAGCTGGCAACCTCGGGGTCTCGAACCTGGGTCCTCCGCATCCCAGTCTGACGCTCTACCCACTGCACCACCACCCGGTCAGGCTATGTGGTTTCAATTTCTGAATCACTTATATTCCTAGAAATCAGAGTTGTCCTACCAGAAAGAACCTTCTCCTTAGAAGCTAAAATTCCATACCATCCTTTCTATTCCAAGTGATCCTCTATTCACTAAAAGTCTGCAAAAACAGACTTGAACCTCACCTTTCTCATCTGTTAGTACCAACACCACCACTTGGGTAGTTAGAGCAGCAGTATCAACCCTGATGGGCTATGAGAAGAGGCTTCTTTCTCAGTGGTCTGCTGCACATGCTTTCCCATGTACACTGGAGAACATCCACATGCATACACTTCTATGATGCCTTGATGCTCCAAACCCAACCAATGGAGCAGAGTGGGCTGTAAAAGTTCACCCACCCCTCTACTGCTTATCGGCTTGCTGACAGCCCATAATTCACCACATGGTAAAGCAATAAAAACACCATCATCTGCATTGCCTGTGCTAGATCAAAGGATCAGCATAGGAGGCTCCAATTCCTTATTTCTACAGCAAATCTATATATTCCTGGGACCTATATTAATGACTTCATCACTGACCTTTTCCAAATCAGGATGTTTACCACATTCTTATCATAGTGGCCTGCCTTCTGAATATAGCTCACTATGCCCTACTCATCTGCCCATTTCAATCTCTAGCCTTTATTCCTCCATAAAAAAATTCAAATATACAGCTATCCAGATCAGGGATCTTACACCACAGGTCTAATTTCTTTCCTCCTTCTAGAGGGAACTCTTAAAGCAGTGGTTCTCAACCTTAGCAGCAAAATGATGAGCTTTAAAAAATATTATCTCCAGACTCCATTCTCAGAAATGTCTTTTTAATTGGTCTAGGGTGAAGCCTGGGCATTAGGATTTTTAAAGCTCTCCAGATGATTCTAATACGCAGGCAAGGTAGAGAACCTGTCTTAATAAGGCTCTCTAAATACAGATGGACCTATGCTACATACAGCATCCTATGTGGACCTATAGAGCATCTATATAGTCCATATAGAGCATCCAATGTGATGTATAGATGGCATGCATAAATGTGAGGTTCAGAGAAGAAACTCATTTGTTGATCATATACTACATAACAAGTTATGTGTTACTAACTCATGTAGTCTTTTCAATTGTACCTCATTTCACCTTTTCAATCATCCTGAGGTAGGTGCTGTTATCCTTATTGTTAAAAAAGAGAAACTGAGACTTTATAGACGTTACACAGAGTAACTGGCAGACCCGAGAGTCAAATCCCATGTCTGATTCCCAAACTCCACACACTTTCTGTGATAACACACAGAATATTTTCTGATATTAAGCCGGTCCATGGCCCCAAAAAGGTTGGGGACCACTGCTAGCTTGCATCCAGCAGGCAAGAAATACACACAGTGGGAAATACACACACTGAGATGTCATCCCTCTTAGAGCTGAATGATTCCACTGCCTAAAACAAGAAACCCAGGCTTCAGTCCCAATATCCTATCCTATTGTGCCCATTGATATTTCCTGCAACATTTTCCCATGAACTCCACACATATAGCCCAGCTGCTAGACTATACTTTAGGCTGCCAAAGTGAAGTGCTCCAGGTAGAACTTCTTGATAAGAGACTACCAAGTCTGGGTCTTTATTGAAGTACTTCTCTTCTGTATCTGCTAGCTTAAATCCTGTGGCTATAGTGCTTACCTACAAGCCATTCTTTTGTTGGTCTAGTAAAGCTATGTAATCCATCAGCGTCCTCTGCTTTGTACTCCAGATAGTACACAAATAATCAAAATATACTGAGTAAGCTGCCTAAGACTGCTGCCAATATCAAGATGGACTCTAATAGCTAGTGACCTGGGAGGCTAGAGGCTAGAGGTAAGTCCTTTTATAATGTGCCAGTGGCACATCTGAAATAACTTGGTAGCTAAATTCCAACCATTCATTCCATAAAATCCACATTTCATTCTGGCTGAGCAATGGGTTTTGTGGAAAGTGGGGGGGGGGGGGGGGGGGGCAAGGGCTTAATTGGGAGAGAACACTTCAGGTGTTGAGGGGTGTAAAGCCAGTAGCCACGGCCACTGACACAGCTGCCTGGCCTGTGCAGGTTTGCATTTGATTTGAAAAGATGGTAATGAAACAACAGAGCCAAGAACTGGCGGGCCATTAGCTTTAATCCTAGCTTGCAGTGGTCCTCAACCCCTGGGCCGTGGACCGGTACTGGTCCGTGGGTCATTTGGTACCGGTCCGCAGAGGAAGAATAAATAACTTACATTATTTCCGTTTTATTTATATTTAAGTCTGAACAATGTTTTATTTTTTTTTAATGACCAGATTTGCTCTGTTACATCCATCTAAGACTCACTCTTGCCTGACCTTGGTGGCGCAGTGGATAAAGCATCGACCTGGAACACTGAGGTCGCAGGTTCAAAACCCTGGCCTTGCCTGGTCAAGGCACATATGGAAGTTGATGCTTCCTGCTCCTCCCCCCCTTCTCTCTCTCCCCCTTTCTCTCTCTCCTCTCTAAAATGACTAAATCTTTAAAAATAAAAAATAAGACTCACTCTTGATGATTGTCTCAGTCACGTGATACATTTATCTGTCCCACCCTAAAGGCCAGTCCGTGAAAATATTTTCTGATATTAAACTGGCCCATGGCCCAAAAAAGGTTGGGGACCACTGCTAGCTTGCACCCAGCAGGCAAGAAATGCACACAGTGCGAAAACTCTTCCCTTTCCATTCAGGACTCCCAAAGCCACTGACTTATCCGAGTCGCCTAGAATCAAAGGTTTCTACCTCACCAGCCTTATTTACCTCTGTTCCCCATCTCCTTCTCTCTGCACAAAGTGATGGCTTCTCCCTCATCACTCCACCATCTTGGCTGTCTATCCTCTCCTCCATGTGGTCTTTTTTCTGCTCTCCTGCAATGCTAGTTTTGGGAATCAAGCGAGAAAGCCCCTGGTCTGTCTCATCTTATAGTGTAGAAATCCAAACCTTTAAGCCAATCTACAAATAAAGAAGTCTCTGATACAAAGTCACTTATGTGAGGCATAAGTGGGATTCCTCAAGAGAGTGCACCACCCCACATCATACAACAGCCAAGGGTATGGGGAAAAGCTTGGTTTTGAAAAGATCTTAGTATTAAAAGGGTGGGAATGGCTTAGTCTTAAACTAAGCCTTAGGCTATAAGGACCCTGCCTGCTTACAGCCTGTCCCCCACACCCAATGCAAACTATAAGAGAGCAAACATATCATATTTACAAACTTATTTGACCAACAGGGGGTACCTTTAAGATGTTGCAAGACAGAATCCAATACTTGTGCAGGTGTCCCGTGTATCCTGAGAGAGAAAGAGATCAGATCCCAGTTCTCTCAGAACAGTTCCCAAATTCCCGACTCCTGCTACCTTAACTGTTCTTAATCCCAACCACACAGTTTGCTCTGGACTATGGCTTCTAGAATCTTCCTTGTTTCACACATTTAGGAACTTCCCAATTTTCACCTTATATATTATGTACTAAATGTGTAGCATTTCTGCCTTTCTGTTCACAAACATGCATAGGCTTACACTGTTTTAAGGAAACTTCCTCTATGGCCAACAGTTTTATCTTTCCAGTCGCACCTCTGGCCGTGCTGTATATTGTAGTTAACTGCCTTAATTTACCTCTCAAATTTTCCCATCTCCTTTCTGCTGCATTACCTTAGTCCACACTCACATCCTCTTCTGGCCTCCAGTTAAAAAAAAAAAACACAGAACTTGGCCCCTCATATTTATGCCTTTGTCGCTTCCAGTTATCTTTCCAAGCACTTATAAAACTCATTACCCTGATTTTTAAAACTTTGACCGGCTCTGCCACGCCCATTCCTTCACTTCTTGATTGGCTGTAACTTCTTGCTCTCACACAGAGTTCACGGCCACTATATGTATAAAAACGGAAAGAAGGGGCGACCGTACAGGCAGGTTGAGTCGTGACTGCAAAATCTCGGAGAACGTAGTGTTGTGCGTTTGCAACCATCTGATCAACGTGGCCGACCTTTCTCCAGGGCCAGATTTGGTTGGTTAGAACCCAGCAGAAAGTTTTGAACCTTTTTCGCGCTCAAATGATTAGTCCAGCGCAGGCGCAAACATACACTTGCCGGGGATGGGTTTGGGGCGGAGGAATTCGCGTTCGGGCAAGCAGATCTCGCGTTGTTTGGGGAAGCCGGAGACTAAGAATGTTTTTTTTTTCTGGGGGGGGGGGGGGGGGGGTTGCCGCCGTATGAGAGGTTTTTTTCTTCTTTTTTCCCCTTAAATTAAATGGAGCTGGATAGATGAGTGTTGTATTCAAATTAAAAAATAAAAAGTAAACCGATCTAGAGTCGGCGACGACTACAAATGAGGCCCGTATAACTAGCCGACAGGCTGGCGACAGTTCTTTGCGGCTGAGGACTTCTACGACAGACATCTCTGCAAGGCCCCCCGAGGCTGCATAAGTTCTTCAGAGAAAAAAGCCAGAAATATGTAAAAAATAAAAATAAAAAAAAAAAGAGGAAGAGGAAAAAGCTAAGCAGGTGATCACCTGATGGGGGCGCAGTGTTTTGCTCTGGCACTTTTCACAATGCAAAAAAAAAAATCTCATTTGGCTACCAACCAAGTTTAACCTCCTGCTGCTATTGCGCCTGCGCAGGAGTTTGTTTACTAACTCGGAAGACCGCTGGGTCCCGCTCTGGAGCGTCGGCGTTTTAAATGTCTTGTGTAACTCCTAATGAAAATCATGTTTTCAGCTAGGAAAACGGATTGGAGATTGGAGGTTAAGGACAGGGCAGTTTCAGTGTGAGTCTGAAGCCCATGAAAATACACACGGTAATGAAAACTAGGAACGCTCAGAAATTATTGCTATGTCAGACCTGTCGTGCGAGATCTTTATAAAGAGGACAGCATCACTGGAACTGGAACTTAGAAGTGATAAGCAGCAACAGTAAACCCGAAACCGGAGGTAGTATTTAGGGACCTACTTAAAACATAGACTCTGTTATGAAAAAGATGCAAATACGCCGAAACCTGAAGCCAACCTCCAGGAATACTTGACTAAAACAGACTTCTTGAAGCCAGGTCAAAAAGGCAGCCATGCAAATTCTGAAACTAAAAACAAGAGATGACTAGAAGCAATAGCCATAAAAAGCACAAACTAACAAGCAAATTATTAAAAACGGCTTTAAGTTCCCTTCAAAGACAGTTTCAGATGGCTTACAAGACTGATACAAAATGAGAAGATAGGTTGTAACGTACTATCGGTATGACTTGGATGCATTTTAAAACAAAATAGCAGGCAAGCTGATGTTTAAAAAGTATATTTAGGGAGCCCTGGCAGGTTGGCTCAGTGGTAGAGCCTCGGCCTGGCGTGCAGAAGTTCCGGGTTCGATTCCCGGCCAGGGCACACAGGAGAAGCGCCCATCTACTTCTCCACCCCTCCCCCTCTCCTTCCTCTCCTTCCTCTCCTTCCTCTCAGTCTCTCTCTTCCACTCCGGCAGGGGAGGCTCCACTGGAGCAAAGATGGCCGGAGGTCTGGGGATGGCTCCTCGGCCTCTGCCCCAGGCACTAGAGTGGCTCTGGTTGCAACAGAGCGACACCTGGAGGAGCAGAGCATCGCCCCCTGGTGGGCAGAGCTTCGCCCCCTGGTGGGCGTGCGGGGTGGATCCCGGCCAGGCGCTTGCGGGAGTCTGTCTGACTGTCTCTCCCCGTTTCCGGCTTCAGAAAAATACAGAAAAAAAAAAAAAAAAGTATATTTAGGGAAAAGTATCTGGTGATGGTATTTTAACATGCCCAAAAAGAAAAACAGGCTCAGCTAAACCTGGATCTTTGATAAAAGCATAGATGCTAAAAATTTGGCAGTTGTATTGGATTCTATTTGTCAGATTTTAAATGATGAATTTTAAGACTTTACTTTGAAACAGAAGATGAGATATTTAGGGAGCATGACATTAAGTAGAGAAAATGTATAGACATGCAAGATGGGGCCAAATTTCGAAGACTCTGGACATTCCATCATTCACAGAGAGCCTTCATCTAAAAAAAATAGCCTCTGGATTTTTCTTATTATTTCAATATGATAATTAGTTAATCTAGCAATTTTGTTACTTATCTATTAAGGCAAATTTGTACTAAAGTAGAAGTGATTTGCTTCATTTTCTAGAGGTACATTCATTTGGTTGAGGTAATGTGGTAAACAGTTTTCTAAGCCAGGGTCGAATAGACACTTGCTTTATGAATCGTCGTATCATTCATACAAATGAAGCACACTTACGGTGAATTGATTTCTTGTTCACTTTAATGATTAAGATCGACTCATAAAAAACAGCTTATTTTGTCAGGCAGTCAACAACTGTAAAACAGCTGGGCACTTTCATTGCACTTGATGGAATGGCTCAATGAAAATTAAGTATGGGAATTAGATGATGAGCTAATAAAGAATTGTGAATGCCTAGAGAGAATTGTGATGAAAGTGATAGTGGTAAGAAGTCAAATAAAACTTCATTGTTCACTGAAAACCCCCCCACAAAAACAATTGTTTGATGAGTAAAAGAAACACTACTAGATTGGTTTCCCATTGTCTGTCATATAATTCAGGAGATAATACCAGAATTTCCACAATCAGTAGCTGAAAAAATTATCCATACCATTTCTTTTTTTGTTGTTTTTTTTTTTTGTTTGTTTTTTCTGAAGTTGGAAACAGGGAGGCAGTCAGACTCCCGCATGCGCCCGACCGGGATCCACCCAGCACACCCACCAGGGGGCGATGCTCTGCCCATCTGGGGCGTTGCTCTGTTACAACCAGAGCCATTCTAGCTCCTAAGGCAGAGGCCACAGAGCCATCGTCAGTGCTCGAGCCAACCTTGCTCCAATGGAGCGTTGGCTGAGGAAGGGGAAGAGAGAGACAGAGAGGAAGAAAAGGGGGAGGGGTGGAGAAGCAGATGGGCGCTTCTCCTGTGTGCCCTGGCTGGGAATCGAACCCGGAACTCCTGCACACCAGGCCGACACCATACCTTTTCTTGAGCAGTATTCTGGGCATGCTCTCTCATTATTACCCTGACATTGTAAATCAATGAAAACCTGCAACCGTTTTTTTTTTGTTTGTTTTTTGTTTTTTGTTTTTTTTTCTGAAGCTGGAAACGGGGAGGCAGTCAGACAGACTCCCACATGCGCCCTACCGGGATCCACCCGGCACGCAGGGGGCGATGCTCTGCCCATCCGGGGCATCGCTCTGTTGAGACCAGAGCCACTTTAGCGCCTGTGGCAGAGGCCAAGGAGCCATCCCCAGCGCCCGGGGCTATCTTTTTGCTCCAATGGAGCCTCGGCTGCGGGAGGGGAAGAGAGAGACAGAGAGGAAGGAGAGGGGGAGGGGTGGAGAAGCAGATGGGCGCTTCTCCTGTGTGCCCTGGCCGGGAATCGAACCCAGGACTCCTGCACGCCAGGCCGACGCTCTACCACTGAGCCAACCGGCCAGGGCCTTGCAACCGTTTTTATTAACATGTTTATGTCAGTCTGGGTTCTTGAAATATTATGACTCCAAGATAAGAGAAATTGCTGAACAATAAATCTGGTATGTATTACTAACTACTCAAAATTGGTTGAATCAACACAATATAATTTTACTTATTAAGTGCGTGATAGATACCTTTTTTTATAACTTTATTTTTAAAATAGGTAATAGATCACATTAATTTTAAAAAGTACTAAACACATATATTTAAGGCCAAATTGCTATATTTGTGCATGAATCCTTAATAAACAAGGGATGTCAAAGAAATTTTGCTGCCTTCTAGCTCTGCACTCTTTTAAGTGTTAAAAGTAATTCTAGCATTCTTTTTATACCTAAAGAAGGAATGTTTCAGCCTGACCTGTGGTGGCGCAGTGGATAAAGCGTCAACCTGGAATGCTGAGGTCGCCGGTTCAAAACCCTGGGCTTGCCCAGTCAAGACACATGTGGGAGTTGAAGCTTCCTGCTCCTCCCCCCTCCTCTCTCTCTCTCTCTCCTCTAAAATGAATAAATAAATAAAAATAATTTTTAAAAAATTTTTTTAAAAAAGAAGGAATGTTTCAGTCAGATGGAAGGAAATCCTCAACAAGGGAGTGGGGGGTAATGAGAGGAAAAAAGTGTAAACTCTCATTGTGAATATTAAGCAATGCCTGTTGAAGACATGTTGTCCACTGAAGCACTCTTCCTTGTGCCAAGTCTGCCCCACTTCCAATCTCCCCTCCCTCCAACCCAACTCCATATCTGTATGGCTGGTTTCTTCATTATACTTACATCTCTGATAAGGAAAGATGCCTTTCTGTTCTGCCACCCTCAACGTATTAAAGAGTCTTTGTCATAGTCACAGGATGGCTGCCATAGCTTCAAACATATGAAATGTTCCAAATAGAAAGAAAGAGGTATAGGTGAAGGGGGGTGGGGTGAGGGAAGCTTTCTCTTTGTGGCCTCTCTTTTCTTATCAGGACCAAAAATTGACCCATATGACATAACAGACTTCCCTTTATGTCTCATTGCTCAAAACTGCATTATTTGACTACCCCTAGCTTCAAGGAAGGCTAGGAAATTTTGTGCAGGGAAAACAGATGTGTTCTTTAAAATGGTGCACCAAGAATAACAGGACCATCTGACCTGTGGTGGTGGTATAGCAGATAGAGCGTCAACCTGGAACATTAAGGTCACTGGTTCAAAACCCTGGGCTTGCCCAGTCAAGGCACATATGACAAGAAACCAAGTATTTAGAACAACTAAAGGCGAAGCAACTCTGAGTTGATACTTCTTGCTTTCCCGTGCCCCCTGCCCCTCCTCTCTCTGTAAAATCAATAAATAAAATCTTTAAAAAGAGAATAACAGGACTTATGGGAAATATAGTGTTAGGAGCAGATCATCCAAAATCTATGCAACTTTGTTACTTGAGAACCATAAAAGTTATCATGCTAATAAAAAATACTAATATAGTTAAATCTTCAAAGGCATTTTTACTCAACATCACAGTCATCCTTTGGAGCTATACTGTCTACTATGGTAGCCACTAGTCATTTGTAACTATTGAACATTTAAATGTGCTGATCCAAATTGAGATGTGCTGCAAGCATGAAACATACTTAGTATGAAAAAAAGAAAGAATGTAAAATATCTTATTAATAGTTTTCATATTGATTACACATTGAAACATTTCACCTGTTTTTTATTTATTTATTTTTAAATGTGGCTACTGGAACACTTTAATTGAATATATGGTTCATATTTTTATTGAACAGTGCTGCTTTAGAACCTTTAACACTGGAACATGTGCTTCCTCTTTGGACACATAGATTTTTGAGGGCTTCTAATTAAAAGCAGTTTTATCAAAATTAAAAATCTGGACCTGGCCAGTTGGCTCAGTGGTAGAACATTGGCCTGGCGTGCAGGAGTCCCGGGTTCGATTCCCGGCCAGGGCACACAGGAGAAGCGCCCATCTACTTCTCCACCCCTCCCCCTCTCCTTCCTCTCTGTCTCTCTCTTCCTCTCCCACAGCCAAGGCTCCATTGAAGCAAAGATGGCCCGGGCGCTGAGGATGGCTCTGTGGCCTCTGCCTCAGGCACTAGAATGGCTCTGGTTGCATGCAACAAAGCAATGCCCCAGGTGGGGAGAGCATCGCCCCCTGGTGGGCATGCCGGGTGGATCCTGGTTGGGCGCATGCGGGAGTCTGTCTGACTACCTCCCCGTTTCCAGCTTCAGAAAAATACAAAAAAAAAAAAAAAAAAAAAAAGCTTCTACTATGGAAGTTAGGAATACCAGTAAAAGGGAGACACAATTCCAATCCTATGTTTTTAAAGATTTTTTGTATATGATTATGGGCTATGTTGGATAGTGTCAGTGAACAATAACAGGGAATAATTTAATGGTATACTATTCAGCTAGGAGAAATGATGACATCGGATCACTTGCAGCGGAATGGTAGAGTCTTGGTAGCATTGTGTGGGGTGAAATGGGCGAATCAGAAAAAAACAGGAACTGCAGGATTCCATACATTGGTGGGACATAGAAGCGAGACTAAGAGGCATGGACGGGAGTGTGGTGGTTACGGGGGGGGGGGGGGGGGGGGGAGGGAAGGAGGGAGAGGGGGAGGGGGAGAGGTACAGAGAGAACTGGATGGAGGGTGGCGGAGGACGATCTCTCTTCGGGTGATGGGTATGCAACAGAACTAAATGACAAGATAACCTGGAAATGTTTTCTTTGAATGTATGTACCCTGATTTATTGATGTCACCCCATTAAAATAAAAATTTATTAAAAAAAATAATAATTTAGTAAATTGTCTCACTTGATTAACTCAACTACCCCCTTCTCCTCATTAAAATTGAGCTCTTAAGACTCATTTCAGCCCTGGCCGGTTGGCTCAGTAGTAGAGCGTCGGCCTGGCGTGCAGGAGTCCTGGGTTCGATTCCTGGCCAGAGCACACAGGAGAAGCGCCCATCTGCTTCTCCACCCCTCCCCCTCTCCTTCCTCTCTGTCTCTCTCTTCCCCTCCCGCAGCCAATGCTCCATTGGAACAAAAGATGGCCTGGGCACTGGGGATGGCTCCTTGGCCTCTTCCCCAGGCGCTAGAGTGGCTCTGGTTGCGACAGAGCGACGCCCCGGATGGGCAGAGCACCGCCCCCTGGTGGGTGTGCCGGGTGGATCTGGGTCAGGCGCCTGCGGGAGTCTGTCTGACTGCCTCCCCGTTTCCAGCTTCAGAAAAATACAAAAAAAAAAAAAAAAAAGACTCATTTCAAAAGCAACCTCTTTCTTTAAAATTTTATTGGGGTGACATTGCTTAACATAATTATACAAGTTTCATGTGCCCAATTCTACAACACATCTCTGTACACCATATTGTATGTTCACCTCCCACCTCCATCACCATTTATCACCCCTAAGCCCTCCTTGCCACCCTCACCCCCACTCCTGCAATCTCCTCACTGTTGTTAGTGTCCATGAGGGGTTTATATTTTGCCTTTTTTGCTCTATTCTTCCTCCCACACCCAACCTGCCCCCCACTCAACACCCTCCCACCCGACAGCCATTGGCCTCCTCAAAAGCAATCTCCTTAGTCATGCCTTTTCTGACCTATAGAACCTTCATAGCACTTTTCTTATACCATCTTTTTATAGTAAACATACTTGGCCTTGTATTAATGTTACTGTCTCTTTGTTTTATTTTTATAAATAGAATAAAGCCCTCCCCCTGAAGACAGTGATTGTATTCTATTCACTTTTCAAAATACCTCTGGTGACTGGCCTTAGGATTCATACAAATTAGGCACATTTAAATGCTTGTTGTATTGAACTGTGCTGTATCTACTCTAAAGTTACTTAAATAATAGAATGTTTCTAAAATTAAGGTATGAGATGGTATTTGACCAAAATCTGTAGTGCTTAAAAAATATACAACACAATGCTCTGTGTAGAATAATATTAGAAAATCAGACTAAACAGGTACTGGTGGATTATTAAGAAAAATATTTTAAGTGACTGACTAAACCCATAGTAAATATAGACCTATAATGAAAATCTAGATCCATATAGTGATGACTCATAATTTGAAAGACTGGTTTTCTGGGTCTCCCTCCTCCCTCACTTGCTCAGTGCCTTTCCCCTTTCCTTCTCGGTTTTAAATTCCTTAAACTCTGTTTTAAATTCCTTTTCTTTATTTCTTTCTTTTGATAAATGCTGTAAACAAAAGATCAGTAAGGTATGTCTATCTAACTTTTTTTTTTTTTTTTTCTTTTCTGAAGCTGGAAACCGGGAGAGACAGTCAGACAGACTCCCGCATGCGCCCGACCGGGATCCACCTGGCACGCCCACCAGGGGGGATGCTCTGCCCATCAGGGGGCGATGCTCTGCCCCTCCGGGGCATCGCTCTGTTGCGACCAGAGCCACTCTAGCGCCTGGGGCAGAGGCGGAGGAGCCATCCCCAGCCCTCGGGCCATCTTTGCTCCAATGGAGCCTTAGCTGCGGGAGGGAAAGAGAGAGACAGAGAGGAAGGAGAGGGGGAGGGGTGGAGAAGTAGATGGGCGCTTCTCCTGTGTGCCCTGGCCGGGAATCGAACCCGGGACTTCTGCACACCAGGCCGATGCTCTACCACTGAGCCAAGCGGCCAGGGCTCTATCTAACTTTTAAGTCTAAAACATCAAAACAACATTTAAAATCCTGAGAAGCCAGTATTCATGTTTAGTAATGGTCATGATGAGCTTAGTAATTATTAACCCTGTCTAAATACTAAGTAATTATGTATTTCTTAGTCCCAGTAATCAAAGCACTCAAGAACAATGATTTAGCCTGACCAGGCGTTGGCTCAGTGGATAGAGCGTTGGACTGAGATTCAGAGGACCCAGGTTTGAAACCCTGAGGTAGCTGGCTTGAGTCTGAGGTCACTGGCTTGAGCAAGGGGTCACTTGCTCAGCTGTAGCCTCCTGGTCAAGGCACATATGAGAAAGCAATCAATGGACAAGCAATCAAGGAACAACTAAGATGCCGCAAGGGGGAATTGACGCTTCTCATCTCTCTCCCTTCCTGTCTGTCTGTCCCTATCTGTCCCTTTCTCTGTCTCTGTAGGAAAAAAAAAATGCTGATTTAATTCTAATCTGGTTTTTTCTCTTGGGTCTACAGTAAATTGACACAATTTTCATGTTGACTGATAAACTGGACTTATATAGAAGAGCTCTATTAGAATGACAGAAGCAAAAGAGAGCCTACAATTTAAGCAATCAGTATACAGTTTTCCTACATTTTTTATTATTTATGTCCATCCTTGTATCATTTTCCTATGCCTTTCTCACTAGCTGGGAGGACCTCAAATACTTATTTATATATATTTGACTCCAGCATCAATAGAATGTCTGACACATTGTAGGTAATCAAGAGATAGATGAGTAAACTTTGATTGTTGATCACATGTTTCATGTGAGCTTGGTTGGGATTAAATATGTGCTTATATTGGCTATAAAGAGTATCTATTACATAATTTGAACTATTCTATGATTGAGAGGTAGTTGAGTAAGGTGTTGGTTGTAAGAAACAGTATCAGTTGTTACCTCAAGTAAGATGTGAAATATGTGTGTTATGTGTTCATATGTGTGACAGGAATCTTAGCCATACTACCAAGTCCTTAGAAATAATGGGTTCTTGAAAGGGTCACAAGTAAATAGGAATTGAAAGTTTATTTGGCACGTTGGGAGTTCTAGATACCTTTGCATGGAAGTCCATGGTCTACGATTCCAAGCACAAAGTGATTCTTGCCGGTCTCTGTATCTGTCTATTCTGTTTTGAACCTCTGGTTCTTACCATACTCTCCCATTCTAATTCTTGAGTAAGAATGTAAAATTGGATTAGTTAGTAACCATCTTTCTTCTTTTGGGCAGAGCTGTCTGTACCGGGCCCCTCAGAAATCACAGCTCTTGGTCAAGAGCACATGCCATGCATGGTATGGGGGTGAGACACTTTCTTTTAAAAGGGGCTGTAGACTTAATGGGTTCCATGACTGTCATGACTGTCATGTCTAGGACCCCTAACAGAATCCACTGGTGGCTATCTCTTTGATCTTCACCGGAATGTATGTATTTGCCAATATTTATTGGTTGCTACCAACTTTGCCTTATTTTGTTTAGAGGATTAAAATTGGCCTCATTAGAGAATACAAAAAGAGTTTAAGACTGTAGATTTAAATCTAAAGTCAAGGTGAATATGTCATAGAGGCAGTGTATATTTTGTGTGTGGGAGTGTATATTTCTGAAAGAACTAAGTGCAGTAGGAAAGGATCAGGTTTAAGGTGTCATCTTGACTTTGCACCTACTTGTGAGTGACCATAGATAAGTCACCTTTTATCTCAGCTTCTACTTCCTCACTGTTTAAGGGTTCTAATACTTTCCTTGACTGCATAGACATTTGTTAAAACACTCTGCTATGATAAAATAAATGTTAAGTTAATATTATTATGTGAGTAATGTATGAAAATGACCTGATATATTTAATAGGTAGATTCTATGCAAATTTTGAGTTCAATTAAATTTGGTAAGGATTAAAACTCTTGTGTATATATTTGGAAAAGTAGATTATGAATATGGTTGCAGTTTGGAATATTTGCAGGATTAGGGCTGACAGTTCTGGCCTTGTGCTGCCCTCCTGTGCTGTTTAAACAGCTCAGCAGGACAATTATGTTCCTGCTTCAGGAAAGCTCTATGGGAGGAATTCCATCTCCTCCCGTGGACACAGATAGCCTAATTGTTCTGAGTGTTTCTGTTTCTTTAGTAAAGGAAGAGAAGGAAAACTACTTGATAACATTCCAGGTCAGAAATATAATCTCAGCCCTAGCTGGGTAGCTCGGTTGGTTCAAGTATTGTCCTAAAGTGCAAATGTTGCCAATTCAATTCCTGCTTAGGGCACATACAGGAACAAATAGATGTTCCCTTCTCTCTCTCTCTCTCTCTCTCTCTCTCTCTCTCTCTCTCTCTCCCCCCCCCCCACCATCCTTCCCTCCCTCCCTTCCTCTTTTTCTAAAGTCAACAAATAAATTTTAAAAAGAAGAGATACAATCCCAAATTAAGGAAAAAGTCAACAAATTGCAAATTATTTTTGACACCGGAGATTTAATTGGTTTACTGATATCAGAAGATCTTCAGCAGATTACTGAAGTTTGGAGAAGAATAGCATAATGAGAGCATCAGGAAAGGCTGTTTGTCAAAAATAAAGAGAAATGTTGTCTGACCTGTGGTGTTGCTGTGGATAAAGCAACCTGGAACGCTGGGGGTGCCAGTTCAAGGCCTGGTTTCTATGAGAAGCAACTGTGAGTTGGTGCTTTCCACCCCTCCCTTTTCCCTCTCTTTCTCTCTCTCCTCTCTCTAAATCAATAAATAAAATCTTTTTTAAAAAGAAAAAAATAAATAGAAATGTAACTTATTGCCCTTTTAATATACAAGGAATTTATAATAAAGTTTACACCGTTTATTTGGTAAATAGGACAGTTATTGATGGTGAGAACAGAAGACGCTGTTCTATAGTGATTTTCTAAGCAGAGCATTAGCCAGTTGAGATATGAGATTCACAGGCAAAGCTAAATTTGTGCTAATTCTCAGTACATTCTCCAAATGATTCCTTTCAAAGAGGATTGAGGTAATTTGTTGACATGACAATCTTTAGAAACTTATTTTTAAAATACACTTAATAAATAATTTAAATTTATTATGTATTATGCAGTTATTAAATTATATACATTTGTTTCATAAAATGAAGGATTAAATAAATTGTTAAGAAAAGCTATTGAAGGAAGCAGTGTGAAACCACACAATGCAACATATGGAGAGGATAGTCACCTTTTTAATGTGTTTCCTCTCCCTCAGCTAATGCCCAGACCTCAACCCTGGCCTGATTCTAGACTGGTTTCCTGATATTGGAACCTAGATACTCTCTGCTTCGATCAGTTGTTATGTGTGCACATTTTATTCATGGGAGTATACAGTATGAACATACATGACTCTCTCTTTTGGTCTATCTCTGACAGGTATTCATGTCCTCAGTCTACTAAAAACTACTCTTATCAAGATCACCAGTGACCTCCATGGCCAAATCCAGTGATTATTTCTGTCTTCAATGTACTTAACTCTATCAGAAGCATTTGAAACATCTGATCTCTTTCTCCTCCCTGAAACATTTTATTTTACTTGGTTTCTGAGACACCCCTTTCTTGGCTTTCCTCTACTCCATCAGTGGCTCCTTTCCAGTCTTCTTTGCCTAGATACTTCTACTCTTCTTGATTCCTGCAAGTGGTAGTACCCTAAGGCTTACTCTTAGGCCTTTTCACTTCTCTGTCTCATTCCCTTGGTGATCTTATTCAGTCCAATGCCTTTGAAAATCATCTAAATGCTGAAAATTTCCAAATTTGTATCTCCAACAAAAACATCTCTTTTTTGAATTCTAGACTCATGTATACAACTGTTTACTCAACATCTCCATTTGGATGTACCTGAATATCTCAAACTTAACACATTCAAAACAAAATTTGTTCATCCCTTATCCAAACCCATTTTAGTAAATAGTCATACCTTTCTGTTGCTGAGCCCAAAAAACCTTGGAGTTATTATAGACTCCTCACTCTCTAACACACTATTTCTAATCCTTCAGCCAACACTTTTAAAAATATTATTTATTGACCCTGGCGGTGCAGGAGTCCCGAGTTCGATTCCCAGCCAGGGTACACAGGAGAAACACCCATCTGCTTCTCCACCCCTCCCCCTCTCCTTCCTCTCTGTCTCTCTCTTCCCCTCCTGCAGCCGAAGCTCCACTGGAGCAAAGTTGGCTCGGGCGCTGAGGATGCCTCCATGGCCTCTGCCTCAGGTGCTAGAATGGCTCTGGTTGCAACAGAGCAACGCCCCAGATGGGCAGAGCATTGCTCCCTGGTGGGCATGCCGGGTGGATCCCGGTTGGGTGCATGCAGGAGTCTGTCTGACTGCCTCCCTGTTTCCAACTTTAGAAAAATACAAAAAAAAAAAATGTTAAAAAAATTATTTATTGATTATTTTATAAAGATTGTATTTATTGATTTTACAGAGAAAGGAGGGCATGGGTGGGACAAGAAGTAGTTGCTTCACTGTACCTGTTCACTAATTGCTTCTCGTATGTGCCTTGACCCAGCAAGCCCAGGGTTTCAAACCAGCAACCTCAGTGTTCTAGGTCAGCACCCTATCTACTGTGCCACTGCTGTCAGGCTATTGATTGATTTTAGAGAGAGAGGATGGGAGAGAGACAGACAGAAATACTCATCTGTTCTTATATGTGTCCTGACTGGGGGTTGAACCCACAACCTTTGTGTATCAGGACAATGCTCTAAACAACCAAGCTATCTGGCCAGGGATGTTGGCTATATCTTAAAAAAAAAAAAAATCTATTAACTCTACATTTATGTATGTATGTGATTGATCTTTAGAGCGAGAGGAAGGGAGAGAAATAAAGAGAGAGAACATTGGCTCAGTCTACTCATTCATGTTGTCATTGGTTAATTCTTGTGACCAGGGAGCGAACCTACAACCTTGGCATGTCATGATGACACTTCATTCAACTGAGCTACCCAGCCAGGGCCATCTATCCTTCTTTCTACCTAAACTGCTACCACTGTGGTCTGAGCCATTATGATCTCTTTCTGGATTACTTCAATGGTCTGCTAACTGACCTCCCTACTTCTTTCTTGCCTGTTTGAAGTATTTTTCATTCGGCAGTCAAAGTTAGCAAAGTCAGACCAAAAACTCTGCTCAAAGATTACTTATCTTGATCAGGATAAAAATCAGTCTTTACCATGGTCCCTACTTCTCCAATTCCATCTCCTACCTTTCAGTCCCTATTTATTCTATTTCTGACCACAGAAAATAACATGGCCCATGCCCTCATTTCATTTGGGTCTCTACTCAAACATCTTTTATCAGAGAGTCCTTTCCTGTTAATATAGCATCTGCCTTCAATACTCTCTGTACACTCAACCAGTTTTTCTTTTTGGCACTTATAGCAACATGACATACTATGCTTATTTATTTGTGTATTGTTTGCCTTCCACAGTTGAATGTAAGCTCTATTCCATGAAGCAGGAACTTTGGCTAGCTTTGTTTTCTTCTGTGTCCCCAAAGAGTTTGGCATCTGGTAGGGGCTCATTAAAAATTTAATGAATGAAAGAATTGACAAATATTCATGTGAACAATTATTCAGAGAGTGGTCAGGAGCAGAAAATGGGAAGTTTCCAGTTTGTTTTAGGGGAAAGTTTGCATAAACTGAAGATTGAAATTAGAATCAATGGAAGTTTTCTCCTTCATGTTTTTTTTTAATGTAAAGAACAGAATGTAGTTTAAAATGGTAAATTGTGGTGAATATGTTCATTGTTCCAAATTCTATATTCTTGTCACAGAAGTTGTCCACTTATGCTTCAATCACGGAAATTAAATCATGTGTATCGTCATGAATCCAGGTTTTGCTATTTATTTCCTATGAAACCAGCACTACTGGTAAACTTGCATTTGCTTACTACATTTGACTTGAAAATGAAGATTTTCCTCTAAGTAAAAATGCTGATACATTTTTTTTTCTTTAAGATCTGGTCCCAGTCGATCCATTTGAAACCATTCTTTATTATTATTATTATTATTTTTTTTTTTTTTACAGAGACAGAGAGTGAGTCAGAGAGAGGGATAGATAGGGACAGACAGACAGGAATGGGGAAATGAGAAGCATCAATCATTAGTTTTTCGTTGAGCATTGTGACACCTTAGTTGTTCATTGATTGCTTTCTCATATGTGCCTTGACCGTGGGCCTTCAGCAGACTGAGTGACCCCTTGCTCAAGCCAGTGACCTTGGGTCCAAGCTGGTGAGCTTTTTGCTCAAGCCAGATGAGCCCGCGCTCAAGCTGGCGACCTCGAGGTCTCGAACCTGGGTCCTCAGCATCCCAGTCCGATGCTCTATCTACGGCGCCACCATCTGGTCAGGCTAAAACCATTCTTGAATCCAGTTTCTTTCAAAGATGCTATTTTTCTTTCCAGGAATTTGAATCTCATTTTCCCCAGGACATTCTTTGTATAAATAATAGGTAAATTATGCCAATGAAGCCTCCAACCATGTGCACATCCACCAAGTCAGTGCATCTTCTACAAGAATCACCACAATGCACTCTGGACTCAGCTTTAGAAGAGCAGACACATGATTCCTAGTGCATTTTCTACTCTCTTTTGTCACATTGGAACACTCAGCCTTCTCTCTCCCAGGGCTTCCTGTGCGAGAGAGGATAAAATAGCATTTGTCTCACAACTGTGGTCTCATGGGGATATAATGTGACGACACCAGAAAAGGTGCTGTAAAATATTTACTTGACTTGGGGCGGTGAACGTGCAGTGCAGTGTACGGATGATGTGACACCTGAAACCTATGTAATGTTATTAACCAATGTCACCCCCAATAAATTCGATTTAAAAAAAAATTAAAAAGAAAGGAATTACAAACAGCCCTAGCCAGATAGCTCGTCCCAGCACGCAGAGGTTGCTGGTTCGATCCCCGGTCGGGGCACATACAGGAACATAGCATTGTTTCTATCTCTTTCTCTGTCTCCCTTCCTCTCTAAAATCAATCAATAAAATATTTTTTTTAATTAAAAACAAATTACAAACAAAAACTAACTAAATAATAAAATATATAAAATACTGTGTTCATCAGGGATGTCTTGGGTTCAACCAACAGAAATAGAAATCCATAACAAACTGGCTTGGAGCAAACCTGGGGGAATTGTTTTGTATGCCCAGTGCTGTTCCACAGAACTGAAGTGCAGGGAGTGGAACCTCTTGAGCCGCATGATCCAGAAACTGGGGAGTCTCTGGCTGCTAAGGATCATCTGTCTTTGTAGAACTCCTGGTTTCTCTCCTTTGCCTGTCTTGCATGTCCTTTTCTTTCTTCTGATGCTCTACAGTCTTTATCTTCAATATCATCACATGTAACTGAGGTAGCTTTCTTAAAATGCCTCTTTCAATCCCAAATCTTGAGCACCTTATTAATCTCAAATTCAGAGTTTACTAATTCAAGTTTCTGAGATCTGGTTCCAAATTTTCAGGAGAAAAAATTTGGCCAAATTTAGATCAGTTAAACACCTCTCTCTTCATCTTGTCAACTTCAGGAAGGGAATGGAAAGAATGTCATACAATCTGTTGTCCCTCAGCAGAAGAGCTAAGGGAGTATGGGACAGTTAAGAAACAATGACTCAGGTATGACATAAAAGCAATGAGAACATCACATGAATCCTTATTTCCTTACTTTTGTGATCTTTAATCTACTCAGGATCTGGCCTGGCCATATGGTCAATGGCACATTTGTAAATACGAATGGGTCTCAGAGAGCCACACCAACCACAACTTCCTTTACATTGCGTGTCAGATTCATGTCTCCAATATTGTCTCTGTTGTTCTCTTAAGGAACATAACCCCTTATTTTCCTTTCTTAGGGAACCAGTTAATTTCAGGCTACATCCTATTTTAAGCCAAATTCTTAATCTTCCCTATGTCCTATCTCTCAAAAATTTCCCTCTCTATTAGGATTGCCTATGAAATGCTATAACAAATGGACCCAACATATAATGGTTCAACAAAATAGCAGTTTATTTATTTTTTCTCAGATCAGTTCAGGGACCCAGGTTGATAATGGTGGCACTAATATCTTCAACATGTGGCTTCTGAGGTTGCACTAGCATTTACCTTTGAAGCCCATGGGAAGGGGGCGGGAACAGTCAGAATTGGAGGGGTCATATGACAGGTTTTCTGCACTGGGCCTGGAAGACACATATTACTTTTATTATATTCTACTGGAAAATATTTAATTACAAAGTCACATCTAACTGCAAAGGAAGCTGGAAAATTTAACTAGGCAGCTGCGTGCCCAGTTATTATTCTGATACTGTTGAAGAAGGTGAGATGGATTTTGGTAGACAGCTAGTAGTCTCTTATATCCTCCCTATGTGGTACCTCTCTAATTAATGGCATTATTCTGTAAAATACCCAAGCTTGAGTCCTTAAAATTATCCTCCCTCCCTCCGTCTTTCCCTAATCCCTTTAATCTGTTATGACTACCTAAGCAGTCCCATATTCATTTGTTCCTTGCTTTCCATTGCCTCCTTCACAGCACTGCTTAAGGCTATTGTATCTCTTGCTTGAGCAACTGAATCAGCCTCCAGTTATTTCCCTGTGTCAGCCCTGGAGAGGTGCATCACACCCATTCTTTATGCTTCTGTTAGGTGCCACTTGTTTTTTTTTTTTTTCATTTTTCCAAAGCTGGAAACGGGGAGGCAGTCAGACAGACTCCCGCATGTGCCCGACCGGGATCCACCCGGCATGCCCACGAGGGGGTGATGCTTTGCCTATCTGGGGCATCACTCTGTTGCATCCAGAGCCATCCTAGCGCCTGAGACAGAGGCCACAGAGCCATCCTCAGTGCCCGGGCCATCTTTGCTCCAATGGAGCCTCGGCTGTGGGAGGGGAAGAGAGAGACAGAGAGGAAGGAGAGGGGGAGGGGTGGAGAAGCAGATGGGCGCTTCTCCTGTGTGCCCTGGCTGGGAATCGAACCCGGGACTCCTGCACGCCAGGCCGACACTCTACCACTGAGCCAACCGGCCAGGGTAGAACTTCTGAACACAAAAATCTAATTGTCCAAGACAGCTTGAGCAACTTAACAGTTACCTCTCCACTCACTATCAAGGCTGTAAGCATCACATACAGAGCATCAGCAGCTGAGTCTTTGTAGCTCAGAGGATCATACCAGACTGCCTCCTACTCTCTGTTCCAAACCATCTCATCATGGTCTCGTGGCTCATGCTTCTACCGTCTTGTCTCACACCAGTACTCTGCCCAGCGTTCATCTCTCTTTGGATTAACACCATAATGAGACCGTCTAACCAGCTTTTCATTCAGTTGTGTCCTGACAGAGTCTCGGGGCCCAAGCTTTTTGTTCAGGAGACAAATTTGGACAGTGATCAGTTATTCTCTCCCCCAAAAGCAACGTGTGTTCCCATTGCTTATGAATAAAATATATTTCTTTTTAGCTTGCCACCTATGGCCTGCCTCTGTTTGACCCTATCCCACAATGACCTCCTTTGCTGATAAATAATCTTTTTGACATTTTTCTCATTCTTCAAGGTCTGATTCATTTATTTTTCTTTATTTTTTAAAAAAAGAATTTATTTATTGATTTTTTAGAGAGAAGAGAGAAAGAGAGAGAGAAAGGGGGTAAAGGAGGAGCAGGAAGCATCAACTCATTTCTTGTATGTGCCTTGACCAGGCAAGCCCAGGGTTTTGAACCAGCATTCTCAGCATTCAGGATCAACACTCTATCCACTGCATCACCACAGGTCAGGCCAAGGTCTGACTCATATATCACCTCCTCCTTTTTCTCCTTCTTACTTTTCTTTTTCCCCACAAAGACAGAGAGAGAGTCAGAGAGAGGAATAGACAGGGACAGACAGACAGGAACGGAGAGATGAGAAGCATCAATCATAGTTTTTCATTGCAACACCTTAGTTGTTCATTGACTGCTTTCTCATATGTCCCTTGACCGTGGGCCTTTAGCAGACCCAGTAACCCCTTGCTCGAGCCAGCGACTTTGGGTCCAAGCTGGTGAGCTTTGCTCAAACCAGATGAGTCGCACTCAAACTGGCAACCTCGGGGTCTCGAACCTGGATCATCCACATCCCAGGCCGACTCTCTATCCACTGCGCCACCACCTGGTCAGGCTTTCTCCCTCTTCTGTACTATGTTTTGTACCATGTTCTTCTATGTATTGCTTTCTACCTCTGCAGCTTTGGTTGTATATAATGATCTCCCTATCTACAGTGTATATACCCTAAAGACAGAGATTGTGACTTATCCTTTCTGTCATGCTGCTGAGAATAAAACCTCGGGGAACACTTTACATGTGGTAAAACCATGTTATTCCACTGCTTAAGATCTCCTAATGCTCCAATGGCTTCCCGTATCACTCAGTTAATGACAGAAACCCAACATAGGCCTACATGTCTTATATAATCAAATGTTCCTGTTACCACTCTCCCCTTGCTCCTTGCTCTTCCTCCAACACATCAGACAAGATCCCACCTCAGAGCATTTGCATTTGCTGTTCCCTTTACTGGGATACTCTTTCCCCAGATATCTGCATGGCTTGCTTTCTCAATTTCTCAGGGCTTGTCTCCAAGGCCACTTTCTCAACAAGGCCTTCCCCAATCACTTTATTCACATTGGGACCCTTGCAACATTCTCTTTCCCTCTCCCCTGATTTTTGTTTCTCTAGAGCATGCGTCATCTCCTTACATAATATATACTTTCCTCATTTAGTGTGTTTCTGTCTCCCCAACTAGAATGTCTACTTCATCCTAGTTTAAATCTGTGTATCTACTTCTGTGTTCCCAGAGCCTAGGATGATGCCTGGCCTATTGAAGATTTCCAATAAATATTTGTTAAAAGAAGGTAAGAATAATGAATAGAAGGTGTTCAAGAAACATTTGTTAAATTGAATAAATAGATGACTGAAATTTCCAAATTCTAAAAATATGTGGGCTGAAATTGAGGGCAAGCTGCCTCATGAAAGGAATAAAATTGTGTACTTGTGGCGGGAGGGGCAACTGAGTCAGGCAAGTGTACCTTGCAAAGATGTTCGTTCGGGGCTGCACATATGGTGTCTTACCCATCAGGCAAGAAGGCAGAAGCATGGACAAGAAGGTAGAAGCACTACCCAGGAGAGGACTGCAGCTGGGAGGCCCATTGACCCCACCGCTTGCCCTATCACCCCATTTGGACACGGTCTATCTACTACACAGGTGTTTTAAGTTATTTTGGTCTTTGCCTCTCCCCCTGAACTTGTAAAGAACACAGGAATTCTGGGTGGCTTCTGTGACACCTTTCAGCTCTAACTAGGAAATTACCAGAAGTAAAAACGACAAAGAAAAAAAAAATTTCACCTACGATTAGATTTGGGGTCTTGTAGGGGGGGGAACTTTCTGTCTTGTGCAGGGGGGAACTTTCTGTCTTCTACCCAGGCTCCGCCTTTATACTGTTTATGTCAAATGTTTCTCCCAGCCTTACTCTTCTGCAACTGCCTACTTGCCACAAGAGGACAGCGCTGTGATCTCAGCCTTCCCTCTTCCCTCCAGGACCCATAGTATTTTATTTTTTTCACGCTTTGCCGCTACTATAGCAGACGTCTGCCTTCTTTTTATTTGTTGTACAGATCTCTGGTGCCTTGACTGTAAACAAAACACTTTAGATCATAGCAATGTCGATGTAAGCGCAGCTTTTCTGCGGGCTGCCAGACGTCTTAAGGTGGCATGCCTGTGACTTGTTTACTCTTCGATATTAGCAAAACAGCAAAAATAGTGATCCTATATGTTAACTGAAGAAAGATTCAATGTGTATAGAGAATAGAAGAATTACTTTTCTACTTTTATGTAGGATATTGAGTCCACAAATGAAATGAAACTAGCAAGGTGTAATATTAGAGTATTTCTATTTACATGTATGTAGTAGTTTGTGTATTAATGCATGCGAATATATGCTTGTATATAATATAGAATTCATGCGTGGTCTAGCAATTATTTTAAAATCTTGACAATGATCTAATTTAAGGGGTGGGGTATAAATTGTGGTACTGAGGCCTATTCTAACTGCTCTGTCCTTCTCCCAGTCTTCTCCAATCTAAGAAATTAAGTGAGGCACTAAATGTAGGAAAATAAAGATGAGACCACCTACTTTGATCCCAGGTGAAATATTTTCTGTCAGGTAGGAAGTACATATTTTTGAAACCACTTCCTTCACTGTTCCTTGGGTGGAATCTGCATTTTAGTTGAACTAGTGGATTGTGATACCAAATGCCAGTGACAGCTGTATTTAAATATCAGTGACCACAGGCCACATCAAGGAAATACCTGCAGGCAGTCCAGGACATGAGGAGCCATTTTGAATCACTTGTAAGAGAGAAGGACCTGCAGATCTCGGCACAGGCGACGCCAGACAAAAACTTGAACCAGGTGGGGCCATCAGGTAGGAGAGAAACAAAATGAGCCAGCCTAAGAAAGGAGACCTGTGTGTGATCCCGGTTCTGCTACCCACTGGATATGTTTCTCTGGACAGTAATCTTGAGTCTCAGTGGCAAAAAGAGAGGGGTGAACCACAGGATTACCAAGGTCTCTCTGAGCTCTAACATTGTGGTGCATATGAGGTGAAACAGACACAGAGAGTGGACAAACAACATGTGGTTAAGAAAAGTTAAAAATCAAACACATCTGTGGCATAAGTGCATAAGAAAACATTGCTGCTGTAGACTATTAGAATTGAAGATTAGTTTCCAGTACAATGTATTAACTTTGGCTAAAACCAAGATATGTATGTGGGGGGGGGGGGGTTTGTGGGGGTGGCAGTTGAAGACCAGTTGAGATCTAAGATGTAACAGCCCTGCCCATGCTGTTTTAACCTTCACCACTGTTCTCAACAACGTATTGGTAGGTAAATTTTATGTTGCCAAGGGGAGCAGAGAAATGCCTGAATAATATCAGTTTTGAAGACATGGTTGTAGTGGTTTTATAAATCACTTCATAGTCTGTACTTTAAGATCATTTTCACCCTTCAACTATTGCCCTCTAAAAGCACCACTTGGATCTAAATCTTGTTCTGGGTGGGAGAAGTGAATCTGGAGAGAAAGGTGGAAGAAGGAAAGAGATCCTGTAGTTGGTGGTGCGAGAAGTGAATCTGGAGAGAAAGGAAAGAGCTCCTGCAGTTGGGACTGGGTAGAGGAAACTGCTACAAATCGGGAAAGAACTTTAAAATACAAAGAGGAGACTAGTTCCCACAAGCAGCTCATGTCAATTGCCTTAACGGTGCCTGGAAGCAAGAACCTGGGTCAGGGGTGTAACCTCACTTTTGAAAACTAAATGTGTCTGAGGCAGCTACAAAGTTTATTAGGAACTTGGGAGACCAGCCGAGTTTTTCATCTTGAAATCTTATTTTTATTGAGGGAGAGCTTGGGTTCAGAATAGTCACTATTATGAATGCCGCGCCTACTTCATCCAGGCTAACATGTAGAAAGACAGTTCGCCTTAGCTGCTTCCCTCAACTCCTCCTGTCTTCCCTAGAATAGCTGAGAGTCCCGAGAGTCCCCTAGGCTAAGGGTGAGCTAATCACTGCTCACTTCCAGCTATGGCACCCAGGCAGGGGGCTCCTCTCCCTTCAATCCAACCCCGCCCCCCGCGTCCCCCGTAGTGTTAGCTGTTGGAGCAGTGGATGAGAGCCCAGCTGCGGGCAGAGCCCCCAGCGTCTGCCTCCGACCCCCAGCTGCCCGTAGTGTGGGGCAAACAAGATCGCCACCAACGCGCACAAGCTGCCAGCAACCTTCGAGATCATCTGGTCCAGCCCTCATTTCCCCGGAGAGGAACAGGAGACCGGGACTCCGGGACCGCCGCGCGCCCGCCAGCGCAGCGTAGGGACTAGAACCCAAGGCCCCGCCGTCCCGGCTCCTCCCCACCCTCCCGGCCGTTTGGCTAGTTTGTTTGTCTTATTTTTAATTTCTCCGAGGCCAGCCGGAGCAGGTTTTTTGGCAGCAGAACACCTCCAACAATCACGCGACCAGCCAATCTCCGAGCCGCGCTCTCGGATTCGGCGCTTTCGGGGAGGCGGGGAGGGGGGAGGCGGGGAGGCGGCGGGATCGCGCCGGGGCCACCTTAAGGCCGCGCTCGCCAGCCTCGGCTGGGCGGCTCCCGGCGCCGCGACCAATGGATCTCCTCCTCTGTTTAAATAGACTTGCGGTGTCAATCATTTTCTTCTTCGTCAGCCTCCCTTCCACCGCCATATTGGGCAACTAAGAAAAGGGGGCTCGTCTTTTCGGGGTGTTTTTGTCCCCCTCCCCTCTCCCAACTTTCTCGCCCCTTCGCGACTCTGACGCCGACAAGGTTTGGAGAGCCGCTCGGTTCGCGGAGCCCGCCGGCTCGCACCAGCCTGGACTTGGACTGTCTTTGCCACCCCCGCCTCTAGCCTCTCCCCTCCCCTCCCCGCCCTCGCGCTCGCCAGTACACTTGATCCGCGGAGACTTTGGGCTGCCTGGCTCGGGCTTCCCCTCACCCCCTCCCCAGACCCAGCGCGCTCCTGACGCTAGCCAGTTACTTGTTGGGGTTTGTTTCTCTTGGCTCCCAGGGCAGTCGCAGGGCTTATAAGAGCGGTTCGGGCTGGGTCGGGGCGTTTTGTTTTGTTCGGTTTTGTTTTCCGAGAGCGCGGGAGAGGCGGTCGTAAAGAACTGGGAGGAAGATGTCAAACGTGCGAGTATCTAACGGGAGCCCGAGCCTGGAGAGGATGGACGCCAGGCAGGCGGAGTACCCCAAGCCCTCCGCCTGCAGAAACCTCTTCGGCCCGGTGAATCACGAAGAGTTAACCCGGGACTTGGAGAAGCACTGCCGAGACATGGAAGAGGCGAGCCAGCGCAAGTGGAATTTTGATTTTCAGAATCACAGGCCCCTGGAGGGCAAATACGAGTGGCAGGAGGTGGAAAAGGGCAACTTGCCCGAGTTTTACTACAGACCCCCGCGGCCACCTAAAGGCGCCTGCAAGGTGCCCGTACAGGAGAGCCAGGATGTCAGCGGGAATCGCCAGGCGGTGCCTTTAATTGGGTCTCAGGCAAACTCAGAGGACACACACTTGGTAGACCAAAAGACTGATGCATCGGACAGCCAGACGGGCTTAGCGGAGCCGTGCGCTGGGACAAGGAAGCGATCTGCAACAGATGGTAATGACCCTCTCGAAACCATAAAATGTTTGTCTAGGGCACTGCCTTGCCTCCTTGCGGGGCTTAACCCATCAGCTTTTCCCCCTCAGCATCTGACGTAGCTTCTTGGGAGCGAACTTTCATAATCTTAGGTTTTGAGTGCTGACTGCTTGTCTTTGAATATGATTTGTAAATCAGAAGCCTGAGATTGTATTATCTGATACTTTTATTAACCGAAAACATCGCAGATCCTCCCGTCTAGCCGGCGGTAGGTGTGTGGCAACGATGGGATGTTTATCGACGGCTTCCCTCTACGCTTTGGAGAGGGAGCTTTGGGGCGTAGCAAACACCGTCTGTTATGTGAAAACAACCTCATTCTCTGCTCTTAAAGGCCACTTGGAACGATGGGTCCAGGATTGTGGGTGGAGGTGGCAGGTTTTACATACCAGATTATCGAGCCAACTTCTGCCAGCCATTGTTTTTTTCTAATAAAGATTGTGTGTGTTCTTTTTAAAAATTCTTTCTTGTCCTTAGATGCCTCTTCTCAAAACAAAAGAGCCAACAGAACAGAAGAAAATGTTTCAGATGGTTCCCCGAACGCTGGTTCAGTGGAGCAGACACCCAAGAAGCCAGGCCTCAGAAGACGTCAAACGTAAACTGTTCGGTGGGTTGATTACTAGGAACAAATAACTGACCCGAATTGGGCTGTGGGAACTGAGCTTTCAAACCCCATGATACCCAATCTTAGTGGTTGCCAGCAGATTAGAGCTAGTGGGTTTTTGTTTTGTTTATACTTCGTGAAGTTAAAAAAGTAGGAATGGGGAAGGCTTGGAATCATTGTAGCAATACTGTAGTTCTTCTCTACAGTTTCCATTCCTGAGGTCATTTTCCTTTGAAACATGAAATGACTAGAGCAAGTATCCTTTGGGTAGGAAGGTCCCAGTTCCCTGTGCGTCCCACCAAAACAAGTTGGGAACAATAGGTTCTTTCCTTATTCAAACAAGACCAGTGTATGCCTCAGAACCACTTCATAAGAATTAATTTCCCAGAGGTTTCAAGTTGAGTCAATAACATATTCTGGGCCATACATGGGAAAATGGCAAATAAATGATTAAATTTAAATTTTGAGAGAAATGTTAGGTACAAATGGCTCATATTTGGTTAATCAAACTGTTAGAAATGCAAAAAGAGAGGTGTTCTTTTATCTTTATTGTTTTCATAAACTGTCACTTTCCCTGTTTTCTGATAAGTTTCATGGACAGAGAAGGAAGCTTCATATTTGAAAAAAACAAAATAGAAAGTTTAAAAAAAATACTAAGGTTCCTACAGAAGTTCTGATAACACTGAAGTTGCAAAGCAGAAGTTAAATGAACTCTGCCAGAGTAAGCAATCCAGGAACACGTCATCATGTGTATGCTAATCATGTTATAACAGGATGATTTGGATATTTGTAGGGGAATTGGATAGTAGGTATCAGGGCTGGCAAGGGTGGGTCCACCCTGAGAAAAGGAAGTGGGGATTTTTCCATCTACTAAAATCTGATCAACATAAATAGCTAATTTGAATAACTCGGGCTCCCAACTTAATGTGGGTTGGCTATTCATAACGACCAAAATACATATATTAATAGTTTGTATACTTATAGACTGTGACCTCTTCTCCTCCCCCCCCAAACACGCTCATAGTCTAGCATATAAAAAGATCTTAATAGATGTTGGCACTAACTTTTTAAATCCTCATTTATAATATTTAAAAAATAAGTTAAATAACATAGGGATTAAGGTGGGATTCAAGAGTGTTGTGTTTTTAAATCATAATATCACATATGTCTTTACATACATATGATTTTTCAGAGCTTATACAAATCTGCACTATAGAACCTCTGTATTGCAGCCGTATATAAAGTTGGAAAATTGGATAAAAAAATGTTCTGACACAAATTTACTACCTGGAGCTATTGTTTGTGATTTGTGGCCTTGCTCATTAGATGAGCCACAGTAAATCAGACCTACTGGATTTTGACCTGGTCCCATTCTGACACAGAGAGCTATTTATTAGTAAATATTGCCAGTTCAGAGAATACTAGAAATAGTAGTAAGGCCCTATTCAGTAGCATTCATGTGTATATTCTGTATATGACTAAATGAAAAAAAAAGTGTTAATAGAGTTTTCTTTGAAGATTCTTTATAAGTTATCTTTTTCATTGTTTTTCAAATTTAGAAAATTTTGCTACTCTTAATTGTTACAGTTTCTTAATTTTCCTGTGTGTTCTTTCTCATCATCTTTGACTCTGATTCTCTCTAGACCAGTTTCTCAACCTCTGCACTATTTACATTTTGGGCTAAATAATTCTGTTTTGAGAGGTTGTCCTGTGCATTATAGCATGTTTGGCAGCATCCCTGGCCTCTCTCATTAAATGCCATTAGCCATTTAGCACCCCACTGCCATTAGCACCCCACTGCCCCCAATGGGACAACCTAAAATGTCTCTAAACATTGCTAAATGTCCCTTGAGGGACAAAATTGCCGAGAACCACTGCTGTAGATAAAAGTACACAACAGAAAGGACAGCAAAAGTCCATTGAAGGAAACATTGAGTAGAGATGACTATAGTTATCAACGTTCAGGACACACTTTCTTTTCCATCACTCAGGTAACTCCCAAGTAAGACAGTGACAAAATAATTCCTGTACTTTATTGGTAATGTTATTCCAGTGCTTTTTTCCTAATTCTTTCCTTTGTTTCTCTTGCAGAATTGAGAGTATGTTTCCTTGTTTATCAGATACATCACTGCTTGATGAAGCAAGGAAGATACGAATTAAGATTTTTAAATACATATCGCTGACTCCATGGAATGGATGTCCTGTATAAGCACTGAAAAGAAACAACACAATAACACTAAAATTTTAGGCACTCTTAAGTGATCTGCCTCTAAAAGCATTGGATGTAGCATTGTGCAATTAGGTTTTTCCTTATTTGCTTCATTGTACTACCTGTGTATATAGTTTTTACCTTTTATGTAGCACATAAACTTTGGGGAAGGGAGGGGTGGGAAGGGTGGGACTGAGGAATTGGAGTAGGGGTATGAAGAGCTTGCTTTGATTTAGAGCAAGGAGAAAAATATTTTACTTGCATGAAGAGAAGCAGCTTAGATAAAGGGGTTGAGTTGTTTTCTTTAAAGATGTAATGTCCCTTTCAGTAAAAACTGATATTTCATTTTAAAAACCATACAAATCTGAACACTGACTAGACAACTGTTACTTATTTTTACATGAAACCGTTTTTCATTTGGGAGCTCTTATGTTATGTAGCAGCAAATGGCTTTTAAAAACAACAAAATATTGTCCTCCTCAGTACTCCCTTCCAGGCCCCCTTAAAATTGGAATTTACCAGTTAATTATTCAACTGTTAGGTAATCACTTCAAGTAATTCTGGGCAAAAATATGGGCAGAAAAATGGGGGGAGTTCTGAATGCTCAGAATCGACCATCTAATTTGAATAAGATTTGTTGAGAAATTTTCTTTTCACTTTGGGCTATGTAGACACAGAATAATTCTAAGTCCTTGGGTTTTGTTTTTTTTTTAAAAAGATCTGTAACTTTACATAAAAAAATAATGAAATGATTTTAAAATTAAAGCTTCTTATTCTATTTGTTAATTTGCCCAAAGGAAAGTGGTGTTTTAAGAGGAAAGTGTGTATAAAAAAGTGTGCATGGTATAAGTGAAATGGATACTACATCTTTAAACAGTATTTTTACATTGCCTGTGTGTTTGAAACAAAACCATTTGAAGTGTACCTGTGTACATAACTCTGTAAAGACACTGAAAAATTATACTAACTTATTTATGTTTAAAAAAAGATTTTTTTTTTAATCTAGACAATATACAAGCCAAAGTGGCATGTTCTGTGCATTTGTATATGCTGTATTGGGTAGAATAGATTTTCCCCCCTTCTTCTGTTAAATAATATGGCTGTGCTTAAAAGGTTGCATACTGAGCCAAGTATAATTTTTTGTAATGTGTGAAAAGATGGCAATTATTGTTACATATCAAACAATCAATAAAGAAAACTTCCATAGCTATTCATTGAGTTGAAGTGTATGTAATGTGCTTTACTAAGCTTGAGGTATTTGACCTGGCATTCTAGTCATAGTCACAAATACAGTAAGAAGTGGCAAATATCTAGATGATTCAGGCCCACAACTCAAATGTTTATATGGGTCCGAATTGTAGTAGTCACTATTTTCCACTTAGTTCTGTGTGGGTGGAGAAAGCTTTAGAAATATAAAGTGGAAAAGCCACATTTTCATATAAATAAGATTGTCAAAGTCTCCATTAGTTCAAATATTTATGTCTTCTAGGATATGAATGTGTCAGAACCAAAAATTCTTATATAAGTGTACACTGGTCACACATTTGCAAGATTGAAAATGAAAGTAACATTGGTGACTTCTCTAAATTCTCTATTTACACATACGAAGTGTGAGGAATTAGAGCAATTGTTCAGACCATCTAATCTACACATTTTGTCCAAAATATTCAGATCTATAGGTCCTTTAGAAATAGGTGTGCATTCTACACTAATTTAGATAAAACAAGTATTTTTCAAATTAAACCAGTCCTCAACACAAATTCCTGTGTTTCTAAATTGCCTGGTACTCTACATAATCAAAAACTGGTTAAACACAGAATCTGAGAGTTTTGGGTCCCCATATTCACATAGCATAAAGAGATTTTTTACTTAAATTTTAATAAATGACATTTTAAAGTCAGATTTACTGAAATAATTCTGTAATTTTACATTCTCTTAAAAAATGAGGTTAAAGTGTAAAAGTAAATTATTTTTTCTAGCAATCTGCAAATAATAGCAAAAAATCTGAACTTGAGTTAAATTGTTTCCCTCAGATAGTTACATTTACATTTTTGCACCCCAAAAATGGTTCTAAACAAGATGGTTTCAGCTTATTTTGACCTGAAGTTGCTTTTATTTATTTAAGTAGGGTTGACTCGACAACTGCTAGGAAGGAAAAAGTCGGTCCTTTGCTGGCTGGGCTACATTTTCCAAGTAGGTATTATTTTAATTAAAGACTGAAAGGTGTTTTTGTGATTCTATTCAAAACACGCATGCAGGGTGTTTTTCAGAAATACACAGAAAGCAACAAAAAAAAGTGCAAAACGGGGAGTAAGGAGTGGAGGAAGAATCAGGAAATAATGAAATAAAATTAGTTTCTCCAAGAAAGGGAGAAAAATTCTCTTAATTGTTGCATGTACCCCGGTTTCCTTTCCTAAAGAGGCATTTTAATGTGAATTTTGGAGATTGCGTTTCAGAAGTGCTGGGCCAGGAAGCACTGGATGCTCGCCGTGCTAGGCTCTTCCACAGGAACGCAGTCCTCGAGTCGCCGGGTAGGTCCATTACACGTCTGTGTCAAGTCTCCGAATGCGCCTTCGCGATTCGGGGCGTCCACTCCACAGTGCAGGACTGCGTCGCCAGCCGCGGTAGTCCCTCTGAGGGGATCAGGCCACCGGCGCCAGTCACCTCGACCCTGCTACCCTGGCCACTGCGTCGTCTCTCCAAACTGCTCCGCAGCCCCGCGCCCGCCTGCCGTGGCAGTTGCGGGGTCAGACTGGTTGGTGCTTCGGCACAAAAACACCTAGTCTGGCTCCCGCTCTGCAACTTGCAGCTCCCGCACCGCCCGGGTCCCTGCGCGCAATCGGGCGTCCGCAGGCCGCTAAGGGCGGCTGCGCCTCCGCCAGCGCAGTGGAGCTGGGCGGTTTCTCAGAAACTTGCCTCCCTCATCATCTCTCCTCTGGGCTTAGAAGCGAAAGCCCCCCATTCCTCTCCACAAACACCCCCCCATACCCTCTCCATCAGTACTCTGCCAACTCCAGAGCTGTGGGGGAACTCGAGCGAAAGGGAGAACCTTTCCGAATTCGTGGACCCTCCAAGGCAGCAGCCCGCTCCCACCCTCACCCCGGGCTCCAATGACCCGCAGCCCCGCGCATTTCGAAAGGCTTCCCGGCTCGCCGGCGGCAAAAAGGGCCGGAGTAGCGCGCGGGAGGGCCGGGCGGTACCGCTGCTCGCGGGGGTCGCTTCCTCCCTTCCACCCGCTTTGCGAAGTTCCCCCATCACATCCCCAGCTGCCTAGGGCGTGGGCTGGGGCAGGGAGGCACTATGAAAATGTGGGTGCAAGGGTTACGATTGGGGGAACAAGAGGACCGTGGAAATCAACAAAAGGGGAGCGGGGCGGGCGGCCTTTCTAGCCACCGTGCACCCACCGCCCCGGCCCCGCGGAGCGACCTTCCCCGGCAGCCGTGGAACGCTGCCTTCGCCATTTCATCTTCCTCATCTTTAGTGTCGACACTTATTCTTCATACGTTTTTTTAGGTTGAAAAGGGTGTTTTAAAAGCTCGTCTAGGCTCTCCATTCTGTTTCTTAGGGTACTGACTTTTTAAAAATTTGCCATCTCTTTCACCTGAGCCACACCCTACGCCCGCTCCTCTTCCTACCCAGCAAATTGAAGGTAAAAATCTTGTGAGCGAAGCGAGAGTGGGAAGAGGGCCCACGATTATGCTACAACCACCCCCCCCGGGGGGGGGGAGGAAGCGAGAACGTCGGGGGTCCGGGCTCGCGTGGGGGTGGGGTGGGTGGGGTCAGCCTCAATTAGACGAAAGTGTAGCGTTTACTCCTCAACTCATGTCTCTGTGTTTGTGAGTGTGTGTCCCCCACCCGCATACCCGGCTGTCTCGCGTGGGGACAGAGTAGGCAGGAATCGGAAAGTAAAAGATAGAAAAAGAACTCTGCTTGCTAGGCGCGAAATGTTGAGGCGCCTCGACAGGAACGTTAAGAAAAAGCAAGAAGAAGGCGCGCAGCGGGACCCGGAGCCGGGGGATTGCATCACTTGCAGCTCCCCCACCAGAAAATGGGCTCCAAACAGCGGCCACCATCATGGCGCTCGGGTTGAGCTGCGCTTCCCGCGCGCCTTCGCCGAGCGCTCGGGCCACGGGCACCGAGCCTCCAGCCAGCATTTTGCAAACATTTCCTCTCTCGCGCGCGCGCGCGCGCCTGTATCCCCCACCCCCTCCTTCCTTTTGTGTGCTTGTGTAAGTGTGTGCGTGCGTCCGTGTGAATGCGTGTGTAGACTAGGGAACTTGAAGATTGTTTTTTTCCTCTCTTTTTTCCCTCTTGTGCTGGTGGTTGTAAACTTGATTGGCATTGGCTGCGCCTACTGACCCCTGCGCGGAGTCCACTAAGATTTAAGGTGGATCCGAGAGGCTGAAGCTACAGGCGGAGTCTCTCACTATTGCTGGTTTTGGAGGAAAAAAAAAAAGCCCTAAACCGGGCGCCCGCCGTGTTTTTACGCATCCCCTACGGTACCAGCCCTCACGCGCCCCGCCTGCCGTGCGCTTCCTCCGCCCACCTCCCGCTTCTTCCCTATTGGCCGATGAGTGCAGTTTGAATTTTTTTTTTTTTTTGATGCTTGTTTTCTTGTGAAAAATACAGTACCCAAGGTCGTGTGACAAAACCCACTTAAGCGGCCGGACTTGGGGTGTTTAGCTGGTTTTGTGGAGGCAGGATGGAAGAGTGTGGGCGGAGCTTCTGTTCCAAAAATTTCCCCCAAAGTGCGGTTGACAGTGCAGGCGGGTGGGAAGCTTGGAGCTGCGGTCAACAACCTGGAGACATTTCGGCGGGGCCAGAGATGTAGTATAAACGTTAATGGATGTCCAGGGTGCGCGTTTCGCCAGAAGTACTAGGGAGCCGCCGGCTGGAGTTCTGGGAAGGATGCACCTTCCCTTGCCTTGGAAAGGTAGAATTGGGGAAGGCGGGAGGGAAGAGCCTCACTACCAAGAAAAAGAGAAAAGAAACAAGAAATGCAAATATAAGGCGAAATTAATTTTTAAGGAAGCACCTAGTCAGAATTCATCATAATTCAGACAGTGTTATTTTTACTGAATTAAAAAAAACAAAAACTTTTCTGTCTCTGATTTCCAGAGTGCTTTTGTGTAAGGAAGGGGTTAAAATCGAGAGAAAGAATGACTTTAAAAGTGTCTCTTGACTTCTGAATCTGAAAATTAATTCCTTTGATAAAGTACTTGAAGATTTAGGATAATGTTATTTGTAATACAGGTCTAATACATATGATATACTTCATTAATTATAAAGCAATTATGTTTTACTTTATGGTGACAAATTTTAAAGTGTATCATAATCAAATCATTATATCTCCAGATTAGTGAAGTTAGCATAATACATAGTTGTGTTTTTGGGAGGGAGTGCTCAAATTTGTTACTCTTATGTCAGTGTAGCTGCAGATTTGAACCAGATGTCCAGCCCCAACATTCAGTCTGACAGTTTCTATATAGACTTCTCTATCCATTTTTTATAACCTCTTAAATTTAGCCCACCCAACTGAGCTCCTCGGATCACTATAAGCCAACCTGCTTGTGCCCTTAGCTAGGATTTTTTTTTTTGAGTTAAGATTGCCTGCCTCCAAATAGACTGGCTAGCCTCAAGAAGCAGTGAGCTCATCGTCCTTGGAAGTGTGAGTCAAGTACTAGTCTGGGTGGCCCCTTGATGAGGATATTGTAGAAAAGATTCAACTATTAAATGAATATGAGGACTCCTGATTTAAAGTCTGTTTCAGACCTTTGTGATACAATATTTCCAACCTTGGAGTTTCTGAGTTTCTACTAAATGAAGCAATCTTCCTTGCTCATGAGTGTTTTCTAGAGTTGTACTATCTTTTATGGTAGCCAGAAACCATATGTGGCTAGTATAAACTGAGATATGCTGTAAGTGTGAAATATACACCAAGTTTCTAAAGATTAATATGAAAAATATGTTAAATATATCAATAATTTTAATATTGATCACATGTTGAAATGACCATACTTTTGAATTATTAGGTTAAATAAAAACTTTAAATTTAATTTCAACAGTTTCTCTTCACTTTTTTTAGTGTGGTTACTAGGCAATTTTAATTTGCAGCTGTGATTTGCATTATACTTCTGTCTGACATTGCTGTTCTAGACCAACACACATGGTAACTTGAAGCCCCATCTTTAAGAGAGGCAGCTAGTAATACTGGGTAGGTGGTAACTCACAGCTACCACCTAACTTCCCTCCAAAGTCAAGACCCGAACTCAGCCTCTGGAACCTTTGAAAAGAATTCTGCCAACACAACCTACCATTTAATCTTTAACATTTAGTACTGGGTTTGAGCCTAGACCATGGAAATATGGTACACATATGTCTGAGTAAGTCAGATTTGATCACAGCTTTCCACATTTTGTAAACAGAGACTGGGCGGTCCAATATGTTAGGAACAACTCTGGAAAAAAAATTTAGACTCCCAAATAAAACTTCTACAGGTAACTTTTCGCTATCAGCAGACAGGAAGGTGGTGGAGAAATGGAGCAGTGTTCTCATTCTAAGATTGTATCTCTAACAGAAGACAAACAAATGAAAAGTGTGTTATATTCTTCGATAGGAATACTCAACATGATAAAGATGGCAGTAAATTTATTCCTTCTGAATTAAATGCATACCTTTACACTAAATTCTGATAAGTTCTGATTATCGTGTTTTGTTATATTCTCTGTTTCAGCACTCAGGACCAAATTATTTTAATTACTATAAATTTAGAATATGTTTGAATTTCTGGTAAAACTAATCCTCCATACCCCAACTAGTCCCTTTTTCATAATTTTCCTGGATTCTTTTGCTTGCCTCTCTTTTCCATATGAATTTAAAATGAATTTGCCCTGGCTGGGTAGCTCAACTGGTTAGAGCATGGTCCTGATACACCAAGATTGTGGTTTCCATTCCGGGTCAGGGTACATGGAAGAATCAACCAAGGAATGCATGAATAGGTGGAACAACAAATCAGAGTTATAAGAGGTCCTAAAAAGAGTACCTTGAATTAAAAATGAATTTGTTTAGTTGAAAATATAATCCCTATTGGCATTAATAAAATGAGATCTTTTTATTTTATTTTGTTATTATTTATTTAATCTATTCTGCTAGGCTGTGTCTCTTTTTGTTTGTTTGTTTTGTTTTTTTAATTAATTTTTTTATTTTAATGGGGTGACATTGATAAATCAGGGTACATATGTTCAGAGAAAACATCTCCAGATTATTTTCCCATTTGATTATGTTGCATACCCCTCACCCAAAGTCAAATTATTATTTTTTTAATAAAATGAGATCTTGATCTCACACTTTATACCAGGATAAATTCCTGAAGGATTTAAGTGAAGTGTTAAAAAAAAAAAAAATGAAGTCATGGACATACCAGAAGAAACCTCAAAGGATTTTAAGAAATATAATGTCAGAGTGGGTAATGTCTTTCCAAGTATGACACAAAGCATAGAATCCATCTAATATAATATTGGTAAATTTGCTGACATGAAAAAAATGTTTTGCATGGCAAAACCTGCTGTAGCGGAGTGAAAAAACAATGACGTGAGGGTTATGTGAGGATACTTAGTGCTACTGTGCTGTGTAGTTAAAAATGTTTAAAATGGTAACTTTTATGCTATGTGTAATTACCTACAATAGTGAATAAATAAATATATCTGTAACCACTGGAAAAATTTTAATGTTCATATGTGTTCTATGTAAAAGAATCTCACACAGCGTTCTGGGTCCCGTCCTCTGGGAGGCAGACACTGGTACAGTGGTTTGACTTCGGGCTCTGGAATCAGACAACGTACTTGGGTTTGAGTCCCACTTACCAAACTTACTGCCTGTGAGACTTGTTGCAAGTGACTTTCTTTCTGAAGTTTCAATTTCTTTGGCTATGTAATGAGGATGTTTACAGTTCTCTCACAGGGTTATTAAAACTATTCAGTGAGATAATGTGCAGTACTTGGCATAGGAGGTAGTTTACAGGGGTGGGCGAAAGTAGGTTTACAGTTACAATACAAATAAATAATTAATAAATGATGCAAGAATAAACTCTTGCATACTCACAACTGTAAACCTAATCCCCCCTTGTGTAATAAATAACCATTATCCATTTATAAACAGTGTGATTAACAGAGACATTCAGTTCTTATTTTGGATCCTTAAGTAACCACAACTAGTGCTATATTAACCTTGTTTTCTCACTTTAAAATATTTCTCTTATTACTCCTTCTTTGTGTGTGTGTGTGTGACAGAGACAGGGAGAGACAGAGAGAGGGACAGATAGGAACAGACAGGGAGAGAGATGAAAAGCATCAATTCTTCGTTGTGGTAGCTTGTTCATTGATTGCTCTCTCATGTGCCTTGACCCGGGAGTGGGGTGGGATACAGCAGACTGGGTGACCCCTTGCTCAAGCCAGCTCGGGCTGGGGAGCCTTGCTCAAACCAGATTAACCCCCACTCAAACCGGCGGCCTTGGGGTTTCAGACCTGGGTCCTCCAAGTCCCCGTCCAATGCTCTATCTACTGCGTCACAGCCTGGTCAGGCTTATGACCCTTAAGAAGAACAAATTATTTTTATGGGGCATTTAATGAACAGAATATTGTTAAAAAATGGTCAAAGTAGTAAATTTTATGATATTTAACTACAGTTTTTTTTTTTTGTTTTTTTTTTTTTTTTGTTTTTTTTTTTTTTTTTTTTTCATTTCTGAAGCTGGAAACGGGGAGAGACAGTCAGACAGACTCCCGCATGCGCCCGACCGGGATCCACCCGGCACGCCCACCAGGGGCGATGCTCTGCCCACCAGGGGGCGATGCTCTGCCCATCCTGGGCGTCGCCATATTGCGACCAGAGCCACTCTAGCGCCTGAGGCAGAGGCCAAGGAGCCATCCCCAGCGCCCGGGCCATCTTTGCTCCAATGGAGCCTTGGCTGCGGGAGGGGAAGAGAGAGACAGAGAGGAAAGCGCGGCGGAGGGGTGGAGAAGCAAATGGGCGCTTCTCCTGTGTGCCCTGGCCGGGAATCGAACCCGGGTCCTCCGCACGCTAGGCCGACGCTCTACCGCTGAGCCAACCGGCCAGGGCCTCAGTTTTTTAAAGCTTAAAAGATAAAGCGTTTGTTGAGGTTAAGGTCACTTCTATCTTAGAAGGGACCTGGTATAGATTTGTTTGTGGAACTAAATCAGTAACACTCACGCCCATAAACAGGCAATAGAAAATTGGGGAAAATGTTTGCAATCCATATCTCAAAGGGCTAATTTCCATAATAGAGTGTCTACAAATCAATGAGAAAAAGCAAACAATCAATAGAAAAATAAGCAAAGGCTACAAACACAGTTTTCAGAAAAGGAAATACAAAAGGCTTCTGAAATGTGAAAGCAAGTTGAGTTGTAGTTTGAGACTATTGGGATATAAAATATATACAGAATACATAAAGTAAATAGTGTTACAGTTAGTGCCACTCAGATGCAAAGGTGGCCATTATCCTTTCTTGATAGTTTAACCTTTGCTTCTCTCCCTTCTATCCAAGTCTGAGTGATTTTTTTCCAGTTTCATTGGTGACCATAGAAGCAAGAAGTCTGAGTTTACATGTGTGAAAACCAGGACCACCTTTTACATTCAGGGTAAAATCTCTCTCATCCAAACCGTTTAATCTTTGGCTTACTGGCATCACCTTACTTGCCTGTAGAACCCCTGCATCAGCCTCTTAAAACAATTATAGTGTTTTTCGACACATCTTGTTCATACCTGTTTTTTTTTAAACTTTTTTTTTAAGGACTTTATTAATTTCTCAGAGAGGAGAGAGAGAGAGAGGGAAAGAGGAATAGAGAGCGAGAGAGAGAGAGAGAGAGAAGGGGAGGAGCAGGAAGCATCAACTCCCATATGTACCTTGACCAGGCAAGCCCAGGGTTTCAAACCAGCCACCTCAGTGTTCCAGGTCGACGCTTTATTCACTGTACCACCACAGGTCAGGCCTGTTCGTGCCTGTTTTTAAAGCCTGTATATTGGCCAATAATCTGACTCTCCAAAATCATCACCTCAATCTGGCTTTTCCTTCAAGTTCTCTATTCTCTCTCTCTCTCTCTTTTTAAAGGAACCCATATTTTATTGATTGGTTTTAGAGACAGAGAGAAAAGAAGTGAGAGAGAGAGAGCACTCTCCCATTGCTCCATTTAGTTGTGCACTCATTGGTTGCTTCCTCTATGTGCCCTGACCAGGAATCGAACCTGCAACCTTGGTGCCTAGGGTTGACGCTACTACCAGTTGAACAACCAGCCAGGGCTGTTGTCTATACTCCTAAAAGCTTCAAGCAGAATTTATTATATAATTGACATGAAATGCCAAATCAGTAGAGAGAGGGAGGGGATATGATGGCGTAAATGGTGTTAGGTTAGAACCACACATATACAATGCATTTGATATTCTATACTGTGGCTTTACTCTTTGATTCAGTGGTTCCTCTTCTACAAATTTACCTTTGGGAAATGGTCAGATAGTTACTAATGATATACTCACCAGCATGATCATTGTGAAGTTACATATTAGACTTTGAAAAGAAACAAAAAAAGTAAACAAGCAAACAACATCCCCTTAGATGTAGGATTAAAGGACTGGTTATTTGATTGAACCAACTATTGTTATATCCAAGAATGACACAGATTGTAACCATTAAAACACTCAGGTAGCTTTATATATTTATATTAGTATAAAAAGTTGTCCATAATACTAAACCAGGTACAGAACAATATTTATGGTATGACTCCATCTAAAAAAAAAGTTAAAAATAAATTCACAGGTATATACATAGAACTAACTGGCCTAGAAACTGGTTACCTAGTTTCCATTCCTGAGAGAATTATGAAGAGACTTTAATTTTGTTCATTTCAGTATTGGTTGTATATTTCAATAATGAATTTTAATAAGAAAACAATATAAAGATATTCAAATTAAAAAATATCCTTAAAATTCTTGAATGGAGAACAAGTTTCTCTGTGTCTCACACACAGCTGTCTTATCAGGTATTAACACAGAACAAGGCATTTCCATAATTCATTTTCCTTCCATTTTTCTATTTAGTTTCAGATATTGTTAAATCCCTCTATGAATTATGAGGAGTGTGTGTGTTTGAGAATATGGTTTTGCTTCCAGGGCACGTAAGTAAGGTATAAATATCACCCCATTAACTCAGGACTATCTTAACAAACCATGGAAAATTGAGCCTATTCCATCGTTTTGCCACATGGGATCCCAGTGGTAACATTATCCCAAACTCACATTCCTTGATCTTTGGCATTTGGCACACCAGGATTCTGCTTGGAATTCAACAGCTCAACTCCCTGCCCATGGTTTAGTTACCTAGGACATAATGCTGGGGAGATTGTTTTAAGTTTCAATTTAGCAGACAAGTCTTGAGCTGTCCCTCTCCATGGGACAGACTTGGAGCATTAGAATCTCAGAATACCAAGTATGGGGGCTCACTGCATCCAGTCTTCATTTTACAAATTTACATTTTAAAAATTCTATTCCTTGATTTCCTGCAAAGTGAGGAATTTAAAGCAAGATGATTTAAATCATAAGCCTTTTGGCTTATGATTCTGTGATTCGTTTCCAAGTCAAGATCACGCAGTCCATCCCTGAGGATCAGGGTTTTTTTTCCAGGGAAGCTAGATTACTGATTTTTGGCTGCACACTACATAGTCACCGGAGTCAGAGGAAGATGATAGTACAATAGTGTAGGCTGAGGAGTGAACTTTTATTACCTTACTAGAAAAAAGCATGTGAAAGTATAACTTAGTGGTGGCTTAGAGGTACCAAACGCTGCTTTATTGTTGCATGCACATGCGTGGAGCCCCTGTGTCTTCAATATGACAAGCAGGAGCCCTGCCCTCATGGAGCTACAGGCTGTTGGAGGAGGTAGATAAGGAATCACAGCTGTAGTTATTTAATGCAATTTAGGTGAGTGTTCTGAAGGATATGTGAAATGAGGGGGACCTCAGAGCTTCTTCCTGCTCCTAACCAAGGTTTCCAGATGAGGGAGCCAGTGTGGGCGGGAATCCAGACTCTTGACCCATGCCAGCCTATGTTTACACAAAAGAAATGAGTCTTTAAAAATACATCCCCCAGCCTGACTAGGCGGTGGCGCAGTGGATAGAGTGTCAGACTGGGATGCGGAGGACCCAGGTTCGAGATCCCGAGGTGGCTAGCTTGAGCGCAGGCTTATCTGGTTTGAGCAAAAACAAACAAACAAACAAAAAAAAAACGGATCAAAATGGACCAAAGATTGCTGGCTCGAGCAAGGGGTTACTCAGTCTGCTGATGGCCCACGGTCAAGGCACATATGAGAAAGCAATCAATGAACTACTAAGGTGTCGCAAGGAAAAACTGATGATTGATGCTTCTCATCTCTCTCTGTTCCTGTCTGTCTGTCCCTATCTATCCTTCTCTCTGACTCTCTCTCTGTCTCTGTAAAAAAAAAAAAAAAAAAAGCCCTGGCCGGTTGGCTCAGCGGTAGAGTGTCGGCCTAGCGTGCGGAGGACCCGGGTTCGATTTCCGGCCAGGGCATACAGGAGAAGCGCCCATTTGCTTCTCCACCCCTCCGCCGAGCTTTCCTCTCTGTCTCTCTCTTCCCCTCCCGCAGCCAAGGCTCCATTGGAGCAAAGATGGCCCGGGCGCTGGGGATGGCTCTGTGGCCTCTGCCTCAGGCGCTAGAGTGGCTCTGGTTGCAACAGAGCGACGCCCAGGATGGGCAGAGCATCGCCCCCTGGTGGGCAGAGCGTCGCCCCTGGTGGGCGTGCCGGGTGGATCCCGGTCGGGTGCATGCGGGAGTCTGTCTGACTGTCTCTCCCTGTTTCCAGCTTCAGAAAAATGAAAAAAAAAAAAAAAAAAGAGGGATCAGGGTTATTTAAAAAAAAAAAACATCCCCCATAATGCCCTGGCCAGTTGGCTCAGTGGTGCCGGGCTTGTGATGTCTTATGATGTTCCAGGTCTGATTCCCACTCAGAGCACACAGGAGAAGTCACCATATGCTTCTCCACTCCTCCCCCTACTCCTTCTCTCTCTCTCTCTCTCTCTCTCTGTCTCTCTCTTCCTCTTTCCTTCCTATAGGCATGGCTTGATTGGTTTGAGCAAAGGTGGCCTTGGGTGCTGAGGATGGCTCCGTGGCCTCCGCTTCAGGCGCTAAAAAATGGCTCTGTTGCTGAGCAATGGAGCAGCGGCCCCACATGGGCAGAGCATCACCCCCTTGTGGGCCTGCTGGGTGGATGAGTCTGTCTCTCTGCCTCCCCTCCTCTCAATTAAAAAAAAAAAATTCCCCCATGTAGTGCCACCTGCGGTTTTCTGAAAGACCTCTGTATTGTAGTGGTCATCGCCCCGGTAGGATGCTATAAGAAAATGGGGCCTCATCTAGGGATAGGGGCTAGCAAGTCCCTCCTAAGGAAATGACCTTCAAGCTGAGACAGGGAGGAGTTAACCAGTGGAAGGCATGCAGGGAAGAAGAGAGATCCAGGCAGGGCACAGCTGAGGCCCCAGGTCAGAGAAAGACTTCAAGGAAGTGAAAGCAAGTGATTATGGTTGAGATGCTGTGAGTCAAGGGCAGCAGGAATGGGTGGTATGAATGGGAGTGGTGGAAAGTCCAGATGGTGCTGGGCCTTTCAAGCCACATTAGGAATTTTGGACTTGACTTCAAGAGCAATGGGAAACCATTGGGTAATTGAACAGAGTGACTTGAACAGGTTCAATTAAGCTTGTTTATTTCCTCATTTTCTTTTTTTGTGTGCATGACAGAGACCAGTGAGAGACAGAGAGAGGGACGGACAGACAGGAAGGGAGAGAGATGAGAAGCATCAATTCTTCATTGTGGCACCTTAGTTGTTCATTGATTGCTTTCTCATTATGTGCCCTGACTGAGGGTTACAGCAGAGTGAGTGACCCCTTGCTCAAGCCAGCGACCTTTCGGCTCAAGCCAGAGACCATGAGGTCATGTCTATGATCCCACACTCAAGCCAGAAACCCTGTGCTCAAGCCGGTGAACCCATGCTCAAGCCAAATGAGCCTACACTTGAGCTGGTGACCTTGGGGTCTTAAACGTGGGTCCTCTGTGTCCCAGTCCAGCACTCTATCCACTGCACCACTGCCTGGTCAGGCTTTTTCCTCGTTTTCTTATTCTAGTCAAAACCCGGTAGTCTTGCATTGGGATCGTTCCCATAGGGTGCAGGAAGGAAAGGTTAGACTTATACCTTTTTATTTCTTTGTGAACATACACAATACTGTATACAAAAAAAAAAAAAAAAAAGGTTTAAAGCTCTGGGTGTGTTTTTCAGTATGTGAAAGGGATGTGAAGTCTTTGGACCTTCAGAATAGACACTTGTCACAACTGATATATTTCAGGTGTTGAAGGAGGCCCCATGCAAACACCATGGCTGAGTGTGGGTCTGCTGAACGGGTAGGCTGAACAAGAGAGGCTCATCACTTCTGCTTCTCCTGCCACTCTGTTTGGCTTATAGTCTCTTATCGTTGTCATACTGCTTATGTCATTTTAGGAGCCAGCCCATGTTTTGCCAGTTGCTGGTACAACTGGTGTTTATCTTCCAAGCAAATGAGCAGTTTAGGGGTGATTTGTGAATCATTTCCTCAGTATTTTAGTCTTCATTTTTACTGAGCAGCCGAATTCAATGTTCACTAACACTTCGGCCAAAGCATTAACTATTGACGTGGTTTTGGAAAGAGACTTCGAAGTAGGGATAATAAAAATGAACAACCCACAGGGACTCTCGTGTTGTGTTTTGTTTTGTTTTTAATTGAAGATTAGTAAAAGAGAGACCTCTGCTGGCTAAACTGGTTTAACGGCCCCGAGTTGGTCTGTCACCCAACAAAAAGCTGTTCTTTGAGCTTTTACAGATAGGTGTTAGTACGTTGCAGGCTCAATGTTTGTTCATTTCCTCAGCTATCAACTCAGGTTCTTTGAAGCTAATCTGAGTGACCTCTAATTCCAAGCTGCAACCACGATTGTTTCTGTCCTTAGAAAAAGTCTTAGTCGTTTATATTTCTCAAAAAGTATAGGTTTAAATATCAACCCACGCCAAAACCCAGACCTGAAATAACTCCTGAATTTTATCTTCTTTGTTTCCTTTCTCACTTCTGCCCTTCATCTCCCTTTCTTCCCTTCTCCGGTAAAACCAAATAAAACAAATCTCCGCTCAAAAGAGAGTCCTGCTGATGAAAAGTGAGAAGGAGGGAATTTACCCGCTTATCTCTAGCTTATCCTCAACCGGCTATCTAGGCGCGGGGCCCAGGCTTGGGGTTGCGTACCTGAGGAGAACTGTGAATCCCATTAATGTCCCCTGATGGATTTGTTCAGCCGCGGGAACAAAGTGGGTGTACAAAGGGAAGGAGCCTGGGTGAGTGGAGACCCAGCGCTCGAGAACGTAGAGGATGGCTGTGTATTGGAAAAAAGGAAAGTTCTACTTGAGACCTTTTGTTTGTCCATGATGATGATGAGTGCCTACTATGTACCAGGCCCTGGGTGAAGCACCCTATGTGCCTTTATTCTGTTTCTTGCTTTGCCTCTCACTGCACAAACTTAAGGACAACTTTCTCTGGAATGTATTTAAGAGATGTGAACAACTTAAAACAAGGCCTGCATGAAAATAGTAGTTATGTATATGTTCATGATTTTATTATATTTTTTACTCTGGAATATGCCGCAATTCCTACACATGAGAAGAGGCCTTCCCCAGGCTCACTAGAGTAAGTCCTGGATTTGCTTCTAGAATGACACGTGCGGCCCCTGGGAGCAGAGGAGCAGAGAGGCCTCTTAGGTTTGGCAGGTTGTTTCCACACAGTGGCTCCCACGTCCCGTCTTCCAATGTCTGAGGACACTTGCAGTTTAAATATTCATTCTCCTTCTTTCAACAACCTCTTCCGGATTGGCTAACGCATGAGCTATGAGTATCAAGTGATGATCATTTTAATGCTGCTAAGGGACCTTAAGTCACCAGCCTCTAAGAATGTGGAAGCCCAGAGAGGTCGTCGGTTACCCAAGGTGACCCACTTAGCGGGCAGCTGAGGCGGCCTGGAACCCAGACCCCTGGGTTTTTGATGCAGCACCTCCTGTATGACACCCACTTTGTCTGCACTGTGCAACAGGTGGTTTTGCTTATACTTTCTGCTCCTCTTCTCAGGTTGCCTATCACTCCTTCTCTCAGCCCTCCACCCCAGCCTACTACATGCAGGCAACCCGGGCCCATCAGGGCAGCCACCAGTCCAGGCAGCTTTTCCTCCCTGTCCTAAACTTACTTATTCTGTTTGGGCCTTGTTCGGGCACTAACAAATCACGTGACTCACAAGTTTACTAAAAGATGTTCATAGATTTCTACCTCTGAAATGCCTATTAATCTTGGACATTTCTTTTTTCCTTCCTTTTTTTCTTTCGAGAGAGAGAGAGACAGGAAGGGAGAGAGAGGGTGAGAGGCACCAATTTGTAGTTCCTTTCAGTTTAATTGTGCATTGATTGGTTCTTGTACATGGCTTGACTGGAGTGAGCCAGTGTCCCCTTGCTCAAGCCAGTGACCTTTGGGGTCAAGCTGGCAGCTTTGGAATCCTGTGGATGATCCCCACCCCACACCCGTTCAAGACAGCAACCAGTGCTGATAAGCCCACGCTCAAAGCCAGCGACTTTGGGGCTTCGAATTGGCAACCTCAGTATTCTGGGTCAATGCTTTATCCACTGCACCACCATTAGTCAGGCTAATCTTGACATTTCTATGCTGCTGATAGTGTTGACTATTTTTCGTGTTTACCTTACATGTGTATATGTTAGAAACTGCCTTATACTTACTGCACTTTCCCTGCTCCCTCAGCATAACAGAGTGCCTTTTACTGGAAATACAGTTGTTTTTTAATCCAAAAGGATAAATCTCTACCCCTGGGAATTTTAGGCACTGTGGCAAGCCAATTATATTGATATTTTAAAACATGGTGTCTTTTTTGGGGTATTTTTCTGAAGTGAGAAGTGGGAGGCAGAGAGACAGACTCCTGCATGCACCCCACCGGGATCCACCTGGCATGCCCACCAGGAGGAGATGCTCTGCCCATCGGAAGCCATTCTGGCGCCTGAAGCAGAGGCTATGGAGCCATCCTCAGTGCCCAGGCCAACTTTGCTCCATTGGAGCTTTGGCTACAGGAGAGAAAGAGAGAGACAGAGAGAAAGGAGAGGGGGAAGGGTGGAGAAGCAGATGGGTGCTTCTCCTATGTGCCCTGGCCAGGAATCAATCCCAGGACTTCCACACACTGGGCCGACACTCTACTGCTGAGCCATCCAGCCAGGGCCAAAACAGGGTGTCCTTTTAAGAGTTTCAAATTATTCCCTGTTTTCTAATATGATGCCCTGGGTTATATTTTACTAAAGTTTTGTAAACGATAGATCACCCTGCTTCAGAATTAATTTATTCACGATCTGGCAGTTATTTTAAGGAGTGCTCATTAAGTATGCTAGACTGTGTCAGGCACTGAAGGCATTTTCAAAGAAGTTTGACATCTGCCTGTCTGTCCCCTTCTGGCTGCCTAGAAGGTGGATAAGATGGATGCAACTTGAGGAGGCATCCTTTGTTCCTGAGGATAGAAGGTGCATTGTGGGGACGAATGATACAGAAACTATAGGCGATGCCCCACCAGCTCCGCATTGCTTATCTCCAGAATTCCTTTACAGAAAAGAAAAATAAACTTTTATCTGGTTCAAGCCACTGTTATTTCTGGGCTCTGTTACTAGCTGCCAAATGCAAATCTTAACTGATAAAGAAGTCCTTGAGGATTTTTGAGCAGAGGCACTGATTCTGATTGGTGGCTCTGCAAGACGAAGACTTGGGGAGGGGAGTGTTCTGGGGCTTACAAAGAGATAAAGTCGGCTTGGCAGGTGGGGACTGACAGTGCTGGGACACTTTGAATGAGGAGAATACACATCTTGCACAGGGTCATTGATTTGGGTTTTTTTCCCAGGACACCTCTGCTAAGCTCCTATTATACAGTGGTTATTTAAATATGTAGTTATTGAGAAATTTGCATTCTGCTATTGTCAAGTGTCCTGGAAGCTAGGGAGATCGAGAAGATGGATACTCTTTGTGTCTTAAATAATCAGGCAAAAACTGGAATAGGAAGAGTATCAGTGTTGCAGCAAAGTGAAGTTGTCATGTGTTCAAAACTCCTGCAGACCTTTTCAAGGAAAGAAACTTTTGTTACATGTGATTGTCTAATCAAGATACTGTATTTGAAATGTATCCTTTACTGAATAGCAATTGTAAATCATATTTAAAAAATACATCTTGGAGTAACTTGCAGGGTAATTTCATATGCTAAAAGCTCCTAAAAGGGAAAAAAATCTGTTCTGTTAGTTTATGCTAGGCTTCATGTAATCACATGATAATTTCGTATCTCTTAGATTAGGAGATTTTTAATTATTGTCTACATGAATTATAAAAATATAATATAACATAGCTTTCCTCTGAACTAGTTGTGCTAACTCAATATTCAACTCTCTCTGTTTCCTAAAAAATGGGTTGGCAATTCCAAAGTTCATTTCAAATCTGGGTCAAACTGGTAATTAGAAGCCTAAATACAACTACAAATTTCAAGGTCCTGTAAGGAAGTGGCCTTCAATCTTTCTTCCTCTGCATGAGGAAGGGCAAATGTGCATAGTAGGACCTGAAAATTCTCGCTCATTATTTATGTCTCCCACTTCTCCTAATCTGACAAAAATACACTAGAATGCAAATGACTGAATATTAGGTTATAATCTGGACTGTTTCAAGTTTCCATACTTTGCTCCTATCAACTCCATTGTAATAGTCACATATGACTGATTGTCCCTGGTTTGTTTGTTTGTTTATTTATTTATTTATTGTGATAGAGACAGAGAGAGTCAGAGAGAGGGACAAATAGGGACAGATAGACAGGAAAGGAGAAAGATGAGAAACATCAATTCTTCATTGTGGCTCCTTAGTTGTTCATTGATTGATTTCTCATATGTGCCTTGACCAGGGGGCTACAGCAGACCGAGTGACCCCTTGCTCGAGCCAGCGACCTTGGACTCAAGCTGGTGAGCTTTGCTCAAACCAGATGAGCCCACACTCAAGCTGGCGACCTCGGGGTCTCGAACCTGGGTCCTCCACATCCCAGTCCAAAGCTCTATCCACTACGCCACTGCCTGGTCAGGCTGTCCCTGGTTTATAATGGGGAGAAATATAAAAAATTATTCTCCTAACCTGTGATGGCACAGTGGATAGAATGTTGATCTGGAATGCTGAAGTTGCCAGTTCAGAACCCTGGGCTTCCTGATCAAGGCACGTAGGAGAGGCAACTGTGAGTTGTTGCTTCCTGCTTCCCCCTGCCCCCCTCACCTTTCTCTCTCTCACTCCTCTCTCTAAAATCAATAAATAAAAAATTTTTTAAAATGATTTAAAATATTAGGTTTTTGTTTTACCTTCCTGAAGTGCCCGTTGCATTTTGCTAGAGTCTGCACACAGAGAAAAAACCCCACTAGTCTGATAAACAGATGTTCTCTCTCTACAGTTAAAAAAAATATAACAATAGCCAATATTTATGGAGCACTTCGTATGTGCTAAGCTACTTATCTATGTTATTTCTTTTAATCCTGATGAAAATTCTGAGAAGTTGCTGTATCAATGAGGAAACTGAGCCTTGGAACTCAAGGCTCAAGGTCACGTTCAGCAGCTGAACCAGCACTCAAATTTAGGTCTTGCTGACTCTCAGCCTGGGTTTAGAGGCTGTCCTGTTATTCCAGTAAGTAATCTCAATGAGAACCAAGCCAACTGGCTCAGTTTGACACTTGATCCAAAATCATTCTCTTTTACTTTCTGCCAGATTGGAAGACCAAGTAGTGATTAAATATTTTTGGCCAGCAATATCTTGCCATTTGTGGAAAAATGATACCCCCAAATCTTTAATAATTGTTTCATTAAGAACAAAAACAAAGCTCCTGCTAAACATTGGAATGAGTACAGGAAAATCTCTTTTCTTCTCTGTACCTCAGTCTGTCTGGAGGCAAGATGCCAAGAACAGCATCCCTTTCGAAGTTGCATGGGAAGAAGACAAACAGTGGATGCTACTCCGTTATGATTAGTAGACATTTCTGGTGGCAGATGACAAATAGCATTTTAAGGGTAGGAACCCCTTCTTAAGGGATGAGGGCCATTTTATGGTAAGAGAGCTCAAGGAAGGAGTTTTTAAAAATATGAGTTTGTCTCTGAGCTTCCTTTTGCTTTAAGCTCCCTGTAGATTAAGGTGTTTCTCAGAGTCCGCCTTCTTGCATGATAGGTGACAAGGCCTGCTCTAGAGTTTTATCATTTGCTGCATTTGTTTGTGTTGGTTTCCTACCTCCTACATTACTTGCTTGGGGGAGGGGGACCCAGCTTCCTTTGGAAAAGGTTGTAGGTAGATAAGAGCCTAGCGATGTTTGTTAATTTGTTTATTTAGTTAGGGGTCTCATTAAAAAGACCATCTCCTTTGTGCAGTTAAAGAGCTCCCAGGGGGTGTTTCTCATTATAAATATATTATTATAATGTGTGAAAATAGTGGCTAATGGAAGTGCTACAAAATATTAGCTATTATTAATAAGAGTACAAGTCAATATTATGCCTAATTGGAGGAAGCTGATTTACACACACGTGGCAACTTTTTAAAACATAGCCTTTCCCTACCTGTTTACTGATATTTCACTGTATCCATTCCCATCACAGCCTGTTCTCCCTCAATTTGCATAGTATATTCATATAAATGCATTCTTCCATTCAGTTTTAGCAGCTGGAGCACTGTATTTGTTTCCCTTTCCTCCGTTGTTCTGTTCTGTACAAAGTGAACATTGACTACACATTAGTCTTTACTTCGGGAACACTGAGAACAATTCAAAGCCAAGGGAATGTTGTAACACTATTTAATAATCGGATATCACATGGCCCATGCTGGGAATAATAGGTATGTTTCCTTTAGGGCTGCTGTGTTAGACCTGCTTCCTAGGGCCAGTGCCTCATTCCTGAACATAATATATCTTAATTAATCAAATGAGAACCAGGCCATGTGGATAGGGTCTAACTACATTAGGGCTTGGCATAATCTGAGGCTTAATTCTGTGGCCATCTGGCCGAGTCGTTGAGACAGCTCAAGTAACAGTGTGACCTATGGCTCTCACACCTGGGGTCAGGGAGAATTACCTAGTGTAGCTCTGAGGATGTGCGTTTGCAATTTGTTCAGGCAAATATCTCTCTGGGAAGGAGATCTGTATCATTTTTCTCTTTTCCTTCCCTCCTTGCTTCCAAAAAAGAATGTATTGAGCATCTACTATGTGCTAAGTATTAGGTATGGAAAACATTATTCCTGCCCTCAAGGCCTCAAGGAGCTCAGAGGTGTGTGTGTGTGTGTGTGTGTGTGTGTGTGTGTGTGAGAGAGAGAGAGAGAGAGAGAGAGAGAGAGAGAGACCACAGTACAGTGCATTATGAACAGTACAGTGGGTTTGAGAAAGTGTCTGTGAGAATACCCATGGGCAAGGACGACTTTGGGAAGTCTGTGCTAAGGAGATGTGATTTTAAGTACTGAAGGGTAAGTAGGAATTTGCCTGCCCCAAACCAACAAAAAAGTAGAAGGTGGGCTGTCTGCGTGGCTGAACAGAACTATGAAAGCACTGGGTTGAGGCATGGGGGCATGTGATTAGGAAATATGACTTATAGTTAGGTGTTTCTAGTGCCTCTCTGCATGATTCACAAAATGAGACACTTTGTGGATATGCTTCTGAGTTTTCTCTATGGCTATGGTAACCATCTTCTAAAATCAGCTTTAGGTAGGCCAAGATTCTTTTTGCTCTACTCTACAGTGTGGAATTTTGGAGGATCCGTAGAGCTCTTATGAGTCTATTCTCTGTCTGGAGACAGATGTGAGTGAAAGGCTGAATCCTTGAATCCACTACCAGTTACCTACTGCCACTCAGTGGTAACTATGCAGAGAGTATATGCCAGGCAAAAACATTTTATAGCATTTGCATTTCCTGTTCCACTGAATAATGCTGGACTTCAAGAGTCACACCAATTCCTTTTGCCTAGACTCCCCCTACCCCCTTCACTTTTCTCCTTTACTTTAGGCTATTTCCTATTGACTAAAATGGAGCCCTACCCATAAATGAAAGCAGAACCTGGACTATCCTACTATGGGTTTGAAAGAATGCACAGAAGGAAAGTACAAGAAGTAAGAGGGCTAAGTTAGAAAAAGCCAAGATGGAGTGAGTCATGTGAAAGAGCAGCCAGGGGAACCTCACGCTCCCAGCTATTGTCTTACCTTAGTATCACTATTGAACTCAATCTTCGGTAGGAGTAGCCCTTGGAAGTGGAACCTGAACCCAAACTTGGCGATGGATTGCAAGTGACTTTGGCTTGAGGTCTCCCCAGTAGTCTTGCTGAGTTTTTTTTAGAACTGCACTGCAGTCTAAGACACTTTTACTCTCTGTCTTCCTTCCTTCCCTGTCTCTTTCACTCACGGTTAGACCTGCATTGTGGTCTGTGTCCCCAATGTCACCTCATTTCCTCCATAGACATTTTCTTGTATGTCTGATTCCATCTTGGTGGCTGTTTCTTGGAGGACCCAGAACAATATTGGATGAAATGGGCAAAGGAATGTTGTTTTTGTTCTAAACATTTTAATACTGAGATTCAAAAGTAAGAAAATGTATTTCTTGTATCAAAAGAACAATTAAAAGAAGAATAGAGCCTGACCTGTGGTGGCGCAGTGGATAGAGCGTCGACCTGGAACGCTGAGGTCGCTGGTTCGAAACCCTGGGCTTGCCTGGTCAGGGCGCATGTGGGAGTTGATGCTTCCTGCTCCTCCCTTCTCTCTCTCTCTCTCCTCTCTAAAATGAATAAATAAATAAAATCTTAAAAAAAAAAAGACATAAAAAATTAAAATAAAAAAAAAGAAGAATAGAAAGGGAATAAAAAGATGTACCAAACAAACACATCAAGAGCAAGCCATTGAACAATATTAAAGTTATAGAAAACAGGAGTAATAGGGCATGAGATACAAGAGGATATAACAATTTTTTTTTCTTTTTTTGTATTCTTCTGAAGCTGGAAACGGGGAGGCAGTCAGACAGACTCCCGCATGCGCCTGACCGGGTGGCATGCTCCCCAGGGGGCGATGCTCTGCCCCTCTGGGGCGTCGCTCTGTCGAGACCAGAGCCAGTCTAGCGCCTGAGGCAGAGGCCATGGAGCCATCCCCAGCGCCCGGGCCATCTTTGCTCCAACGGAGCCTTGGCTGCGGGAGGGGAAGAGAGAGACAGAGAGGAAGGAGAGGGGGAGGGGTGGAGAAGCAGATGGGCGCTTCTCCTGTGTGCCCTGGCCGGGAGTCGAACCCAGGACTTCCACACGCCAGGCCGACGCTCTACCACTGAGCCAACTGGCCAGGGCCGGATATAACAATTTTAACATGCACATTTGAAAAAAAATATGTGGTGGTGGTAAAATAATAAAAATGCAATTTTCTGTGGCATCCCCCAACCCCCTAAGCTCTATTTGGTGGCAGTAGCCTCACTGGTGGTCCCTGGTTGAATCTCAGTCTTGGGCTGTTCCAGTAGCTTACTAGCTCACTAACTCACTGTTATGTGATAAAAATCTTCTTTCAACCTGTCAGTTCAGTAATTAAAATGATCCAGTTTGATGTTTACCCAAAACGTAATCTTCATTCAAGGGAGAAACTTCTCCTCACCTATCAGCAGGAACAAGAACCATCCTGTGGGGCCTCTTCAGTTCTAAACAGAATGAGCGCTGTCACTTTTGCTTTATTCTATTTGTCAAAGCAAGTCACATGGCTAACTCCAACGTTAAAATTCAAGGAAATATACTTATTCCTGACCAAGGAACAACTACAAAGATACATGGTAAAGGATGTGCTTAGAGGGAGAAGCAGAAGTCTATTTATTCAATCTTCCATAGTACCAAAGGGAGAAAATCTAATTAGCTGTGCTTGGTACATGTGTTCATCCTCTGACTGTTCCTTTTGGGCAGAATGGGGACATGTTAGTATCACAGGAACTATAATAGAACCGCATGCTTGAAAAGAGTCAGAAGAGCTCTTCCTCCTGGAAGAGATACTGATCCTGGCAGAAAGGGGGAGTGCTGACAGAAGAAACAAGTAATATTCACTACTACGCCCCCCATGCCCTTCTACTCAGTCCCTATCATCATTCTTTCACATAGGTACTACCAATACCCTCTTTTTACAGTTGAGAAAATTGAGGTTAAGGGAGGTTATGCAGGCCCTCGTCAGATGGCTCAGTGGGTAGAGCATATCCTGGTGCACTGAGATTGTAGGTTCCATCCTTGGTCAGGGCACATACGAGAAGCAATCAATGATCGCACAACTAAATGGAACAACTAAGTGGAACAACGAGTTGATGTTTCTCTTTTTCTCTCCCCTCCCTTTTCTCAAATCAATGGGAAAATTAAAAAAAATAAAAAAGATGACACATCTTGAGGGATGGAGATTTTTGGATTAAAAATATAGATTTATTAATTCACCACAGCTATGGTGATCAAGAAAGCGGTGTGTATCACAAGGATAGACACAAGGATCAATGGAACAGAATACATAGTCCAGAAATCGATCTAGTCATGTATTGTCAATTGATTTTTGACAAAAGGGCAAAAACCAATTCAATGTAGGAAGTATAGTCCTTTCAATATGTGCTGTTGGAACAAATAACAATGATATGCCAAAAAAGGAAAGAAAAACAAAGAACTTCAACCTATGTCTTTCATCTTATGCAATAATCACCTCAAAATGGATCATAGAATTAAATGTAAAATTGTAAAGCTTCTAGAAGAAAACATAAGAAAAATATATTTGGGAACTTGAATGAGGAGTTCTTAGATATGACACTGAAAACATTATCTGTGAAAGGAAAAAATTATAAGTTGTACTTTATCAAAATTACAACTTTTGCTGTCAAGAGAATGAAAAGACAAAGCACAGACAAAGAGAAATATTTTTAAATCACATACCTGTCAAAGGTCTTATATGCAGAATTTATAAGAACTTTCAAAACTTATAACAAACATTTTTAAAATGGGCAAAAGATTTTGAGCTGATACTTCATGAAAGAAGACATAGGGATGGAACATAAGCACATAAAATATGTTTAACATTATTATTAGTTAGGGAATTGCACATTCAAACCACAGTGAGATAATACCACACACCTATTAGAATGGCTAAAAACCCAACCCAAATCAAACCAAGCTAAAACAAGACATAAAACTGACAATATGAGCCTGACCAGGCGGTGGCGCAGTGGATGGAGCGTCGGACTGGGATGCAGAGGACCAGGGTTCGAGACCCCGAGGTCGCCAACTTGAGTGCGGGCTCATCTGGTTTGAGGAAAGGCCCACTGGCTTGAACTCAGGGTCGCTGGCTCCAGCAAGGGGTTGCTCGGTCTGCTGAAGGCCCGCGGTCAGGGCACATATGAGAGAGCAGTCAATGAACAACTAAGGTGTTGCAATGCGCAACGAAAAACTAATGATTGGTGCTTCTCATCTCTCTCTGTTCCTGTCTGTCTGTCCCTGTCTATCCTTCTCTCTGACTCACTCTCTTGTCTCTGTAAAAAAAAAAAATAAAAAAAAAATAAAAAAAACAACAACAAAACAAACCCTGACAACATGAAATGCTGACAAGGATGTAGAACAACTGAAAATCTCATACATTGCTGGTAGGAATGCAAAATGGTACAGCCACTTAGGAAGGAAAAGAGTTTGGTAGTTACTTATCAAGATAAACATGTACTTACAACATGATCCAGGAATCCTAGATGTTTACCCAAGAGAAATGAAAACTTAAATTCACTCAAAAACTGTACCTGAATGTTTATTGCAGCTTTATCCAGAACTGCCAAATACTGGAAACACAAATATGTCCATCAACAATTGGATGGATAAATTGTGGTATATATCCATAAAATGGAATACTACTCAGCAATAAAAAAAGGAGAAGGGAAACTACTGATATATAGAAGGTTTGGGTGAATCTCAAATGCCTTTTGGTCAGTCAAAGAAGCCAAACCCAAAAGACTACAAACCATATGATTCCATTTATATGGCATTCTCAGAAAGACAATAGGATGGAGACCATATCAGACTTGAGGTGAGGAGATGTATTTTATTTTTTAAAATTATTTTTATTTATTAATTTTAGAGAATAGAGAGAGAGAGACAGAGAGAGAGAAAAGGGGGGAGGAGCAGGAAGCATCAACTCCCATATGTGCCTTCACCAGGTAAGCCCAGGGTTTTGAACCGGCAACCTCAGTGTTATAGGCCAACGCTTTATCCACTGCGCCACCACAGGTCAGGCTGGTGAGGAGATGTATTGACTACACAGAAGCAGCACCAGGGGATTGTTTGGGCCCATGCAACTCTTCTGTATCTTAATGGTGCTGGGGCACCAAACTGCTGCCTCACTTCCTAGAGAAGAGTAAAAGGATGCACATGTTTTTCCAGTCTAGGGAGCTAATAGTGAACAATCTTCACTTCTGCTTTGTGACTGAAATAATCATATCTACAAGTCAGATTCTCCCTAAGGGCTTTTGACAGAGCACCAGTTGAGAATTTCAGAGTCATGGACAAGCTTAGATGCTTAGGTAAGATGTGGCATGCAGAATAATGGCTTCCCAAAAGATCTACGTTATAATTACTGGTACCTGTAAATGTGTTACCTTAAGTGGCAAAAGAGTCTTTACATATGTGATGAATGAACCTTGAGATGGGGAAAATATTTTGGATTATCTAGGGGGGGCCCAATATAATCAAATGAATCCATAAAAGCAACAACAGAGAATCTTTCCAGCCATGCTTTGTATTTCTCCATAGTACTGCTATCACCATGCAGTAGGCAGAATACTGGCTCCTCAAAGATGCACACGTCCTAATCCCCAGAATCTGCGAATATGTTATATTCCATGGCAAAGGGGAGTTCAGGTTGCAGATAGAATTAATTTGCCAACTTTCTTGCCTTCAAGTAGGAAGATTATTTTTGGAAAAAGTGGAAGAGGAAAGCAGAAGAGGTCAGAGTGAAGTGATGAGAGGACTCGACCTGCTCTTGCTAGCTCAGATAGTGAAGATGTAGAAGGGGCCATGAGCCAAGAAATGAAGGGGGGTCTCTAGAAGCTGGACAAGGCTGGGAAAGGATTTTCCCCTAGAGCCCCCAGGAAGGAACCAGCCCTGTCAACAGCCTGATATCATCTAGTCAGACTTGTAATGGACTTCTCGTCCATAGCACTGCAAGAGATTAAGTTTATATTGTTTCAAGTAACTACATTTGTGGTAATTTGTTACGGCAGCAACAGAAAACTAATACACGAGTGGAATGTATTTTTCTTAAGCTTGAGGGGAAAATATTAGGAGTAGAGACCTCTTGGTTTCCTGGGTCCTCAACCCTGGGCTGTAGGCAGGTGATCTATTTGTCTACTTTCATAATCAGCCCATTGCCACGAGGATCAGATATGAGCCTGACAGTAAACTTGTTGGGGTGTTTACTGAGTGTAATATTTATTGAACATTAAACTGCATTCCTGTTGCCCATGCCCAGTGTTACAGAACACCCTCTCCCCGCTCCTGGCCTCCTCTTGCACAGGTGATAGGGCCTCATTTAACCAAGTTTTATGTTGTGTCTACCCCCACGTTGAGATCCGTGGTCCCAGTCTGCATTTCCTTACCAGACATCACTACAAACAGTGCCTTTCCAGACCCCATATTTGCTTCACCCTGACATAGCTTTTTCTTCCTTCTACTTCTTGACTGCCTGAGGTTTTGTTTTTATGTCTGTGTGACAAAGGGAAAATGTATTAAAATGATGTACTGGCAATACCTCCCTTCTTGTCTACAAGGAAGAATGAATGCTTTGTGTGCTCACTCACTAGAGGGCCTTTGTTAAGTTAAGCAGGGTATTGGCAGTGAGGAGAATTAAAATGTCGAGAGGAGACCAAATTGCTCTACCCACCACAGAAGGGGGCGATACTTAGAAGGAAATTTTATACGAAGATTGAAGAAAAGAGGAAGTAGAGATGGGCGAGCTATAAACTGTAGAACCTTTGAGGAAAGAGAAAGAAACCCAAAGAATATCTAAAAGGAAGGTTTCCTACAGAATGTGTAAGATAATATCCTCTTTGCCTTCCCAAGGAAACACTCAGTCAATGTTAGATTTGTGGGAGTTTGGATGCATCAGTCGCTGAGATTGGCCTTCAGGCGAGAACAGGATGAACCCAGCCCAGATAGTTCAGTGTCAGGTGGCGACAGGGAGGAAAAAGGGAATGAAGGATGTAAAGTGTTCTTTCCAGTAGCAGTTCTTTCAGCAGGCATGTTTGCTCAGTACTCAGGAAGAATTCTTCAGAAAGGTTTCAGGAGGCAGGTACACCTCAGAGTGGTCCAAGAAAGACAGAAAGAAGAGGATGTTTATCTGCCTCTTCCTCCTGCCTCCTTTCCCTTGGCCAGAGCTTATCCTATACAGAGTTAAGAACTCCCAAACTCCCGAGTGGTGTCATCTGGCCGCTTGTTGACCACTCAGGAAATTAATCTCACACCTCGTGGTGTGGCCATCTCATTCAAGTCTGGAAGTAGGATGTGGCTTGCATGGCTGAGGAACTGACAAAAAGAAGGAACAGAAGGAGCAATGGAAGGAATCTGAGAAGGCTGAAGATGTTTGTCTCTGTGACTGAGAAAAACTTTCATTTAAGTCTTGCTCTGGCCCTGGCCGAGTAGCCCTAGTTGGTTAGAGCATCATCCTGAACACCAAGGTGTGGGTTCGATCCCCAGTCAGGGCACATACAAGAATCAACCAACAAATGCATAAATAAGTGGAACAACATAATCAATGTTTTTTTTCTCTTTCTCTTATGAAACAAACAAACAAAAATCATGAAACAAACAAAAACATGATTCTAAATTGTGAATCATATTTTTAAGTGCATGGCTAATACAGGTATGAACTTAAGTGTTTTCATAAAAACATATGGAAAACTATATATTTAAAGGAGTGGGAAATCATCCACTAATACTAATTGATAATGCCTGAGAAATCTTATCTTTAGACTTCCAAATTATAACCATCGCACTCCAGTCCCACCAGGTAGCAGCTTCTACCATCTTGGTTTTACAAAAATCAAGTTAGTAAGAACCCAAGTAATACGTACATACATTTTACCAGTGAAAAAAATTGAACAAACACTGACCTTACAGGTGAAGACAATTGCATTAATGTGATACCTGATTTTTCTCTGCCCTCTCTCAACTCTGAACTAAGGAGGGCATGATTTAATTGGCAAGTCTGGGGAAAATAAAGTGGGCGTGCTCCACTCATTTCTGTCCCTTTTCCTCTTTGGAATCCAGCCAGCATGAGGCCTGCTGGGCGGGGGTGGGGGTGGAGTGGGGGGTGGGGGGGTGGGGGTGGGGTGCAGGCTGACTCTTCCGCCCCCAGCCAGGCAGGCTGACTTTGAACCAGAACTGCAGCCTAGTGTTGAAAATCTCTCTTGACTGTCCTATTAAGCTGCATCCTGCAACCCAGCTTTATCAGGAATTAATTAATAACATGGCCTTCTTCTTCTTCTTCCATTCCTTTATCTTATTTCTTAATTTGTTTTGGACTCAGAAAAGGAGAAAGGGTACTTTATATCAAACTTGTTCCAATGTTTGATGCATTTGGCCAGAAAATTGGTATGTGAGAAATAAGGAACACAATTAAGGAGAAGCAAATGAATCCGCATGAAGTGACTGAGCCTTCTGGAGTGGCAAGGAGTTGGCCTGGAGCCTGCGGTCTTGTTCTGTGTGTAGGACATTTCAATCTTGGTCATTTGTAAAGGCTTTTATTGGGCCAGGTAGGTTTTTTTATGGTGATGCACTCGGCTCTTAAAGCTGTGGCCTGGGAAAAAGACCTTGGAAAAGTCACTCAGAGGTGGTAAGAGGGCCTTGGCATGGGCACAGGGGCCATGAGAGGGTCTTAGCAGGGACCAGCAGGCTGAAAAGGACTTAATAAACAGTTAGAGCTGAGGCAAGGATTCAATTATAGGGAGAAAGAAACAGTCTTTTCATATACTGTCCCTTTAGATATTAAAGGAGTGTAAAAATATCTTCTGCTTTTAAATGATGGGGCATCTGGGTTCTCTCTGGACCACAGAGCATTAGTGAGAGATTAGTTTCGATGTACTAGCACTAAATCTAGGTGGTACTGTAAACAGACAGCCCAAATTTTAATTCCTCTTTTATGTTATTTTGAACTATCTCCAAGGGCAAAAGAGGGCAGGGTAGATGAACAAAGTTTGCATTCATATGGCTCAAGAATCATCCCCTCTGCTTATCCTTAAGGCTGCTGGAAAGTGGTTATTTAAATATGATGAAAAAATCTTCCCCAGGTGATGGTTTTCTTAGCCCTATGGAAGAGGCAATGGAAAAAGCCACTCACTGCGGCACAGGAATAAAAATGCTCACTAGTGCCTGACCAGGCAGTGGCGCAGTGGATAGAGCATCAGTCTGGGATGCTGAGAACCCAGGTTTGAAAACCCTGAGGTTGCCGGCTCATTGGCTTGAGCGTGAGCTTGCAGGCTTGAGCCCAAAGGTTACTAACTTGAGTCCAAAGGTCGCTGGCTTGAGCCCAAGGTCGCTGGCTTGAGCCCAAGGTCACTGGCTCGAGCAAGGGGTCACTCAGTCTGCTGTAGCCCCCCTGTCAAGGCACATATGAGAAAGCAATCAATGAACAACTAAGGTGCCGCAATGAAGAATTGATGCTTCTCATTTCTTTTCCTTCCTGTCTGTCCCTATCTGTCCCTCTGTCTCTCTCGCTAAAAAACAAACAAACAAACAAAAACTCACTAGTTACTGTGGGAGCTCTGTTACTAGACAGAATTCACTTTCATTGCAACACAGCAGTGCAGGCACCTAAAGTTCAAAGGGGAAAAGGTTTTGAATATCTGGGTGGGAAATAACAGCTTCCCAGTGGTCTGATGGCAGAGGATGATGGCCATTGCATGTTTCTAAACTTTGTAAGAAGGTAACACTTCCCTCAAACGTTTTGCCTGAGAGAGAGAACACCACCCTTAGGCAGAGCTTCCTGGAAATGGTAAATCATGGTGCCATAGTGCAGAAATTAACCTGTAGCTAGGAAAGTTCTCCTCACTGGGTTTTTTAAAAAATTTAATTTATTGTGTTTACATAGATTCTAGTGTCGCCCCAATTGCATCCCCCCTCCCCTGTATTCCCCTCAACATATCCTTTGCCCCCCTCCCAACAGCTCCCTCCCCCCTTCCCTTCAGGTTTAATTCAGTTCCTCAGTTTCACATTGTTCCTTGGATTCCTCAAATGAGTCCTCACTGGGTTTTAATTCACAGGCCACAGATTCTGGACTCTGGGCATCAACCAACTAGCATCTTAGTGAGGCTGCAGTCTCTACAATAGTCGTTGGCCACCCTAAGTACTGTTAGCAGCCAGAAGTACTGATTTTGAATATGGATTTTGCTTGAGATACCTGCTAGAAATTGGCTTGTTTTTTGAATATGGTTCATGTAAGGCTAGTACTATGATCATTTTGCATATGCTACTAAATCTGTAGACTCTTTCAAAAAAGAAAAAAGGTACATCACAGACTAGCTGGTGTTATTTTCTACCTTGGAGGCTCTGTAGGAACTGTGGCCATTCCAGTGAGATACAACTTGGGCTGCTGTTCCTAAAAGATCCCTGATTCTACCCAGGTAATGAGTCCCCTCCTACTGATACAGAGCAGAATAAGAAGTTGGGGAAGATAAAATTTGGGTTTTAATTTCTGTGAATTTTAACCCAGAAAAAAACAAGATAATTTTATTTCAATCTTTCTTTGAACTTTAATGTCTCATAATTTTGGTTTTGTTTCTTTGACATTAATTTCTCCCTAGATATTTGATAAAAGGGGATTATGTTAAAAAATATTTCCCTCAGCATTGTTGGCATTTTCTTATTAAAGTTTCATTGTGCATGTTATTATTGGAATACTGTACTTTTGTCATTTAATCTCATTGCTGATCCTCTGATATGCTATATTGTCAGTATAGATAAACATAATAATAAAAAAAATGAATACAATTTTAACCTTGGATACAGACTGGTGTTTAACAAGTTAATTAATGTATGATAAGGAACAAGTTTGAAACCTTCTGAGTTACAGTGGCAATAAGAAACCAGTACACCTTCCACGTGAAGGAACTTGATTGAGTGTATCTCTTGTGCTCTTGGAGGCTGTGATTTATCTAATTGGTAAATCTGAAATGTTACACTGAGCATGATTGGCTTGGTTGCTTTCTCCTTCCTCTTTGGGAGCCAGTCAGCCAGAGAAAGCACAAGTTCTACTTCTTGCAGGGTAGGATGCCACCACGTGAGGAGACCTGCCCCAGGAGGTGCTGCAGGGCCTGGCTGATTAGCTTTATAGAATTCTGTGCTCAGTGTTAGTAAGCTCATTTGGCTTTCATGCAAAGCTAATTCTGTAGTGGCTTTTATCAGGATAAGTTGATATTTTGGCCTCTATAGACCACTTCTTTGTCTTATGTCTCTCTTTGTACATAACACAAGCATGGCAAAAGCGTGCATTTGAAGATACAGTAGTCCCCCCTTACCTGTGGTTTCACTTTTGTGGTTTCAATGACCTTTGGTCAACCACGAGTTTGAAAAATATTAAATGAAAAATTACAGAATAAACAATTCTTTTTAATAAGAAACACATAAACAAAAAGGTTTAAATTGTACGCCGTTCTGAGTAGCATGATGAAATCTCAAGCCATCCCACTCTGTCCCATGTGGGTCATGAGTCATCCCTGTGTCCAGCATGTGCGCACTGGGGATGCTCCCCACCCATTACTCAGTGTAGTAGCCGTTGCTGTTATCAGATCAGCTGTCCTTTGATCTCAGTGCTTGTGATCAAGTGATCCTTATTTTACTTAATGTCGCATTCACATGACTTTTATTACAGTATATTGTTATAACTGTTCCATTTTATTATTAGTTACTCTTGTTAATCTCTTACTATGCCTAATTTATGCATTAAACTTCATCATGGTGTGTGTGTGTGTGTGTGTGTGTGTGTGTGTGTGTGTGTGTAGGAAAGAACATATATATGTAGGGTTCAGTACTATCCGTGGTTCTAGGCGTCTACTTCAGGTCTTCGAAAGTATCCCTTACAGATAAGGGGGCTTCTGCAGTCAAGAACAGATCATTTCCATTCTAGCCAAGTCATTCTAGAGCATTGAATAAGATGGAAAACTACATGATTCATTTTATAAGCCTGGCTTAGCTCTGATACCCAGGACAGCAGAAACAGGCCCAGTCTCATGGATGAACAGAGAAGAACCAATCACTCAGTAAGCAAATTTAATATATATGTAGATATATCCCGAAAGAATAATACATCATGACTAATTAGAATTTATCTTAGAGGGCCTGGCTGGTTGGCTCAGTGGTAGAGCATTGGCCTAGTGTGTAGATGTCTAGGGTTTGATTCCCGGTCAGGGCACACAGGAGAAGCACCCATATGCTTCTCCATCCCTCTGTCTCTCTCTCTCTCTTCCTCTCATGCAGCCATGGCTCAATTGGAGCGAGTTGGCCCCAGGGACTGAGGATGGCTCTGTGGCCTCCACTTCAGGTGCTTAGAAAAGCTTGGTTGCTGAGCAATGGAGCAATGCCCCAGATGGGCAGAGCATCGCCCCTCGGGGGCTTGCTGGGTAAATTCCAGTTGGGCTGCTAGTGGGAGTCTGTCTTTGCCTTTCCACCTCTCACTTAATAAAAGAAATTAAAAAGAATTTATCTTATAGTGCAAGAATAGTCTAAAATAAAATTATTACTAATTTATTAAATTAACAGATTAACTCAACAAATGTTTATTGCCTTCCTATTACTTGCCAGGCACTGTTCTTGGAGTTGAGAAAACAGCAGTAAAACAACAACTCTTTTTTCTTTTTCTTTATTTTTTTTTTGAGAGAGAGGTAGGGAGAGAGACAGGAACATTGAGCTGCACCTGTATGTGCCCTGACTAGGGAGTTGAACCAGCAACTTCCATGCTCCTGGATGACACTTCTACCAACCCAGCTACCCAGCCAGGGCTTAAAGCAACAACTTAAAAAAAAAGTGTTTAAATCAACTTTATTTACAAAACACTATCATGATTCTATAAATCTTCCATTTGAGTAAAAACATAACCACTTAAGTAATAATTTCCTAAAGTGAAAATGAATAATTCAAAATTAACTTTGAAAAGAGATTTAAAAAAAATTTCTTGGCCCTGGCCCGTTGGCTCAGTGGTAGAGCGTCGGCCTGGTGTGCAGGAGTCCTGGGTTCGATTCCTGGCCAGGGCACACAGGAGAAGCACCCATCTGCTTCTCCACCCCTCCCCCTCTCCTTCCTCTCTGTCTCTCTCTTCCCCTCCCTCAGCCAAGGCTCCATTGGAGCAAAGTTGGCCCGGGTGCTGAGGATGGCTCTGTGGCCTCTGCCTCAGGTGCTAGAATGGCTCTGGTTGCAACAGAGCGACGCCCCAGATGGGCAGAGCATCACCCCCTGGTGGGCGTGTCAGGTGGATCCCAGTCGGTCGCATGCGGGAGTCTGTCTGACTGCCTCCCCGTTTCCAACTTCAGAAAAATAAAAAATAAAAAAATTTCTTGTACAGTAGCTGATTTGATTGAAAGCTGGGTCAACCCTGAAGAGAATCTATAATCTCAGGACCTAGGGATGGTGGAGTGAAATAGTGCACAGGAGAATAAATGGAGGCAAGCACGGTGGTGAATAGGTATTTCTCACTGCTGCTGAAGGATGTGGTAGGCCAGGGAAAACTATTCCGTGGGAAGGATTCTGGGGTGGTCTATACATGCTTCCTGGAGAAGCAGGAAAAAGAAGAGGTTGCCTTGGATATGCTGGCAACAAGGGACGGAACTGGGGAATGAGGCATGTGAAGTTAATTATATATGTCAAGTTGGCCAGATTATGGTGCCCAGTTGTTGCTCGTACACCAGTCTGGATGGTGCTATAAAGGCATTTTTTTTTTAAGAATGTGATCTACATTTAAATCAATAAAGTTTGAGAAAAGCAGATTATTCTTCATATGTGGGTGGGCCTCATCCAATCAGTTGATGGCCTTAGAAACAAAGAATTGAAGTTTTTCCAAGAAAAGGCAAATCTCCCTCAAGATTGCAGTGTCTTCTATGTGAGTTTCCAGTGCTCAGACTTCACACTGAAAATTGCAACATCATCTTTAATTTCTAGCCTGTCAGCCTGCTTTACAAATTTCAGACTTGCCAGCCCCCAAATTGTGTGAGCCAGTTCTTTAAAAAGGATTCTGTCTCCCTCTCTACTTGTATCCTGTTGGTCCTGTTTCTCTGGATAATCTTAACGAACACTAGCAAGAAGAGGGAGTCTGGGAGCCAAGGGAAAAGTATGAATGGAGAGGTGTGGAAAGACCTCGATGAAGATGAAGTCGACCTGCAGTGAAGAACTGCAGCGGAGAATATTCAGCCAAATGAAAAAGTCCCCATGATTGCATGCATTTTGATTTATGTCCTAGTGCTTTTACTCTTGTTATAATGCCAGCAATCAATTTTCCAGATTTTTCTTTTCAGTTCTTTTTCTATCAAATCTGCTTTACCGCGGAACACAGAATTGGACCTGCATGGCTTCTCTCCAGGTTGGCTGCCCCCACGGACGGCTCCTTATGAAGGCTGGCAGCCTTTAAAGTTAACTCTAGACCCTCTAAATTTTTTAAAATTGATTTTAACTTATTGTGTTTACATAGATTCTGGTGTCACCCCAAATGCATCCCCCTCTCCCCCGTATTCCCCTCAATATCTCCCGAAGACAATTTCAAATTATTGTGGGTTTTTTGGAACTTATCTTTTTGGAGACAGAGAGAGACAGATAGGGACAGACAGGAAGGGAGAGAGATGAGAAGCATCAGTTCTTCGTTGCAGCACCTTAGTTGTTCATTGATTGCTTTCTCATATGTGCCTTGACCAGGGAGCTCTAACAGAGCGAGCAAGTGACCCGTTGCTCAAGCCAGCGACCTTGGGCTCAAGCTGCTGAGCCTTGCTCAAATCAGATGAGCCTGCGCTTAAGCTGATGATCTCAGGGTTTCAAACCTGGGTCTTCTGTGTCCCAGTCCAAGGCTCTATCCACTGCACCACCGCCTGGTCTTAATTTCTTTTTTTTTTTTTTTTTTTTTTTTTTTTTTTTTTTTTTTTTTTTCCATTTTCTTTTCTGAAGCTGGAAACAGGGAGAGACAGTCAGACAGACTCCCGCATGCGCCCGACCGGGATCCACCCGGCACGCCCACCATGGGACAATGCTCTGCCCACCAGGGGGCGATGCTCTGCCCATCCTGGGCGTCGCCATATTGCGACCAGAGCCACTCTAGCGCCTGGGGCAGAGGCCACAGAGCCATCCCCAGCGCCCGGGCCATCTTTGCTCCAATGGAGCCTGGCTGCGGGAGGGGAAGAGAGAAACAGAGAGGAAGGCGCGGCGGAGGGGTGGAGAAGCAAATGGGCGCTTCTCCTATGTGCCCTGGCCGGGAATCGAACCCGGGTCCTCCGCACGCTAGGCCGACGCTCTACCGCTGAGCCAACCGGCCAGGGCTGGTCTTAATTTCTTAACATGGCTAATCTTTTCAAGAATTTTACATTTTCCTTCAACTAATTTGTTAAGTCATATAGTGAGCATCCCCTCCTTCCTCTGCAGTTGCTTTCTATGCAGCTTTTTGGGTATTTTTTATTGTGGTAAAATACACATAACATAAAATTTATGATTTTAACCGTTGAAATGTTTATTTTATTGACTTTAGAGAGAGAGGAGAGAAGGGAGGGGGAGAAAGAGAGGAATATGGATCGGTTCTGTATGTGCCCTGATGGGGGATCAAACTGACAACCTCTGTGCTTTGGTACTGTACTCTAACCAACCGAGCCATCCAGCCAGGGCTCAGTTTTAACCATTTTTAAGTGTACTGTTTAGTGGCATTAAGTATATCCCTAATGTTTACAGTGTTCTACAACCTGGCTTAACTTGGATACCAACAACAGCAAGGACAGCACAAGAAAAGAAACAAAAGAATTTGTAGAGCCAGCTGGCAGGCTGGAAATTCAGGGAAGAGTTGATGTTGCAATTTTTAATTTAAAATCTGCCTGCTGGAAACTCAGGCAGGAGTGGACACTAAACTCTAAGAATATTTGACTCTTCTTTGGAAAACTTTAGAGTTTCTTTTAAGGCCTTCAGCTGATTGGATGAGGCCCAGGTACATTATGAAGAGTAATCTGTTTTGCTCAAAGTCTAATGATTGAAATGTAAATCACGTCTATCCACTTTTATACCTTTTTCATCATCCCAAACAGAAACTCTGGACTCATTAAACAAAAGCTCCCTACTCCCCCTCCCTCAGACCCTGGTAACCACTGTTCTACTTTCTTTCTTTATAAATTAGCCTAGGCTAGGAACCTCATATAAGTGGACTCATACAGCATTTATTCTTTCTACAGTTGCTTTTTAACCGAGTAACAACTTCTCCAGAACAAGAGAACTACAAAACACACCCAGTAATTGTTGCCTATGCTACAATAAATTTCTACTGTTTACCATTCATAAATATTAATTGAAGTGGTATTAAGGAACTAGAAGAGTCATTATTATTATTATTATTATTATTATTATTATTATAAGACACAGAAAGGCAGAAATCCATACTGATTGATCATTTGGTAATATTATGTTAGTACTACAAAAATAGCATGAATAAAATTAAAGCAAATTGAATGGAAGGAAATATTTGCTACATGTATAACAAGAAGTAGAATCCATATCATAGCAAACCTTCTATATGTGCATAAGGAAAAGAGGCAACACTGTAGAAATATGGGCAAAAGATATAAGCAGATAATCCACATAGAAGACTATGGACAAAAAAGGGGCAACTCCTCTGAAAAAAACCCCCCACTGGGCCCTGGCCGGTTGGCTCAGCGGTAGAGCGTTGGCCTGGCGTGCGGGGGACCCGGGTTTGATTCCCGGCCAGGGCACATAGGAGAAGCGCCCATTTGCTTCTCCACCCCCCCCTCCTTCCTCTCTGTCTCTCTCTTCCCCTCCCGCAGCCAAGGCTCCATTGGAGCAAAGATGGCCCGGGCGCTGGGGATGGCTCCTTGGCCTCTGCCCCAGGCGCTAGAGTGGCTCTGGTCGCGGCAGAGCGACCACCTGGAGGGGCAGAGCATCGCCCCCTGGTGGGCATGCCGGGTGGATCCTGGTCGGGTGCATGCGGGAGTCTGTCTGACTGTCTCTCCCCGTTTCCAGCTTCAGAAAAATACAAAAAAAAAAAAACCAAAAAAAACCCCATCACTGTAAACATGAAAAATGCTTAACTTCACTCATAATCAAGAAAGTGCATTTTAAAATTGCACCATAGTATCCCATAGTATGGATATACTGAAGTTTAACTAACCATGTCCCTACTGGTGAACATTAAGATTATTAATTTATTGCATACAGTGCTTGATGAAACTTCTCTGTCTTGCCTCCTTGAATCTCTCTCTGCTTTTGCGATATTAAATCTTGTGAGCTGAAACCTGGAATGTGGTAGCAAACAGCTTGTGTCTGGACCGCAAACAGAAGTGGTATATTATGTGATTGTACTCTGAAACATACCATCAGAATGTTTTTTGGGTTTTTATTCTTCGTCATGTGCTTACTCTAATACACTTAAAGACTATTGGAACTTTTTCTAGTCAGATTAGTTCAAACAGTCAGAAATTGTTCTCTTCCCTTGAAATAAAGCTGATTGAAGGATTACATTGTCTGAATAGCTGTAGGATTCATAAGCTCCTTTGTAAAGATTTACTTTATTTTTAGGTTAAAAAATTCATGATTTCTTTTGGATTAATGGTCTAACCTGAATATTTCACTAGAGCCTTACTTTTTCCTTTATCATAGCTATAGCTTGTTTGTAATTTATTAGATATAAGTATATTCTAGGGAAAAGAAATTATTGACTCTCTGCCCAGGAGGGAGAGAAAATATTAATCAAATTCAAAATATGTATGCCTTTTATTCCAACAATAACATTGTAGAACTCTCTCCTACCTTAATACTCACCAAAAGTACACACACACACACAAGGATGTTCACTACACCCTTGTTTGTAATAAACAGTTCAATTGAAAATATAATAAATGCCCATCAATAAACAAATAGATATGTAAACTGTGACCTGTCAGCATGTTAAGTGACAGCTATGACTATTACCTTGAAATGTCTGCATAAGAGAGGATCCTGGCAGGAAAAGGAACTCATTCCAGATATTTCAAGTGAAGGGATTTTTTTTTTTGTATTTTTCTGAAGCTGGAAACGGGGAGGCAGTCAGACAGACTCCCGCATGCGCCCGACTGGGATCCACTCGGCATGCCCACCAAGGAGGGATGCTCTGCCCATCCAGGGCGTTGCTCTGTTGCGACCAGAGCCACTCTAGCGCCTGAGGCAGAGGCCACGGAGCCATCCCCAGCGCCCGGGCCATCTTTGCTCCAATGGAGCCTTGGCTGCGGGAGTGGAAGAGAGAGACAGAGAAGAAGGAGAGGGGGAAGGGTGGAGAAGCAGATGGGCACTTCTTCTGTGTGCTCTGGCCTGGAATCGAACCTGGGACTCCTGCACGCCAGACCGACGCTCTAACACTGAGCCAACCGGCCAGGGCTCAAGTGAAGAGATTTTAAGGAGAAGTTTACTTACAAGGGGTGCTCAGTGTTAAGCCAACAGAGAGAAGATGAGGAAGACTTACAGATCAGTAATAGAGGAAAATTATCACCATTCCTGGGGCTTACAGTACAAGAGAGAGAATATATAAAATAGGAATCCAGTGAAATTTGGAACCATAAAGGCAAGGCCACCCAGTGGAACAATAGCCAAAGAGGGACACGGCTACTGTAAAACAGTGGTCCCCAACCTTTTTTGGGCCACAGACCGGTTTAATGTCAGAAAATATTTTCATGTACCGGTCTTTAGGGTGGGACGGATAAATGTATCATGTGACCGAGACAAGCGTCAAGAGTGAGTCTTAGGCTCTGGCCGTTTGGCTCAGTGGTAGAGCGTTGGCCTGGCATGCAGGAGTCCCAGGTTCGATTCCCGGCCAGGGCACACAGGAGAAGCCCCCATCTGCTTCTCCACCCCTCCCCCACTCCTTCCTCTCTGTCTCTCTCTTCCCCTCCTGCAGCCAAGGCTCCACTGGAGCAAAGTTTGCCCCGGGCGCTGGGGATGGCTCTGTGGCCTCTGCCTCAGGCGCTAGAATGGCTCTGGTTGCAGCGGAGCGACGCCCCAGATGGGCAGAGCATCGCCCCCTGGTGGGCATGCTGGGTGGATCCCAGTCGTGGGCATGTGGGAGTCTGTCTGAGTGCCTCCCCATTTCCAACTTCAGAAAAATACAAAAAAAAAAAAAAAGAGAGAGAGTGAGTCTTAGACAGATGTAACAGAAGGAATCTGGTCATTTTTTAAAAATAGAACATCGTTCAGACTTAAATATAAATAAAATGGAAATAATGTAAGTTATTTATTCTTTCTCTGCAGGCCGGTACCAAATGGCCCATGGACCGGTACCAGTCCGCGGCCCGGGGGTTGGGGACCACTGCTGTAAAAGACAGAGTTGAAGCGAGGAAAGCAGGGAGGAAGCACTCTGACTTCTGTCCTCTTACGCTCTTACCTCTTACTGGTGTCCCCTGAGGGCTCTTAACCCAGTCACATCTGGCAAGGGAGCAAAGTGAGCCAGTCTGTAAGGACTCAGCCTGCTGGGGCATAGAGCAGGCCGATGAGAAAGGGCAAAAATACTCTATGGGGCTGGGGAACGACAGTGTTTATGCTATATCTTTAAGTAGGAAAATAAAGTTGCTTTTATATATACAACAATATGTTATTTTTGTAAAAAACCACTACTACGTATTTGTATAATCATAAACATTATGTAAGAACACATAACACTATAAACCTCAGTATTACTTCTAGAGGGTGAAAACAGATGGAGAGAGAAACTTTCATTTTTAACTTTCTACATTTTTTTATATAAATTTGTGACAAGAAGGATTTCTTTTGGTGTTAGAAAAATAAAGATAAACTATATTTTCCATGAAAAGAAAGCATTGTTACATCTAAGGTGAAGACAAAGACAAAGGTAAGAGGGACCCCTAAATGGTTATTTTTATTATTATTTTTATTATATATTGATTGATTTTACAGACAAAGAGAGGGAGAGAGAGAGAAGCATTCATTTGTTGTCCCATTTAGTTGTACCGTCATTGGTTGCTTCCTGTCTGTGCTCTGACTGGGGATTAAAGCCACAACCTTAGTGCTTTGAAACAATGCTCTAACTGGCTAAGCTAACCAGCCAGGGCCCTAAATGGTTATTAAAGAGTTGATTCACTTAAGGGCATTACATAGGGAAACACCTCCAAGAGCCTATGTTAATTCTCTTAACATTAGAGGCAAAGAGTAAATCTTTTTTTTTTTCTTTTACAGAGACAGAGAGAAAGAGTCAGAGAGAGGGATAGACAGGGACAGACAGACAGGAATGGAGAGATGAGAAGCATCAATCATTAGTTTTTCATTGCGCGTTGCAACACCTTAGTTGTTTATTGATTGCTTTCTCATACTTGCCTTGACTGCAGGCCTTCAGCAGACTGAGTAACCCCTTGCTTGAGCCAGCGACCCTGGGCTCAAGCTGGTGAGCTTTTGCTCAAACCAGATGAGCCCACGCTCAAGCTGGCGACCTCGGGGTCTCGAACCTGGGTCCTCTGCATCCCAGTAAGACGCTTTACCCACTGCGCCACCGCAAAGATCAGAAATCAAATCAAGATCACTCAAGGAATAAGAGGGGAATGAAAAAAATGAGGATATAGGATCAGTGGTGGGATTCAGCCGGCTCAAAGTGGTTCTACAGAACTGATACCTAATTTTTTGTTGAGTTTGGGGAACTGGTTGTTAAAATGGCACTTGTAATCAGGGTTCTCTCTAAGGTAGGCATGTGTCAGCCGCCCAGTGTGGAAAACAAAAATTTACTGGGTTTTTTTATTTTTTATTAATTTTAATGAGGTGACATTGATAAATCAGGGTACATATGTTCAGAGAAAACATCTCCAGGTTATTTTGACATTTGATTATGTTGCATACCCATCACCCAAAGTCATATAGTCTTCTGTCACCTTCTATCTGATTTTCTTTGTGCCCCTCCCCTCCCCTCCCCCCACCCACTCCCTCTCTTTCCTCCCCCCCTTCCATAACCACCACACTCTTGTCCATGTCTCTGAGTCTCATTTTTTTTTTTTTTTTTTTTTTTCATTTTTCTGAAGCTGGAAACAGGGAGAGACAGTCAGACAGACTCCCGCATGCGCCCGACCGGGATCCACCCGGCACGCCCACCAGGGGGCGACGCTCTGCCCACCAGGAGGCGATGCTCTGCCCATCCTGGGCGTCGCCATATTGCGACCAGAGCCACTCTAGCGCCTGAGGCAGAGGCCACAGAGCCATCCCCAGCGCCCGGGCCATCTTTGCTCCAATGGAGCCTCGGCTGTGGGAGGGGAAGAGAGAGACAGAGAGGAAGGCGCGGCGGAGGGGTGGAGAAGCAAATGGGCGCTTCTCCTATGTGCCCTGGCCGGGAATCGAACCCGGGTCCTCCGCACGCTAGGCCGACGCTCTACCGCTGAGCTAACCGGCCAGGGCCTGAGTCTCATTTTTATGTCCCATCTATGTATGGAATCATATAGTTCTTAGTTTTTCTGATTTACTTATTTCACTCCATATAATGTTATCAAGGTCCATCCATATTGTTGTAAATGATCCGATGTCATCATTTCTTATGGCTGAGTAGTATTCCATAGTATATATGTACTAAAGCTTTTTATTTTTATTTTTTTATTTTCATTTATTTAGTCATTCATTTTAGACGGGAGAGAGAGAGAGAGAGAGAGAGAGAGAGAGAGAGAGAGAGAAGGGGGGAAGAGCAGGAAGCTTCAACTCCCATATGTGCCTTGACCAGGCAAGGCCAGAGTTTTGAACCGGCAACCTCAGCATTCTAGGTCGACGCTTTATCCACTGCGCTACTACAGGTCAGGCTGTACCAAAGCTTTTTATTACTCTCGTCTACTGACGGACACTTGGGCTGTTTCCAGATCTTTGCTATTGTGAACAATGCTGCCATAAACATGGGGGTTCATTTCTCCTTTTAAAACAGTACTGTGGTGTTCTTGGGGTATATTCCTAAAAGTGGGATAGCTGGGTCAAAAAGCAGTTCAATTTTTAATTTTTTGAGGAATCTCCATACTGTTTTCCACAGTGGCTGCACCAGTCTGCATTCCCACCAGCAGTGTAGGAGGGTTCCCTTTTCTCCACATCCTCGCCAGCACTTATTCTGTGTTGTTTTGTTGATGAGCGCCATTCTGACTGGTGTGAGGTGATATCTCATTGTGGTTTTAATTTGCATTTCTCTAATGATTAGTGATGTTGAGCATTTTTTCATATGCCTATTGGCCATCTGTATGTCCTCTTTGGAGAAGTGTCTGTTCATTTCTTTTGCCCATTTTTTGACTGGATTGTTTGTTTTCCTGGTGTTGAGTTTTACAAGTTCTTTATAAATTTTGGTTATTAACCCCTTATCAGACGTATTGTCGAATATGTTCCCCATTGTGTAGTTTGTATTTTTATTCTGTTCTTATTGTCTTTAGCTGTGCAAAAGCTTTTTAGTTTGATATAGTCCCATTTGTTTATCCTGTCTTTTTTTAAAGGTTTTATTTATTCATTTTAGAGAAGAGGGAGGGGAGAGGAGCAGGAAGCATCAACTCCCATATGTGCCTTGACTGGGGAAGCCTAGGGTTTCGAACCAGTGACCTCAGCGTTCCAGGTCGACGCTTTATCCACTGCGCCACCACAGGTCAGACTGTTTATCCTGTCTTTTATTTCATTTGCCCGTGGAGATAAATCAGCAAATATGTTGCTGTGAGAGATGTCAGAGAGCTTACTGCCTATGTTTTCTTCTAAGATGCTTATGGTTTCATGGCTTACATTTAAGTCTTTTATCCATTTTGAGTTTATTTTTGTGACTGGTGTAAGTTGGTGTTCTAGTTTCATTTTTTTGCAGGTAGCTTTCAAATTTTCCCAACATCAATTGTTGAAGAGGCTGTCTTTACTCCATTGTATGCTCTTACCTCCTTTGTCAAATATCAGTTGTCCATAAAGTTGTGGGTTTATTTCTGGGTTCTCTGTTCTGTTCCATTGATCTATAAGAACTGGCATATGCCTGTTCTTATGCCAGTACCAGGCTGTTTTGAATACAATGGCCTTGTAGTATAACTTGATATCAGGAAGTGTGATACCTCCCGCTTTATTCTTCCTTTTCAAGATTGTTGAGGCTATTCATGTTTTTTTGGTTCCATATAAATTTTTGGAATATGTATTCTATATCTTTGAAGTATGTCATTGGTATTTTAATTGGTATTGCACTGAATTTATAAATTGCTTTGGGTAATATATACATTTTAATGATGTTTATTCTTCTAACCATGAGCACAGTATATGCTTCCACTTGTTTGTATCTTCCTTGATTTGTTTTATCAATGTTTTATAATTTTCTGAGTACAAGTCTTTAATCTCCTTGGTTAAGTTTACTCCTAGGTACTTTACTTTTTTGGTTGCAATAGTGAAGGGGATTGTTTCCTTAATTTCTCTTTCTGACTGTTCATTGTTGGTATATAAAAATGCCTCTGATTTCTGAGTATTTTATATCCTGCCACCTTGCTGAATTCATTTATCAGATCCAGTAGTTTTTTGACTGAGACTTTAGGGTTTTCTATATACAATATCATATCATCTGCAAATAATGATAGTTTTACTTTTTCTTTTCCATCTGAGCAACAACTAAGCGCCTGTAGTAGTGTTCATTCCGTCCACAGGTGAAAAAAATTTGATGGAACTATGCTTGTAATATTTATTTATTCATTTCATAAAACTCATTATACCCTTGATGAAATACTACATTTTAATTTCCTCACATTTGTTATTTCAGTAAACAAACATATAATGTAAAGAGAAAAAGTGCCAAACAATCAGGGGGTGACAAGCTGTCATTTGTTTCAGCTCTGTGTTACACAATATGGAAATATCTTAAATAACATTATTTTGTTTTCAGGTATTATTTAATATTTTTATTAATATTTTTAAACTTTCTTATAACATAATCTATTTTTATGTACCTCTTTTATTGTTTTTATTTAAGTATTAAATGCATGAAATAACAAACTACCTTTTGGTAAATCATTTTTTATACTTACAATGGTCATTAGGGCAGAGAACTGGTTGTTAAATTATTTGAATCCCCCCCCCCCCACTGTTATAAATGAAACTATTCAAGTTGTGTAAATGTTAAGGGAGAGTTAAGGTTTATTATGGCTCTATGGGCACAAAACTAGCAGATGCTATAATCCAGGTTGCAGTGATTGTTATACATACCTGAGAACTTGAGAGGTAATGACTAAGCCTGCGAAAGGGAAAGACAAAGATAGTAGTTTCCCACTGGCTAATAGATAAAAGAATCTTTATGGCTACTGGAGGGATGTGGACTCAGCTGCAATCTTTCTGGCACCAAAAGAAAAAGCATGTGGGAAAGCAGATATGCTACAATAAGGCCCACATGTATATTAACGATGGGGTGGATGTTTCACCCCCATAATCCCATGTGTTCTGTGCAGGTGTGCACACCTGTGGAGGAGGAAGAGGAACAAACCTAAACTGGCTTCAGGTGATCACATTAGGGAGCCTGGGAAAATTGAAGAGCTTCCAGTGTCATCTTTGTCCAAAAGAATAAGTAAGCCAGTAAGATTATACTTTTTTTTTCTCTCAGAAATGAATAAGATGATCGATTCTCCCTTTAAATAAAAATCCTATTATAAATCAGTGATTTTTCAAGATTATAATATACTGAATTAATAACAGGTAAATTGAGCCCTGACTGATGGTGCAGTGGATAGAGCATAGTCCCGGACTGTGGAGGTTGCTGGTTCAATCCCAGGATCCCTGGCTTGATCCTGGTCAGGGCACATATAAGAAATGAACAGGTGCATAACTAAGTGGAACAAGGTGTAAGCAGTGGCAATTAATTGATATGACAAAGGCATATTGTGCTCTATAACACACCAATAGAAAAGCATATTACTGCCTGACCAGTGGTGACAAAGGGGATAGAGCAACAACCTGGGATGCTGAGGTCCCAGGTTCAAAACCCTGAGGTCGCTGGTTTGAGGACAGGCTTGCCAGCTTGAGTGCAGTGTCATTGGCTTGAGCATGGGGTCATCAACATGATCCCAAGGTTGCTGGCTTGAAGCCCAAGGTCGCTGACTTGAGCCCAAAGTCACTGGCTTGAGCAAGGGGTCACTGGCTCAGATGGTGCCCCCTGGTCAAGGCACATATAAGAAGCAATTAATGAACAACTAAAAGTGATGCAACTATGAGTTGATACGTCTCATCTCTCTCTCTTTCTCTCTGTCTCTCTCTTTTAAAAAAGCATATTACTATTCTATAAATATTATCAATCTGGAGAAGAATGAACTCCTACCATACACTATAATTCACTCCAGGTGGGTTAACTTAGATTAAAAAGTTTATTGTGGATATTTTCTTTTTTCCCATCTAAGCATCAGTTTTCCTCTCCCTAATATACTACTACTCCCGTCATGATTTCCTAATGTAAACTTTCTTTTCCCTGACTATGTGTAGCATTGATGGGAGGATTAATTTACGTTACCATCTTTCATTTGGAAGCTGAAAGTTATTCACCCTTCCTCTCACTACCCAGTACAGCTAGAAGATGGGCACTTGGGCCTAAACTCAGCCAACTGACTGTTGCTCCTAGAACTTTGATTCTTAAGCTGATTCAAGGACAAAAAAGACTGTGGCTGGTCAGTGCCATCCAAACATGCTTTTGTAACTACAAAACAGAGGGTATCCTTCTAGCTTCTCTTTAGTCCCTTCCCATTTTCAAGCATATTCCCCCATGCTCCGATCAATCGTTTGCTAATACGAGGCAGTGTGAGGTTCTTGCTATATCCATATGGAGCCTGAGATTCCAAAGGAAGAGAGTCGGTGAGATAGTTGGTAGAGTCACACAGTTCATCTTAGAATATCTCCTTTATAAAGAAAGCACTCTGGTAGTTGAGCTGATAGTTTGCATTTCTTCTTCTTGCCTCCCTATATGGGAGTTTACACTTCTCTGTCCCACAGATGCTGGTTTGGCAACATGCTATGATTGACCAATAGAATGTAAGTGGATGTAATGGGTACCATGTCTGAGCAGAAGCTCTAACTATGACTTGCCAATTTTGCTGCCAAAATATGTTTTTCTTTATCCACTCCATTCTTCTACCAACACTGTCTCTAGACCCATGACAATCTTGTTCATTTACTTCTACAGCATATAAACTTATCTGACTTTGAGCTGTGTACCTTTCAAGTCCATCCTTCACACAGTGATGTCAAACCCCACCCTGTAAAGCCACAGATGAAAAGCCTTTAATGGCTCACTCTCCCCTAGGTGGCATTTGAGAGCCTTCATGACCTGCCTCCTACATACTCCTTCAGCCTCATCTCTAGACATCCTCCGCTTCCCACTTTATGGTAAGCAATACTAAATGCCTGAAGCCTCCTGAACACTCCACCATGCCTTTGTTCTTTCTTTTCCTTTAGTTTGCCTTCCTCTCCCTCTAATATTTGTCCAAATAACTTCAGTTCAACTCTCAAGGTTCAGCTTCATATCAGTGCTTTTGGGAAGTCTTCTTCCCTAGTCCTTCATAGGCACGTGCTTGCCTTGAGCTTTTTTGGTGCACAGACCTCTGGCACTTCCCATGTTGAGCTGAAATGATTTGTTCTGTATCTTTCTCTCTAATGGATTGTCATCTCTTGGAGGACTGGGGTGGTATCTTCTCCATATTTTTTTTTTTTGTATTTTTCTGAAGCTGGAAACGGGGAGAGACAGTCAGACAGACTCCTGCATGCGCCTGACCGGGATCCACCCGGCACGCCCACCAGGGGGCGACGCTCTGCCCACCAGGGGGTGAAGCTCTGCCCCTCTGGGGCGTCGCTCTGCCGCAACCAGAGCCACTCTAGCGCCTGGGGCAGAGGCCAAGGAGCCATCCCCAGCGCCCAGGGCCATCTTTGCTCCAATGGAGCCTTGGCTGCGGGAGGGGAAGAGAGAGACAGAGAGGAAGGAGGGGGGAGGTGGAGAAGCAAATGGGTGCTTCTCCTATGTGCCCTGGCCAGGAATCGAACCCGGGTCCCCTGCTCGCCAGGCTGATGCTCTACCGCTGAGCCAACCGGCCAGAGCCTCTTCTCCAGATTTTTATCCTCAGAATGTAGCATGATGTCTGGAACGTGGTAGGTATTCAATACACGTTCATGGAACTAAAATAAACCAAACAAATTAACTATGAATATAAGAAAACTTTGAGCAGTCCCATAACCTGTAGATTGGATTCTTACAAAGCTAATAGCATCATAAGTTGTTTTTTCTGGAAAACAATACAGCAATGTCAAGCAAAAACCATAAAAATGTTTATTCTTCTTCACCTGGTATTTTTACTGTTTGTGAGCATTCCACAGGGAAATAATCCAAAGAGGGGAATTTTACACAGATGCTCCCGACAAGTCTAGTTATAAAAGTAAAAAAAAAAAAAAAACTAGAAGCAATCCAAGTGTCTAACAGGGAAGTGACTAAACAAACAATGGGATTATTACATAGCTATTAAAAATGATAAGAAGTGAGGACTATGTCAACATAGAGAAGTGTGTATCTGTAAGAACATTAAGTGGAAAAAAAAATACAGAGCAGTGTTTAAACACTGGTGGTTAAGGATTGTGTGTACATTAACAAAGATCATAGCCAGTTTGAATAAAAGGAACTTGCGGTGTGTTCAGTATTCACTGGGTTCTTTTTTGTTTCTGCTTAGTTCCATGAGTTTATGACAATAATAGTTGGGGTATCATGCAAAGTAGGTATCCTGGGAGTCCTCTGCAGAATAAGGGCTCTGACTTACCTACCAGGTTGTATATTCCAAGAGATAATTTCACATTCAATTTTCATTACATTATCATGAAAATAATGACATTTCTTTAAAAGAACAAAAATTTAGTTTTATTCAATAAGCAATTTTGAGAGCTTAGTGATGCGCTAGATGCAGCATTTATAGTCTCATGAAATTTATAAAAAATTATGAGCAAAGTCCTCAGGTGGCTATGTGTTATTATTTTAATTTACTTTTATTTGTTTGAGTGACTGTACACATTAGGAACTATTACAAAGTCAACTCTGAAAGACCCTTGGCCTAAACCTCACACTCACATATGTATATATTGTCTCCAAAAGGGGTTCTGTGTACGTCACTGAGATATTCTCATAAAGATTAGAAGGAAAGGTCATCATTTTACAGCGCTAAGCTGAGTCCCATTACCACTGTAGTACACTACAGATGAATGTTTTATAAACACTGTGATTATCGTATGAATAGCAAAATGTTGACATTGTGAGATATATTACAGTGTGATTAAAAGAAATAAACAACAATTTTTTATATTTTGTTTTAGAATTTGTTTTTTTATTCATGGAGGGCCTCAACAAATACACATGGCCTAGCTTCTCTAAGCTGTCTTCTCTTCTTCTTTTTTTTCATTGATTTGAGAGAGAGAAGCATCAACTCATTTCATTTAGTTGTGCACTCATTGATTGCTTCTCCTACATGCACTGACTGGGAATTGAACCTGTGACCTTAGTGTGCTGGGATGATGCTTTATCCACTCAGCCACCCAGCCAGAGCTCTTCCTCTCTTCTTTCTTGCACTGTATTTCTTATGGATCCAGGGCTCAGAATTCCAGCTAGTATGGTATGGTTTAGGTGCATCATTGATTTAACAGACCCAAAGGCTAATCTGAAAGTCAACCACCATTTTCAATGTAGTCTTTCTTGGTGTGATGTGTTGTAAGTGCCCAAGAAACAATTAAAAAAAAGAAGTTGGAGAAGATAGACCACAGACTTTTTGTAGGGGAACTGCTCACATAAAACTTTTGATTGCCTGACTAGTGATGCAGTGGATAGAGAGTTGACCTGGGATGCTGAGGTCCCAGGTTTGAAACCCTGAGGTGGTTGGCTTGAGCACAAGCTCACCAGCTTGAGTGTGGAATCGCCAGCATGAGTGTGAGATCACTGACATGATCCCATGCTTGCTGGCTTGAGCCCAAAGATCACTGGTTTGAAGCCCAAGGTCACTGGCTTGAGCCCAAGGTGGTTGGCTTGAGCAACGGGTCACTGGCTTGGCTTCCCTGGTCAAGGCACATATAAGAAACAATCAATGAACCACTCAAGTGCTGCAACTACCAGTTGACATTTCTCATTTTTCTCCCTTTTTTTTTTCTCTCTCTCTCGCTAAACAAACAAACAAACAAAAACCCACAGTATCCGGTTTTTATAGTCAGTAAAACTTCAACTAGCTCACACTGTCAAATGACTGGATTATTTTTGCTCCATGGAGACACAATATGAAGTAAATGGGTTTGCAACTCAGAAGAAAAAGAAATTAATTAGGACATGGGCTAAAGTCAGTCCACATGCTGTTCGTTCTCCTATACCTTCTACTTTTTGATCCAAGTTCTGTACTATGATTACTGATGCTCTGAAGATGGCGACTCTTTCTGTATTTCAGCAAAATTCCTCATGTGTGAAATAAAGATTTAATTGTGTTCATCTAAACCCAATACACACACAAGTGTCCAGGGAAGTTGGAGGAGCATATGGGAACTGAAGAATCGGGATCCTGTCCCTCCTTGCCCACTGCCTCCCTCCCCACCCTCAGTTCACCCCACTTACCCTCCTTTTGGAGTGTTGATGTCTATGGGGATATATTTCCTCACCTCTTACTAAAAAGTGCAGGTAGATACTAAAGGAAGGCATTTTGACTAAGGTTATATTTATCCTTTGAGGAGCTGTAACCAGAATATTTGGACATGGTCCAGATTCAGAAAAATCAAGTTCAAAAGGACCATGTTATGAGCAGTAGCAAATGGTGTTGTGCTGATAAATACAGAGTAGTTATAAAGGTGGGGGATTGAATTGTGTTCCAGAAAGATGTGTTAAGACTTTTCAGATGAACCAGAGAGTTGAGATGACAATAATTTAAGAAATAAAGCAATTTGGCCTTCTTTATTTTCAGGTGAGAGTGTTAGAAGGAGGATGATGTATTTGGGGTCCTGCGGTCAGAGGTTGCCAGGCTGAGCTCCAACCACCAGAAAGCACCCCCAGCTGCTACAGTGTGTCCGTAAAGTCATGGTGCGCTTTTGACCGGTCACAGGAAAGCAACAAAAGACGATAGAAATGTGAAATCCGCACCAAATAAAAGGAGAACCCTCCCAGTTTCTGTAGGATGATGTGGCAGCGTGTGCGCATGCGCAGATGATGACATAACACCGTGTATACAGCGGAGCAGCCCATGGCCATGCCAGTCCAGATGTGGATGGTACAGAGAAAAGTTCAGTGTGTTCTGTGGCTCGCTAAATTCGAATCCGTGACCAAAGTGCAATGTGAATATCGGCACGTTTATAACGAAGCGCCACCACATAGGAATAACATTACTTGGTGGGATAAGCAGTAGAAGGAAACCGGCAGTTTGGTGGAGAAACCCCGTTCTGGTAGGCCATCAGTCAGTGACGAGTCTGTAGCAAGCATCCCCAAACTACGGCCCCGCAGGCCGCATGCGGCCCCCTGAGGCCATTTATCTGCCCCCCCACACACACACACACACTCCCAGAAGGGGCACCTCTTTCATTGGTGGTCAGTGAAAGGAGCACTGTATGTGGCAGCCCTCCAATGGTCTGAGGGACAGTGAACTGGCCCCCTGTGTAAAAATTTTGGGGACCCCTGCTAGGGGATAGCTACCTAAGGAGCCCTAAAAAGTCTGTGCGTGAGCCCACATCAAACTGCACTGAATAGGTATGAAACTGGGAGAGTTTTCCTTTTATTTGGTGCAGAATTCACATTTCTATCGTCTTTTGTTGCTTTCCTGTGACCAAAGTGTACCATGACTTTACGGACACACTGTATATTCCCCTTTCACTCCTGAATTAACTCAGGTAACTGCCCTTCAAGCCCTGCTTCACTAACCTGGAGATAGAATCCATTCATTTAACTATTGCATGGGCTACAATTGCTGCTTCAAATGAAAACCTGGGAAGCCTAATTCCTGCTGCTGCTGAGAGTATATAATTAGCTCCTTGTGCAGCCTGACCCCACAGATTTTTCTGACGCACTTGGCCTGCAGAGTGTGCCTTTTCTGAGACTTCCAATACCTTCTCCCAGCTGGAGATGCCCAAAACTGCACGCAGCACTTCCTGTGGGTGTGGCCTTGAAGGTTTTTTTTTTTTTTTTTAGACTTCATGCTTTTTGGATCACTTGTTTCAACCACTCACAGATTCAGAATGTTTTTTCAAATACAGGCGTGGACTATAAGTGGCTATATCAAACATGAGTTCCTCCCCTTTTCTTTTTAAAAAATGATTTTATAATTGTGGCCTCTCATGAAACACTATAATTGGTCAGCCTGGGGTGCGTTTGATGTCCTCCCAGATAACGTCATTAGCTATTCTCAGGAAAGGAAAGGCCGGGTATACCCTCCTGGGAGAATGACAACATGTTTCAAGTTGGGGAAGAGCCTGCTGTTCTTTTCCTGCGTTTGGGGAAAAGGGAACACACAATGTTCGTTTCCTAAATACGGGATGTGCTGTGTGGCTGGCAGGTCATTTTCCACCATGTCACATCCTTTTGAATGAAGGCAGCAGGAGCCAGGACAGGAAACAGCAAATTCTCAGAATGAGACAAGGCTTTCCCAGGGCAGTCATTGGTTCTCTGGGACTATAAAGTATGCTCATCCAGAAACAGCCTCAGATTTTTCTTTCCTCCAGGTAGCCAGAGGTGAATGGTAAGTGGGGAACATAGAGGGATACTGTCTGAAACACTGCCATTGGACTTGTAATACTGGGATTATGTCCCTGGTCCATGATATATTTTGAGTGACTTTTTCTTATTTTGCTAAGAGGTTTCTTTAGTTGGAAATTTATCATTGGTGGGTGGAATTATGGAGGAATGCAAGTTAAATCAAGACCTAAGAGGAGTTAGGGGACCAAGATTCTAGGCTGAGCTCTGTGAAAAATTTGCTGCATCTAGAACCTGCCTATGTTTCGATGGCCTCATCTCTTAGATGAGAAGAATGATTTCTGCCTTGATAGCACACAGGATTGAAATGCTCTATTTCTTGGCTTATTTGCCACTTTTAAGAAGTTCCTCATAATGATGAGTACAGTGGATATGAAGGTGGCAATTTTTGGCAACTAGGCGGGATGTACCTTTATCCCAGGGTATGAAGTTGTCTGTTAGTCATGTACAATTGGCTTCAATTCAATGTGGTGCAAGGTTTGCCCTCTGTGAGTTGTTAAACAAAAAATTTGAGTGATTTTATTTTATTCAATCGTTACTGATTTTTAAAAGGAAACTTTCATAATAAAGAGACGCAGTGGTATTAATTTAATTTAGTTTTAATTAAGCACCAATCCAAGAGACCTGATGGGTTCTAGTTAGAATAAACAGAGAAAACCACATTTTAGGTTTAACTCTAAGGTAAGAGCCTGGAAGGGTAACAAGCAGAAGTTGCTCCAGGCAAGCAGCTAACTTGAAAGATTAGTTTCTACATTTGACAAACAATGTGATTTTTGAGTTTTCGGTGACTTGTCTTTCCTACTCGTGAGAGAGAGAGAGAGGGAGAAAGAGAACTATTACAAAAGGATTAGGATCCAAGTCTTCATGTAAGAAAAGGTCTTGGTGAACAGGTACAACCTCCTGCTTGTAAAGTATTGTCTTTCAAACAGACCAGAGGCCTGAGGTTGCCAGTGTTAGAAGGTTCATCCTTTCTTCACTGAGTTTACATCTTATATAACAAATAATTCATTAAGTCCATCCTCAGTGTTCCCTGAGAGAAAAAGTAGAGGGCAGCATTATTCCTATTTGCATATACGGATTCAAGGTCTGAGAACTTGTGTGACTGTTCCCAGTTTACAGAACTGATTTTTGAGAACGTGACACATGACTCAGGAAAATGACCCGTTTCCCCTTGCATGGCAGTAGCTGCTATGTTTAACTTCTGCAAACTGCCCGCTTGCGTGTGGGAACCGCAATTGGGAGCCGCTTTAGTCAGGGAGACTCCGGAATAACTGCGTGTCTGTGTCCCCGCAGGACATGGACCGGCCGGCGGCCTGGGAGCTGCAGGGCCCCGAAGCGCTGCGGCGTTTCCAGGGGCTCCTGCTGGACCGCCGCGGCCAGCTGCACGGCCAGCTGCTGCGCCTGCGCGAGGTGGCCCGGCGCCTCGAGCGCCTCGGCAGGCGCTCCCTGGCGGCCAATGTGGCGGGCAGCTCTCTGAGCGCCGCCGGCGCCGTCACCGCCATCGTGGGGCTCTCGCTCAGCCCGGTCACCTTGGGGGTCTCGCTCCTGGCTTCCGCCGTGGGGCTGGGGGTGGCCACCGCCGGAGGGGCCGTCACCATCACGTCGGATCTCTCCCTGATCGTCTGCAACTCCCGGGAGGTGCGGAGGGTGCAGGAGATCGCAGCCACCTGCCAGGACCAGATGCGCGAGATCCTGAGCTGCCTCGAGTTCTTCTGCCGCTGGCAGGGCCGCGGGGACCGCCAGCTGCTGCAGTGCGGGAGGAACGCCTCCATCGCTCTGTACAACTCCGTCTACTTCATCGTCTTCTTCGGCTCACGTGGCTTCCTCATCCCCAGGCGGGCCGAGGGGGCCACCAAGGTTAGCCAGGCCGTGCTGAAGGCCAAGGTTCAGAAACTGGCAGAGAGCCTGGAGTCCTGCACCGGGGCTCTGGACGAACTCAGTGAGCAGCTGGAGTCCAGAGTCCAGCTCTACTCGAAGTCCAGACGTGGCCACGACCTCAAGATCTCTGCTGACCAGTCCTCGGTGCTGTTTTTCTGAGAACATCCTTTCTCTTAATGACCGAGGCCAGAAACCATCCCTGTGGGATGCTCCGGATTTGTAACTCCCTCAGGAAAACACCGAGCTGCATTAGGAGCTGAATGCAAAAGATGAGAAAAACTGTTCTGGAAGTGAGGGTCCTTAAGGTCCTTCTTTTCCCATCACTATGACATCCTGCTGGAGTTGAGTGCTAGGGACTGTTTACTTGCCTGATCTTAGTGGAATATTGACCTGAAAACTGTTTTTCCTTTTCCAAAACCGTTCACTCTTCACATCACTGGGCACTCCTGTTTTAAATTGTTGGGTGGTCCCTGCCCCTACCCCGGTGGTTTGTGCTGAAGCTGGAGAGGGTGAAGACATGGCCACTTTCTGGGTCCTCTCCAAGCCCTACTAGGCTGGGAGGTCCTCAGAATGCCTGTGTGAGGAGATGCAAGCTTTAAAACCTCTCTTCCAGAGTTTCTGAGTACTAAGACCTCCAGAATCCATAACAGTAACCCCCCACCCCTAACCCTCTGAACAGCACAGGAGCGTTCAGGACCCAAGAGAGGCCCTCCCTCGGACACACCATCCCCTTTCCTCTCAGCTTATCCACTGACACATCCACCTGGGGATGGAGTGGACCTTTCTGGGTGGCTTCATATCCAGACTCGGAGAAGGGTCTTACTCCTGTCACATAAGAGCTGAGGCCAAGAAAGATGAAGTGACTAACGGCTTCATTTATAGAAAACAGAGCAATGGCTTAGAGTTAGACAGTCCTGAGTTTATAACAGACTGTCACTACTGTGTGATCTTGGCCACGTAGTCTCTATAAGACTTTGTTTCCTTGTGGATAAAAGAGATGCTACAACCTTATGCTGTTGTGAGATAAAGTGCCTAGCACAATATCTGGCTCACAAAGAGTGGCTCCTGGACTGGCAGCATTAACATCACTGGGGAACTTAGTAGAATAGCAAATTTTTGAACTCAACCCTTAACAAGGAATTAGAAACTCTGGAGGTGGGCCCAGCAACCTGTATTAAAACAAGCCCTCCTTCTGGTGCCTACTAAGGTTTGAAAACCATTGCACCAAATGTTAATTTCTGATCCTCTCAATTAGCTTTCATGAAGTCTCATGGCCTCGATAGAGCTCCATGTTCTCCAAAGTCATTCACTGAAGGTCAAGGATAGATAGACTATATCTCAGAAGTAAAAGATTGTGTATGCACTTGGTCAATGCATCCTGGGACACCGTTCCACCATGTTAGCTAAGGGATGTCACATAAACCAGTGGTCCCCAACCCCCGGGCCGCGGACCGGTACCAATCCATGGGCCATTTGGTACCGTTCTGCAGAGAAAGAATAAATAACTTACATTATTTCCATTTTATTTATATTTAAGTCTGAACGATGTTTTATTTAAAAAAAATGACCAGATTCCCTCTGTTACATCCCACTAAGACTCACTCGTGATGCTTGTCTCGTAAGTTCGACAATTATATTTAAAAATACCACAGTTTTTACGCCGGTCGCATAATTTTATTTTGTGCATTTATCCATCCCACCCTAAAGGCTGGTCCATGAAAATATTTTCTGTCATTAAACCGGTCCATGGCCCAAAAAAGGTTGGGGACCACTGACATAAACCCATTAGAGGGCAGTGTTGCCCACTCATTGTAGAAACTGGTACAGAAAGGAATGTGAATTTCCTGGAAATTGACCTTTATTACCTACCTTCTCTGAAAACTGTTAGACCACGTATTTTTTTAATTTATTTTAAGTTTTTAATTTAATTACTGTTTGTTATTTGCATTTAATTTTATTTAATCATCACATTTAGAAAATAATAGGAATAGCAAGTTTCTGAATGGGAAACTACTGAGGCTCTTTTCAGGAGATGAGATTGATTTTACTTTCTGAGGCTGTCATGAGCTCTCCTTGAACAAGTCTCTCTCCTTCTCATATGAAGTAAACGTGAGAAGTTTTGGATAGAGAGACCTGGAGCTGAGTTTATAAACGGAGGCTTGACTTACGGGATACAGAAATGATGCAGGCATACTTAACCTGAAGGTACTTTGCCAGCAGCTTACACCTGACCTGAAAGGAGAACCTGTTTATAGGGTTCTGAACTACTTTTTAGGGGGAAAATACCAATTAAAGGCATATGAAGGAAGCACTTGGACATTGGAAGCCTGATGCCCTGTGAAGTTATGGGTAATAAAAAAACTTGTGTTATGGTGGTGATAGGTCATAGTTTCACATTAGGAGCTATAAGAAATCTATAAGCTGTCTCTAAGAAAATAAAATTTCTTCAATTTACATCCCTACAACTATAATATTGAAATATATGTTGAAAAGTCTTTGTGACCACATACACATCAAACTTGGCTGTATTACTTACTTATTTAATATGCTTTAAATTCATTCAGTTCTCTCCCATGCTTCCTAATGATGGCGCTGTGTTTAGGAAGTATAATTTCAGTACTGGGGGGAGGTGGTTAATGGTTCTATATATTTTTTTTAATAAATAAATTTTTATTTAAATGGGGTGACATCAATAAATCAGGGTACATATATTCAAAGAAAACATTTCCAGGTTATTTTGTCATTTAGTTCTGTTGTATACCCATCACCCAAAGAGAGATCGTCCTCCGTCACCCTCTATCCAGTTTTCTTTGTACCCCTCCCCCTCCCCCCTCCCTTCTTCCCTACCCCCACCCCCCGTAACCACCACACTCCTGTCCATGTCTCTTAGTCTCGGTTCTATATTTTAATTTTTCCTCTAAGTTTCATTTCCAAGACTACTTTGCACAAATGCTAGCATTTTAGGTTACCAGAATGTACTTCTCATTGTAATTTGTGTTATGTCATAAAGGTTCATCCTCTCCCTAACTCCATCTTCTATTAATGCATAAGCTTGACTTATATTTTTCCAATGCCTGAGCTGTTCCCTTGAAATAAACTGGGCACATTTGGCGGCAGCAGCAGCAGCAGCAAACATTTCCTACCATTAGGGTGTTTTGATTATATCAAAGTCCTAAACTCCTAAAGTTATCATTTCCTTGGTTCCTGTTACATCTAAGGAAGAGTGTCCACTTTGGAACAACACTTTGCACATAATAGGAGCTAAATAAATGCATTTGAATAATTTAATGAGCTACTTAGCTATATCAATAGTAATTTTTTGATAATGAAAGACTATCCTCTACACATCTGTTATACATTGGAGCCTCTGTCAGATTTAGTTCAGTGCAATGGATCCCAAAGACAAATATTTATTTACCCTTTTTGTGGGAATGTTCATAAGGCTTTTCCTTAAGGCCTACATTCTAAAACAAACAGGTTGAAATAGTATATTGTAAAGGGAAGAAGGGAGACAGGTATTTATTTATTTATTTTTACAGAGACAGAGAAAGTCAGAGAGAGGGATAGACAGGGACAGACAGACAGAAACAGAGAGAGATGAGAAGCATCAATCATCAGTTTTTTTCATTGAGACACCTTAGTTGTTCATTGATTGCTTTCTTATATGTGCCTTGACCGTAGGGCTACAGCAGACTGAGTAACCCCCTGCTCAAGCCAATGACCTTGGGTCCAAGCTGGTGTGCTTTTGCTCAAACCAGATGAGCCTGCGCTCAAGCTGGTGACCTCAGGGTCTTAACCTGGGTCCTCCGCATCCCAGTCCGACGCTCTATCCACTGCGCCACTGCCTGGTCAGGCAAGGGAGACAGGTATTTAAATCACAAGTATACTTCAGAAAAAGGTCCCAAGCTTGAAAAATAAATGTCTGTTACTAAAGGTGGAAGTATTCTAGGGTTTACAATAATTTGGATTGTTTTCTTTCACAATAGAGGAGCTTCAATGAAACTACATTCTGCTCTATTAAAACAATAATCCTTAGGAAACATTCTGATCCTAATTGCTTTGATGCATTTGCCCTCAGGCACCGGTCATTTTCAATATTGTGAATGTCAAAGTCAAAAGTGTATGCTGGGAAAAAAAGGAGAAAGAAGAGTGCTGTAGAAGCCACTCTAGATCAAATATGTCAACCAATCAGTCAACTTGATACAGTTCTCATTCAATACCTTGGTGTGAAAAGGAAGTATAGGAAATTGAGACACAGAGATAAAGACACTCTGCAGAAATAAATAGGGATACAGTTAAATGCAGCAGTGTTTGAATTCCATGTTTATTTCCCTCACTGTAGCAAAATTAGTTCTTTCCCTTTATTGAAATTGCCTATTCCTCAAACTTTTTGATCTCTGTAATTAATTGCCTAGTCTCATGTTTGCCTGTGTATGAATTAATAACTTTGAAAAGGGACATATATTTAATCATTTTCACTTAGAATACTCTGTATCAAACTGTGTAAGTCAATTTTTTGTGTGTGTGTGACAGAGACAGAGAGAGACAGAGAGAGGGACAGATAGGGACAGATAGACAGGAAGAGAGACAGATGAGAAGCATCAGCTCTTTGTTGCGGCACCTTGGTTGTTCATTGTTTGCTTTCTCATATGTGCCTTGACCTGGGGCTACAGTAGACTGAGGGATCCTTTGCTCAAGCCAGTGACCTTGGGCTCAAGCTGGTGAGCCTTGCTCAAACCAGATGAGCCTGTGCTCAAGCAGGTGACCTTGGGGTTTCAAACCTGGGTCCTCCTGTGTCCCAGTTCGAAGCTCTATTCACTGTGCCACCGCCTGGTCAAACTGTAAGTCAATTTTTTAAAAAGCAATCAACTTATATACAGGAATACTTGTTACCTAGAAATCAGACTTGTAGCAGTTTCAAAATCTTTGAACATAATTACAATCTGGGAATTAGAATTAGCTAAATTGGCCTTAACAAAATCTGAGAGAGAGAGGCAGAAAGAGAGGGCAGGGGGCAGCATCTATATAAGGAGGTAAAATTTTCCCACAAATATCCAAGGAACTTCACCTTACAAGTCACTGATCTTGACCATGCAAGACAGGCTGGGAAAAGTAGTAATTTTTAGCTAAGAATTGGCCTATCCTGGCCCTGATGATTGGCTCAGCAGTAGAGGTTGGCCTAGAGTATGGAAGTCCCGGGTTGGATTCCCAGTTACGGCACACAGGAGAAGCACCTATTTGCTTCTCCATCCCTCCCTCTTCTCTCTCTCTCTCTCTCTCTCTCTCGCTCTCGCTCTTGCTCTCGCTCTCTCCTTCTTTCCTTCCCACAGCCATGGCTAGAATGGTTTGAGCAATTTGACCCTGGGTGCTGAGGATGGCTCCATGGCCTCTGACTCAGGCGCTAAAATAGCTCCAGAGGCCCCAGATGGGAAGAGCATCATCCCCTAGTGGGCTTGCTGGGTGGATCCCAGTTGAGGCACATGTCTGAGTCTGTCTCTGCCTCCCCTCTCACTGAACAAAAAATTAAGAAGAAAAAAAGAATTGGCTGAGCTCCAGTATACCTAAACATTCTGTTTGTAAGAAAGAACACATAGGGTAGGGGGTCCAGCAATCCAAACAAAGAACCTGTAGTGGTTGCTACGGTCAGCCAAGAGCTTCTGCCTTGGAGGTGATCTCACTGTCTAAGTGCCAGTCTGAGTCTGCCCACCTTGGGCACATCCCTGGGTCTGGATGTTGCACTGTTAGTGAGTGTGCAACCAAAAGAAAAGGCTGTGTTGGAAAGACCCTGCCAGTTTGCCAAGGCCAGCCACAAGCTGGGATCCTGTTTTTGCTGTAGCATATGTATTCCTGTCAAAACAAGTGTCCTTTTAGTTCATTGCAATAAATCTCTCCTTGTTGAGTTGACACGAGGTGAGGATGTTAACTTTTTGCTCCTGGCAAACCTTGCCACATCCTGCTGTGGTCTGGAACAAGACAAAGAGCGAATCAGAAGATCTAGAAATTACCCCTTAGCAACTGGAGAGTTGTTAGGCGAGAAGAAGTCATGCTGATGAAGCAAGACCCCACTGGGGTCAGGGAGGAACTCTAGGAACCTTCAGCACCCCTGATCCTGATAGGCATTGGCATTAGATTGTGGAGAGAAGGCCCTCCAGTGTGGTCTTGAAAGCACAGGTAAAGCTGGTCTATATGAAGTACATCTGTAGATAATGATATTTAATCCCACCTTATATTCCCAATGTAATTCCAGGGGTGGAAGTGTAGGCAGGCCTGAGAACGGATTTGCCCAGAACTTTAGCAATGAGTCACAGCCAAGCCCTCCGCCTCCCAGACACACAGGTGCAGTCATTGTATGGTGTGTTCCAGCATTTCTGCGAGTACAGTTGACAAATTTACCAAAATAGTTGTAACTGGGAGAAACCTTTGTGTACACCAAGTTAGGGAGGGACAGTGATGTTTAAACCTATTCTTTTAGGCTAAAAATTTCTTTTCCTAGGCTTCCTGGTTGACATGGTGACATCTGTTCTGCCCTCCCCATGTTATTAAACCGGCACTATCAAAATGCCATTGAAGAACTGAATACTTTCCTCAGTGCTTAAATAAAATGACATTTAGATAATAAATATAAAAAATAAATGTGGATATTTAATGGAATAACAGTTAACATTTATTAAAAACTTACTCGGGGCCCTGGCCGGTTGGCTCAGCGGTGGAGCGTTGGCCTGGCGTGCGGGAGTCCTGGGTTCGATTTCCGGCCAGGGCACATAGGAGAGGCGCCCATTTGCTTCTCCACCCCCCCCCCCCTCCATCCTCTCTGTCTCTCTCTTCCCCTCCCGCAGCCGGGGCTCCATTGGAGCGGGGATGGCCCGGGCGCTGGGGATGGCTCCTTGGCCTCAGCCCCAAGGCGCTAGAGTGGCTCGGGTCGCGGCAGAGCGACGCCCGGGAGGGGCAGAGCATGCCCCCTGGTGGGCGGAGCGTCGCCCCTGGTGGGCGTGCAGGGTGGATCCTGGTCGGGCGCATGCTGGAGTCTGACTGTCTCTCCCCGTTTCCAGCTTCAGAAAAATACAAAAAAAAAAAAAAAAAAAAAAAAAAAAAGGGAGCTGAGAGTTGCACAATGAGCAAGAGCTGTCCCAGGATGGGAATCCTGTCGGCCTGACTCCAGAGTTATGTTCTTCAGTCTTTTGAGAGTATTTTCCTAATATAAAAAGTGGCGACACTGGCTTGAGCACAGAGTCGCTGGCTTGAAGCCCAAGGTTGCTGGCTTGAGCCCAAGGTCACTGGCTCGAGCAAGGAGTCATTTGCTCTGCTGCAGCCCCCGGTTAAGGCACATATGAGAAAGCAAACAATGAACAACTAAGGAGACTAAGGAGCCGCAACAAAGAATTGATGCTTCTCATCTCTCTCCCTTCCTGTCTGTCCCTACCTGTCTTTCTCTCTGTCTCTGTCACACACACAAAAAAAGTGGCGACATGAATAACAAACTGACAGACTCATTCATCTATCACAAAAACATTTATTGAGCACTCACCTTGTACCCCCTACTGACATTTGTGAGCGAAGAAGACAGGGTTCTAGTAACCTAGGTAGTGAAATCTTATGCCAGTAGATTAACCAATAAGGAATTAAAATGTAGGTTTGCAAGTGACTAGTGTTTGGAGAAAACAACGTGGCTGCGATTTGGAAATGATCAAACGTCGATTTGATCATACAAGTTTGTGCACAAGTATTTTGTAATGCTGCCCCAGGTGCCCTACATGGGGCAAGAGTCTTGTGAACAAAACACCTGGAATGAGAGGACATGATTAATGAGAACTGTTTATTAACTGCTGATATGCTGAGACTGAAGGTATTGATGGAGACCAGTCAGATAGGAATAAAGGAATTACTGGTTCAGCAAGCCTTTCCAGATGTTGTATAAAAACCTCTGAAAATGAAACTTCTTTGAGGTCATTCCATCGAAACTCACTTGAAGCTGCTCATCAGTTTTTGCCCTATTAGGGGTGTGTACTCAACTTCAGTGTGATAGTTATGGATGACAACTGCAGAGACGTGTAGGTGAAGAGATTGATGTGTGTCGGAATAAGACTTTAGGTATATAAAACTATTTAAAATAATAATACTGTGTCTGCAGGTGCTTTTAACATTGTTCCCTGCTTGTGCATAGTTAATACTGTGAATTATTGGACTTTCATTCTTGCTAACTTCTCTGTAGCATTTGACATTGTTGACTACCCAATTCTGAAAACGCTTTGCTCAGTTGAATTCTGTGACATCAGCCTTTCTTATTTGTCTTTCTTTTTTTTAAATTTATTTTTCTGAAGCTGGAAACGGGGAGAGACAGGCAGACAGACTCCCGCATGCGCCCGACCGGGATCCACCGGCACGCCCACCAGGGGGTGACGCTCTGCCCACCAGGGGGTGATGCTCTGCCTCTCCGGGGCGTCGCTCTGTTGCGACCAGAGCCACTCTAGCGCCTGGAGCAGAGGCCAAGAGCCATCCCCAGCGCCCGGGCCATCTTTGCTCCAATGGAGCCTTGGCTGCGGAAGGGGAAGAGAGAGACAGAGAGGAGGGAGAGGGGGAGGGGTGGAGAAGCAGATGGGTGCTTCTCCTATGTGCAGTGGCCAGGAATCGAACCCGGGACTTCTGCACGCCAGGCCAACGCTCTACCGCTGAGCCAGCTGGCCAGGGCCCTTATTTGTCTTTCTTGATGGCTTTCTTTTCTCCTCCATTCCCAAACTGCAAGTGTTCCCCGAGCCTCAGACCCAGGCTGTTTTCCCTCTCCCCTCCTTCAGTGAGTCCTTCATGTCCATCTCCTGTGTTATACCAGTCCTGGGTTGGATGTTTGTTTGGACGAAATCAGTGCTTAAAGTATTCTCTTAGGTAAGTTTGCATTTATTGAGTTTTTGATGAAATGAAAACAAAGGTGAAGATCATTGACTGAGTAAAGCAGGTTGCAAGGAACATGTTCAAAAAAGAAAGCCCTAGCTGTGTTCCTCCTACCCATTCCCCTCTTTGGAGTGCTCCATTTTTATTTCGGCTGATGTGGTCTTGCTTTCATCTGAATGTCTGAGAACAATCTGCTTGTGTCTCTTATACAGACGTGTCACATGATACCTTTTTTTTGTTGTTGTTAAGTGAGTGGTAGAGAGGCAGGGAGGCAGAGAGACAGACTCCAGCAAGAGCTCTGATTGGAACCTACCCGGCAAACCCCCTACAGGGCAATGCTCTGCCCATTGCTCAGCATGTTTCACTACTCTGTTGCTTGGCAGCCAAGCTATTTCAGCGCCTGAGACGAAGCCATGGAGCCATCCTCAGTGCCCAGGGCCAACTTGCTCAAACCATTTGAACCATAGCTGCAAGAGGGGAAGAGAGAGAGAGAGAGAGAGAGAGAGAGAGAAAGAAGCAAGAGGGGGAGGGGTGGAAAAGCAGATAGTTGCTTCTCTTGTGTGCCCCGGCCAGGAATCGAACCAGGGACTTACACATGCTGGCCAATACTCTACTGCTGAGCCAACTGGCTAGAGCCACATGATACCTTTTATTACAGATGTTTGTGCCTCCCCTAGGGTTTTTTTTTTTTTTTGTATTTTTCTGAAGTGAGAAGCAGGGAGGCAGAGAGACAGACTCCTGCATGCGTCCAACTGGGATCCACCTGGCAAGCCTGCTAGGGGGTGATGCTCTGCCCCTCTGGGGTGTTGCTCCATTGCAACCAGAGCCATTCTAGTGCCTGAGGCAGAGGCCATGGGGCCATCCTCAGTGCCTGGGCCAACTTTGCTCCAGTGGAGCCCACAACTTGGCTGCGGGAGGGGAAGAGAGAGAGAGGGAGGAAGGAGAGGGGGAAGGGTGGAGAAGCAGATGGGCACTTCTTCTGTGTGCCTTGACTGGGAATTGAACCCAGGACATCCACACGCTGGGCTGACGCTCTACTACTGAGCCAACTGGCCAAGGCGGCTCTTAAGGATAGAAACAACATCTCAGTTACCATTAAACGTCCCCATGGTGGCTCTCCAGCTTCTGCCACAGAAGCTGCTCCACGAGCATCGACTGAATGAACAAGTGAACAAGCACTCTTCGTTCTCGTGGCTATGCTGGCACCATTTGCCAGCACATCCAAAGCTAAACGTATGCTCCATCTCCTCTGTGAAACTGGCCTGGTTTCACAACCCTCCTGCCTCTATCAAGGCAATGTCAGTATCCCAGTTACCTACCTTGAAATCTCCTTGTCATCTCCAAGTCTTTCCCTTCCTTATTTATCTGATAGAGCTTTGCTGAGGTATATCCTTCCCGGTTAAATGTCTCTCCCAAGCACTTTGATCTAGACCAGTGCTACCACATCTAGGCTTTCATTCCCCAACAGCTGCCATAACCCTCAAGCTGGTTTTCCTGGTTCCAGGTTCTTAGCACTCCAGTTCATGCTACACTTTAATCCTTGATTTATTTACATAAATCATGGATTTTCTCATATTCCAATTGCATGGAATGCTACCTTACCTGTAACTGGACTCTGAATTTGAGTACACGCCCAGAGAGGTGCTGAGTTCCTGTGGTGTCTGTGATATTTTTAATAGTGTATCTGATGGGTGAAATTATGAAGGGTCTGAACTCAATTATGTGGTTTTAATGTAAAAACAATGATGTAGTTTAGATACTTCGCATAAAAGGCTGAGTCAGGAAGAAGAGCACCAAAGGTGGGGGTGGGGGAGGCTTGGCAGGGAGGGGAGGTGGAAAGCAGAGGGACAGCAGCTGGGAAGGCCAGATCCAGCCACCACAAGGCAGGCACCCTGCGTGACATCTCAGGCCTGTGGCTCCAAGTGACCAGGAGAGAAGAATCAGATCATCGCATACCGCTAAAGCCAGCTCTCGGCAGAAACAGAAACGGTGAGAAACAGGATCAGAGGGAAAAGGTAGTTCTATGTTGAACCTGTTGTCTCACCTCCCCAGGCTCTGAAATGTGTGGGTTTGGCATAAAGCGCACACACCCAGCCCTAGGTCAGCACTAACTTCCTTGAGATTTTGTGGCCGAATCATAAATCTACGATGCTGACAATGAACTTCCTCACCTCTGAAAACCTTTTTTTTTTTGTCGGGGGGGGGGGGGGTATCAAAAGGGGGAGAGACTGCAGAGTGACCTGGAGTACTATTTCCACTGCTCAAGGATGACAAGTTCTGTAAGCTGTCTTGTAATATACATTTACCTCTCAGAGTGGGAGAATCCCATTTCCTTTGAAGTGCAGGAGATAAGAGAGATTTTCCTTTGCATACCATGGTCAAGTTGGACCTTGTCCACATGCCTTTGCCTTATATATGGAAAGCTGCTGGGCTTCTGTGCTTGCCAGGGAGGAGCAACCTGGCCCAGGGGGATAGCCATCTTCAGAAGCTCAATTTTATTGACTACTCCTTTTACACACAAGCATATGACCTTCCTACAACACAACCACTGCTTCAGCTCTCCTCCCAAACACACTGCACACCTACAGACACACCGATATTCATTTATTCAACAAAATATTTATTTATTGAGTGCCTAATATATGCTAGGTATATTTCTAGGCACTGAGCATAGAGTAGTGAACAAAACAGTCAACTGTCTCTTCTATCATGAAGTTTGCATTCTAGTGATGGTAGGAAATGCAGACATTAAGAAAGGTGTAAATATCTAGTTTGTGAGGTGGTGTGTATTTTTTTCCTATTGTTGCTGTAACAAATCACAAACCCAGGAGCTTAAAACAACACAAATTTCATTTTCATACAGTCAGAAGTCTGAGGTGGGTCTCAGTGGGCGAAAATCAAGTATTTGTAAGGGCTGTGTTTCTTTCTGGGGGTTCCAGGAGAGGATCTGCTGTCTCGTCTTTCCCGCCTGCTCGAGGATGCTGCATTCTTTGGTCTATGACCTTCTCCCTCTTCAAAGCCCACAGTGACAGGTTGAGTGCTTCGTCCACTGCATCCCTCTGACCTCCCCATCCCTGCTTCTGCCTTTTCTTCCATTTTTCAGGATCCTTGTCAGTACATTGGGCCCAATGGGGCAATCCAACTTAATCTCCCTGTTTTAAGGCCAGTTGGTCAGCAACCTGAAGTCCATCTGCAAGGCAATTCCCTTTTGCCATGTTCACAGATTCTGTACATCTCCGGGGCCACTATTCTGCTCACTGTACAAGTACCATGGAGAAATACAAAGTAAAGACAGGGGAGGGGGTGCTGGCGGAGCGCTTGGAAGGCCTCAACGACAAGGTGCCATTTGAGTGAAGACCTGAAGTTGGTGTGGGAGGGAGTTATGAGGGTATCTTAGGACAGAGCACACCAGGCAGAGGGAACATAAAGGGCAAGACTCTGAAGCAAAAGCATGCCTAATATGTTGAAGGAACAGTGAGAAGCCAGGTCAGGGGGAGGTGGGGTTGGGTGGTTGGAGATGAGTTCAGAGAGGGGCTGGGTCCTGAACCTGTAGGGCTGCATAGACTGTCTAAGGACTCGGTCCTTTACTCTGAGTGATATGGAAAGTCTGGGAAGGTTTTGATCAGAGGAAGGGTCTGATCAGACTTCTGTTTTGAAAGGATCCCTTTGCTGCTATGTTGAGAATCCACTGCTGAAGGGTAAGAGTGAGTCCAGAAGACTAGTGAGGAGGCTACCGAGGTAATCCCAGTGAGAGACTGGTGGCTGAGAGTGGAGAAAGTACTGAGATTCCGGATGAATTATGAAGCTAGACCAGCAGGAGGATGGGAGACCACGCTTCTGGTTTCTACTTAAGATGAAGGGCATGCACTGGAGGGACTTTGACAATTATTAGAATATTATTCAAGAGGTATTGGGCTATCACCAAGCATGAGAAATGTCCAGGATGGCAGTTAATGTTTTGTTTCATTAGTTTATTTCAAAACTTTGGGCATCAGATTCCTTATAGTTAAATGCACATGCTTCTATTTCAAAGTGTGGCTGGAAGCTACTGTATATTATACTTATTTCATGACGACAATCGTATCTGGATTGCCAAGGAGTTTCATCAACACCCCCATTTCAGATAATGTGTTATTTTTAAACTGCGTGTGCATTAAAAAAAACACACACACTTGTATGAAAGGAATATGAAACAACCAGGAAACCAGGAAATTAGTCAAAGCTGCCTTTCTTCCACACCCCGTAGTACGAAGTGACCTTGAAACTCGAGCCTCTGCGGTTCCCTGTGTATCGAGTGTCACGTAATGTTTGAACCTCTTGCTTGTTGTTGATTTCAGGTTAAAACGATTCCCTACATATTTTACTTACATCTTAGAACATCTTTGTCCCCTTCACTGTAATTCTTAGGCTGAGCACCAGAATTTTTCAGGTACTGGACATAAACAGCTCTTATCCTAAGGACCAAAGAGCAGTAGTAGAACAAAAGGTTCTGCGTCGTGTTCCAGTGGGCAGACGGCAGGTCTGTGGACAGGCTGCTCGACAGCCGCACTGAGCTGCTCCTCGCTGTGGCCCAAGGGGTCGTGTCCACCACGGTCCTGATTAATTAGGTCCCTCCCTATACCTGCAGCTTCATCATAAATACAATTTCATCATCTCCGGGAGCTTCATTTGATGTTTTCTGCTACAGGGCCTACCCGGGAAGGTTCTTTCTGTCTGGAAACTACTCCCTCATCCCCACACAGCTAGTAAGAGTAGCTCATCTTTCAGGGCGCAGTTTAAAAGTCAGTTCCATGGAGAAACTGTCCATGATTCACAGAGGAAGTTTAGGGCATCTCCTTACACATCGCTTTAACATTTTGTTTCTTTCCTTGGTACACTGATCTCACTTGTGATTACTTTATTGCAGTGGTTGGCAAACTCATCAGTCAACAGAGCCAAATATCAACAGTACAACGATTGAAATTTCTTTTGAGAGCCAAATTTTTTAAACTTAAACTATAAAGGTAGGTACATTGTTATTAACTTAATTAGGGAAGGTAGGATTTGCATCTGGTTGGAAAAATACTGGTAACTTTATGCTTCGAGTAGGTACCTTTGTCACCCACGCGCGATTTGTGGACACGACTAGCACTAACCACTGCACAGTGAGACTGCTGACTGGCTCACTCAACTCCTGCAGACTCGCCAGCGCCTCCCCCACACTGCGTATCCTGGCTGCCTGTGCAGCGTCTCCCGTTGCCCCCCCCCCACCGGACCTCCCCACCCCATGTGTACCTGCGCACCCACACGTGGTATTTTGTGGAAGAGCCACACTCAAGCGGCCAAAGAGCAGCGGTTTGCCTACCACTGCTTTATTGGATCTCTCTGTCCCACTTGATCATGAGGATTTATTTATTTATTATTATTATTAGGTTTCATTGCCACTTCTGGATCTCAATGTCTGGCCCATGGTCTGCCATAGAGTCGGAGAATACTTGAATAAAAAAAAAAGCAGGCCGTGGCCAGTTTGCTCAGTGGATAGAGTGTCAGCCAGGCATACGGATGTCCTGGGTTTGATTCCTGGTCAGAGAACACAAGAAAAGTGACTGCCTGCTTCGCTTTCCCTCCCTCTTCCCCTTCTCTCTCTTTCCTTCTCTCAGCCAGTAGCTTGAATGGTTTGAGCATAGGTCCCAGGCACTAAACATAGCTAGGTTGGTTTGAATGTTGGCCTCAGGTGCTGAGGATAGCTTTGTTGATTTGATCGTTGGTCCCAGACGGGGGTTGCCAGGTGGGTCCGGGTTGGGGTGCATGTGGGAGTCTGTTTGTCTCCTCCTCTCACTTAGAAAAAATGCAGATATTCTGTGTTTTAAGAAAACTTTCAAACTAAAAGCATAAAGAAAAATAAATCTATAAATAACCAGGACTAGCTCTCTTTTTTCCCCCAAACACAAATTGGATAACTAAGTTCATTTGTGAGTCAACTCTCTTTTTTCTAGATTCTGTGTAGACTGTCTTTTCTCTGCCAAGTTATTATATCACCTATGTCCTTTCTTCACTAGAACCTACATACTCATAACATTATAATTCCTCAGTTAAAGATAATTTTCTGAGTGACTAAAATTTGCATGAGTTCCTTCTTTTTTTTTTTTAAATTTTATTTATTCATTTTAGAGAGGAGAGAGAAGGGAGAGAGAGAGAGAGAGGGAGGGAGAGAGAAAGGACAGAGAGACAGAGAGAGAGAAGGGGGGAGGAGTTGGAAGCATCAACTCCCATATGTGCCTTGACCAGGCAAGCCCAGGGTTTCGAACTGGCGACCTCAGCATTTCCAGGTCGACGCTTTATCCACTGCGCCACCACAGGTCAGGCTATGAGTTCCTTCTTGATGCATATAGAGCACTTTGTTATCAGTGAACATTCTCCACAATAGACTAGATAGAAGCTATTCAATTTCCAGGAAGATTTTGAGCAGAAGCTGATTAATAACTGATTCTTGTTTGACTCCTCTTCTGAACTCCCGTCCCTGAGTTTGGGGGCTCATTTTAACTTTTGGTCCAACCTGACCTGTGGTGGCGCAGTGGATAAAGCATTGACCTGGAACACTGAGGTCACTGGTTCGAAACCCTGGGCTTGTCTGGTCAAGGCACATACAGGAAACAACTGCTATGAGTTGATGCTTCTTGCTTTTACCCCTACTTTCTCTCCCTCTCTCCCCAAATCAATAAAATATAAAAAACAAACAAACAAAAACAAAAATAACTTTTGGCCCAGGAGCCACCACTATCCTAAGATGCTCACACCCCACGCAGTCCGCTGTCCCTGGCCTACGAAGGCTTCCCCACGCTCCTCAGGCCCTTCCCTTCTCCACCAGGCGCCGCAGCCACAGTGGGGAACTCCCACCATACGTTTAGAGGCCCACCAACGAGGTTATAATTTCTTTTAAAACCAAAAGACAAAATGAATTTTTAAGTCAAAGGAAACATTTAATATATAATATTTATATATTTATCTTTATAGTAATATGGCCATAAACTAGTATTTTATTTTTATTTTTTATTGTGGAGGAAGGGGCCCATCCACGAAAGCAGAGAACCCTTCAGAGTCGGGTGGGGTCAGTCACTTTGACCTCTCAGACTGAAGCCAGTATATTGTTTCAGACTTGCTTCCCACGCCCCACCCCGTAGCATTTTGAGTGTTTATTTGGATTTCCTCTTTAACCTTCCTCATTGTTCCAAAAGCACAGGATACGACAGGACTCCGTCACTAGCATGGAACCTCTATTATTTTCATGACCAGAATGTAAATGTCCAAATTACTCCAAACCTGGTAGGAATAGTCAAAAGCAGACAATCCTCTCCGTGGATGCAGGCTCCCCTCCTTGGAACCCACCCGTATCACCCTGTCGCTCTGACACGAACCCGGTCACCCAGGTGCGGGAGTTGGCTGAGGTCCAACCCTTGCGGGTGCCCTGGACCAAGAAAGGGAGTGATGCTGCTGCCCTCGTCATCGCACACCTCAAAGGCCCTGGCACCAGAGGAAGTTTTAAATATAGCCGACATCTGAATTAGCCAAGAACAGAGCAGAAAAGATTTTTGCTGGGCTGAAACAGAATTTTATAATATCATAGCAGTTGAGTGATTTAAATCAGTTTCCCTTTGGAGCAGCACCAGACCCGCAGAAATCTTAACGTGTGATATATATTTTCTTTCCTGTAACACATTTTAACAAAATGTGGGTAACTTTAGACCCTATACTTTGTACGATTTTATAGGTCTTCCAATTGTTTCCACCTGGGTCCCCCCTCGGGCCTCCTAGCCTTGCTTCCCTGACTCCCCCAGTCACGTCCCTCACTTTCTCTCAGCGCTTTTCATTTCCCATGCTGCTCGCCAAGATGAAATCAGAGCATGAGTCTGAGGGAAGCAAAATAAATACTTTAGCTGCTGCTTGGTTTTTACAGGAAAATAATCTGTGCGGCAGAGGAATTCTGGGTGTGACTCTGTGAGAGAAAACGGCCCGTGATCGTGGCGAGTGATGTTCTCTCCAGTAAAGGCATTGTTCCGGGCCTCCAGAGGCGTCCAGTCTAGTCTGGTCTCTGTGACCTAGCTGTGTGACATGTCACTTTACCTTCTAGGACTCAAGTTCCCCATTTGTCAAAGAAGGAACATACATTCCCCAGGAGGTCTACAAAGCACAGAGCAGGAAGAGGAAGAGCTAGGGCTAGTTTGGTAGATTTTCTTTGAAATTAGTCAATGTCCCCTAATCTCTGAGCCTGTTATCCACTTTGGACATCCTCTAAAGCAGTGGTTCCCAACCTTTTTTGGGCCACGGACCGGTTTAATGTCAGAAAATATTTTCACGGAGCGATCTTTAGGGTGGGACGGATAAATGTATCATGTGACCGAGACAAGTGTCAAGAGTGAATCTTAGATGGATGTAACAGAGGGAATCTGGTCATTTAAAAAAAATAAAACATCGTTCAGACTTAAATATAAGTAAAAAGGAAATAATGTAAGTTATTTATTCTTTCTCTGCGGACCGGTACCAAATGGCCCATGGACCGGTACCGGTCCGCGGCCCAGGGGTTGGGGACCACTGCTCTAAAGTGGCCTGGTCCTCAGAGCTAGGGAAGAGGAGAGGGTCGCCACGAGGAAGAGCTGACGGACAGATGGAGAGCCTTAGACTGCAGCAGCTCAGTGTGGGCTTGTAACTGCCTCATGGAAGCAATTTCAAGGTGACTTCTTGATCTATCCAAGGTGTGTCTTCTCTCTTTTGCTGTAACTTGGAATAAACTAATATGAAAAACACCAAAGTCCCCATCCTATTCTGCAGGAGTGTAATCTCAAAGAAAACAACCAGTACCCTATACTGTACACCTGAAACTAAGATAAAATAATACTGAATGATAACTGTAATTGAAAAAGTAACTGAAAAAAGAAAAGAAACAACCAGTGAAGTCCTTCCGGGTCTGCCATCACACCCTATCCCAGCACTTTGTTGAGTTGAAATTCATCCAGGCAGCGTTTAGGGAGCATCCATTTTGTGTCGGGCTGTGTGCTTAGAGCCATCTCTTGCCTCTTACATGGTCTCTCTTTGTCATTCTTTTTTCCCTTCAATCTATCTCCACATACAGAGTTAGAGTGATATTTTAAATAACTAGATCATGTCACTTCCCTGCTTAAACTCCTCCAGGGACTTCTTTATGTATTTAGGATAACATCCAAACCCCGTACCTTGTAGTGTAGGCCCTGCAGGGTCTGATCTGAGGCTGCTTCTCTAACCTCGGCCTGCCTGGTTTTATTGTTGTAGACACCACTTGATTCCTAAATTAGAGGCTTTTTTTTTTTTTTTGCTCAGGTGATGGGTAGGTCCTCAGGCACATTGAGTTGAGTCCAGCTGAGTTCCCAAGTCAAGGCACATTATTATCACAAGGCCCCTCTCTTGCTTTGTATATGTATTATCTTTTATCCCCAATTCCCAGTTTTATCACAATTTCTCCCCCTCCACAGGCAACCTTTCTAAAATGTCTAAAGTGTAGTTTTCTGTTTGTATGTGTTCCAGCAGAAAGTGATATCTTTAAGCACATATTTTATTTTTTTGTGATTTTTTTTTTTGAGAGTGAGTGAGAGGGAAGGAGAGACAAAGAGGAAGGGAGAGAGAAAATGAGAGAGAAAGACATTAACTCATTGCTCCACTTAGTTATACATTGATTGCTTCTCTGACAGACCAGCAACCTTGGGTTCAAGCTGAGCCAGTGACCCATTGCTCGAGCCAATGACCTTGGGTTCAAGCGGGCGACCTTGGGATCATGTGAACAACTTGGTGCTCAAGCTGGTGACCCCATGTTCAAGCCCACAAGTCTGTGCTCAAGTAGCCAACCTTGGGTTTCAAACTTGGGACTTCAGCATTCTGGGTCCACATTCTAACCACTGAGCCACCACCGGTCAGGTTGTGAACACCTATTTTAAATGAACACAATAGATCTTATACTTTTCTCATTCAGCACTAGGTTTTTGAGATCTAGCTCTATTGTTCTAGGTGCATTTGTTCACACCATGTACACATTTTAACCATCCACTTTCCCAGTGATAGACACCAGATTGCTTCCAACTCCTCACCTCCAGAATACTGTTGCAATGAAGACCCTGGCACCATGTGAGAACCGGCATACTGGGCCACAGGTGCGCACCTGCTGGGCACAGGGTGTGCAATATGCTTAATTTGCCTCAGGAATGGTAGACTGCTTTCCAAAACAGCCTCACTGCCTACATTCCCACCCAGTTCTGTGTGTGTGTGTGTGTTATGTGTGTGTGTGTGACAGAGAGAGGGACAGATAGGGACAGACAGACAGGAAGGGACAGAGATGAGAAGCATTAATTCTTCGCTGTGGCTCCTTAGTTGTTCATTGATTGCTTGATTGCTTTCTCATATGTGCCTTGATGGGTGGGGCGGGGTGGGGGGAGGGCTACAGCACAGCGAGTGACCTCTTGCTCAAGCCAGCTACCAGTAATCTTTGGGCTCAAGTCAGGGACCATGGGGTCATGTTTATGATCCCACATTCAAGCCGGTGAGCCGGTGCTCAAGCAGGCAATCTCACAATTTTGAACCTGGGTCCTCTGCATCCCAGTCTGATGCTCTGTCCACTGTGCCACTGCCTGGTCAGGCTCCCTCTCGGTTCTTGCGTTTACTCTTCCCTCAGTCTGCAGTAATGGTCCCCTGGGCTCTTGAAGGGACTTTCTGCTCATCAATGAGATCTCAGCTCAGATATCACTGCCTCTGAGAGGCCTTCCGCAATCTTGCAGTAATCCTCACAACCCACCCCTCCCAAGGTTGCACTATCATTTTAATTTCTGTTACATCATAGTACGCTTCACAATTTGAAAGGACCTATGCCATTTATTTATTATCTGTCTTCTCTACGAGGGTAGAGAATGCAGTCCTTGTCATTAAGCATGTAACATAGTCTTAGCATATGATAAACACTCAACAAATATTTGAATAATGAATGAAATTATATTATAATAAGTAGCACTGTGGTATCAACTTGTTTAAAACTGTATGGTTAGAAAAGTGAGGAACATAATGTGTGGGGAAAGCTTTTTAAAAGAGGCGTGAGGGGTATAACGGAGGCGATGGTCATCACCCCTTTCTGCTCTCAGCTCAATCTCCCAAGTCCACATGCTTACATCCATCCCTAATTTTTCACTTGGTTTCCGCCAAGCCTCACTCTCCTGGTCGGCTGGTGCAAAGCCAGAAAGGCCCGCTGGGGGGCGCCCAGGACACGCCGTCTAGGGAGAACCACAACTACATTTACCAGCATACCGCGCGCCGCCGATCCACTTCCGGAGCCGCGAGACGTTATGGCGGCGTCCGAGGAGCGTGCTTCTCCTGAAGCGCCCCAGCTGGCGGTGGAGGAGGAAGAAACTAAAACATTTAAAGACCTGGTGAGGGTGGATGACGGTGGTTTATTTTTGCACTGCGGCCGCCAGGCCTTAGATCCCTGTTGGTGGTGTACAAAAGCAGCTGGGGCCTAGCGTAGGTGTCCCCCAGAATTTCGAGGCTCGGGTTCCGGACGCGCTTCCTTACGCTCTGAGTTTGGGTCGTGGCGGTGGCCGTGGGTGGGGGTGCCCGGCTCCGGGAGCCTCCATGTGCGCTTTTCTCCGTTTTGGCACTGCGCTGTTTGTGTCTGTCCAGGAGATTGTACGCGCAGCGAATCGGCTTAAAAAAAAAATAAATCTCGAGCTTGAGGTGAGATGAGCAGGTTTGAATTCTGACCCAGCCTCTCACTGGAGGCAAGTTGTATCCCTCTGTGTCTCATTTTCCACGACTGTAAATTGGGGAGATACTGATAGAAGTATGAGGGTTAAGTGAAGCACGGCGTGTCCAGCCCTTGGCTTCGGCCCGGTGAGTGGGCAGTGTCCAGTCAAGCTCCTCGCTCGCAGCGTTCGTGCACCTGGACGGGGCGGGCGCACCCCAGATCCTTCTGAGTCAAAATGTGAGGGATGCAGGCACCTGTCCCCGGCAGGGGGGCTCTCACAGTCATTCAGTTAGGAGGGAGACGAGTGTGTGTTTTTGGCTGAAGTTGTTTTTCTGAATTCAAAGGGTGTGACCGATGTGTTGTGTGAAGCTTGTGAGCAGCTGGGATGGACAAAGCCCACCAAAATCCAGATTGAAGCCATTCCTTTGGCCTTACAAGGTAGGTTGAAATGAAATAGGTGGCCCGGTACAGATTCAGTATGAAGTTACACTCAAGTATTTACCACTTTTGAGAGGTATTGCTTGCATACATCAGGTGAAATAAATATATGGTCACTAACGACACGAAGTGGGTGTTTATTGGCTTTTGAGTAAGTTCTTTGCGGGTTTCACTGAGCTTACTTTCTAGAAGGGGATTGAGTGCAGCAGATGCTGACTTGAGGGAAGCACTGGATTAAATTGTATTAACAAGAACCTTGTTAGAAATTGTGAGTAATAAGTGCAGATTTCCATGAGGTGCCTGGAACCTATGTTAGTTTATAGAGGTGTTGAGAGCTTTTGCTGTAGATCGTACTTATCACAGGCAGAAGAGTGGCTGATGATGAGTGGGACTGACACTAACAGGATGAACTATAATAGGAGTAGAGGTGAAATCCTGTTCTTAGATTCACAGAACTCTGCTTTATTGGATTAAGGTGGGCAGTAAAGCAGACCCAGAAGTGCTCATTGAAATTAAGATCCTTAGAGGAAGTGAATGGAATCTTGGGTACATTACCAGAAGAGAAGGGTGACATTTTGGGGGTTTCATATTCATTTTGAGAATCAAATAAGAATTGAAGATTTTCTCCCCAGAAAAAGAATATATAAATTATATCTATACATAAAGTTTACCCCTTGCCCTGAATTCTTCTCCCACAAGTCCAAGGTTAATAACGGAACTAGCTCTAGAGCAGGGGTCCCCAAACTTTTTACACAGGGGGCCAGTTCACTGTCCCTCAGACCATTGGAGGGCCGGACTATAAAAAAAACTATAAACAAATCCCTATGCACACTGCACATATCTTATTTTAAAGTAAAAAAACAAAACGGGAACAAATATAACATTTAAAATAAAGAACAAGTAAATTTAAATCAACAAACTGACCAGTATTTCAGTGGGAACTACGCTCCTCTCACTGACCACCAATGAAAGAGGTGCCCCTTCCGGAAGTGCGGTGGGGGCCGGATAAATGGCCTCAGGGGGCCGCATGTGGCCCTCGGGCCGTAGTTTGGGGACCCCTGCTCTAGAGAGAGAATGGTGTTTTGCATTGTTTAGAACACACCTAGAATAATGCTAGGCTTAGTGCTGGGAACCAGCTGAGTGGTGATGTATGTCTCAAGAATAGTCACAAATAGCCTGACCAGGCGGTGGCGCAGTGGATAGAGTGTCGGATTGGGATGTAGAGGACCCAGGTTCGAGACCCCGAGGTCGCCAGCTTGAGCACGGGCCCATTTGGTTTGAGCAAAAGCTCACCAGAGGTCTCTGGCTCGAGCAAGGGGTTACTTGGTCTGCTGAAGGCCCGCGGTCAAGGCACATACAAGAAGGCAATCAATGAACAATTAAGGTGTTGCATTGCGCAACAAAAAACTGATGATTGATGCTTCTCATCTCTCTCCATTCCTGTCTGTCTGTCCCTGTCTATCCCTCCTCTGACTCTCTCTCTCTCTCTCTCTCTCTCTCTGTCTCTGGAAAAAAAAAAAAAAAGAATAGTCACAAATAAAGGAACCGAGTGCATGTGGTCTGGAGAAGAGTAAAGTTAGGGATTGGCATATGACAATTGACTTTAATGATTTGAAGAGCTGTTGTGTGGAAAAAGAATTAGATTTATTCTTTGAAATTCAATTTGCTTATTCCATAAATAATATACACTAATATGTAATGGTTTACTAAGTATCTGATACAAGTATAAAGCACCAGGAGTTAAGATTCTACCTTCTTTTAGAGATAATTACAAATTTATTGCAAGCTGAACCAGGACATAATGTTAGCAAAACAAGACTTATAGAGAGCACGCTGACAGCTGTCGGGGTGAGAGGGCTGGGGGAGCTGGGTGGGATGTAAAGGGGTTGAGCAAAAAAGAGAAGCTCATGGACTGAGACAACAGTGTGGTGACTGTGGGGGGCTGATGGGGGAGGTGGAGGAGGTTATGGGGGATAAAGGTGATAGATGGAGATTTGATTTGGGGTGGTGATTGGACAATACAGTGTATAGATGATGTGTTGTGGAATTGTGCACCTAAAACCTGTATAATTTTGTTAACCAGTGTGCCTCTATTAAATTCAATAAAAGGATAAAAAAGTTACATTCAAAGTGCAGTAAGGGAGTAGAATAGATTATTTCTAATTGAAATGGATTAGAGGAAATTTGTTTAATTTTTTTGGCTGGGGAGTTTGGAAAGACATTAGAGTCGAACCTTGAACACTGAATAGGATTTGGGCATTTAGATATGATGCTAAGGGAGGACCTCCTAGGCGTAGGGAACATGAAAAGAGCCAAGATGGCTGGAAAACAGGGGCATGTATGGAGACCTGCAAGTACTTCACAAAGTGGTGGGAGGGATGGGTGAAGTGATGGGGGCCAGTTCATGGAGGGCTCGAATGCTGGGTAAAGGAATTTGGTCTTTGTTCCATATTCAGTGGAGCAGCTTTAGAGATGACTTTTTAGCAGAAGGAAATCTGTAGAGTTGTATTCTTGGAAGATTAACCTCACAGCTATGTCAGATAGTATAGAGATGAAAGATTGGAGGCTGGGAGATCAATTAGGCCATTGCAATAATTTTGGCAGTAAATAATGGGTGGGGTGGTGATAGTGAGAATGAAATAGAGAAGCTGATAGAAAAAGAATCATTGTAATTAAAAGAATCATTGTAATTTAAAACCAGTTTGTTGAAGTGGAAGGCAAAGGCCGGGGAAATCTCAGATTATTGCAAGGTTTCTAGCTTATGTATTTAGGACATATGGGTGTACCAGTCATATAAAAGGCAAACATGAGGAAAGATAGTCAGGAAAAGGAAGTTAAGTTGGAAATAATTTCAGGTACCAAAGGGATTGAGATGCAAAGTTGGAGTATAGGTATTAGAGCATAAGAGCCAGAACTGGATAGAGACCTCATCTCCAAACAGATTGTAGCTGAACATGTGAAAATGGGTGAGGTGCAGGATGAGATGATAGAGAGGAGAAATGGAGGCTCAGTAGCGGAATGAAAATCATGAGTACAGTTGCACCAAATTAGGCCAGGGACAGTGCAAGGAAGGGATAGGAAACACTAGCTTGTTTAGAGAAACTAGGAGGGTAAGGATTGTATAAAGGCCACTCGTGGGGAAGAAGCCTCAGCAGTGCTACAGTGGCGCTCAAATAACAAAAAGAAGGGTTGGTACGTTCTGACTTTTTCTTGCTTAAACTACAACACGGGGGGGAAAAGCATCAAAATTAAGTGGCAGTAGTAATTCTAAAGTTATAACATTTTCAAAAGTTTGCGTTTAATGCAGAGAAATAGGAGTTGATGAAAGATTACTGGGAACTGAGTAATGTGATTGACATAATCACATGGTACATGCATGTATTCTTATTCTTGAGCTTGTCTTACTTTAATGAGCAGTTTACAAATGCTTTGAATCTACCGATTCTGGCCCTAAGCAAATGATTTAAATAATCTAATAAAGTTTTTCTCTTTTCTTCTTTAAAATTTTCATTTGAGTACTAATGAGGGGGTCAGTTTCTACAGTTACTGAACCCTGAGTTCCTCCATTGTTCTTAAACTTATAACAGTCCTGAAAGGTAGGAATGATTATTTTATTGGTGCGATTGAGGCTCACAGGGTTAAGTACCTTTGCCAGGTCATGTAACTGTTGCTGGGGCAATTTGAATATAGGCTCTGCCAGCTGGAAAGCCTGTGTTCTTGGCCCTCTATCAGGGTTTTATACTGGAGAGAACAAAGTTTTGATGGTTTTTGAGGATGCTTTCCTTCCCATCTGTTTAATGTATTAAGTTTATTTCCATTTTAGAGATCACTCAAAGTCCTCTAGGAATTTCAGAGTTTTTTGAATGGCTGCTATATACCAAGTGCTTGAGTTAGTTGCTGGCAATGTGGCAGATGGATATGAATTTATTCTGCTTTTTAATGGAGTTTTTGTATTCTAGCGTGTTCTACACAGATACTTCCACTAAGAGGCTTAGGGGTTGTGAGAAGACAAGGAGATAATAGAGAAAAATTTTAACCAACTTTATAAACTGAGTATTGCTCTGATGGTATCAAAAAAAATTGAAAGCAGTGCCAAGTGTCAGTAGTTGGTGGCAGTGGGCATTGCTCACAGCCACATGATTGACTTAAGTTCCTCTGTGTCCCTAAATCTTTTTTTTTTTACATCCTTTCTCCCAGAATTTTAATGTTTCCCTTGACAGAAAAAAGAGGACAGATCTTGGTGTGTGTGTGTATTTTCTTCTTTCTGTTCTTGAGGGCATGTTGTGGTACACAGACAGGGAGCATGGAATCCCCAAAGAACTGGGGGATAAAAAAGCTTTGGGAGTTCTTAGCTCACACATAGGCGGATGCTGTTGGAATTCACTGTCACCTATTCCAGCAACTAAGGGGAATAGTAAAATTGATAGATGAGTGTGAAACTTGTTTCTACAACCTTCACGAAATTACTTCATTTTCTGGTCTAATAATTCATGTTTGTGTGTGTGTGTGTGTGTGTGTGTGTGTGTGTGTATGTGTGTGTGTGTACAGTGATACCTCGGTTCTCGAACATAATTCGTTCCGGGAGAACGGTCGAGAACCAAATTGTTCGAGAACCGAAACAATGAAACCCATAGGAAATAATGGAAACTGGATTAATTTGTTCCAAGCCCCAAAAATATGCCTATTTACTGGTGCTTTCTCACAAATAACGACTTCATTGATGCTGTCACCTGCTAACTCTTTTTCTTTAATGAAAATAAGAAGCAGCTTCTCCATTTCCTCCATTATCTGAGGCCTTTGCTTTGTTAACAATGTAACACCTTTGGCAACATTGGCAGCCTTTATAACAGCTTTATTCTTAAGGAAAGTTGAGATAGTAGATCTTGGCATGCCATACTCAGCAGACAGATCTGAAACACGTGTGCCCTGTTCATATTTGGCAATGATTTCTTTTTTCAGCTCAATCGTTGTTCTCACAGCTTTCCGCTTACCTTTGTCTGCATTACCACTTCTGGCTTTCTTTGGACCCATGTCTAAGGGTTAAATTCAGTGTACAAAGCGTGCACAAAGCGTGAGTCTCTCCACAAAGCGTGAGTCTCACCACAAAGCGTGACTCTCTCCACAAAAACGTGATTCTCTCTCTCCACAAAGCGTGACAAAGCGTGACTCACACTGATGACGCAGGCAAGGCGCGCTCGGCCGAATGAACGCCATTCGGCTCAACTCGGCTAATCTCGGACGTTCGAGTTCCAAATATTTGTTCGGATTCCAAGACAAAATTTTCTCGAATTTCCTGGTCGAATACCGATTTGGTCGAAAGTCAAGGCGTTCGAGAACCGAGGTATCACTGTATATATATATATAGGATATATATATATATATCCTATATATATATATATTTAAGCGCATGAGAGGCAGACAGACAGGAAGGGAAAGAGATGATAAGCATCAACTCATAGTTGCGTCGCTTTTAGTTGTTCATTAATTGCTTCTCATATGTGCCTTGATGAGGTGGGGGAATGGCTCGAGCTGAGCCAGTGACTCCATGCTCAAGCCAGCGACCTTTGGGCTCAAGCCAGTAACCATGAGATCATGTCTATAATCCCACACTCAAGCCGGTGACCCTGTGCTCAAACTGGTGAGCTCACACTCAAGCCAGCAACCTTGGGTTTCAGACCTGGGTCCTCATCGTCCCAGGTCGACACTCTATCCACTGTGCCACTGCTGGTCAGGCCATATACTTTTTTGGAAAACACTGATATTAATGGATAAAAGATTAAAGGGTGAAATTCACTAGACTGTACTGGTTGGTCTGGCATGGTAGATCCTAGTTTATTAAATCTAGTGATTGTTTATGCAATGGATATTGAAAAGTCCATTCTATTTATCAGCCACTCCCCTTTCTTGAAGCTCTTTTCCGTTTTAATTTCAGGTCAGTATTGTCTTCTCATGTCTTTCTAGCCATTCTCTGTTTTGTTTTTTGTTGTTGTTAATTCTATCTTTATCCTCTTTTTTCCACTCTCTAAAACAGTTTCTCATCTAGTTCTGAAGCTCTAAGACTGTTAGTGAGCCCCACCCAGTGCTCATCAAAATCACCTGTGGAGCTCCTTTTTTTTTTTTTTTTTTCCAAAGATAAAAGCCAGGAGGCAGTTCATAGACTCCCTCATGCACCTGACCGGGATCCACCTGGCGTGCCCACCAGAGGGCGATGCTCTGCCCATCTGGGGCGTCACTCCGTTGCAGCTGGAGCCATTCTAGCACCTGAGGCGGAGGCCAAGGAGCCGTCCTCAGTGCCCACGCCAACTTTGCTCTAATGGAGCCTTGGGAAGAGAGAAAGGAAGGAGAGGGGGAAGGGTGGAGAAGTAGATGGGCGCTTCTCCTGTGTGCCCTGGCTGGGAATTGAACCTGGGACTTCTACATGCCAGGCTGTCGCTCTACTGCTGAGCCAGCCGGCCAGGGCCACCTGTGGAACTCTTAAAATAGTAAAGCTTGACCAAGCAGTGGTGCAGTGGATAGAACATCAGACTGGGACATGGAGGACCCAGGTTTGAAATCTTAAGGTTGCCAGCTTCAGTGTGGGCTCACCAGCTTGAGTGCCGGGGTCGCTGGCCTGAGTGTAGGATCATAGACATGACCTCATGGTCACTGGCTTGAACCCAGGGTCACTGGCTTGAGCAAGGGGTCACTCGGTCTGCTGTAACCCCCCGGTCAAGGCACATATGAGAAAGCAATCATTGAACAAGGTGCTGCAGCGAAGAATTGATGCTTCTCATCTCTTTCCCTCCCTGTCTGTCTGTCCCTGGCTGTCCCTCTCTCTGACTCTCTCTCTGTCTCTGTCAAAAAAAAAAAAAAAAAAAAGAGATTTCAGGGCTCTAGCCTAGACCTACTGAGTCAGAATTTCCAAGTGTGGGACCCAGGCATTCATAGTTATTAACAGCCTCATAGATTATTCCAGTGTGTCTGCCCCGGGGGGAGCATCGCTAGTAAATCGGTCATGGCTCCCACCTCTGTATTTCTAACCCACATTTTTCTTTTGAGCCCAAACAAGTATGTCCAGCTGAATTTTAGATATTTCTCTCTGAGCATACTGCAGGAACGTCAGGTTCTCTATATCCAAACCAGAGTCCTTGTTTTCCTCACCAGAAAACTAATTTTTCTGTAGCCTGTCTCAATTTTTGGTCTTGAGTTTCCCAAGCTGGAAACCTATGTGTCAAATACATTTCCTTTTGTTACTTTCTAAGTCTCACTTGTTCACATTCTTTCTTTGTTGTCTCAGTTTGGGCAACCATCATAACTCCCCTGGTATCCAATTGAGCTCTCTTTTCCTGTGTGCTCTCCACTCTGGGAGTTTGGGTCATTATAGATTGTAAGGAACAGAATCATGTTCAGGTCACTTCATGGTCAAGGGGCTTATTGTGGGGGTAATGTCTAGGTAAGGAACCGTCATCAGCAGTTACAGTCAAGGAGCACTGTGAACATCATCAACTGTGGAGGTTGTTCGTTCCCACCGAGCATTGTTCTAATGGTTTTGGCTTGGGAGGTGATTTCTAAGTCTTATCAGTAGTGGCTTGATTGGTGATAACAAACCAAGGGCACCTAGTCTTAAAGAATTACTTAATACAGTCTTTCCTCAGAAGATGTGACTTGGATAGTTTAGCTCCTTGACTCCTCCCTGCACGCCATCAGGTCTACTTTATCTTCCTAAGGAATAACATGGGTCATTATTTGCCTGCTTCAATAAGAAGACATCAGAACTCTTTAGCATGGCTTTGGACCCTGATGGCAAACCTTTTTATAAAAACCGCCCACTTTTGGCCCTGGCCGGTTGGCTCAGTGGTAGAGTGTCTGCTTGGCATACGGAAGTCCTGGGTTTGATTCCCGGCCAGGGAACACAGGAGAAGCGCCCATCTGCTTCTCCACCCCTCCCCCTCTCCTTCCTCTCTGTCTCTCTTTTCCCCTCCCTCAGCCAGGGCTCCATTGGAGCAAAGATGGCCCGGGCGCTGAGGATGGCTCCATGGCCTCTGCCTCAGGCACTAGAGTGGCTCTGGTCGCAACAGAGCGACACCCCCTGGTGGGCGTGTCGGATGGATCCGGTAGGGCGCATGTGGGAGTCTGTCTGACTGCCTCTCCGTTTCCAGCTTCAGGGAAAAAAACAACAAAAAAAACCCGCCCACTTTTGCAGTGCTGGTCAACCTGGTGCCTCCCGCCCAGGGCTTTCCAGCTTTCATAGTGGGCCAATCGTGGTGCCCTTTGGTTGCTCTGCTACCGCCCACCATGAAAGCTGTAATGCCCACTAGTGGGTGAGAGGGACCAGGTTGACCAGCACTGCAAAAGTGGGCGGTTTTTATAAAAAGGTTCACCATCACAGCTTAGGAGTTTCCTTTCTAGCCTCATTCTTCCCTCCTTTCCCCTTAAGACTTCTGTGTTCCAGCCACATTGTACATCTCACTCTCCTTGCACGCTGTGCTTTTTAAATCTTTCATCTTCTCGTCCTACATCATACGGGAATATCCGTCCTTCTATGCTTCCACATTTAATTTACCCATCGCCTCTTTTAGCCTTTCCTGACTCCTTAGGGTAGTGAGTTACTCCTTTGTGTTCTCACTGTACTGTATTTTGCAGGGGTTATATTAAAGCCCTTATCACATTATAACGTATTTTTGTATCTCATTCCTGGATATTGAGCTTATGTAGAACAGAGACCATGTCTTCTGTCTACTCGACCTTCCTCTGCCCCCAATTCCTCGAATATTTATTCAGTATCTCCTCTGTGCCCAGCGTTGTGTCATTGTAAAAAATGTGGGGAAATAGAGAGAAATGTGGGAATATTTCTTTGCTATTAGATGCTTTCCTTCCTTTTTTTTCTCCCTAGGTCGTGATATCATTGGATTGGCGGAAACTGGCTCTGGAAAAACAGGGGCCTTTGCTTTGCCCATTCTGAACGCACTGCTGGAGACGCCCCAGCGTTTGTTTGCTTTAGTTCTCACCCCGACTCGAGAGCTGGCCTTTCAGATTTCAGAGCAGTTTGAAGCCCTGGGCTCTTCCATTGGAGTGCAGTGTGGTAAGTGTCTAAGAAGAAAGGGGTCTTTGGGTTTTTCTTTTTGGTTTTTTCTTTTTGTAGGGTCTTAGGCTTTTTTCACTGGTTTGGAGTGAGTGAAAGAATGTAAGAAGTATGATTAGCAGAAGTTTATTGACTGAAAAGTTGATTTGATATTTTAGCTTTGGGGAAAGTTATAAATTTAAGAGAAGAACAAATTTAAGTAGAAATCTAGCATTTGCTTTAAATGATGATCAATAAACTATGGAAAAAATTAAGGATCTCCTTTTTTTTTTTTTTAATTTCTATAGCCGTGATTGTAGGTGGAATTGATTCCATGTCCCAATCCCTGGCCCTGGCAAAAAAACCACATATAGTAATAGGTGAGTAGTTGCCAAAGGTAAAAGACACTGACAGTGATGAATTGGAGGAAATATACCAATATTGGGTGTAACTCACTTGTGTGGAAATGTTAGCGGCAAATGTGGACATTGGTTCTTGAGTTCAACTAAGAAGGAATTCAGAGCCAAGAACTCTAGCGCAAGAGGAAGTTTATTAGCAAGCCCAGTGAAAGCACACTTGGAAGGAAGATGTGGGGACTGCTCAGAGAGCTGCCCGGGCTGGTGGCAGGGGCTCATTTTCACTCCTTTTTTAAGTTGATCTGTTGGGGCCTGTCCCATTGTCTCCTGTGAGTTGCATGAAACTGTTATCTGACCCCTGTTCCTCCTCTAAAAGGGTCTAAACCACAAGACTAATGACATACTAGGGGAGGAAAGGTCACACTGGGGGCAAGGTCCTAACCTAATAGCTGTTTTCCCTGGATTTTCCTGTTGCTAGGCACTCAGGACTTTCCACCCCGGTGACATTCCATACCTGGCCTATCATTCCTTCTCTGCTCCTGCCTAACTACTTTCTCTATCATTCCCTCTCAAGGAGTCTTGGCTCTGAATTCTTTAAGGAAAAGGGGTGTAGGGTCTCTTCTGTAGCTGCTTCCTGCTGAAGAGGGGTGGAGTTTTCTTTCAGAGTCAGGTGATCCTTGCCCTCTGTCAGAGGGACGATGAGCCCTGGACAGGGAACGAAGTTGTGATGATGTCCAGTGTCAGTAAGGAGCATATTCCAGGAGTGTGAGTAGGGCTTGTCACCTGCTGATTTGGCAGTCTCTTTAAAGAGGAGTTTGAGGTCTCCAGTTCGCTCGCAGGAGTAGTCTGGATGCTGAGTGGGTGTCAGGTCTTCTGGTACGTAAGGTTCAATTCTGGTGTGATATATCCAGCTCACAATCACAGGTACCTTGATGGCTGTAGTGGTGGATAACAGTACAGGGAAGGGGCCCTTCCAACATGGAGTTAGTTGGTCTTGAGAGGACCTGTCCTTCAAGGTTTTTATAAGTACTTGAGTTCCCAGCAGGAAGGCTGTCCTTCCCAGGTCACCCACCCCAGGGGTAGGGAGTCATTTATTGCCATATTCCTGGATGACCCTTGGACCTTTCTGAAGAAGATTATATATTCCTTTAGTGTATGGGATCTAGAATTGAATAGGAGATCTGAATATTGGGAAGGTAGAATTTTTTAAGGGCTTAGTTTTAGAGAGGATCGTGGGGCCATTTGTACCAGTAGAAGAGCTATGGAAAGGGTTTCAACCCATGAAAGAGCTGTTTCCTGGCTCAATTTTCTAATGATGGACTTTAAAGTGAAATTAGTTCTACCTTTCCCGATGCGTGGGGCCTCCATAAGGAGTGGAGGTGTACCAAATTTCAGGGAGGTAGCTAGTTTTCGGGTGACCTGGAACACAAAGGAGGGCCTGTGATCACTCCGTAGGGACTGTGGTAGGCTGAATCTGGAGATGAGATCCCTACTAAGGCCTTTGCCACCTCCAAAGCTTTTTCAGTTTTAGCAGTACTGAATTCAGTCCATCCAGTAAAAAAGCCAATGAAAACCAAAAGGTATTTTAGACCAGGGGTCCCCAAACTTTTTACACAGGGGGCCAGTTCACTGTCCCTCAGACTGTTGGAGGGCCGGACTATAAAAAAAACTATGAACAAATCCCTGTGCACAATGCACATATCTTATTTTAAAGTAAAAAAACAAAACGGGAACAAATACAATATTTAAAATAAAGAACAAGTAAATTTAAATCAACAAACTGACCCGTATTTCAATGGGAACTATGCTCCTCTCACTGACCACCAATGAAAGAGGTGCCCCTCCCGGAAGTGCGGCGGGGGCCGGATAAATGGCCTCGGGGCCGCATGCAGCCCACGGGCCGTAGTTTGGGGACCCCTGTTTTAGACCCTTATATTTTGGCACCTGGATGAAGTCTAGTTGGCTCTTCGCCTGGATAAGTCCCTTGTTGTTGGCCTGGACGGACTAATGGAGGAGATGGAACTCTCTTTGGGTTATTAAATTGACAGGTAGGACAACTTGTACAAATAGCTTAGATTGTCTTATATAGGCTCTTCCCCCAAAAAAGAGAGCGGCACATTATGAAGCGGTCACATTCAGAGTGGCAACATTCATGTAAAGATTTAAGTATTTTTTATATTTTCATTGAACTACCTGGGGGAGGTATTATTTTCTGTTATTGGTTTACTCCTTCTGTGTTAAGGGTATATATAGCCTCTGTGTTCTGCCTGTTCCTTCTCTGAGTAGGTGTACTGGGGTCTGGGAAGGGAACGTGTGGCCCAGGGAATAAAACCCCTAGTAAGGAGGGTTTCTGAGCTGCAGCCTCTGCGGTCTCTCTGCTGAATTACTTCCCTGTGTTATCTTGGAGTTGTCTCATTGGGGTCCTCTACAGTAAACTGCAGCTACTTCTGCCAGTTTCATGGTAACTTCTAAAAGGGAGGGTTAGACTCTGAGGGCCATATTTAATGGGGGTATTCTGTGCAGTTAGGAACCCCTTTTTTCCCCAGATGGCAGCATGGGCACGTAGGATTAGAAAGGACTCTTTGGAATCAGTATAGAGTGTTACTCGTTTCCCCTGTGTGGGTTCAGGGCTCTAGGAAGAGCACTAGGTTCAGCTGGGGCAGAAGTGCAGGGAGTTGGTGTAGGGCTTATTAGCTTCAGTGACAGAGTGGAGAGAGACCATAGCATAGCCAGCCTTTTGGATATTCTTTGCTACGAAACTACAGTACTCCCATCAGTGAACATATTTATTCTGAGTTGGGGAGGGGTTGATTCTGAAAATCGGGTCAGCTGGAATTAAGTCTGGCTATGACCTTGGAGCAGGAATGGATTAGCATAGGTTGCTTTCTGTTGGTCATAAGGTGGCCAGATTTGGGGTGTGACTGACTGATACTGTTGTATCTGGGTTTTCTAATAAGATAGATTGATATTTGAGTGGTTGGCTAGCAGTGACCCAGAGAGGCCCCTTTAACTCTAAGAGGGCCTATCTGATGGGGAGTGGATACTTCTAAGTGCTATCTGGCCGTGAGTTTGAAGGCTTCTTCTACTGGAACTGAAAGCATCCTGGCCATCCCCGATTTATTGGGTTTAGTCTTTTAGAAAAATAGGCTACACTAGGATAGCTTATTGTTCACAAGGACTAGGTTAGTCCTTGAGTAGTACAGACATTCATGTACGTCCATGTGCCTCCTGACCATCCAGAGTACGATCGATTTATTTTAGAAATGTGTAAGGCAACATTAAAAAAAGGCAAATGTATGTTCTTCTTGTTTCCATAAATTGGTTATCAAACAAACATGATTTTAAGTTAATAAAACTAACTGGAACTAATTTCATTTTTTTAAAAAAACCTCACTACTCAAAGGGTGAAGACTCCTAGATTTACCCCCTGTTTTTCTGTAAGAGGTAGTTGGAAGGGCTTGCCAGTTCAGAGTAGCTTACTGTCTACATCTACTACCAGGTGGGAGGGAGAGGAGAGGGATCCAGAGAAGGTTGTTAAGACCGAGAATGCGGCTTCCTTATCCAGTAGAAAATCATTAGTCTTACCTGCACTTCCAAGGTTGCCCTGGCCTCCTTCTCTGTGGTGTTGATGTTTTATCCTGGAGCCAGATGGTGCCCAAAGTCCCTTCAGTCTAGGGCCGGAAGGGGGACCGTGTCTGACCCAGGATCCCTGTGGTTCCTGGGACAGTCCCTCCTCCAGTGTCCATGCTCATGGCAGAGTGGACAGCGGCCGGGAGGCTTACCTCTCTTGGGGCACTTGTTCTTCCAGGGCAACCTGGACCTCTGTGACCTGAGTAGCTGGACTGGAGTGCGGCTGATAACTGAGTCTGTCTCTGATCTTTATGCCTCTCCTTCAAGAGGAGCCTCTCCTCCTCCTTTAGATCCCGAATATAGAAGATGGATGAGGCTGTGTTAAGAAGGTCTGGGATAGAGGTATGGGGTCCTAAAGAGAGCTTCTGAAGTTTCCTCTGGATATCAGGGGTGGCCTGGGTTAAAAACAAGTCTTGTAAGACTTGTTGGCCAGCCTCTGAGTCAGGGTCTAAGTTAGTATATTTAATGATAGCTTCCCTTAATCTCTCTAGGAAGACTGTGGGATTTTCTTGGGGGCCCTGGCTTATAGTTGCTATCTTTGTGTAATTAATTTGTTTAGGTCGGCTCTGTTTCATTCCCTCTAGAAGGCATACTAGATAATGGTCCCGGTTCCGTGTTCCTTGGGAGGTGTTATAGTCCCATAAGGGGTCGGTGGCAGGTACAGCAGTCATCCCTGTGGGGTACTGGGGGTTTGTCATATGCATGCCATCCCCAAATTGGATGGCTGCCTCTATGATCTTGTCTCTTTCTCCTTTGGTTAGGGAGTGAGTGAGGATTACATGGATGTCCCTCCAAGTTAGATCAAAGCTTTGAATTAACTTCCAGAACTTTTCTATGTACCTGTCTGGATCTTCTGAGAATTTCCCTAAGTCCTGTTGGATTTCTTGTAAATCTTTCATAGAGAAAGGAACATATATTCTAATAGGAATCCCTACTGGTCCTGATACTTCTTGTAAAGGGCCGGTTAAAGTAGATTGGAGAGGTCTTGGGTAGGAGGGGAAAGGGACTGGAGCCCGACTGGGGATGTTTTCTGCTTCCTTCGGGGCCAAGGGGCGGCAAGGAAAAGGAGAAGTGTGGCCCCGGGGAGGTAAAGGAGGCAGGGGCTGTGCATGTGGTACAGGAATGACAGAGGGACCTAGTTTACAGGTAGTGCGTAGCTTAGGCTTGTCCCTGAGAGCCTTGAAAACTTGGATATATGGAACCTCTGTCCATTTCCCTTGGGAGCAGCAAAATAGATGTAGCTGTAAAATAGTATTAAAATTAATGGTGCCGTTAATAGGCCAAATCTCTCCGTCACCCAGTTTATACTGGGGCCAGGCCGTGTTGCAAAAGAAGATTATCCTCTTTTTCTTGAGGGACTGAGGGTCAAATTTCTCCCAGTTGGCGAGTATGCACCCCAAAGGGGTCTCTCGAGATACGGTGGGCTGGTTTCCCATCTACGGAGAGACAGATACATGATAATCTGAGAGTTAGAGGTGTCTTTGCAAGTCTCCGGACTGTTCTGGGCTGTCCTGAAGTATAGTAACATGGGTACCCTGAGCCCTGCCATCTAGGAACTACCCTTTGTGTGGAGTTCTTATCTTACCCCATGCTCTGAGAGCAGCCTTACCAACCATCACAGTGGTAGTTAGGCACTTTGCTCAGACATGTGGCCTTAACTCCACATGGTTAATGAGTATGGCCCATACCTCAAGTGAGGCATGCCTCAGTTGATGACCCCTGGGCTAGCCAGCCTGCCAGAGGTCCCCGCCCTTTGTGTCTTTCTGTACAGTGAGTGCCTGTTACCTCCAAACCCTTGGGAGGAAACCCGTCCTATAACTATGGCCTTCTTTATTCAGTAAAAACTGTCATTTACCTCTGGCCTCATTAGTTGGGCTACTGTTGCCCTTCTTTTCATGTTCCCAGCAGCGCTGGTCCTTTAAGAAACCTAGTAGGGAGAGGGCAGCCACCCCTAAAAGGGAAGGACTAAAGAGCTCCATTTTGGCCATCTTACGTTGACTTCACTTCTGGTTAAATCTTCCCATTTCTGTAAGTACTTGCAAGTAAAGGCTTCCTATTGTATATCTGCACGAGTATTAATAGGGCCTGGGGCCTGGGGGTTTTCAGGCTTTGAGGCACTATTTCTCATGTTAATTTTAGTTTCATTTTGAGACCTGCAGCGTCTGAACCAATTTCTAGGGATAATGTGTAGTGGGTTGAAATGTGCCGCTCATGGGTAGAGACCCAAGGGCTGCCACTTTGTGAGCTGCTTCAGCCCTCTTAGGTGTCTCAGTTTCTCCCCGGCTGTCAGTACAACCGTGGGGGCTTGGAGCACTAGGTCAGCAGCCTTTATGTGTGTGTTTCAGACAAGTCAGTTATTAAGAGTTGTGTTGGAATTCCTTACGGGACTCCTGCTCATCTTGAGGGATACCCTGTGACACCTCCACATAGATTATTAGTCACCACATATAATATTAGTCACCAAAATTTGAGCTAAAGGGAGTTAGTGCCCCTTATCTTTGGAGCTGAACAGTTTAGGCTCTCATTTATCCAGCAAAAGGTTTTGTTCAGACTCTTAGAAAACAATTCCAATTGAAAAGCCAAAGTTAAAAACCAGTCACCATTTTTTTTCTCCTGTCCTGAGTTACCTCAACTCTTATCCTTAGCATGGGTTATCTCAACCCTTAACCTTGAGGAATTTTTTTTTTTAAACAGCTCAGATAAAGTCAGAGCCTCTTACCTTAAAACAGGGAGATCCAGAATTCCAGGAAAAACATCCAAGTTCACTTGATGCAAAGTAAGGAGTCAGTGGGGCACAGTGGCGCCTGCTGGTACCTTGGGCTCGGGTCCAGGTCTACAAGGTGGTCCTGGGTGGGCTTCTTTGGATTCCTGCTGCACTGTGCGAAGTATATGTCAGTGTAAGAAACATCCAGCACTCGCCCCTTTAGGAACAGGCCTGTCCTTTCCTGTTCCCTCCCCGTCCCCCCAGGCTCATTTTCCTTGCCTCTCTTTCTCCTAAGCTCCAAGGGCCCTTCTTTTGCCTCTCTAACTTGTTTCCTAAAGCCTATTTCTTCTACTTCTGTGACTTTATAAACTTTCTTTTATATATATATAAAAAAAGCGCCTGACCAGTGGTGGTGCAATGGATAGAGCATCGATCTGGGATGCTGAAGGCCAAGGTTCGAAACCCTGAGGTCTCCGGCTTGAGCATGGCTCATTTGGCCTGAGCACGGGGTTGCTGGCTTGAGCAAGGGGTCACTGGCTTGGCTGGAGATCCCTCCCGCCAAGGCACATATGAGAAAGCATTTCATGAACAACTAAAGTGCTGCAACTAAAAATTGATGCTTCTCATCTCTCTCTTCCTGCTTCTCACTAAATAAATAAATAAGTTCATAAAATAAATATGAACAAACAAACAAATAAATGTTCAGACCGAGAAGGGTGATGAGACAATCCGGGTCACGGCACCAGGTGTTAGTAGCGAAATGCAGACTTCGGTTCTTGAGTTTGACTAAGAAAGAATTCAGAGTCAAGAACTCTAGTGTGAGAGAAAGGTTAGCAAGCAAAGCAAAAGTACACTCTAAAGGAAGAATTGAGTTGGCTGCTCAAAGAGCTGCCCTTGGGTGTTGGCAAGGGCTTCTTTTAGCTAGGAGGGCTTAACTGCTTCCTCTTGAAGCTGACCTATAGGGGCCTTTCCCATGTCATCTGTCCTTGTATGGATGTCCATATGAGGCTGTTTTCCAGCCTCTTGTTCCTCCTCTAAAGGGGGGTCTAAACCACATGACTAAATGACATGTTATGGGGGGAATGGTCACCCTGGCGGTGAGATCCTAGCCTAGGATAATAGTTGTTTCTCTAGTTTTGCCCGTTGCTAGGCACCCGGGACTTTTGCCCTGGTGACATTCCTTACATTGCTGCTCTGCTCATGACTATCTACTTTATCAGAAGACTTTGAAGAATGGATTTACCGTGTTTCCCCATGTATAAGATGCACCCTTTTGGGAAAAATTTGGCGTCTAAAAACTGGTTGCATCTATACAGTTGTTATAGATTTTTTTGCTTGCATTTCCCTCTTTTCCATGCTTGTTTTTGAGCTCATTATTGTAGTTTTGTTTGTTTTTTACTTGCATATCTCACTTTTTTGTACTTTTTTTTCAAATTTTGGGCCCCAAAATTAAGGTGCGTCTTATACATGGGAGCATCTTATACATGGGGAATATGGTATGTAACTAATGTTTTAACTTTGAAATTGAGGGGAGGAGGAAGGGCTTGGTAACTTTCTTTCCTTTTGTCCTTGTTCTTAAACATTGCTCTTTCTTCTCAACCTCTCTTGGTAGCAACTCCTGGTCGACTGATTGACCACTTGGAAAATACAAAAGGTTTCAACTTAAGAGCTCTCAAATACTTGGTCATGGATGAAGCAGACCGAATATTGAATATGGATTTTGAAACAGAGGTGAGCTCTCCATTTCTTTCCTCCTCGTAGAACATCTAAAGTGCCCTGTTTTGCACACCTGCCTACGTGGAGTGCTGCAGCGTTCTCAGCTCACTTAAACAACTCTGTTGCCTTTTTCATTCTTGATGCTCTTCCCATTGTTAGTGCCTCAGCATCCTCTCTAGAATATAGTCTGAGTTTGATTTCAGAGTTGAGGAATATCAAAATCAGGTTTTCTCTTCCATTTTATTTGATTTAGACCTCTTCCATACACCTTAAAGTATCTGTTTCTTTTTTTAAGAATCTGTTTTTTTGATGACCTACTTATTAAAGCTTTAGTTGTTTAATACCTATTCTTGACTTTTCTCTTAGATTAGTTCTGTACATGGGGAGATATGGTAAGTACTGTATAACAGCTTAACTCATTTTCTTAACTCCTGAGATATACAGAATAAGTTTTGTGTTTAATTATAGTAGCTGTGTGTGTGTGTGTGTGTGTATGCGCGCGCGCGCGCGCGAGAGAGAGAGAGAGAGAGAGAGAGAGAGAGAGAGAGAGAGAGACAGGAACAGAAGACAGGAAGAGAGATGAGAAGCATCAATTCTTCGTTGCGGCACCTTAGTTCATGGATTGCTTTCTCATATGTGCCTTGACTGGGGGGCTACAGCTTAGATTAGTTCTAATCTAATTAAATTTTTATTTTTCTCTGAATCACAACATTTTTTTTTACAGCATTGGTATGGTATCAAATAGTAAATATTTTGTAAATTTTAGCTGGATCAAATTGAATTTTTGAATCCCCAAATTCCTACAGCGCTGCATTTAGTTTGTTGCTCTGTTCTTTATCTTCTTCACAAAGATTATTTGCAGGTGTCCAGTCTAAGTATTATATTGGTATTCTTTCCTCTTTGTGCCTTAGGTTGACAAGATTCTTAAAGTGATTCCCCGAGATCGGAAAACATTTCTCTTCTCTGCTACCATGACCAAGAAGGTGAAATTTTCTAGGACTTCTGATTTCTTTTTTATAAGAATCAATAAATGCAAACAATAACGATAGCAACAATGGAAAGAACATTTGGGAATCAGTGTACTATTCCAGATTTCTTTTTCTTTAGGTACAAAAACTTCAGCGAGCAGCACTGAAGAACCCTGTGAAATGTGCTGTTTCCTCTAAATACCAGACAGTTGAGAAACTGCAGCAATATTATATTTTTATTCCCTCTAAATTCAAGGTGAAGTGTTTACTTTGATTATTTCTTCCTCTCCCTCTTCTTCCTCACGAAAGCATCTAAAAATGTCTCAAGTCTTCATTAGCTGAGAGTTTTGCTACAGATTGGAGTTCTTTGTGTTTGCTTTAGAGGGCATGCTGTGGTTATATTTATCGCTTATAAAATCTAACACTCCGGGAATTCACCCCATACTAAATAAACCACAGTGATGAAATCATGATATAATTCCTTCCCAGCCCCACACTTGAGGTGGTTTTTCTTTTGTGCTTATTTGGCTTTTTTGTAGTCAAAGGACCCTTGTGTTGTGCCTTGATGTGAGGAATTTCCTGGTTGCTGAGTACAGATCTCCTTGTACTTGGCTTGAGGCTGTATGTGAAATTCATGGTTCGCAGAGATAATAGTGCTGGTTAAGGAGTACAAAGCTAGCAGCTAGGGGTCTGGATAGTTGAGAAGCAACTATAAGCTTAGTCTTTTATGTAATTTGTATTTCCGGGACTCTAACCTTTTCTTCTGGGTTCAATTACTTTTTTTGGTTTGCAACTTAGGATACCTACCTGGTTTATATTCTAAATGAATTGGCTGGAAACTCCTTTATGATATTCTGCAGCACCTGTAATAATACTCAGAGAACAGCTTTGCTACTCCGAAATCTTGGATTCACTGCCATCCCCCTCCACGGACAGATGAGTCAGGTAAAGATTCCATAGCATCATCCATGGTGAACTATTGGTGTGAGAAAGATAGACCTTGTAGCAGTATATTTGTACAGTAACAACACATGACATCAGTGCATCATCCTGTGATTGTTGATTTTTATGGGCTTTGAAGTGTTGCTCTGGGTGCTTCCTTCCTCCTTTCAGGATAGCAAGAGGCTCCGATTGGAATATTCCATGGGTAGCTGTCTGGTATGGAAGCAGTTGGTTTATTCAGCCCTAGTGCTGCTAGTGATTTTCTGGTCTCTAAGGATTTTTAACAAATTATTTCCCAATTATCTCTCTACTGTGTTAATTCTTATTTCATGTTAGTATTTTTTAGTCTTAGTCTTAAATATTTTTTTTTGTTGCTTCCATGTTTCCTTGTGACCGTAAAGTCCAATCTGGACCTAGGGGGAAATACCCTTTAAAAAATTTCTGTCTCATATATATTTAATATGCCTGGTTGGTATGTCTTAGATTCCAAGAGTCCTTAAATTGTTTTTATTTTTGTGCCTTGGCTGGTTGGCTCAGTTGGTTAGAGTGTTGTCCTAATATGTAAAGGTTGTGGGTTCAATCCCCAGTCAGGGCACATACAGAAACAGATCGATGTTTCTGCCTCTCCCTTCCTCTCTCTCTAAAATCAGTAAGTAAATTTTTAAAAGATTTTTTTCTTTTATTATTTCAGAGCAAAAGACTAGGATCCCTTAATAAGTTTAAGGCAAAAGCTCGTTCCATTCTTCTAGCAACTGATGTTGCAAGCCGAGGTTTGGACATACCTCATGTGGATGTAGTTGTCAACTTTGACATTCCTACCCATTCCAAGGTGAGTCCTGTCACTGCCCTGATTTTCTAGTCCCAAAATGTGTTTTTTTTCAATTGAGGGTATAATTCACGTATAACATTATATTGGTTTCAGGTGTACAACATAAAGATTCAATATTTTATATAGTGCAGAGTGATCATCACAGTAAGTCAAGTTAACATCTGTCACTACACATAGTAACAAATTTTTTTTCTTGTGATGAGAACTTTTAAGATTTACTCTTTTAGCAACTTTGAAATATGTGATACAGTCCTATTAACTATAGTCACCGTGGTGTACATTAACCAGAAATTTGTACCTTTTGATCCCCTTCACCCATTTCACTCTTCTACCCCCTCCCCAACCTCCTGTAACTACCAAGTGTGTTCTCTGTATCTGTGAGCTCAGTTCTTTATTTTAGATTTCACATATAGGTTAAGATCATATGTTATTTTTCTCTGACTTATTTCCTTAGTGTAATGCTCTTGAGATCCATCTATGTTATGTTACCACAAATGTCAAGATTTAATTTTTTTTTTTTATGGCTGAATAATATTTTATTGCATCCAGAGCATATTTCTAATGAAATGTTTTCTGTTTTTCATTAGTTATAATATCTTTTTTGGAGGGGAGCCTCCATGATTAGTTAAATATCAAAAACTGAGAAAGGTCCTGATTTATTCATTCCGAATCATTTTGCACATGCCTGTAGTTATAATGTTAATAAATGTGAGTGAAGGTTGCCAAAGAGAAGTACTAGATGATCACATTCAGAAGGGCAGATGCAGCATATGCTGAGCTTTGTTGGTCTCATTTCTTTAGAAGTGACACTTGTGATTCCTACTGTATCTCAGGGTTTCTCAACCTTGGCACTGGTAAGATTTGGGGCCAGGAAATTCTTTGTCATGGGTGACTGTCCTTTGTAGGATACCTAGTAGCATTCCTGGCTTCTGTCCATAGATGACATTGTAACAAACAGATAGGTTTTCAGACATTTCCAGATGTCCCCTGGGGAGGACAAAATCAACCCTGGTTGAGAACCACTGGTATCTCTTGGCTGTGTATTTAACTGCTGTCTCATTTGAGTTTCACACTAACTGAGTTTGGGCCTGTCTTTCTTTCTATCCTTGTCTTATAGATGAGAAACCAAGGTTCAGAGAGTTTATGTGATTTGCAGACAGTTGTGTAGCTGGTGGGTGGTGAAACCATAGCTGTGACCGAGTCTGCCTCTAAAGCCAATGCTATTTTTGTCTATACAATGTTAGTGTGCTTTGTGACCATGTGGGTATGCTTTGTCTTTCTATAAAAGAAAGGAAAAGTGGGGTCAATTTTGTTCTACAAGGAGAATAAAAAAGGTGAAGTAGATTTATCTCAATAAATTTTTCAATGCATATTTCTATGTTCCAGCACAGATCTCTTCTGTGCTTTGAGATGACACTCGAACCAGCTGAGCCATCTGGCCAGGGCCACAAGTCTCTTTTCTTTCAAAGGTTTGCAGTAAGACTTTGCATACTAGTTTTTGTATATATTCTGTGTAACTCAAATTTACTTGCCCTTTTTGTTTCAGGATTATATTCATCGAGTAGGTCGAACAGCTCGAGCTGGGCGCTCTGGAAAGGCTATTACATTTGTCACACAGTAAGTGAGCAACTATGACCTTTGTCACACACTAAGTGAAGTGACTTTTGGAGCAGAGCAGTGTGGAGAAAAGAGAAGAACTCGGGAGCAGCCTGACTTGGAACCTGTCTCTACCAGTTACTATAATAGTTACTTAACGTCCCTTATTCCATTTTCATCATCCCATTTCATAAAATGGGAATAATAATACTTACCTCGCAAGGTTTTAATGAAGATTGGAGATGTAGATGTACATGGTCTAGTATAGTATTTGTCATATAAAAGAAAAAAAATACCCCCATTATTTCTTTAACTGCTAGAGCCAGAGAGCAGTGACCTTTCCTTCAACTCAAAGAATTAAAAAACTATTTCTGATTTTTTAAATGTTTATTGGTTTTAGAGAGAGGCAAGTGAGAGAAAGACGGTAACATCGGTCTGCTATATATGCCCTAACCAGGGATCGAACTGCTACTTCTGCGCTTCGGGACAATACTCTAGCCAATTGAGCTATCTGGCCAGGACTTCAGACTTTAGTTAGTTATTTATTTACTTATGTGTTTAAGTAAGAGGAGGGAAGGTAGAGAAACTGACTCCTGCATGTGCCCCGACTGGGATCCCCCCGGCGACCCCCGTCTATGGCCAATGCTCAAACCTCCGCACCTGACGATGACCCTCAGACCAGTTAAGCTGTCCTCAGTGCCCAGGGCCGACGCTCAAACCAATTGAGCCACTGGTTACAAGAGGGGAAGAGGGAGAGCAGATGGTTACTTCTCATGTGCTTTGACTAGGGACCGAACCTGGGACTTGCACACATCGGGCCAACGCTCTGTCCATTGAGACAACTGACCAGGATCCAGGTTTTGTTTTTAAAGGAAGAAATTTTTATGTACCAGCACTTCTCTGGGTGTAAACACTATGTTTGGTGATTTTCTAATGGACTATGCACAGAAGATTGCATTGAGTCATTATTCTGAAAAGGAATGATAGATCTGATATTGTTTTAATACCAGGGCTCCTGTGCTTTGTTATCATGTAATACATAGTTTTAGAGTGGGCCAACATTTGTATTCTCAGTCCACCAAAGCCATGCCAATTTTCCTTCCTCAGATACGATGTGGAGCTCTTTCAGCGCATAGAACACTTAATTGGGAAGAAACTGCCTGTCTTTCCAACACAGGATGACGAGGTGATGATGCTGGCAGAGCGTGTGACTGAAGCCCAAAGGTTTGCCCGAATGGTATGCAGTTGATTTATTATTATTATATTTTGCCAACTTTTTTGCAAATGATAATAACTACATGCTAGACACTATATTGTATTAATCCTTATAATAAACTGCAGGAGCTGGTAATACTTTAACTCCCAATTTAAGATGAGCATGCTAAAGCTTAGAGATGGTAGGTCCATCATTAGACCATACAACTAAGTGGTTGAATCGGGGTTCGACTCATTCTGACCACAGGGACCACAGTCTCAGCCATTGTTCATGTTCCACGTGGTAGGAAAACCTTTGGACTTGAGATCAGAAGGCCCAGCTTTGAGCTTGGATAATATGCCTGATTTCTCAGAAGCAGTTCCTCACCAGTAGTTCCTGTCCTAGTTTAGGGAAGAATACTTACCCTGAACACCTCACAGGGTTTTATGAGCACCAGATAAGCTCATGTAAACTGCATAGTTACCAAGGTGGCAGTAGCAGTAGTAGTAGAGATGAGAAAGTTCAAAAGGAGAAGCCTTGCAAGTGTTAAATCTGCTCCCTGGAGTCTAGTCTGAGGGTAGAGAGACTTTGCCCAGGGGGTGCCTTCTGAGTGGCTGAAGTGAAGACTTGTTTTTATTTTTCTTCTAACATGATATTCTTTGGCATTTTTGTGCACATGTGTATTAGAGGGAAAGTTCAGAAAATACAGAAAGGATTCAGATAGTAAATGAAACATAAGCTACCACCGCTCCTCCCCCCTGCAGAGAACCATTGGTAACATTTGCTGGGGGGTTTTTTCTTTAGCCATTAGATTTTGTCTAATTTATATGATGAACATTTTTCAATTTCAACAAGTTTAGGTCCATGTGATGATTTCATAGCTACAAAGAATTCTGTTATAAATATGTAACATGATTTACATTCATGTGTATTTATGCTTTTTCTAATTTTTGTATTTTAGCTAGCATTGGGTTGAACATCCTAGTATGTACAGCTTTGCATTCTTGTCTTGTTTCCTTAGAATAATTCTTAGAACTGTTGGGCTGAGGAGTATATAAAGGTAAAATTTGCATTGCCCTGTAGAGAGCAGTTTACCCTGTCAGCAAAGGTGTATGTGGATGTTCTCATATTTTGACTGGTAGTAGGTATTAGCATTCTCTTAAATCTTTGCTGGGCTGCCATGTGAAAATAATAGCTTGTTTTAATGTTCATGTCTGACTAAAGAAGGTTACCATTTTCTTATATTAGGATTTTGGTCTTTTTTCCCTTGCTAATGTGAGGTTTTAGGAAGTTAGTCAGTGTTTGATTTTAATTTTAAGGAGGGGAGACCAGGATGTGTTAGTGCAGTGACAGTAATTTATTTTCAATTCCGTCCTTTCTGTTTCCTTGCAGGAGTTAAGAGAGCATGGAGAGAAGAGGAAACGTCCTCGGGAGGATGCTGGGGACAATGATGACACAGAGGGTGCTCTTGGTGTCAGGAACAAGGTGGCTGGAGGAAAAATGAGGAAACGGAAAGGCCACTGATCGCCTTTGTAAAGACCCAGTTTCTGCCGTCTGTTTTGTAAAAGGGGATTGAAGAAGAGAAAGAAACCTCCAACACAGTTCTTCAGACTGAAATCTGTCAGAATGATGTCCGGAATCTGCTCGGCTGATTCAGTACTTGTCCCCTTTCTGTTTGTGGAAGTGTTGTTACTGCAGAGGAGGTTTGCAGTGCTGAGGTCAGGGTTGTCACTGGGCCTCGGCGCAGGCTCCCTGCTCGTGACCTGAGTAGGATGAGGATGTGCTCTTCTGTCACGTCACACGGACCTTTTCCTTTCTTCAACTGCAAGTCAAGGACTAGGTTGATGAAGCGCTGGACCTGTAATTGTAAAGCTTCTACAAATATAAAATGGTGATACTAAGCTATTCCCGCTGGGCTTTATTGGACCTAATATGAAATAATAAATTTAAATGTTATTTTTAAAAGATTGAAACTTCTTGAAAACCTTTATTGGTTAAAGGACTTTAGATTTAAAATCTTGCTCATATGTAAGAAACTAACCGTGGTGGTTACATGGCAAATTCATTGGTTGCCCTTATTTAAGTTACACATTATTTATGACTTTAAAATGAATCAGCAAGCCCTGGCCAGTTGGCTCAGTGGATAGAGCATTGGCCCAGTGTATGCAATGTCCTGGGTTCAATTCCTGGTCAGTGTGCATAGGAGAAGCGACCATCTGCTTCTCTCCTCCTCCTTCTCCCTCTTTTCTCTCTTCCCCTCTTGTAGCCAGTGGCTTGATTAGTTTGTTAGCCTCGGGTACTGAGGATAGCTTAGTTGATTGGAGCATTAGCCCCAGACAGGTTGCTTGGTGAATTCTGGTTGGGGCGCATGCAGGATTCTTATCTATCTCCCATCCTCTCATGTAGAAAAAAAAATCAATAGAGGAACAAGATGACTGATGGCTTTGAAAAGACGTTCCATGTGAAAGGTTGGTTGTTTCTTGGGGATGGAGCAAAGTCCGTAAGTAAGACTGCAGCGTTTCTTAGATCCTTAAATAGATTCACTTTCCTGGTGTCTTGGATTAAGCAGGTGGTTAGGAATGTTGATTTGTTGCAGATTCTTATCCCCAGGTGACTAGATTAAAATCAGGAAGCATCAGAAATACAGAGCAATTCCAAGAGTTGATTTTATCTGCTTGTCATTGGTGCCCATTGGACACGGTTTTCTTTCCTTTGGCCTCATCTATTGGCTAGTTTAATTCAGAAGATGTAAAACTGGGGCATCAGCTCCTGGGGAGGAAGTAGACGCTGGCTGGCACTGTAGGTACTGGCTGGGGCAGGGGAGAGGTGACGGGAATCGAACTGCTCTGAGCTTTGCAGTCCTGAGCAGTTTTGTGCTCTGAGGGCTTTTACACACATAAGATGTCTAATAATTTTTGTTGAATGTAACAGTTTTACTAAAAAAGAGTGTCTGGAGCATCAGAACCAGGATGAAAGGACTGCGGCAGTTTGAGAATGACTTTTGGCAGAATGCAAATTTTCCATATTCGTCTTAATGGAAAGTAAATGTTTTCTAAGAAATTGTGTTTCTTAGAGTACAAGTGTCTGGTGAGAAGTAAAAAGTAGATGTCAGTAAAATTCTCTTTGGTGGTCAGTATGAACTGTTGATTTCGGGAAGGTCTTTGTAAGTATAGGGGGTAGGGTGCTTTTTGCCTAAGACGGGCGCCTAAGGAAAAGGCATTTAAAGCTAGTTGGAATCTAACATCTATTTAAATAAAAATGTAAATGTTCGTTTGTTCAAAATCTTAAATCTCTGAAAGTTCTTCACTGATTGCTTTGAAATTTTGACACAACGTTGCATTCGAATAAGCACATTTTTATGTTTTATATACCTACTATTATATATAGATGTCACACCTGTGACAGGTAAAAACATGCTTTTTTTGAGAAACAGCGCCATCTGTTGGACGTAAAATCAACACATGCTGTACTAAATAATTTACGATTCCATTTCAGTATTATGGGAGAAATATAAATTGCACATGGCTGAAGATATTTTCCATCAAATATGCAAGGAAAATTCAGGTGAGATTTCATTTCTGAGACGGGAATAGCAAACGACTTAGAATATGAACATGGATTCACAGCAGAAATCTACAACAAAGCATTGATAATGATTGAGGATTTGTGCTTAGAAATCATGAACAAAGTTCTCAATCAATTGGGAATGCCATCACTGAATCGATCTGCTGCTGCTTCGTTTGATGTAGAATTGCATCGTGAACAAAATTATAACACGGGTGAACTTTTGTCATATGTGCAATCAAATATTCCTAAACTAACGCTTGAGTAGAAGGGCATTTACGATCAAATAATGCAAACTGTCAATAACGGGGTTGGAGAAATCTTCTTAGATGCGCCAGGAGGAACTGGTAAAATGTTCCTAATTAGATTGATTCTGGCAGCATTCGATCCCAAAATGACATAGCCTTAGCTCTCGCGTCGTCCGGAATAGCTGCAACATTGCTACCAGGTGGAAGAACTGCTCATTCCACTTTGAAATTGCCATTGAACATGCAATTCATTGAAACCCCCACATGCAACATTTCCAAAGCATCCGGCATGGGAAAAGTATTGCAGAAATGCAAACTTGTTTGGGATGAATGCACGATGTCGCACAAAAAAATCGCTTGAGGCTCTTGATTGATCATTGCAAGATTTGTGTGGAAACATCAGACCATTTGGGAATGTATTAATATTGCTTGCAGGAAATTTCAGGCAAACATTACCTATAATTCCTTGATCGACACCAGCAGATGAAATAAATGCTTGCCTGAACTCTTCTTTGTGGTGACACGTAAAGACGTTAAAATTAACTACAAATATGTGTATCCAGCTGCAAAGTGATTGATCAGCTGAGATATTCTCACATCAATTGCTGGAAATTGGGAACGGAAAGGTGCTGGTTGATCTGATCTCAGGACGAATTTCATTGCCTCATAACTTCTGCAATTTAGTGATGTCAAAAGAAGAATTGGTTGAAAAAGTATTTCCCAATATTCAAACCAATTATAAGAATCACGATTGGCTGAGTGAACAAGCTATTCTTGTGGCCAAGAACAAAGACGTCTATGAACTTAACAATATTATTCAGTCCAACATTCAAAGCGAGGCAGTCACATACAAGTCCGTCGACACTGTTGTGGAAGCAGATGAAGCGGTTAATTATCCAACAGAATTCTTGAATTCACTTGATCTTCCAGGGATGCCACCGCACATACTGCAATTGAAAATCTGCGTGCCAATTATCGTTTTGAAATATCAACCAGCCAAAGCTTTGCAACAGCATGCAGCTTGCAGTAAAAAAATTAATGAGCAATGTCATAGAAGCAACAATCTTGACAGGACCTTTCAAAGGTGAAGATGTCCTCATTCCTATGATTCCAACGGATATGCCATTTCAGCTTAAGAGATTGCAATTCCCAATTCGATTGGCGTTTGCAATCACCATCAACAAAGCTCAGGGCAAATCTTTAGAATTGTGCGGTTTAGATCTAGACACAGATTGCTTCTCACATGGACAATTATATGTTGTGTATTCTAGAGTCGGCAAACCAGACAGTCTCTATATCTGCACAGACAATGGAGCAATAAAAAATATTGTATACCCACAAGCACTGTTAAATTAAGCATATTAGAAACATGCGCTTTCTCTTTCTTTTCCATTTAACCAGACTGAGCTACAGTAATGTGTGATGGGTACAGCTAGTATGGCTTAATTTTGTTTAGTTTGCCTCAGATTTTTTTTATAAATATATTTTTATTAATTTTAATGGGGTGACATCAATAAATCAGGGTACATATATTCAAAGAAAACATGTCCAGGTTATCTTGTCATTCAATTATGTTGCATACCCATCACCCAAAGTCAGATTGTCCTCCGTCACCTTCTATCTAGTTTTCTTTGTGCCCCCCCCCCCCCCAACCACCACACTCTTGTCCATGTCTCTTAGTCTCGTTTTTATGTCCCACCAATGTATGGAATCCTGTAGTTCTTGTTTTTTTCTGATTTACTTATTTCACTCTGTATAATGTTACCAAGATCCCACCATTTTGTTGTAAGTGATCTGATGTCATCATTTCTTATGGCTGAATAGTATACCATGGTGTATATGTGCCACATCTTCTTTATCCAGTCTTCTATTTTTTTTTTACAGTGATTAAAGCCTTTAAGCAAACTCTTGGCCAATACAGCAAGAATCCATAAAAGACTAGTGTCCTTAACATGTTCACCAAGTCTAAGTTGGCACCATCACCCTGCCAAATCCCTGAAAAATGCAACCCAACCCCAGTTCAGTCTGTTAGGAGCTGTCGCAAGGAGCAGGAGTCCAGGAAAAGTCCACAAGCAGGAAAAGTCCGCCTGGCACCGGAATTGTCACAATTCTATACTTTGCAGCTCACGACCAAGTCCCAATGACCACTGCTTCTAGCTGGTAATGATTCAGGTAGACTGGGAAAGCCATCTGCAGCATGTGTGGAGATGGAGCTTCTGTTCTCTGCCTGGAGAGATGAGACCAGGTTGCTTTTCCTTGGAGCTCTGCAACTGTGGCGTGGTAAAGAGAACCTTGGGATACACTAAGCTGGGTGGCAAAGGTAGTTTGCCTCAGATTTCATTGCTGCTCATGGTGCATTTGTGTAAAGGGTAAGTTATAGAGGAATCAAGAGGCAGTAATAAAGGAAAGGAGAAAAGGAGTAGAAGAAAAGCAGAGGCAAATAGTTGAGGGGGAACCATACTTGTGACTTGTTAGTTGGTTATACTACTGGAGGCTAATTCTCCTTTAATGAATTTTCCTAATGGGAATCTCCAGATGGCTTAGGATGATGGCCTCTCTCTCTCTCTCAACCAGTGGGTAAAATCACATATATGGTTGCTGTTCAGCTTAGTGGATGACTGCAGAAGCAAGCCGAAACTGAATCGGGGTATGAGTGGTGGGTAAGGAGGAGAGATTGGAATTGTCCTGAAGGAGGCAGAAATCCCTCACATAGGGTTTGTGGACTGCTGAGGTACATGCATATTCCTTGGGAGACTAAAAAGGTTAAAAACTACCACTGAAGCTTTGCTGTTATTTCTGAATTATATGCTGAATTATGCTTTGCTAGGAGGGAAAAATGGAACGCTAAGGGAAGAAATGTGGTCAGTGTATCTTCAGGCATATTAGTGGTTCAGACCATAAAGTAGAGTCCCAAACAGAAGTGAAGATGTCATTGTGAAGGACAGGAGGCACAGAAATAAATGAATGTCACACATTGGTAATTGAGGACACGCCTGTGGGTTTGTGCCATTGTTCAGGGCTATGCCCTCTTGTCCTCTAAGACAAGGTTACTAAGTCTTGTGCTGAAACCCTTACTGAGGTGTGTCTTCGTTTCCTGTGGCTGCTGTAACAAAGTACCACAAATTGGGTGGCTTAGACAACAAAACTTAATTGCTCACAGTTCTGGAGGCCGGAAGTCCAAGATCAAGGTATGGCAGGGCCATGCTTCATCTGAATTCTTTAAACAAGAGTCTTTCCTCTCTTCCTAGCTCCCAGTGGTTGCTGGCAGTTGTTAGTGTTCCTTGGACTTTGGCAACATGACTCCATCTCCCTCCACCTTCATATAACCTTTGTGTGTTTGTGTCTTCACCTGGACTTCCTTCATGATACCAGTCATTGGAGTTGAGGCACACCTTAACCCCGTATGATCTCATCTGAACTAATTATAGTTGACTCTTTAATGGGTTTGAACTACCTGGTTCCATTTATGTTTTGATTTTTTTCAATGAACCTTTATATCCCTGGGGTTCACATCCATGGATTCAACCAACTGTGAATCGAAGAGATTTTTTTTTTTTTTTTTTTTTTACAGAGACAGAGAGTCAGAGAGAGGGATAGATAGGGACAGACAGGAACGGAGAGAGAGGAGAAGCATCAATCGTCAGTTTTTCATTGCAACACCTTAGTTCATTGATTGATTTCTCATATGTGCCTTGACCATGGGGCTACAGCTGACCGAGTAACCCCTTGCTTGAGCCAGCAACCTTGGGTCCAAGCTGGTGAGCTTTGCTCAAACCAGATGAGCCCACGCTCAAGCTGGCGACCTCGGGGTCTCGAACCTGGGTCCTCCGCATCCCAGTCTGACTCTCTAGCCACTGCGCCACCGCCTGGTCAGGCTGAAAAGAGTATTTTTGATGTGTGTTTGGAAATCCATAAATGTGGAGTGCCAACTGAATGTGTTGTCCTATGCTGTTTTATGTAAGGAATTTGAACATTTGCAGATGTTGGTATTTGCAAGGGGTCCTGGAATCAATGCCCATGAATACCAACGGATTCAAGTTAAGTTTGGGGGGAATCAAAAGTTATGTGCAGATTTTTCAACTGCATGGGGCAGGGGAGGAGGTGTTGCACCACTAATTCCTTTGTTCTGGGGTCAGGTGTATAACTGCAAAAACCCTATTTCCAAATAGGTTACACATTCTGGGGTTCTGGGTAGACATGAATTTTGGGGATACACTATTCAACCCATTACAAACTATCTAAACTACTATGTTCTTTGGTGTTTAGGATTGAATTGTGGAATAGAAGTGGTAGAGTTGATTAGAAAGAAAGTGGAGAACCCTGGCTGGTTGTGCAGTAGAGTGTCATCCCAGAGTACCGACGTTACCAGTTCAATCCTGGGGTTGCCAGCTAGATCCTGAGGGTGCCGACTCGAGCCCTGGCATGCCTGAGAAGCCATTAGTGGGTGCAAAACTAAGTGGAACAATAAGTTGATGCTTTTCTCTCTTTCTCCCCCTCCCCCAAATCAATGGGAAAAAAAATGTGGAGGAAAGACAGGAGATCTTCAGAAATGGTGAGGTGGGTAAAAGTATAGGAGTCTAAGCTCTGGCCGGTTGGCTCAGCAGTAGAGCATTGGCCCTGCATGTGGAAGTCTCAAGTTCGATTCCTGGCCAGGGCACACAGGAGAAGCACCCATTTGCTTCTTCACCTTTTTACCTCTCCTCTCTCTCTGTCTCTCTTCCCCTCCCACAGCCAAGGCTCCACTGGAGCAAAGTTGGCCCAGGCGCTGAGAATGGCTCCATGGCCTCCGCTTCAGGCACTAGAATGGCTCAGGTCACAACGGAGCAACAGCTCAGATGGGCAGGGCATCGCCCCCTGATGAGCATGCTGGGTGGGTCCCAGTCAGGCACATGAAGGAGTCTGTCTCTCTTCCTCTCTGCTTCTCACTTCAGAAAAATACAGAAAAAAAAAAAATATATATATATATATATGTGTGTGTGTATATATATATATATATATATGTGTGTGTGTGTGTGTGTGTGTGTATATATACAGTGGTACTTTGAGATATGAATTTAATTTGTTCTGTAACCGGCTCGTAAGTCAGTCAACTTGTATATCGAACTGCTGATACTGGACCCCTGCACCAACGTGCCAACTAGTGGCAGCTTCCCAAATCACAACTCATATCCTGGAATTTTGCTCGGATCTCGAACAAAAATAAGGACCGAGTCACAGCTCGTATCTTAAAAAGTTAGTATGTTGGTCTGTTCATATCTCAAGGTGCCACTGTATAAGTTTAAAATGACATTTTTAAAAATGAAGTTTAAATTGTCTCTGCGTCAAAGTACCAGTGACTCCAGTTCAGGGATGGGGAGGGAGGTCTCTGGGCTTTGTTTTCTTCCTTCCTTGGTATAATTTTTTTGTTCTTCCTCTTTCTCTGATTTAAGAAACAAGAGTTTCACCTGATCAGGTGGTGGTGCAGTGGATATAGCATTGACCTGGGAGGCTGAGAACTCGGACTCAAAACTCTGAGGTCACTGGCTTGAGTGTGGGATTATAGACATGACCCCAAGGTCGCTGGCTAGAGTGAGGGGTCATCGGCTTGGCTGGAGCACCCCCTACCATCAGGGCACATATGAGAAGCAATCAGTGAACAACTAAAGTGCTGTAACTATGAGTTGATACTTATCTCTGTCCCTTCCTGTCTGTCTGCCTCTGTCTGTTTCTCTTTCGCTAAAAAAAAAAACTTCAACAACTGATCAACTTCTCACCATTCCCAATTGCAAACAAACACGCCTGACTTTTAAGACTTAATAAAGAGTGTACCTAAATAGACATGTAATGCTGGCCCAGAGAAAAATTTCTCTTATTTCTCATCTGAATCATAAGCCATTTCATATAATATTCACTGTATCATGGCTTCATGGTCCTAGCCAACCTGGTTTTACCTCTTTTGTACCGAGCTAATGGGAGATGAGGAAAATACCTTTACCTTATGAAGTGTCCTAGGATCCCAGTGAAAGGGTTTCCATTGGGTAGTCCAGGCATGAAGCAGGCCCAGAATTCTGGGCACTCTGAGGGGATTCTTATAGTTGCCAGAAGGGCTCTAGACTCACTAGATCATTCTTCTCAGTCTCTAAACAGTGTGTCCTAGAACTTGGTTGCTCTATAAAAGACATCCAGCCAATGGCCAGAGTGTTTTCCGGGTAGCTTTTCACCTGCAGATATGTCAAAAATTCTAAATCAGATTCTATACTCTGTCTTCCCCATGTCCCTCAAAGTCCTGGGAAATGGGACCAGAAAGAACCACAGGCTGTGGTATTGGTTACAAAAAATAAAGGCATCCAAGTTATCAAAAGCAGGTAACAAAATAATATCAAGAAAGTATGTTCTAAAGACTTGACTACATAATTAGGGGGGGAAAAGGATATATTTATATAAGAAGTGTTAATCCACATAGTTCTTAAGGTGAAATCTAGCTGTAGGGCAGATACTAGGTCAGGGTGTGAGTCCCAGTCTCTGGCTGGAATGACAAGAGACCCAGACCCTGGCACTAGAGATTCAAGGGCTACCTGCACCCACATTCCTTTTCATGCCTCACCTGGCCCAGGTATGCAGTAAAGCTGCAGCTAAAAATAGCCGTAGAAACTTGAACTCTGGGAAATAACATTGAATAGTCTCACCTAGAGTAAAGAGCTGGTTTGTGCCAAGTGGAAGAGACAGGAAGAAAATGGTCTCATTAGAGACCGTGTAATCTCTTACGATGTGGGCCCTCTGCCTGCTCGTATTGAAGTTTTTATCTGCTCATAGTCATCCATCCACCTGATACCTTCAGTGAAGTATTGCCCTTCCTTCACCTCCGGATGCCATCTAGGCATCTAGGGGCTGGAAGAAACCAGAGGGATGGGGGAATGCAACGAAGTATAAGGAAAGGGCTAGTCCAGACCTGTTCCCTCTTGCTATGTGATCTTGTGAGAGTTACTGAACCTTGATTTCTCTAATTTGCTAATATGGAAATTAAGAGCATCTATTCTGTCTGACTCAGACCCTTTTTTTTTTTTTTTTTTTTTTTTTTTTTTTATAGGGACAGAGTCAGATAGATAGGGACAGACAGATAGGAACGGAGAGAGATGAGAAGCATCAATCATCAGTTTTTCGTTGCGACACCTTAGTTGTTCATTGATTGCTTTCTCATATGTGTCTTGACCGGGGGGCTACAGCAGACCGAGTAACCCCTTGCTCGAGCCAGCGACCTTGGGTCCAAACTGGTGAGCCTTGTTCAAACCAGATGAGCCTGCGCTCAAGCTGGTGACCTCGGGGTCTCGAACCTGGGTCTTCTGCATCCCAGTCTGACGCTCTATCCACTGCGCCACCGCCTGGTCAGGCTGACTCAGACTCTTGAACCTAATTTTATTTCATTTAAAAATTTTGTTCCTTCCCTCCCTTCCAGTGTCTGCTCTATCCTAGCCACTGGGCCAGGTAGTAGGAAGACTTGACAGAAGAAAGGCAGGTGCTGTCTTTCCTGAACTGCCTTAGCTGCCTCAGTCTTAGCACAGGCTTGTGATAGTGCTGGCCTGCAGGGCTGGGCCATGGCTTATTCATGGATATAACTTGACGATCTTGCTAGGCCCAACAGTGAATGTTCAATATCTGTCATTTTTAAAGCATACTTGTGTGTCAACCCCTGTATTGTGTGGCATCTAATATCTTGAACAATCCTCAAAGGTGGAAATCATTGTTCCCATTATGAGCTATGGAACCAGATTATTAAATCTGTGAGGCCTTGGGCCCGTTATTCAACATTTTTGTGCTTCAGTCTCCTTATTTGAAGATCCACAGACCATAATAGACCCACCTTACAGGATTATGAGGTTTAAATGAACTATCCTGTGGTTCATCATAATGATTAATAAGTGTTAGCCATTATTATTATCACTATTATTACGATTGTTACAGGTGAAGAGTAGCTAAGTAGCTTGCCTAGGTTGTATAGAGTAGACGATAAGCAGTAAGTCAAAATTTGAAGCCTCTTCTCTATGTTATATACACTGTGTTTATGAATGTATAATTTAATACAGTATTAGGTTATTCATTCAATAAATGCTTATTGAATGAATGATTAAACCATCTTTTTAATGGCCGCAGAGAGACTCCCACATGCGCCCAACTGGGATCCACCTGGCATGCCCACCAGGGGGCAATGTTCGACCCATCTGGGGTGTTGCTCTGTTGAGAGCAGAGCCATTCTAGTGCCTGAAGCAGAGGCCATGGAGCCATCCTCAGCGCCCGTGCCAACTTTGATCCCATGGAGCCTTGGCTGTGGGAGGGGAAGAGAGAGATAGAGAGAAAGAAGAAGGGGAAGGGTGAAGAAGCAGATGGGTGCTTCTCCTATGTGCCCTGACTGGGAATTGAACCAAGGATTTCTATACACCAGGCCGACACTTACCACTGAGCCAACTGGCCAGGGCCTGAACCATCTTTTATAAAATATATTTTTTCCTTTGAAGAATGTCTTCCATATAATAAATATTACACAGATGGGCTTTCAGACTCCAACCTATTTCCAAATCAGGAACAGCCAGGTGATAGAATATATTTTTCATTTCCACCAGTAGATGGCAGAAGGAAGAAAAGATAGCCCCAAATAAGGAAGTTTTTATTCTGAGCAAAGTGATGAATAGCAAGCAGTGACTGCAAGGTAGTGGCTGGTTAAAAGAACTCTGTGTCGTGTTTGCCCCACAGTGACAAAGGGGAGGGGTCAGGGTGGGTATGAGAACTACCTACAGGTATTTGAAGGGTGTCAGCCTTCAAGAAGGTCTGCTAGGTCAACCCAGAAGATGGGAAATGGGAAACCCAAGTCAGCTGAAGTTCAGCTGTAATAAGAACAAGCTGCATTCCACTATTATCTCCCCTTCACAGTCCCTGTCTGCGTTTCCTCCCTTTCTTCTCATAAGCAGCTTTGTTCTTTTCTGAAGTCTGCCATTTCCTTCTGGGATTTTGATGGAAGTCCCTGCCCTCTGTCTAGGTCCTCCTGAGCTCCCACCTGGTCTGTACCCCAACAGTACTGACACTGACCCCTGTCACCCACTCCACCCCACCCCCTGCCGACCCCTATATGAGTTGTTTGTGTTGATAGATACAGAATCTCTGAGCCATTAATTTCCCTTCTATCGAGTAAGCTTTGTCCATCTGCCTCTCTCAAAGAAGCTTCATGTTGGTCAGCTAGTGATCCACTTGTTTGTTCATTCTGTCCTAGACAGGTCTTTCAGCTCCAAGTGGTGGGGAGTTGTCCCTCTGGTTCCAAAACAGTGGCAGCAGCAATCATGCGTGGTGGTCAGCAGTAGTGGGGAGCTCACTCTGCTTTCTGTGCTGGCTCTTTTCTCCCAGCATTTCTTCTGCTTTCTGTGCTGGCTCTTTTCTTCCAGCATTCCTTCTGCTTTCTGTGCTGGCTCTTTTCTCCCAGCATTCCTTCTGCTCTCTGTGCTGGCTCTTTTCTCCCAGCATTCCTTCTGCTTTCTGTGCTGGCTCTTTTCTCCCAGCATTCCTTTTGAGGGAAGCGTCTACTGCTCAATGCCTGACCTCTTAGAAACTCCAACCCAAGCTATTAAATCCAGTGCCAACTTCCAACCAGCATCCTTGTGTTTTCTGGGTTGGTCAAGAGAGGGAGTTTCTTTTTTTTTTTTTATAAGCACTCTTTTTTTTTTTTTTTTAATTTATTTATTCATTTTAGAGAGGAGAGGGAGAGACAGAGAGAGAGAGAGAGAGAGAGAGGAGAGAGAGAGAAGGGGGGGAGGAGCTGGAAGCATCAACTTCCATATGTGCCTTGACCAGGCAAGCCCAGGGTTTCGAACCGGCGACCTCAGCATTTCCAGGTCGACGCTTTATCCACTGCGCCACCACAGGTCAGGCGAGAGGGAGTTTCTTATCTTTATACTTCTCTCTGTACATCTGTGATGGCTTGTTTGCCATTCTTTACAATAAGGTGGTGGAGAGCTTGCAGTGCGGTAGGCATTGGCTAGGTGTTCATCAAATGGTATTTTATTTCCTGGGTGTCTGAGTCATTTCTGAGGAAACATTGAAAAGCTTGTTTGTGATATTTTAAAACCACAAGCTGGTCATATCTTATTCTGCGTCTTCTATGATTTCCTAAACTTATCTGAGGGTATTCAGGAAATTTTCAGGGTGAACTCATGCTAACAAAATGAAGCAGAGATTTGGTCACAGTATAGTTAATTGTGGCATCTGTTTTCATTTGATTGATTTTGGTGGAATTCAAAGGGCTGGGGGGAGGTGGAAGTAGGAAGGATTCCCTGTTTCACCATAGTTTTATATTTTCACCACGTTTCTGGAAAATGTGTAAGGTTGACATTTGGACTCTGCCATAATATTCATAGGAAACCCACAGAAAATCAGAATTTTGGTGATCAACCAGATTGTTCATTTTTCCTTGGAGAATACGAACGGAACTACGTGTATGTTTATTGGTTCGTATTTGCTTTGTGATGTGTAGGTTTTCGTAGGTTTTCGAATGTGTTTTCATGGTTATAGCAATTTAAAGAGATACACTAAAGTACATTCTTCCTATTCTTCAAAAAAAATTCTAGTGAAATTTTGTTTATAATACCTGCCTAAGGAAGAAATGCTTGCTTTGCAGAGCTAACATCTTAGAGAGTGAAGTCCCCTTTCTGAGAATAATGGTGGAAAATTTGGGAGAATAAAAATGTGTTTTAGGTAACCCTGGTTAGCCTAACTAATTTTCCTAGTAAAACCAGAGCTGTCCTTGGCCAGGTTCTAGGCGCTGTCTCAGAAGGAGTATGGGTCAGTCCTACTTCATGCCTTACCTTTTTAGCATCTTTGTCCAGTAGAATTGCAGTTCTTGTGTGATCTCCAGGGAAAGCCTGGAAGGAGGCAGTGAGCCCCACAAGGACAAGGATCAGGTTAAGAAATTTATGTGGAAATGAGAGGAGAGGAACCCACCTCTATATTGATCACCAGGGAAGGGTGTAGGGAAAGAGGAAAGGAAGGTGAGAAATATGTCATGTAAGATTTCTAGCCTGTACCTAAACTTCAGGATTTTATGGTACTCAACAGCAGTACAGTCATTTCCTGACCCCCTTCCCCACGCTCCAGGCTACCTGAGTCACTCACTGGCTTGCAACTCTTCCCTGTGCCCGAGAGGAGTGGTTTTCACAGAGGGACATGTGCATCCAGTGGCATGTGTGACAATTTGGGGGGGGGGTGCAGGAAGAAGACATAGAACATTTATTTGTATGTAACTCATCCTTTTCTAATTGTTATTTTTGTATATGTTTTATAATGTACATAAGTATTATAATAACAATTTAAATATATACAAATATGGAACTATATTAAAAACGTTATGTTAAATAGGGGGGCACTATGAGGAAAGTTTGAGACTAAAGTTCTAGGGAATTATTCTGACAACAGTCTTTTTTTTATTTCTCCTGGAAGTGAGAAGCAAGGAGGCAGACAGATTCCCGCATGTGCCTGGCCGGGATCCATTTGACAAGCCCACCGGGGGCGACGCTCTGCCCATCTGAGCCATTCATTGCTCTGCTGCAACCGGAGCCATTCTAGCGCCTGAGGCAGAGGCCATGGAGCCATCCTCAGTGCCCAGGCCAACTTTGCTCCAATGGAGCCTTGGCTGCGGGAGGGGAAGAGAGAGACAGAGAGGAAGGAGAGGGGGAGGGGTGGAGAAGCAGATGGGCGCCTCTCCTGTGTGCCCTGGCCGGAAATCGAACCCCGGACATCCACACACCAGGCCAACACTCTACTACTGAGCCAACCTGCCGGGGCCTCTGACAACAGTCCTTTAAAAGAATTATTTTGTTTCATCCTGAAATTAATTTTCAAACAAAACTCTGAGACGGACAAAATTTTTGAATGACTTTAGAACAGTTTTTGGTTCACGACCAAATTGAGAGGAAGGTACGGAGATTACCCATACACCTTCTGCCCCACAGAGATTCCCCGTGTACCTCTGCCCCCACGGAGATTCCCCGTGTACCTCTGCCCCCACGGAGATTCCCCGTGTACCTCTGCCCCACGGAGATTCCCTCTATACCCTCTGCCCCACGGAGATTCCCTCTATACCCTCTGCCCCACGGAGATTCCCGTGTACCTCTGCCCCACGGAGATTCCCTGTGTACCTCTGCCCCACGGAGATTCCCGTGTACCTCTGCCCCACGGAGATTCCCTCTATACCCTCTGCCCCACGGAGATTCCCTCTATACCCTCTGCCCCACGGAGATTCCCCGTGTACCTCTGCCCCACGGAGATTCCCCGTGTACCTCTGCCCCACGGAGATTCCCTATGTACCTCTGCCCCACGGAGATTCCCTCTATACCCTCTGCCCCACGGAGATTCCCTCTATACCCTCTGCCCCATGGAGATTCCCCGTGTACCTCTGCCCCACGGAGATTCCCCATGTACCTCTGCCCCACGGAGATTCCCGTGTACCTCTGCCCCACGGAGATTCCCTCTATACCCTCTGCCCCACGGAGATTCCCGTGTACCTCTGCCCCACGGAGATTCCCCGTGTACCTCTGCCCCACGGAGATTCCCGTGTACCTCTGCCCCACGGAGATTCCCCATGTACCCTCTGCCCCACGGAGATTCCCCGTGTACCCTCTGCCCCACGGAGATTCCCGTGTACCTCTGCCCCACGGAGATTCCCTCTATACCCTCTGCCCCACGGAGATTCCCGTGTACCTCTGCCCCACGGAGATTCCCCATGTACCCTCTGCCCCACGGAGATTCCCCGTGTACCCTCTGCCCCACGGAGATTCCCGTGTACCTCTGCCCCACGGAGATTCCCCATGTACCCTCTGCCCCACGGAGATTCCCCGTGTACCTCTGCCCCACGGAGATTCCCTGTGTACCTCTGCCCCACGGAGATTCCCCGTGTACCTCTGCCCCACGGAGATTCCCGTGTACCTCTGCCCCACGGAGATTCCCCATGTACCCTCTGCCCCACGGAGATTCCCCGTGTACCTCTGCCCCACGGAGATTCCCCGTGTACCCTCTGCCCCACACCTGCAGAGCCTCCCATTATCAACCTCTCCTCCCCAAGTGGTACCTTTGTTACGATCTATGTACCTGCATTGACACGTCGTGATCACCCACAGTCCACAGTCCATAATTTACCTTAGGGCTCACTCTTAATTCTGTACATTCTATGGGTGTGGACATGTCCAATGAGATGTAGCCACCATTATACACAGCGTCCTTTCACTGCCCTGGAATTCTCTGTGCTCTGCCTGTTCATTTCCCTCCCTGCGCTGTGAAACCTGGCAACCAAATATATTTTTACTGTTTCCATAGTTTTGCCTTTCTAGAATGACATATAGTTGGAATCATACAGTATTTAGCATTTTCAGATTGGCTTTTTCATCCAATAATTTGCATTTATGGTTCTTTCATGTCCTCCAGGGCTTGATAGCTCATTTCTTTTTAGCACTGAATAATATCCCATTGTCTGAATGTGTCAGTTAATCTATTCACTTACTGAGGGACGTTTTGGTTGCTTCAAGTTTTGGCAATTGTGGCCTGACCTGTGGTGGCGCAGTGGATAAAGCATCGACCTGGACCGCTGAGGTCGCTGGTTCAGAACCCCAGGCTTGCCTGGTCAAGGCACATGTGGGAGTTGATGGTTCCTTCCCTGCCCCCCTCTTCTCTAATCTCTAAGGTGAATTGAAAATAAAGTTTTGACAATTATAAATAAAGCTTCTATAAACATCCATGAGAAAGTCTTTTTTTTTTCCTACTTTTTTTTAATGTGGTAATATATAACATATAATTTTTCATCTTAGTCATTTTTAAGTGTACAGCTGTTTCGGTGGTATTAAATACACTCATGTCGTTGTGTAACCACTACTGCCATCCATTCCCAGAACTCTTGCATCTTTACCCTTTAAACAATAACTCTCCATTTTCCTCTGCTCCCAGCCCCTGGCAATCACCATTATACTTTCTATATTAATGATTTTTATTTTCTTAAATTAAATTTAACTTTTTGGTGTGTGTCTTAATGATTTTGACTCACATTAGTGGAATCAAACAGTACTTGTCTTTTCTGTGACTGGCTTATTTCACTTAGCACATGTCCTCAGGGTTCATCTATGTTGTAGCATACTGCAGAATTTCCCTTTTAAGACTGGAGAATATTTCATTGTTTGTAGAGACCATATTTTGTTTATCCATTCACACTTGGGTTGCTTCCATGTTTTATCTCTTGTGAATAAGGCTGCTGTGATCATAGGTGTTCAAATTCTATCTCTTCAAGACTCTGCTTTCAATTCTTTGTATATGTACCTAGAAGTAGAATTGCTAGATCATATGATAATTCTATTTTTAATTTTTTGAAAAAGCACCAAACTCTTTTGTATCATATTACCTTCTCACCAATAGTGTACATTACACTATATTACCTTCTCACCAACAGTGTACAAGGGTTCCAGTTTCTCTGCATCCTTGACAGCATTGTTTTCTGTTTTTTGATAGTAGCTACCTAATGGGTTTAAGGTGGAAATGGATTGTGGGCTTAGGTTGTTCTTTTCTAGTTCCTTACTTAAGTTGTAAATTTAGGTGGTTGATTTGAGATCTTGTTTTTTTCCTTTCTCCATCACTTTTATTGTATCTTTATATTTATTCTTTTTAAAAACTTTTTTTAGAGAAAGAGAAAAACATCGATTTGTTGTTCCACTTATTTATGCATTCATTGGTTGATTCTTGTCTGTGCCCTGACTGAGTACTGAACCTACAACCTTGGCATGTTGGGATGATGCTCTAACCAACTAGAGGTACAGCCCAGGTCTCATATCTTTATATTTAAAGTGAATATCATATAGACAACATATTACTAGATGTTTTCTTTTTTGTCCACTCTGACATTTAATTGGTGTGTTGTAACCATTTACATTGACAGTGATTGTTAATATATTTGGGTGGATAGCTATCATGTATAACTATTTTCTGATCATTGCATTTGTTCCTTGCTCCTATTTTTTATCTTTCCCTCTTTGATCCTCTTTTTTACAAATGTATTTATAGCTACAAATTTTCCCCATAGCACCATTTTTTCTGCATCCCATAAATTTCAGAAAGTTGTGTTTTCATTTTCATTCATCTAGTATTTTCTAATTTCCCTTGTGAATTCTTTGATTCATTGGCTGTTGAATTTTGGGAATTTTCCAATTTTCCTTTTGTTACCCATTTCTAACTTCATCAAGTTGTGGTCAGAGGTGATACTTTGTATGTATACTATTTTTAAAACCTATTGAGAGTTAATTTGTGGCTTAACATATGGTCTATCCTGGAAAATGTCCCATTTGCACTTGGGAAGAAGGAAGAATGTGCATGTTATTGTTGGGCAGAGTGCTCTGTTTTTGTCTGCTGGATCTATTTGGTTTATTGTGTTGATTAATTCCTTTATTTTCTACTCTCTAATTGTTCTATGCATTATTGTGAGTGAGGTATTGAGGTCTCCAACTATTACTGTAGAACTGTTTCTCCCTTCAGTTATATCAGTTTTGGCTTCATATATTTTGATGATTTGTAATTAGGTATATAAATGTTTATAATTGTATCTTCTTACTGTATTGAAACTTTTATTAATATATAATGTCCTGCCCTGGCCAGTTGGCTCAGCGGTAGAGCGTCGGCCTGGCGTGCGGGGGACCCGAGTTCGATTCCCGGCCAGGGCACATAGGAGAAGCGCCCATCTGCTTCTCCACCCCTCCCCCTCTCCTTCCTCTCTGTCTCTCTCTTCCCCTCCCGCAGCCGAGGCTCCATTGGAGCAAAGATGGCCCGGGGCGCTGGGGATGGCTCCTTGGCCTCTGCCCCAGGCGCTAGAGTGGCTCTGGTCGCGGCACAGCGACGCCCCGGAGGGGCAGAGCATCGCCCCCTGGTGGGCAGAGCGGCGCCCCTGGTGGGCGTGCCGGGTGGATCCCGGTCGGGCGCATGCGGGAGTCTGTCTGACTGTCTCTCCCCGTTTCCAGCTTCAGAAAAATACAAAAAAAAAAAAAAAAAAAAAAAAAATATATATATATATATATATATATATAATGTCCTTTGTCTCTTGTAATTTTTTTTATTTCAAGTCTACTTTGTCTGATATTAGTATAGCAACTACTGCTCTCTTTTGGTTACTATTTGCATAGGATATCTTTTCTTATCCCTTCACTTTCAACCTGTTTGTGACTTTAGGTCTCAAGAGAGTCTCTTTAGATAGCACATGGTTGGATCATCTCTGGCAATCTCTGTCTTTGGAAGGTTTAATCCATTTACTTTTAAAGTAGTTACTGATGCCCTGGCCAAGTAGCTTAAATTGGTTAGAGAGTCATCCCAAGTTGCGCGTTTGATTCCCAGTCAGGCCTGACCTGTGGTGGCGCAGTGGATAAAGTGTCAACCTGGAAATGCTGAGGTCGCCGGTTCAAAACCCTGGGCTTGCCTGGTCAAGGCACATATGGGAGTTGATGCTTTCTGCTCCTCCCCCCTTCCCTCTCTCTCTCTCTCTCCCCTCTCTATAATGATTCCCAGTCAGAGAACATACAAAAATTAACCAATGAACACAAAAATAAGTTGAACAACAAATTGATGTTTCTCGCTCTCTCCCTTTCCTTCTCACTCTAAAATCACTAAATATATAAAATAAAATGAAATAAAGTACCGTATTTCCCCATGTATAAGATGCTCCCATGTATATAAGACTCACCTTAATTTTGGTGCCCGAAATTTGAGAAAAAATGTATTACAAAAAATTATTGAACTCAAGTTTTATTCATCATAAAATTTATACAACTCCTCATCACTGTCAAAACTCCCATCCATTAGCTTGTCTTCATCTGTATCTGATGACAAATCACTGTCTTCAACGATGAGTGCAAGAACAAGCGTGAAAAAGTGGGAAATGCAAGTTAAAAAAATCTACAACCACTGTATAAGATGCACCCAGTTTTTAGATCCCAAATTTTTCGGAAAAGGTTGTGTCTAATACAGGGGGAAATATACTAATCACTGATTGTTAGAGATTACTTCTGACATTCCGTTGTTTTCTGGATGCCTTATGGTTTTTTTGTTCCTCATTTCCTGGTTTACTATCTTCTATGTTTTGTTGATTTTTATGTAGGTCAATGTAAATTCATTTCTCATTTCCTTTTGTGTATATTCTATAGCTATTTCCTTTGTGGTTACCATGGGAATTAAAGTTATAAAACTCTAATTTGAATTTATACCATCTTAACTTCAATAACATATAAAAACTTGTTTTGTAGCTCTGTTCCCACCTACCCCTTTTGGTTGTTGGTGTCACAAAAGCACAAGCACATCTTTATACATGTGTGTCCCAAACATAAACTAATAATTCTTTTAAATGAATTTATTTCTTGTGTAGAGAACAAAGTTTGGAGTTACAAACCAAAGTTATATTAATAGTAGCTTCTACAGCCTGACCTGTGTGCAGTGGATTGCACCGGAGTGTCACCCTGGGATGCTGAGGTCCCAGGTTTTGAAACCCTCAGTTCTCTAGCTTGAGCATGGGGTCACTGGCTTGAGTGTGGGATCTAGACATGATTCATGGTTGCTGGTTTGAGCCCAAGGTTGTTGGCTTGAGCAAGGGGGCACTGGCTCAGCTTGAGGCCCCTGGTCAAGGCACATATGAGAAGCAACTAATGAACAAATAAAGTGATGCAATTACAAGTTATTGCTTCTCGTCTCTCTCTCACCCACGCATGCGTGAATGCTAAAAACAATTAGCTTTTACATTAATATTTGTCTTTAAATGTATCCATCTCTTAAATTATGTAGAAAACAAAAAGTGTAGTTACAATACAATAATGCTAGATTCTATAATTGTCCAATTTAATTACCTTTATTGAGATCTTTGTTTCTCCGTAAGGCTTTGAGTTACTGTCTAGTATCCTTTTTAAATTTAATTTAATTTAATTTTTATTTTTTATTTAATTTTATTTTTTTTAGAGAGAAGCAGGGAAAATCGAGCTGTTTCTTTTTTTTTAAACTTTTTTAAATTTTATTCAATTTATTTATTTTTTACAGAGACAGAGAGTGAGTCAGAGAGAGGGACAGATAGGGACAGACAGACAGAAACGAAGAGAGATGAGAAGCATCAATCATTAGTTTTTCATTACACGTTGTAACACCTTAGTTGTTCATTGATTTGCTTTCTCATATGTGCCTTGACCGTGGGCCTTCAGCAGACCGAGTAACCCCTTCCTGGAGCCAGTGACCTTGGGTTCAAGCTGGTGGGCTTTTTGCTCAAACCAGATGAGCCCGCGCTCAAGCTGGTGACCTCAGGGTCTCGAACCTAGGTCCTCTGCATCCCAGTCCGACGCTCTATCCACTGCGCCACTGCCTGGCCAGGCAAAATCGAGCTGTTTCTGTATGTGCCCTGGCTGAGGATTGAACTAGCAACCTCCACACCTTGGGATGGCGCTCCAACCAACTGAACTATCTGGCCAGGGCTTTGCCTGGTATCCTTTTATTATACCTTTCAAGACACCCTTGAAACTTTCTTGCAGGGCAAGAAGTGGTCATGAAGTGCTTTAGCTTTTGTGTATTTGGGAATGTCTTAAATTCTTTTTCATTTTTGAAGGATAGTTTTGCTGCATATAGAATTCATGGCTGGTAGGGGGTTTTTTAGCATTAAAAAATTGAGTTGATATGCTGCAGATGGCTTTTCCAGTCTACCTGAATCATTACCAGCTAGAAGCAGCGGTCATTGGAACTTGGACGTGAGCTGCAAAGTATAGAATTGTGACAATTCCAGTGCCATGCGGACTTTTCCTGGATGTGGACTTTTCCTGGACTCCTGCTCCTTGTGACAGCTCCTAACAGACTGAACTGGGGTGGGGTTGCATTTTTCAGGGATTTGGCATGGTGTTGGGGCCAACTTGGACTTGGTGAACATGTTAAGGACACTACTCTTTTATGGATTCTTGCTGTATTGGCCAAGAGTTTGCTTAAGGCTTTAATCACTGTAAAAAATAAATAAATAGAAGACTAGATAAAGAAGATGTGGCACATATACACCATGGCATACTATTCAGCCATAAGAAATGATGACATTGGATCACTTACAACAAAATGGTGGGATCTTGATAACATTATACGGAGTGAAATAAGTAAATCAGAAAAAAACAAGAACTGCAGGATTCCATACATTGGTGGGACATAAAAACGAGACCAAGAGACATGGACAAGAGTGTGGTGGTTACGGGGGGCGGGGGAAGGAAGGAGGGGGAGGGGGAGGGAATGGGGGAGGGGCACAAAGAAAACTAGATAGAAGGTGACAGAGGACAATCTCTCTTTGGGTGATGGGTATGCAACAGAACTGAATGACAAGATAACCTGGACATGTTTTCTTTGAATATATATACCCTGATTTATTGATGTCACCCCATTAAAATAAAAATTTATTTATAAAAAAAATAAAATTAAAAAAATAATAATAAAAAAAAGGAAAAAAAATTGAATTGGCCTGACCTGTGATGGTGCAGTGGATAAAGCTTCAAACTGGAGTGCTGAGGTCACCAGTTTGAAACCCCGGGCTTACCTGGTCAAAGCCGTATGAGAAACAACATGTTGATGCTTCCTGCTCCTCCCTCTCTTCTTCTCTCTCTAAAATCAATAAATAAAATTTAAAAAAAAAATTGAATTGTAGTTGACATACAATATATTAGTGATTTGGTATTTTTATACTTTATGAAATGATTACCATGATTAGTTACCATCTGCTACCATAAAAGATTATAATATTATTGACTATATTCCCTGTGCTCACATCACATCAATGTAAGTTTTTTATTTTATAACTAGAAGTTTTTAACTCTCAGAGTCGTCCACCCTGAGCCTCCAGCAATTCATCAATCACAGTTCAGGTGTTCCTACCCAACACCTGTTTTCACGGTGGTTTCTGCTTGTGAGTCTCCGCTCCGGGAAGCTGTGGCTTCCTGTATTCACCTCTCGGCCTCTACAGTCTTGGAAGCAGCAGTTTGACGTGCATCCTTAACTACAAACTTTAGTTTATATTTCTTATAAGCAAGTACATTTTCTTATATAACCTAATAAGTGCAACAGTCAAAATCAGAAAGTTAACATGGACACAGCACTACAACCTAATTCTCAGGTTCCTTCAGAACTGAGAATTTTGTAGAATTCTCAAAATTCTACAAATTTAGTAGTATTTTGTAGAATATTCCTCAATTCGAATCCGATGTGTTCTCATGATTAGATTTGGGTTAAGTGCTGTTGACTAAATATCAGACAATCAATGCTGTGTTCTTCTCACAACCTCTCAGGAGGCTCCTGATTTGATTTTCTTAATACTGATGATGTTCAGTTTCATAATTTAATTAAGGTGGTGTCTGTGAGGCTTCTTCACAATTAGGTTACTTTTACCCCTTTGTAATTAATGACTATTTTATAGAGAGGTAGTTTGTAAGCATAGAAATATTCCCCTCTTCATCAGACTTTCAGTTTATTCCTTTATTTATGTATCCTCTATTTGTATTCATGGCTTCCTGTTTTATTTGTTATTTAGGTTGATGTTCAAATTATCCCAGATTTGCCTGGAGGGATCATAATTTATCCCCTCTTTAAGATGTCTTCTGTGTCCTCTTGTTGTGTCTCCATCATTCTTTGAGCATCTTCCTTCTTTCTGGCACCACGAGGTAGTCTAGGCAGGTCTTACACTTTACATCACCAGTTTGGAATTAGCCATTTCTTCAAGTGACGCTGGTTCCTTTCAGTACAGGGTTTAGAAACCGACATCTGGGGTCGTTGCTATGGGAGTGTCACAGCTCCTAGGCCCTCTCAGTGGACAGAGTTAGGGAATGTATGCATGCATGTGTTTGTGTACATGTAAATATGCATACTTAAATGCATACATATTCACATAGACACACATTTACATTTATCTCGATCTATATCTCTCTCTATTGAGAAACGTGAGTTCTAACCAATATTTCCAATTCCAATCTTAGAACACAGGGTTTATTTTACTTCTCTCTTTCTATTTTTCTGACTCCTTTTCTTGACAATGATGTCTCTTATTGTTCTTCATATGAATTCCTTATTTGACCAATCCCTTTGTCTCTAAGCAGCCTCCCATACTGTTACTCACCCCACACCGTGTGGACGATCTGATCACTGCACCTAGGCTCTCACACCACGCCCGCTGCCCTCGGCCTGGACGCCTGGACGGCTGTTCTCTGACTCATCTCTGACTCCTCATATGGCTGCCCTCGTATGTGGGAGCCTTCCTCCCCTGTTAGGTTTCCATACCCCACTCCAGGCCACCTCTCTGTGGGGACATCTAGTTCACCCTGCTGACTTCTTTTTTTTTTTCTTACAGGGACAGAGAGAGAGTCAGAGAGAGGGATAGATAGGGACAGACAGACAGGAATGGAGAGATGAGAAGCATCAATCATCAGTTTTTCGTTGCAACACCTTAGTTGTTCATAGATTGCTTTCTCATATGTGCCTTGACAGTGGGTCTTCAGCAGACTGAGTAACCCCTTGCTTGAGCCAGTGACCTTGGGCTCAAGCTGGTGAGCTTTTGCTCAAACCAGAAGAGCCCTCGCTCAAGCTGGCGATCTCGGGGTCTCGAACCTGGGACTTCCTCATCCCAGTCCAATGCTCTATCCACTGTGCCACCGCCTGATCAGGCACACTGCTGACTCTCGATGCCTTGTGCCAGTCTGTCCCATAGCACAGTCATCTCCTCACCTGTTTTGGCCCCAACATCCCGCGTTTGTCCACCCTTACACATGTGTCACCCTCACCCTGCTCTGACTCACACTGTGCCAGTCCTCCCTGGCGAACACACAATATAATATACAGATGATGTATTATAGATTTGTAACCCTGAAAACTACATAATTTTATTATCCAATGTCACCCAAAAAAATTAAATAAAAAACAAAAACAACATGAATAGCCTCAGTTAGCAAGGCACAGGAGTATATCAATAAACAGATTGTTAATCACAATATCTACTCTTAAGAGGATTACAACATAATGGGAGTGAAAGCTAAATATGCAATTTAATGCAATCGATCCACTGATAATTGCTATATTAAAGAGAGAGGAAAAACTACAGATGCCAATGTCTCACAAATGGCTTATTGTGTATCTATATGACCCATATCCTAGTGGTTTGGGACATTTAATTTTTGTTGAGTAACTGATTCAGGATTCTAGGCTGACTTTGGCTGTCCCAGATATGCCCTTTCTTCTCCCCACCTCCCATCCTACCTCACCCTACCTTTAAAAAAACAGATTTTATTTATTGATTTTACAGAGAGGAGAGGCAAGAGAGAGAAAGGGTTAGGGGGTGGAGTAGGAAGCATCAACTCATAGTTGCTTCTCATATGTGCCTTGACCAGGCAAGCCTGGGGTTTCGAACTCGCAACCTCAAACTTCCAAGGTAATGCTTTATTCCCTGAGCCTCCACAGGCCAGAACATTTTTTTTAATTGAAAATATGTTTAGCAGCTTATTGAGATATCATTTATTTATTATTATTATTTTTTAATTTATTGATTTTAGCGAGAGACAAAGTGAGGGAGAGACAGGAACATCAATCTGCTCCTATATGTGCCCTGATCGGGGAGCGAACCAGCAACTTCTGCGCTTCAGGATGACGTTCTAACTAATGGAGCCACCCAGCCAGGGCAAGGTATCATTTATGTAGCAAAAAACTTCACCTATTTTAAAGGTGGAGTTTGGTGAGTTTTAACAGCTTTATGCAGCCATCACCATCATCCAGTTTTAGGACACTCCACCACCTGAAAATCTTTCCTCGTGCCTATTTGCTTTCTGTCCCTATTTTTTTGCCTTTTCTTGTATTTTTTTTTAAAGGAGAAAACTAATGAATTCATTCTGTTATTTTCAATTCTGATCTCCTGTCGACAGCACCTTCTTTGGCCACACCTTGTAAATCAGAAAGGTTTGGTTGGTTACCACCACGTTAAATGGTGCGTGGTGACCCTCCCACTTTCCTCTGGAAGAATTCCCTAAACTGAGGTCAACAGTCCTCATTTATCTCCTCCTCCACCTCTGCCAAGTCAGCTTGGAGAGGCTTGGCTCGCTTTCCTTTTCATCCCCTGATTTTGGAAAAACACGAAGGCATAAAATGAGGATCTCTTCTGTAAGTTCGAAGCCAAAATAAATGTAGCGCTAGCACATCAAGGTTTTTCTAATTTAACTTTTATCAGACGCCAAAACGCACAAAGGACTGTACATAGCACAGCATTAAACCAAGTCACTAGCAAGAAAAATAAAATGCAGAGAAGAAAAAGGAAACAAAAAAGAAAATAAATAAAAACAAAAGAAAATAAATTCTTAAAAAGTAAAAAAAGAAATAAGAAAAAGAAAGAAAAAAACCCATGGACACACACACAAAGAAAACAAATAAACCACGCCACTAGCTACAAGGGTGCAGTGGGAGTAGTGAGGCCAGGAAAAGCCAGGAAATGTATCTGACCTTATCCCCGTGGTGGAGAGGATGTTAATATGGGGAACAGCCATAGCTCACTTCTACCTGGTGGAAGTGTAGATTTCTAATGAGTCCCTCCTTTTCACCTCTTGTTTTTTAAATTAGGAAACAGCAAATGGAGAATTCAGGTGATTTGCTTTAAACCTCTAGCCGGAGGAGGCAGAACACATTCTTGCTCATCCTGGGCAGCACGCTGCTCCCTGGGGTGAGGCCCACATAGGAGAGACTGTGAAGGAATGGGGAAGGCTGAGGGGTATCCTGCTCAGCCCCGAGGGTGGTGGTAGGAACCGCAGGGTTTTATATGACTTCAATGACATGGCTCTGCAGTGTGTGGCAATGTCACACTGGGGGTTTAAGCTCTCTGTACTTTTACCTTAACTTATTGTCAGGGGAGGCAGACAATGTCAGTCCAAGTGGATATTTGTCACTAATTCCAGTCTTTTTCCAGAGTTCCCCATTAGATGAAACAATCCTTGTCAATCCTCAAAAAGACAACACAACAACCAACCTACTCACTTACGCTTCCATGTCTCTCCATTGGTCTTGGGAGAAAGGAGAGACAAAGCCCCCAGCATGGTCTAGGTTCTGCATGGCCCCATTAGCCTCTGCAACAACTCCTGCACGTGTCCTCCCTCCCTCACTGACCCTTTCTCAGTCTCTGAACTCCTGCCTGCTACAGGGCCTTAGTACATGCTGCTTTTTCTACCTGCTCTCCTTTTCTGCCCTCTTTTTTAAAATTCATTTTAGTGAGGAGAGAGAATGAGAGAGAGAGAGAGAGAGAGAGAGAGAGAGAGAAGGGCAGGGGGAGGAGCAGGAAGCATCAACTCTCATATGTGCCTTGACCAGGCAAGCCCAGGGTTTTTAACCGGTGACCTCAGCATTCCAGGTCGATGCTTTATCCACTGCACCACCACAAGTCAGGCCCTTTTCTGCCCTCTTAATCTATGCAAATCAGCATATTTGCCAATATGCCACCTGTTGGGCAGATAAAATGTATTATGCTCACTTTGTTAAAGTGGCGCTGCCCACGTGGAGGCTGTTGCCCAGGTGATATTAATGTGTGTCTCTGTGGGCAGGCAGAATCCTTGTAGCCTGGGGCTTGGTTTTGGGATTAAGCCTTTCCCACCCTTTTTTGATGTGGGGTGGTACAATCCAATCATGCCTCAAAGAAGTGACTTTGTATTAGAGACTTCCCTATCTTGTATATTGGATTAAGGGTTTGGATTTCTACAAATATAAAATGGGGGCAGAACGAGAGTTTGCTCTCTTGGTTCCTGGGATTATTAGCATTAGAGGAGAGAGCAGAGCAGAGAGCAGAGAAAGGCCACATGGAGGAGGCCAGGAGAAGCAGCCAAGATGGCGGAGTGCTGAGTGAGATGCCAGTTTGTGCAGTTTGTATCTGGGATAAGGAAGGAGATGGGGAACAGAGGAGAATAAGGCTGGTGAGCTAGAAACCTTTGATTCTAGGAAACTCGGATAAGTCAGTGGCTTTGTGAGCACTGAATGTGAGTGGGTTTTGGAGCCCAGTGTATATTTTTACTTGCCCGCCGGGTGCAAGCTAGAATTAAAGAAAATGGCCTATCAGTTTTTGGCTCCGTTGTTTCTTTACCGACTGTCCGAATCCAATGCGAACCTGCATGGGCCGAGCTGCTGTGATGGTAGCCCTGGCTGCTGGCTTTACACCACCCTACCTTGGTCTGCGGCGGCCACTTTTTCTATGCACTCAATCTGCTATATTGACTTAAGCGTCACCGGCTAGGGCATAAGCTTTCTGACTGAGAGGGTCTGTCAGCGTATTTTGAGCCAGGATGTGGAAGACAATTGAGGGCTGCCTTAGGTGTTTGCAGGAGAACTCAAATATCTTTCCACACATCCTGGCCCCAAAAGGGGCTATGATCATCCTACTCATGACCATCAACCCCTCACCTTCCCATTGTGCAAGCCGTGGGGTTTATCCCTTCAGAGCAGCCCAACTGTGAGCACAAAGGCTCATGAGTGATCACCAGCCAAACCACTGTGAGTGCATTCAGCTCACTAGCTGCAGTGGTTTATTTCTTTGTGAGAGACTCTACCTAGAGAAGCACTTATACTTCTGGGACTGTTGCTCTATGGGGTATATTGGGTTTCTGCCCCCTTCCAGAGCTGGGGCCAGAATCCTAGGGGCTCTGTCTCCTGTTGTCTCTGCCACAGTGCCCAACCTGTACCTTCTGGAGTCACAGACACAGCCAACTCAAATGGTCACTGTATGGCCAATGTCCACCACTGTTGTGGCCATGTAGGTTCTCACTGAATTCGGACAGATGGTAAAGAAACAGTGGAGCCAAAAAATGGTGGGACATTCCTTTATTAAAGTCTTGCACTGGCTGATGAGCAAACAGGCAGGGAAGAGACTTCTCTTTCACTCGGGGCTCCCAAAGCCCTGACACATTTCCCATTTCCACAACCAGGAGAATCTTCTCTGGTTCCTCCTAGCATCAAAGGCCCCACCAGTTTCTCGCAAAGCCCCTCATCTCTGGTTCCTCATCTGCATTCTCTCCCCTCTCCCTGCAAAACTGGCCCACAAAGACCCCTCCTCCAGCAAACAGTAGCAAAACAATGCCCCCCCCCCCCCCCCCGCCCCCTGCAGGAATGCAACTTGCAATTTGCAATCAACTGTGCTGCTCTGAGGGCAAGCACACACACGTGGCTGCCCAGCGCCATTTTGTAACAATAAAAGTGAGCTAACTCAAAAAATACAAATTTTACAAACTCATTTGCCCAACAGTCGCCCTGCTTAGAAGATGCCCAGAGCTTTAATCTGCTTCACTGGCATTTTTGAATCCTCAAAAGCAGCTTGCTGCTCTCATCCCCAGACCCACACATGCCCTTTCTTTACCAGGAGGCACAAAGGACAGGGGTACTGCCCCAGGGGGAAATAAAACTTCTCTAACGCCCGCCCAAATCCCTACAAAGGCTTGACTTTCCCTTACCTTCTTAAGGGTTAGATAGTCTTATGAGTCAGAGCTCCTGGGACAATGTAGGGAATCACCCGTCTAACCTTGAGCCCTCTATGCTTTGGATTGGGGAACTTTACTTAAAAGCCTTGAGTGAATGTCTCTTGGACACAAACACCAAGAAGCTGTGTGAGTGAGAGATCTTTGTGCAGACACAAAGGAATGCATGTGAACGGGCTTTAGAGAATTATCCTAGAGGTTCTAGATTGCCCCTTCCTTTGTACTTGTGAATTAGCAAAAGAAAAAGAAGGTACTGACCCAAATCAGCCCTTTTCTCCATGTCAGCAAAATGGCCATTAGTCATTCTTTCCCCTTATCCCCTGGCCTCCCTCCCTTGTAATCCTGTTACCTCTGTTCTGCTTCTGATCAATAAAGGCTAAGGGAGAAGGAAATCCAGAGGTCTTCTTTGCCTCCCTTGGCAGGCCTCCCTCTCTTCCTCTTGATGTAAGTTTGTGTCTTAAGTAGGTGTAAAGCCAGCAGCCGAGGCCAGGGCCACTATCACAGCAGCCTTCTGGCCTATGCAGGTTCTCATTGGATTCGGACAGTCGGTAAAGAAACAACGGAGCCAAAAACTGATGGGCTGTCATCTTTAATTCTAGCTTGCACCCGGCGGGCAAGTAAAAACACACACTGGGCTCCAAAACCCACTCACATTCAGTGCTCACAAAGCTACTGACTTATCCAAGTTTCCTAGAATCAAAAGTTTCTAGCTCACCAGCCTTATTCTCCTCAGTTCCCCATCTCCTTCCTTATCCCAGATACAAACACTACACAAACTGGCATCTCACTCAGCACTCCGCCATCTTGGCTGCTTCTCCTGGCCACATGGCCTCTTTCTGCTCTCTGCTCTGCTCCCTCTGCTCTCTCATGCTAATCATCCCAGGAACCAAGAGGGCAAGCTCTCATTCTGCCCCCATTTTATAGTGTAGAAATCCAAACTCTTAATCCAATATACAAAATAGGGAAGTCTCTAATACAAAGTTACTTCTCTGAGGCATGATTGGATTGTACCACCCCACATCAAAAAAGGGTGGGAAAGGCTTAATCCCAAAACCAAGCCCCAGGCTACAAGGATTCTGTCTGCCCAGAGACACACATTAATATCACCTGGGCAACGGCCTCTACGTGGGCAGCGCCGTCTTTAACAAAGTGAGCATAATACATATTATCTGCCCAACAGTAGGTTTCTTCCACGTGACACTGGTAGTTCCCAGCGGGCTGGAGTGCTACAGGACAAGAGGTATCTAGTTGACCACGTGACTCCCAAAACTTTTGGCAGTTCCTGGGCCTTGAGCTCTCTGTGGGTTCACCTTCCATTTTCTCCCTTGCAGATGTTCAGTGCACTCTGCAGGGCATCCAGCAGCGGGGGCAAATCTCCACATGTTAACATCACGTCATCAGTGCAACGGCCTGTTTTCCTGATGCGGGGAAGGAGAACCACCCCGTGACACTGTGGGGCTGTGCAGGTAGCCCTGGAGAAGCATGGGAAAGGTTTATTATTGTCCCTCCCACATGAAGGTAAGTTGATCTTACCAGAAACCTGTACTTGTCAGTCTTTCCCTGAATCTCCTTGCCATGGTAGGAACACTTTTGCAAAAACTTCAGAGTAAAGCAATAACTGTGTGTAAATGACAACATGCTTAAAAATGGCCATAAGTTAAAGCTCTGGTGAGAGTTCATGTGTACACACAAAATGTCACAATTGACTTAGTTATCCATTCCACTCTTAGGCAGCTTGACCACTCAGAATTCTTTACCCAAGATCCCCTTGTCGTGAAACTTCCGCAACTTCCAATATATTTCAGCTTTTATCCTATCTTTTTTTCTTATTTATTTATTTATTTATTTATTCATCTGAAGTTGAAAACAGGGAGGCAGTCAGACAGACTCCCGCATGCACCCGACCGGGATCCACCCTGCATGCCCACCAGAGGGCGATGCTCTGCCCATCTGGGGCATCGCTCTGTTGCATCCAGAGCCAGTCTAGCACCTGAGGCAGAGGCCATGGAGCCGTCCCCAGCCCCCAGGCCAACTTTGCTCCAATGGAGCCTCAGCTGCAGGAGGGAAAGAGAGAGACAGAGAGGAAGGAGAGGGGGAGGGTGGAGAAGCAGATGGGTGCTTCACCTGTGTGCCCTGGCCAGGAATTGAACCCGGGACTCCTGCACACCAGGCCGACGCTCTACCACTGAGCCAACCGGCCAGGGCCCTATCTTTTTCTTTCTTATTTTGAAACAGTCATTTTACTTTAGGACAAAATGTTCTTGCCTGGTTGGTAATGGTGCTGTGGACAGAGCATCAGCCTGGGACATTTAGGTCCCAGGTTTGAAACCCAAGGTCGCTGGGTTTAGCTTGAGCTCATCTGGCTTGAACACAGGCTGATTTGAGCCAAGGTTGCTGGCTTGAAGCCAAAGGTTGTTGGCTTGAGCCCAAGGTCTCTGGCTCGGCTAGAGCCCTCCAATCAAGGCACTATAGAAAGCAATCAATGAACAATTAAAGTGCCACAACTACAAATTGATGCTTCTCATCTCTTTCCTCCCCCTCTCTCCCTGCCTGTCTCTCTCTTCCTCCCTGCCTTTCTCTCTCTCTCTCAATAAAAAAAAAAGTTATTTATATTTTTCTTTATGTTGAAATAAGAAACATCTAAACCTGTAGAGAGTTTTTTTTTTAGCTAAATTGATGACATGCACTGGGAACAAGATCTCAAATGCTTCAGAGAACGAGTTTTGAAGCCCTTTTTATGAGTTTGAAATTAAGGAGAGGCCTGACCTGTGGTGGCGCAGCGGGTAAAGCATTCGACCTAGAATGCTGTGGTCACATGTCCGAAACCCTGGGCGAGCCCTGTCAAGGCACACATGGGAAGCAACTACTATGAGTTGATGCCTCCTGCTCCTTCCCCCACTTTCTCTCTCTCTCTCTCTCTCTCTCTCCTTATTTGAAAAATCAATCAATCAAAAAAGAAGGAAAAAATTAAGGAGGGGACTAAGGAAGATTACATGGGAAACCACAGTGGGGATAGGATTACAGGATAGCTAACAAGATTATGTGCTCTCTTGAGGGTGGTTACCCTTATTTCAAAGGTGTGGCTAACCTAGATGCACAATAACAATGGATAGGGCTTGATTAAGGCAAAGATAAACCTTTACTAAAAGGTTATATGCCTGGGGCGTGACCACCCACCATGACTTGCCCAGTTAGTAATTTATGATCAAATTGCACTGCCAGTGTACTTGGCAAAGCACATCCTTTTCCTCCACACTTTACACTGACACAATAGCATTTTTTTCCACGCCTTCTTTTACTGAAAATACACATCCTACCTTCCATACACAGAGTAGAGCAAAAGTAGGTTTATAGGTGTTTATGTGGAAAAATAATACAATAATTAACCCTTTGAGTAGTGAGTTTTTTTCATGCTCGCTGACCCCTGGGAGTGAGTTTTTTTTCAAAAAATAAAATTAGTTCCAGTTATAGTTTTATTAACATCATGTTTGTTTGATAACCAATTTATAGAAACAAGAAGATCATACATTTGCCTTTTTAAAAAATGTTTAATGTAGCCTTACACATTTTTAAAATAATTTTTTTTTCTGAAGTGAGAAGTGGGGAGGCAGAGAGACAGACTCCTTCATGCGCCCAACCAGGATCCACCTGGCAACCCTGCTAGGGGGCGATGCTCTGCCCATCTGAGGTGTTGCTCCATTGTAATCGAAGCCATTCTAGCATCTGAGGTGGAGGTCATGGAGCCATTATCATTACCCGGGCCAACTTTGCTCCAGTGGAGCCTTGGCTGCAGGAGGGGAAGAGAGAGATAGACAGAAAAGAGAGGGGAAAGGGTAGAGAAGCAGATGGGCGCTTCTCCTGTGTGCCCTGCCCGGGAATCAAACCCGGACTTCCACACGCTGGGCCGACGCTCTACCAATTAAAATAAAATTTCTTGTACCATTGTACTCTGGATGGTCAGGAGGCAGGAGGACGTACACGAACATTCGTACTAATCAAAGGGTTTAAAGGCACTCCCTCCTTCCCCTGTGCTGGAATGTGCGTTCCACTTGCCTTCCCTGCTACCAAGAGCTGCCCCAAAGATGCAGCCTTGAGATAAATGCGGTGCTGAGACCATCTATACTGTGTATGTGACTGACCCCAGAGACCCCAGATCGTGCCCCTTGGGCACATGACTGAACCCAGTTAGGGCCTCCATATATAAACTTTTAAAATTTGGAAGGCGCTGGGGGTCAGGGGAACTATTCGTCTTGCCCTAGCCCATGGGTCCCCAAACTTTTTACACAGGGGGCCAGTTCACTGTCCCTTAGACCGTTGGAGGGCCGGACTATAAAAAAAACTATGAACAAATCCCTATACACACTGCACATATCTTATTTTAAAGTAAAAAAACAAAATGGGAACAAATACAATATTTAAAATAAAGAACAAGTAAATTTAAATAAACAAACTAACCAGTATTTCAATAGGAACTATGCTCCTCTCACTGACCACCAATGAAAGAGGTGCCCCTTCTGGAAGTGCGGAGGAGGCCGGAAAAATGGCCTCAGGGGGCTGTATGCAGGCCGTAGTTTGGGGACCCCTACCCTAGCCTAAGACAGCTGTGAAATGAGCTCCTTGATTATCAAACTGCTCTCTGCCAGTCTGGAGTGGTCTTGCCTTTCTTTTGTCTCTTCCTCCAAATATAGGAGGCAGCTTTAGGTTACACCTGGGAAGCTCCCAAGAAGGTGGTGACCTAAGGATTGGTGGGGTCAGCCAGGAGGTCAAAGAAATGGGTCTTGGGAAAGAAGCACCCCTGGGGGAAATCCCCAGTTGGCCACTATGTCTATGTGGCAAGGGGTGGCCAGTGTGTTAGATGCGTATGGACTGTCACCTGAATACGGGGACCCCCCTGAAAATGCCAGCTGATTTCACATGCTTGTTTGAGAATCTGCGTGTAGCACACTGCAGCAGAGACAGGGAGCAAACGGCTGCACAGTGAGCCGGCCTCTCCTGTGGACAGATCAGCTGGTCACACATGCCCAGCTACAGGCTGACACCTCTGAGCTAAGGTTAGAGAAGGGTTTGCGGGGCTGGCCAACAATGTGAGAGAACAGGATAAGAAAGTTAAAGCCGCCTGACCAGGCAGTGGTGCAGTGGATAGAGCATTGGACTGGGATGCCGAGGACCCAGGTTCGAGACCCCGAGGTCACCAGCTTGAGCGCGGGTTCATCTGGCTTGAGCAAAAGCTCACCAGCTTGAGCCCAAGGTCACTGGCTCGAGCAAGGGGTTACTAGGTCTACTGAAGGTCCACAGTCAGGGCACATATGAGAAAGCAATCAATGAACAACTAAGGTGTCGCAATGCGCAACAAAAAACTAATGATTGATGCTTCTCATCTCTCTGTTCCTGTCTGTCTGTTTCTGTCTATCCCTCTCTCTGACTCTGTCTCTGTGAAAAAAAAGAAAGAAAGAAAGTTAAAGCCACACAAGCTGCTGTGGACTAAAGGAAGGAAAATTTTAAACTGCAATTACTCAAAACACCTAGGAGAAAATTTATATTCTTTCTCTTATTTGCCCAGGTCCAGCTTGTGGGGGTCAGACTGGCAGTCACCTCTTCTTGTTGACCTTCCCCAACAGCTTCTCTTCTTAGTTCTGGTGCGTGTATTTTCCCTTTCTTGCTCTTGCTGCACTGATGGCCAGGGTTGTGGTTCTGTGAGCACCATGGTGCTCTGCCCCAGCTGTGTGCCCAAAATGTACAGTCACCTGGAGACCAGTGGGCCCAGTGACCACCTTGCTGTAGCCCTCCCTGCATGGCTCTGCATGCACCATGTCTGCCGCGGCCTCTCAGCCTGCACGCCCTGTGCACACCTGCCCACCAGCCTTAGTTCGCCTGCACCCTGGAGAGTTGTTTTCTGCCTGAGCTTGTGAACCAGCTCTGAACTGGGCAACCCAGTGAACTCCTCCACCACCCAGTAGGCTGCAACCACATCTTCTCCAATGAGACCAGAAGCCCAGCGGTGGGGTAGGAGTCTCCCTCCTGAGATTCTTTCCGTGGGTATTCACCCTTATCTCTAGAGTGTCCTTCATAGTTCTCTTTCCATCTTATAGTTATGCTGTATCATAGCTTCATAATTCTTTACATGAAACTTTCCCTGTTTAAATTACTGTGTGGACCTTCTGATTGGACCCAGACTGATACAGGTACATTTGACAGGAAGCTAAAATACAGCTCCTTCTTTTTTACTAGAGAGGTTCTTTGGCTCGTGACATTGTTTGGTCTCCGGATTGGAATTCATCCACAAATTGCAAATATGCAGTTATGGTTTGAAGGCATCTACACGCCTGGCACTCATTCTGCTCCAGTTCCTGGACAGTTATCTCGGCATTATTGCCTTCACATGCTTCTCTCCCCTTTCAAAGGCTATTCACATACTTATGTAACGACTGGAAAATAAACAGTGTGGCAGCGACAGTCTTCTTTCTAGCCAGTGAAGTCAAGCCATGCTTTTTCTTTCTGAAAAAGATCATCTCCAGGTTCATGGTACAAATAGGATTAAACAAGGTGTGGAATGCTGAAGACAGGTTTCAACCAGAAGTAACTATACCACCTATATCATAAGGCAGTTATGGGAAGGAAATGAGAGTCTAGGTAAAATGCTCAGCCTGGTTCTGGCACTTTGTGCTCATTTACTGTGAGCCCTCCTTTTCAGTCATTAATTCATTCAACTCATTCTCAGTAAGCAGCTACCATGTGCCAGGTGCTATTATTGGCATGGGATTATGGGGATGTACAAGGTTCATTTCCTGCCTTAATAGGCTGGCAGTCCAGTCTCCTGTTTAGTATACAACAGAGTATAAAGAATAATTCTCCTCTTCATTCTCTTCCAAAAGTATGGGATTTCAAGTAAATGAAATATAATTAACGATTTAGTCATAGAATGTGCAACATGGAGATAAATTCACATGTCTAGGAATTTTCTGCTGTATTTGTTTGATGTGAGCTTTGACAAGACCAAGTTATTGGGCAATATGCTTTTTCTGTGATGAATTATAAATATATTTAGTCACATGTGATATATGTTATATATAGAATGTTACCATATAGTAGGCTATGTGATAAACATTACCGTAATTTACTGTAATCCTTGCAACTATCTTCTAAACTAAGCATTGTTATTCCTATCTTATAGATCAGGGGTCCCCAAACTTTTTACACAGGGGGCCAGTTCACTGTCCCTCAGACCGTTGGAGGGCCAGACTATAAAAAAACTATGAACCAATCCATATTTACACTGCACATATCTTATTTTAAAGTAAAAAAACAAAACGGGAACAAATACAATATTTAAAATAAAGAACAAGTAAATTTAAATCAACAAACTGACCAGTATTTCAATGGGAACTATGTTCCTCTCACTGACCATCAATGAAAGAGGTGCCCTTTCTGGAAGTGCAGTGGGGACCGGATAAATGGCCTCAGGAGGCCGCATGCGGCCGGCGGGCCATAGTTTGAGGACCCTTATTATAGATGAATTAAGGTGATGCTGAGAGTATTTGAGAAATTACCCCCCCCCCTTCTTTTGGTGAGAGAAGGGGAGATAGTGAGGCAGACTTCGTATGCACCCCAATTGGGATCCACCAGCCCCCCCCTTGGGCTGATGCTCGAGTACCAAGCTATTTTTAGCACCTGAGGCTGATGCGCTCCAGTGGAGCTATTCTCAGTGCCCCGGGCCATGATCAAACCAATAATGGCTACAGGAGGGGGAGAGGGAGGAGAAGAGAAGCAGATGGTCACCTCTCCTGTGTGGCCTGACCAGGGATTGAACCTGGGATATCTGCACGCCGACCTGATATACTCTATCCACTGAGCCACTGGCCAGAGCCAAGAAATTTCCCTTAAGTTACTCAAAAAGCAAGTGCAGGGTTAGGATTCAAACAACTCTGACTCAGAAGCTCATGCTTTTTCAACTGCACCATACTGCTCTCTCTCTGCTGCTTTTCCGCTTGGTTGTGCCAAGGATTGGACTATCATTCCCTCAACCTTCTACCACCTAAATTCATCTCACTGTGTTGTACTTGCTCGACTGTCTTTTCATTAGACTAGGATTTCCTTGAGGGTAGGTGCGATCTATGTTCCTCACTGTATTTCCATTGTTCGGGTTATTTATTACTGTTTAACAAAATTGCCCTAAATATTAGTGGCTTAAAATAACAAATCACAGTTCAGTGGGTAGACTTAGTTATATGGTTTCCCTCTTGGGGTCACTCACACAGCTGCAGTGGGGTGGTGTTATCTGAACACCCAAGTTGGTTTCTTATCACATAACTGGTGCGTGGCCTTAGATGGCTGGAGCAGCTGAGGGTTGGCTGGGTATCTCTTTATCTCCATGTAGCTTTCCAAGTGGCTACCTTGGCTTCTTCACAGCATGAGGCAGTTCTGACGTAGTGTCTGACTTGCTGCAGAGGGAGTGTTGCAAGGTCTGGGTGGAAGCTGCCAGACTTTTATGAACTAGGCACAGAAGTTACTCAGTGTCATAGCTCCCGTAGTCTGCTGTGAGTCACAGGGCCCACTGAGATCCAGTGTGCGAGGGAATGACATCAGGGCAGGCGAGTCGAGGCATCATTCATTCGGGGCCATCTTTGGAGACTCACTCTCGTTGTTGGTGGGGAGGGCAGTCTGGGCAGGGAGAGCTCACAGGAGGCGCTGCATGCATGGGACTCTTGGAGGAAGAGCAGGAGTCCAAGTGAAGTAAGAGTGTGGAAGAGAAAGGATAGGGAGGATATTGTCTCTCAGGTAGAGCGAACCCCCTACAAAGAGACTTGAAGATAAGAAGGGGGATTGAGGGGATAATGAGCATAGTAGATTCAGGTTCTACCATTTACTTGCTGGATAACTGGGTAATTATTTAACCTTTCTGCATCTTGGTTTCCTTATCTGTGAAAGAGAGATTATCAGTTATTATCCAGTAGTGTTGTAATAATTAATTTAGTTAATGTATGAAGAGTTCTTTAGAACAATATCTGGTACATAGAAAACAATGTAGCCTGACCTGACCAGGTGGTGACACAGTGGATAGAGCATCAGACTGGGACTCAGAGGACCCAGGTTCAAAACCCTGAGGTCGCTGGCTTGAATGGAGGCTCACCAGCTTGAGTGCAGGGTCACTGGCTTGACCCAAAGGTCACTGGCTTGAAGCCCAGGGTTGCTGGCTTGAGGCCAAGGTCGCTGGCTTATACAGGGGGTCACTCACTCTGCTGTAGCCCCCCGGTCAATGCACATATGAGAAAGCAATCAATGAACAACTAAGGAGCCACAACAAAGAATTGATGCTTCTTATCTCTCTCCCTTTCTGTTTTCTGGTTTTTTTTTGTTTTTGTTTTTTGTTTTGTATTTTTCTGAAGCTGGAAATGGGGAGGCAGTCAGACAGACTCCCGCATGCGCCCCACCAGGATCCACCCGGCACGCCCACCAGGGGGCGACACTCTGCCCACCAGGGGGCGATGCTCTGCCCTTCCGGGGCCTCGCTCTGTCGCGACCAGAGCCACTCTAGCGCCTGGGGCAGAGGCCAAGGAGCTATCCCCAGCGCCCGGGCCATCTTTTGCTCCAATGGAGCCTCGGCTGTGGGAGGAGAAGAGAGAGACAGAAAGGAAGGAGAGGGGGAGGGGTGGAGAAGCAGATGGGCGCTTCTCCTGTGTGCCCTGGCTGGGAATCGAACCCGGGACTTCCGAATGCCAGGCCGATGCTCTACCACCGAGCCAACCGGCCAGGGCCTCTCTCCTTTTCTGTCTCCCTCTCGCTGTCTCTCTCTGTCTCTATAACACACCAAAAAAAAAAAAAAAAAAAAAAAGAAAAAGGAAAAAGAAGAGAAAACAATGTATTGGTTATTGTTAGTATTATACAGGGAAACATGGGTAGTTAACTATGGCTGGAACAGAGGACTTTGGATGGGGAAGGGTAAGATAGTCTGGAGCAGTAGGCAGGGGCCAGAGAATGACTCTGTAAGTTATACAAAGGTGTTTGATTTGATCCTAGAGTAAATAAAGAGATGTTGCAGATTTTAAGGAGGAGAGAGTTGATCAGATTTTGGATTTTAGAATGCTCTCTATACTAAAGGTTTCCAGAGTGGGGACTACTTGGAGGAGGAGAAAAACAAGAGACAGAGATCAATTAGCCTGACCAGGCAGTGGTACATTGGACAGAGCATTGGACAGAGCATTGGACTGGGATGCGCAGGACCCAGGTTTGAAACCCCAAGGTCACCGGCTTGAGTGCAGGCTCACCAGCTTGAATGCGGGGTCGCTGGCTTGAGAGTGGGATCATAGACCTGACCCCATGGTCGCTGACTTGAGCCCAAGGTTGCTAGCTTGAGCAAGAGGTCAATCGCTTTGCTGTAGCCCCCCAGTCAAGGCACATATGAGAAAGCAATCAATGAACAACTATGGTGCATCAACAAAGAATTGATGCTTCTCATCTCTCTCCCTTCCTGTCAGTCTGTCCCTATCTGTCCCTTTCTCTGTCTCTCTGTCACAAAAAAAAAGAAGAAAAAAGAAATAAAAGGAAGAAGAAGAGCTGTTGTGGTCCAGGGAAGGGACATAATGGCCTGGCTTAAGGTCTGGTAATGGGGATGGAGAAGGGTGGACCTGCTAAAGGTCACAGTGCTGGGTAGTGACAGAGCAGGGACTGGAGCTGCTGACTAAATAACACAGGAATTTGCTGCCAGGAAATTAATAACCTTTTTTACTTGTTTATTTAGGCACGAGTTTAGTATGTGCTAGTTAATGGAGACAGATAAGTAGATACAAGTAGCTGGCAGGGATGGTTGAGCCGGATGGTTGATACGGTCTCCCTATCCTGTGTGTACGCCTGCAATTGCTGATAACAGGTATGCTCCCATAAGTCAGTGCTCCCCAGGAAAACTAAGCAGGGTGAGTGACTTTCTTTGAGAGATTTTTCCAACTCTACTGGAAGGCCATAAGCCATCTATTATAACCGCCTCATCTATTCTCCTTCAGGTCACACTTGGGCTGGGTTTTTTTATTGTTTTTTTTTTTTGTTTTTTTTTTGCTTTTTCTAGATATTTGGCATGTAAAACACTAGTAAGATCTGATTAGCTACTCTGTTGGAGCACTCTTCACCTTTCAAGCTGTGTTTCTCAAACATTCTCTGTGGATGCAGGTTGGTCACGAAGCCCACGGTTCATAGAAGATCTGGGGATAGCTGGGAACAGGTGACTCCAGGCTGCTACCTGGGGGTTGGGGGCTCTTGAGATGAGATATTTGAGGCAATGAGGGTGGCTGCTGGGACTGTGGGCAAAGAATGAGCTTGGTGTTGTCCTCACCCATTGAGTTAGGAGACCCTGAAGGTCTAAGATTATATTATCAGTGAATATTGACAGGATCCACTCTCATCTTTCCTCTTGTCTATCAACACCCCATGCTTGTCGCTCATTTCCTATGGGTTCACAGTGTCCTGTGTGGATAGAATCCTACACAGCCTTCAAGGCACAGCTCAGGACCCACCTCCGTGGGAGGCTCTCTTCACTACTGCAGCCTTGTGAGTCACCCCATTCTCACATCCCGACCTTTGAAGAATCACAGAGGAGGAGTAGGCACCATCTAGCTCAGCACTCACTGACTTACGGTGTATACCAGGGGTCCCCAAACTACGGCCTGCGGGCCGCATGTGGCCCCCTGAGGCCGTTTATCCGGCCTCCGCCACACTTCCAGAAGGAGCACTTCTTTCATTGGTGGTCAGTGAGAGGAGCATAGTTCCCATTGAAATACTGGTCAGTTTGTTGATTTAAATTTACTTGTTCTTTATTTTAAATATTGTATTTGTTCTCGTTTTGTTTTTTTACTTTAAAATAAGATATGTGCAGTGTGCATAGGGATTTGTTCATAGTTTTTTTTATAGTCCGGCCCTCCAACAGTCTGAGGGACAGTGAACTGGCCCCCTGTGTAAAACGTTTGGGGACCCCTGGTGTATACTGTTCTCCCAGCAGGATGCATCTTTTAGCATCTCCTAGCTTTTCTGGAAGTCCTCTGAGTGCTGAGTCCTCCTTTGTCCCTACCATACCTGTCAGAGTTTTGGGGCAACCTCTGTTGGTAGCTCCAGAAGTGTGGAAGACGTGTTAGCCCTAATTTTCAGTTTGGGACACTGAGGAGGAAAGGGTTAAGTCACCTGCACAAGATTGTGAAGGTTGGCATTTATCCAGGAGCTAACTAGGAACAGTCCCTAGTTAAAAATTTCACATATATTTGTGGTTGACTCTTTCCCACAAGCCTAAGAGGTAGGTCCTATTATCCATATTTTACTACTGAGAAAACTGAAGCTTACACGTTTTAAAATAACTCTACTGCCCTTATGTGCCAAACACACCCAGAACTAGAACCCAGACAGTCTTACTCATAACTGCTTCTCATTTCCAGCACTTCCCACATTGTAGCACCTGTTTACCCACCTGTCTCCTCTACTTAGACTACTTTTCTAAGGGCAGGGGCCATGCTTTTGTTTTTATTTTCATCTTACTCATCTCAGGGAGGGCCTAGCACAGGACCTGATGTCCAAAAAAATGATTGTTAATTGTTAAGTGAATAGAAAGCCAATGATAAAGCTTCCTTTAGTTCCAGTCAGCACTGCCGCCCTGCGAAGCCCAGGTTGGTCTATCCCCTCTCAGAGTGGAATTTCTCTCACAGAAGCCTCCACTCCCCTCACAGTGACCCCATCGGACACCTTGTGTAAGGAGAACTCTTCCCCTCTGGCTTCTCTGAAGGCCCTGTGCCAGGAGGTTGGTAAGCAAGCAGCTCCACTGGGTAGAGCAGGGCGGGGCGCCCGCAGGCTCCCTCTGGGCACAGAGCTGTAGTTTCAATGCACAGAAACCCTTGAGAGATTGACTATCAACCTCAGCCTAGGGTGGGAGTGAAAACCCCCACCTCTGGCCAGAGGATTGGGTCCTGGCTCTCCTCCTGGCTGGGTTTGTGGACTTGAGCCAGTGTTTTAACCTTATGAAGCCTCAGTTCCCTCCATGTAAAGTGGGGATGCCAATAAGGCCCACTTCATGGGGTTGTCTTGAGGATTACAGGAGAATATGTGTGCATGGCCATCTCATAGTGCACAGTGGGGAGCAGCGTGGTCAAGGCTGGCACTGGAAACCCAAAGGGGTAGCCGTGACAACAATGTTGGACACTGCAGGGTGCTTTGCCAATCACCCCTCAAATACCACATCTCAGACCTCTGTCTTCCCCGCTCAAAGGACCTTCCCAAGGCAACATTGTCAAATGGTCAGAGTGTGTTTTCCTGGCGTTTCCATTTCCCCTCTCTGGCTGTCTGGTACAATGTCTCCTCTGTTTCTACGTGCAGGCCAGGCTCCCAGGGATAGCTTGGCTGGAGAGGGCGAAGGAAGGAGCCAAGGTGGGATCTCCGGTGAAGTCCTAGAGGGCCGCCTCCGTGGGGTCTGCCTGGAAGTGGGGAGTGGGAGCAAGGAGACCTGCTCCTACTACCCGAGGCAAGGAAGTTGGAGCGTTCAGACTCCTGCACTGCCCAGTGGTCAGCCGGACAGTTGAGAGGTATCAGTTACCAGACAGTGCAGACAAAGTGGGCTCCCAAGGGGAAAGAGATTTAGCAACGATTAGGAGAGGAAACTTGAATTATAACTGAACCTAAGTAATCCAATAACCAGATTAATATACACTAGCATTCCATGGCATATTAGACTCATTAATAATGCTCATGGTCCACCCTCAGGTGGATGGCAGGATTTTGGCATGAAATCTGGGAGTTAGATGAGCCTTCCTGATACAGCTCATGTCAAAGGCTGGCTTTCGCTTTACCAGAGATGGGAGTAGGCTAGCTTGTCTTATAAGGACCATGCCTGAGGTCAGGAACCCCTGCTCACAAAGTGCCTTCCACCCCAGCCAGGGTGTTTGCAATGCAAATTGTCTTTCTGGGGGGAAGGGGGCGGGCACGCCCTGAGGCGTTTTGACTATGCATCCTTGGCATCACAGAGCTGAAGGCTGCAAAGTGAGGTTTGGCAGGCAAGGTGTTGGTTAGTATTTGTTGAGGAACTGTGTGCAGGGATGAAAGGTAGCCCGAGAGGACAGAATGTGTTATGTGTCTTCTTTGTCATGTCAGGTCTAAAGTTATTCTTCAGCTTCCATGGTTACTCCCACTGTGAAATCTTCCCTACTTTATTTATCCTTCCAGGAGAAATTGCCACTTTCTTTAGAAAGCTGGGCTTTCTAACTTAGTCAACTAAGTTAGAATAGTATAGTAATAAGGTGACCAATCGTCCTCCCCTAGGGAGGACAGGCCTTCTTTTGTAAGTTCCGTCCTCCCTCCAAAAGTGTCCTCCTACATGTCCTCCTTTTTGATATTGGAAGACTAATCTGTAAATGTCCGTATTCAATGAATGCAGAGTCGATCCATTGTGATCCATTGCTTGTGATGTGACATATTTGTATTTGACATGATGATTTGTCAAGGATCAATAACGCGCGAGACGCGATTGTGAGACCCTATGCGCTCCGCACGGCAGACCTTGAGAGAGCGCACGGTATACCAAGGGCACAAATGGCTTTGTGTACTTCTTGCTGAAACACGACACGGCACATATGACATTGTAGACTCACGATTGTTTCTTTCTCAGTGAATATTCAATCATAGACAGGTAAGCACAGTTCACATTTTATTAATTCATTATCTATTTAATAATTTCCAAATATTATACATATAATTTTATTTACAAGTATTTTCCCGAAATTCAAGATTTAAAGTGGAAATCTAACCTCAAACTATATCTATTTTTTTTTTTACAGGGACAGAGAGAGAGTCAAAGGGATAGACAGAAACAGACAGGAACGGAGAGAGATGAGAAGCATCAATCATCAGTTTTTCGTTGCAAGACCTTAGTTGTTCATTGATTGCTTTTTCATATGTGCCTTGACCATGGGCCTTCAGCAGACCGAGTAACCCCTTGCTCAAGCCAGCGACCTTGGGTCCAAGCTGGTGAGCTTTTTGCTCAAACCAGATGAACCCGCGCTCTAGCTGGCGGCCTCCGGGTCTTGAAGCTGGGTCCTCTGCATCCCACTTCAACACTCTATCCACTGTGCCACTGCCTGGTCAGGCTCAAACCATATCTATTAATAACACATTTTTATTAAATAGTTGCATAAAACAGACGTTTTTTAATTAGAAAATGATAAATACACCCGAATATCACTCCAAATTAGTGGTTTTGTTTGATATTTAGTTTTGTTAATTTAGCTTTCGGAAAATTTGCCTACCATGATTTGCCTACATTTTCAGTTCCTAATGTGCTTGCCATCATTCATGTAGCTCTATATTTTATTTTTAATTTTTAATTTCATTTAAGGGATGAAAAAATAAAAAAAGAGAAAATGCCATTTCAATGATAAATTAAAAAAGAAATTTCCATTCTTCATATCAAAGAAAGATACCATTGTTTTCTGCAATATTTGCAGCAGAGAATTTTGTATTGCAGTTGGGAGCAGAGCAGCGATAACGAAACACTTGACCACCAACAAACATAAGCAGTCATTAGATGCATCAGCTTCCAGTTGTAAAGTAACAAGTGTTTTTAAAACTTCAAATTATTCTGAAGATGAAAAACAGTTGGCTGCAATGGAGGGAACATTTGTATTTCATACCATAATTCACAATCAAAGTTTTCATAGTTTGTATGGATTGTACAACTAAATTATTGAAAAAGTTTCACAATGCAAAATTTTCATGTGCCAGGACAAAATGTGAGGCTATTTTGAAATCAGTATTTAAAAATTACTGTGACAAAATACCTACAGAGGACTTGGAAACTGCAGCATTTGTAACGATTTTATCTGATGCATCAAATCATAGTGAAATTAAATTGTATCCAATAATAGTAAGATATTTTAATGTTACCAAGGGCATTCAAGTAAAAATTTAAAATTTAGAATCCATTGAAAGCAAAACCTCTGAAATTTTGTCAAACCATCTATACAGAGTAATAAATGAAAACAATTTGAAATCCAAATTTGTTGCACTAACGGCTGATAATACAAATTTTGGTGGGTGAAGACACAAAGAAGTGAATAATATGTATGTAAAATTACAAGAGTTACTCCAAAAGGAAATACTAGAAATAGGTTGTAATGCACATATTTTGTCAAAGGCAATCAACACAGTGTCATGTGCCATGCTAATTGATGTAGAAGTAATAATAACTACAATTTATTTGCATTTGAGTCATTTTACCATTTGTGTTGCTACTTTAAAACAATTTTGTGAAGAAGCAATTGTTGAATACAAAAAACTTTTAGGATATTCAAAAGTTAGATGGCTTGCTCTAACACCTGCTATAGAGCATGTTCTACAATTATTTGAGCCTCTCCGTTTGTATTTTTTAAGTTTAGACCAATGTCCTAAAATCCTGGTATCATTCTTTAATAATAAAATATCTGAGATATTAATGTATTTTGTACATAATCAAGCATCTATTTTTCATAAAACGATTCAAAAGATTAAAGGTGAACACATTTCAGCTATGGAAATTAGTCTTATTTTGAATGACTTTATCCTTCAATATAAATCTCGTTTTGAAGAAAAATTTCTTCCTTTAATTATAAAAAGAAAATTGTCAGACTTAGAGGAATCAAATCTGGGCATAACAGAAAAGTTTTTGAAAGAAGTGCAGAATTTTTACCAGACATGTTTTCAACATATCAAAAAATTGAAACAAACATCACGGGAAATAACAGTTTTCAATGGTGTTTTTTTACTTCATTGCAAATATATTGGACAGATATTGAATCTTGTTGAGTTTTTTTTTTTTTTTGTATTTTTCTGAAGCTGGAAATGGGGAGAGACAGTCAGACAGACTCCCGCTTGCGCCCGACCGGGATCCACCCGGCACGCCCACCAGGGGCGACACTCTGCCCACCAGGGGGCGATGCTCTGCCCTTCCGGGGCATCGCTCTGTCGGGACTAGAGCCACTCTAGCGCCTGGGGCAGCAGCCAAGGAGCCATCCCCAGCACCCGGGCCATCTTTGCTCCAATGGAGCCTTGGCTGCGGGAGGGAAAGAGAGAGACAGAGAGGAAGGGGGGGGTGGAGAAGCAAATGGGCGCTTCTCCTATGTGCCCTGGCTGGGAATCGAACCCGGGTCCCCCGCACGCCAGGCCGACGCTCTACCGCTGAGCCAACCGGCCAGGGCCTTGTTGAGTTTTTATCTAAATAAATGCCAGACATCAAAATAGATGACAATTGTCTCTTTGAAGAAATTAGAAGACTGAGTGTATATTTAAATTCTGAAAAATTAATACATTAAGAAAATAAACACATTGAAATTGGTAAAAGATGGGTGGAAATATTCAGCCATTTCAAAAATGAACATATTCCATGTGAAAATTTATTTATTCTTGTTCAATGTACATTGTGTTGCTCTGGAACTAATGCAGCAGTTGAAAGAGTTTTTTCAATTGCTGATGATTTTTGGACAAGTGAGAACTCAAGATTGAATATTGATACTCCAGCTGCAGCACTTGCCATAAAATTCAATATGAAGGATATTTCTTGTTCAGATATTTCCAATATATTGTTACAAGATGATACATTGAAAAAAATATTCATTCAATGGAAAAGTACTCATTTAGTTAATATTATCTAAATGAGTACTTTTTCTTACAATTATTATTAAAAATAAAAAGTTTATGAAAGAAGTACATATAAGCATAATTACACTATAAAATATTAAAATGTTTTTATTATGCATTTATCATATTATAGTGTATTATTGTTGCAATGAATAAAATGTTTCTTTCATTTATGATATTGTTTTCTTCAATTTATTTTTGTCCTCCTTTTCATTGTAAAAAAGTTGGTTACCTTAATAGTAATCATCTGCTTATACATCTGTGTCTCCTATTAGACAGCGAGGGCCTTAAGGACAGGACCTACATCCTTGACTCTGAGCCTGGGTCCAGGTAGGATAATAATGTTGATTGAATGAATACATGTATGTATGAATGAACCAAATGGCTAAGCCAGATGTCTGTTGTTTTGAATTATAATATGAATATGTCTATGCAGTAGTCCATCTTATACCTGGTGTTGCTTTTTGAGGTTTCAGTTCCCTGCAATCTGAAAATATTAAATGAAAAATTCCAGAAATAAACAATTCATAAGTTTAAAAGCCAGCAGCCACCGCCGTGGCCATGCAGGTTCCCATTGGATTTGGGCAGACGGTAAAGGAACTGCGGAGCCAGAGGATGGTGGGCCATTTTGTTTATTAGAGTCTCGTAAGGATGACGAGCAAGCAGGCAGGGAGGACCACTTGCTTCTTACTCAGGGCTCCCAAAGCCCCCAATCATTCTCCGGACTCTTTCGGACTCACAGGCCCCCACCAGCCTCAGCACCCTCTTTCTCTTTCTCTGAACTCTCTCCCATTCTCTTTGGATTCTCTCTGCACTCCTTTGCCCAGCAAAACAGGCTGGGGGAAAAAAACCCTTCTCTAGCAGACAATAGCAAACTATTGCCCCTTCCAAGCAGGAAGGCAATTGGAAATTTGTAATCTGCCGCCCTGAGGGCAAGCAGCCGCAGCCTTCCACAGACTATCACTGCCCCAATGCAAGCGAGCAAACTTAAAAAACATTTGTTTACCCAACAATAAGTTTTAAATTGTGTACTGTTTAGAATAGCGTAATGAAAACTGGCACCGGTCTCCTCCCCCTGCCCGCAGCGGTTATTATTGCCCTTTGTCCAGTGTATATGCTAATCACCCACCCCTCTTAGGTGTTTCTTGGCCATTATGGTTATGAGATTGACTTGTCGCAGTATCACAGTGCTTGTGTCTGAGTAACCTGTATTTTACTTAATAATGACCTAGAGTGCAAGAGTAGTGATGCTGGCAATTTGATACCCCAAAGAGAAGCTGTGAAGTGCTTCTGCAATTGAACAGTTATGTATATATAGAAAAACCATAGTGTGTGTGTGTGTATATATATGTATTATACATTATATGTATAATGTATAATATAATAAACCGCATATATACATGGTTTGATACTTTCCAAGGTTTCAGGCATCAACTGGGGGTCTTGGAACATAGCCTCAATAGATAAGGGGAACGTGTATGTGTGTGTGTGTGTGTGTGTGTGTGTGTGTTTTAAATTGTTTATCTTGATGACTTCCTTCACTCAGGCAAATCTAGCCAAGGAAACTCAATAGTTGATTTTAAAAGGATTAACAGTAAGTGAGCAGTAAATGTACAGGCTAAATAAGGGATCGGTCAGTTCTGAGCTTTCTAACTTAGTCAAGTGACTTAGAGAAGCTTAGATAACTACTCCTTTTCTTTGGGTCCTGATGGATGCTCTGTGACCAAAGGAGAGGGAAGGTGGGTAGAGGGTCCTTCTGTTCCACACGGTCTTGGCATGCCTCCATGACAGATGGTAACAGAATGGGCTTTATTTTTTGTATGTGTTTATGTATTAGTTCTGTTTGTATGTTCATTCCTTTTACAGAGTATCTTTTTTGTGTGTGACAGAGACAGAGAGAGGGACAGAGAGGGACAGACAGACAGAAAGGGAAAGAGATGAGAAACATCAATTCTTCGTTGCGGCCCCTTAGTTGTTCATTGATTGCTTTCTCATATGTGCCTTGATTGGGGGGGGGGGCTACAGCAGAGCAAGTGATCCCTTGCTCGAGCCATTGACCTTGGGTTCAAGCGGTGAGCTGTGTTCAAACCAGATAAGGCTGCGATCAAGCCAGCAACCTCAGGGTTTTGAACCTGGGTCCTCCATGTCCCAGTCTGATGCTCTACCTACTGCGCCACAGCCTGGTCAGGCTACAAAGTACCTAACATCTGAGGGCTTATAACAAATCTGTAAAGCAGATTTCTCAATTGCTAATGAGTTAAAGATCTTTGAAAATCTGAGAAGGATATGAAACTTCTACTCTAAAAAATGTAGTCATTCATTCATGAACTTTTTGTAGTGTTGGGAGTTCAGGAACCTCCTTCGTATAGAGATTGTTGTGCTGCAAGACTTGTTCATAGTAGGTTTTTTATATATACTATTGTGTTGAATCAAACTGTGTGAGTAATGATACTTGCCAATGGAAACAGTCTTGAAAAAGAGGAACAAGTGAGCCTGACCTGTGGTGGTGCAGTGGATAAAGTGTTGACCTGGAACACTGAGGTTGCCAGTTCAAAACTCCATTGTCTCTGGATTGAGTGAATGATTGTCCACATGATCCCAAAGGTTGCTGGTGTGAAAAGCTCAAGGTCCCTGGCTTGAGCAAGGGGATGATGGCTTGGCTTGAATCTGAAGTCTGATCTCCGGTCAAGGCACATACGAGAAGTAATTAATGCACAACTAAAGTGAAAGCAACTACGAGTTGATGTTTCTCTCTCTCTCTCTCTCTCTCTCTCTCTCTCTCTCTCTCTCTCCCTTCTTCTTCTCCCTCTAAAAAAAGAAAAGAAAAAAAGAAGAGAGACAAGTGAACAAAGCCCTGATAACATGATCTACCAAATGAAACCAATCCTGCATTTCCTTCTTTACCTGGTTTACTAACACTTGCATATTTTTACAAGACAGACTTGTGCTTTGGTGTAAGTCTGGTTTCCACTAAAGTGCCCAGGGTTAACCCATTTAACCTTACCTGTCCTGTATTTCTTGCCATTAATGTGTTTATCTGCTTCTTCCTGGGAGGGGAAGATGATTGAGATAATGACTATAAATCATGTAACGCAGCCCCTGGAGTAAGAAGGTGCCAAACAGATGTTAGCTTAAAACAGGAAAAGATAAAAGAGCACATTAGAAGTGGGAAGGTGCTCACTGGACAGAGGAAATGTGGGAAAGGCTATGGAATTAGTGGAGTGGGGAGGAGGCAGGAGGAGCTCAGGACCAGGAGCATTGCTTCCCAGCTTGTTGGAGACTAGAGTGGCCTTGAATGCTAGAATCCCTTCTGATTACAGGTGAGCTGGAACCTAAGAAACCAGGTAAAACCCCTGGTTGATAACAAATAAAGATACAGCCATCCACCAGTTCTGTCACGCATCTCAGAATGTGTAGGAATACGGTAATAGCGCCAAATGCGAATCATGGAAAATAAGCTGTGAATGGAAACATTTGCTAAGAGATGCTGGCCTGGCCTGGAGAAGTCAATTTGTCAGCTTTTTTTCACTCGGGGAAGAGGAACTAAGGGAGGAGCTACGGCCCCTGCAAAGCTAAATGTCTAAATAGCAGACTGGTTAAGGCTTCAGGCAACACCAGCTGCAAATGAGCTCAGCCGGGTGAGGCCGGCCACGCAAGTTCTCCCAGGAAACACGCAGAGAGCACAGCCTCTAACATCCCGCAAAGCCGGCCACAGGCAGGGCCAAGGAGCCCAGGCAGAGGGCTGCAGGCGAACGATGGCCTGACTCTGGAGTTAGGGACGAGCTGTGCGGACACTGTGCCACTTTCTGCAGGTTGAGCACTGCAGGCCACTTAGCTCTCTGAGCTTCAGTTCCCCATCTGTAAAACGAGGATAACAACATCTGCTTTCAGAGGCGGATTAGGGTTGGTTGAGGCCCTTCTTGCAGAAGAAAATATTGGGCCCCTTAAAAAAGAGAGACAAGGAAAATAAGAATACATGTTATTTATGAAACCAAACTTGGTGTCATTAGAATAAAGTGTAAAGTTGGAGTTTTGCGAGGCCCCTCAGAAGTCGAGGCCCAGGGTGCACACCTGGTGCGCCCGCTGTTAAATCCGCCTATTTTTGCTTTGAAGAGTTTCTGTAAGTAGAAAAAACGAGACAAAGAAAGCACAAGTGTTGTGGAAATTGCTAAAATTTTGGATGTCAGTTGTTATGAAAAAGAACTGAACTGGTCATATTATTCTGCTGCGTTGCCATGACAAAATATCATAGACAAGATGGTTTAAATAACAGACTTTTATTTTCTCACAGTTCTAGAGGCCAGAAGTCTGAGATCAAGGTGCTGGCAAGGTAGTTTCATTCTGAGATCTGTCCTCTTGACTCACAGATGACCACCATCATCTCATGGTGTGCTCAATGACCTCTTTTTAAAAAATTTTATTGATTATTTTAGAGAGTGGAGAGAAAAAGAAAAAGAAGGAGAGGAGCAGGAAGCATTAACTCATAGTATTTGCTTGTTGTATGTGCCTTGATCAGGCAAGCCTGGGGTTTCGAACTGGAGACCTCAGCACTGTACCACCACAGGTCAGGCTGACCTCTTTGTGTGTGTGTGTGTGGGGGGGGGGTAAGGAGAGAGAGAGAGAGAGCTCTTTGGTGTTTCTTCTTATAAGGACACTAATCCTGTCATGAAGGCCCCACTCTCATGACCTCACCTATTTCCCAAAGACCCCTTCTTCAAATATTATCACATTTGAGAATTAGATCTTCAACATATACATTTTGAAGGGACATAATATCCAGTACATAATACTGGCTAAAAGAAACCATTGATTCTTATGAATATTCCATCATGCATTTTCTTTCTTTCTTTCTTTCTTTCTTTCTTTCTTTCTTTCTTTCTTTCTTTCTTTCTTTCTTTCTTTCTTTATTTTAGAGAGGACGGGGAGAGGGAGAGAGAAAGAGAGAGATATAACAATGTGTTGTTCTACTCATTTATGGATTCATTGGTTTATACTTTTTTTAAAATTTTTTTAGCGAGAATGAGAGAGAGAAAGAAAGGAAGGGAGAGAGATGAGAAGCATCAACTCATAGTTGCAGCACCTTAGCTATTCATTGACTGCTTTCTCATATGTGCCTTGACTGGGGAGCTCCAGCTGAACTAGTGATCCCTTGCTCAAGCCAGTGACCTTGGGCTCAAGCCAGTAACCATGGGTTATGTCTATGATCCCACACTCAAGCAGGTGACCTCAGGGTTTCAAACCTGGATCTTCAGTGTCCCAGGCTGACGCTCTATCCACTTTGCCACAGCCTGGTCAGGCCATTGGTTCGTTTTTGTATGTGCCCTGACTGGGGATTGAACCTGCATCCTTGGTGTATTGGGATGTCACTCCAACCAACTGACATATCCTGTCAGGGCTTTCATCATGTATTTTAGTGTGAGAAAACAACAACCACCCAGAACCCTGTGGTAGTAAGCAAATAGGCTTTAAATAAAATGTCAGAATAGGGAAATCCTCATCCCTAGGCCGACCCTGCATTTCTCAGCCATGTCTTTGTTGGTCTGTCACTGCTGTACCCTTTATGTCACTTGTAGAGAGGCATCTTTTTAAAATTGAGGACCAGGGAAAACCCTATCTACACTGACAAGTACAATGTGAAGAGATATAGGCTGATACTGGTTTCACTTCTATTCTCCATGGACATCTTTGGGAATGTGAAAAAGCTATGGACATTTTCTCATGCAAAATGCACACACATTTCTGACAATGGATAAGGGTTCTCAACTTGAAATCCATCTTTGGATACCTGGTCAGTGTGTGTTCATGGACCTCAGGTTATGGGCTGGTACACTATAGAAAATAGGGAATGTTGGTGGTCCTTAAAAATATCAAGGAAGTTTCCTCCATTTTTTGTGGGTCAGAGTGAATATTCAGGATTAAAAAAATGCATGGTGTATAAAAGTTTGCTATCTAAGTTGTTATCCATATATACGTCATGATGTGAGAGTTAGGGTGGTATAACAGCTAGATCCCTGAACTATGAGTCTGGAGACCTGGTTTCTAGTCTTGACTCCTAGTTAAATAGATTTTGGACCTAAAACATATCCTTTGGCCTCCCTCAACTTCAGTCCTCTCATTGGTCAAGCTTCTTCCCACCTTGAGCTACTATTTACTGATGCTCTAACATGGGCCAGTCTCACTATGCTGTTTCCCTCACCCCAGATATTACTAATAGTTCAACATTGCAAAGCATATCTATGTATATCTATCTTTATGTCACACACACACACACACACATACACACACACACACACACACACACTGTTATTATTCTGTGGGAAGAGAGCCATATTCATATACAGTGGGAAAATAAAATTTCCTTAGGTCTCAACTCAGTCTTTCTCAGGGGATCTAGGACAGGCTTGGTTATGGGAAACTAGTTGTCATACCAGGTAATTACTCAGGCCTTCATCTCTCATTTCCCTTCAAATAGTCTTCTTCTCTCAATACTCACCTTTGTCAGCGCCTGTTTACACTGTTCCCTCCCAAGGTCACACCCATCAGTTTCTTGAAGTTTCAGGCAGTCGTGGTTTGGGGTGGTACAAGAGAAATAAGGAAATGACTGGCTGGCAAGTGGCAGGCCCGACAGGACATTGTGCTGGCCTCCACCTGCCACAGGCCAGGGGTGTTCAGAGCTGCTGGGCTGTGTATCCCTGCTGCTCAGGGCCCCAGGGTGTGTCCTGAGTGCCAGCCCACAGTCTGTCCACAGGACTTCACTTTGGTTTGGATCCATGTTTTCCTTGGAATTAGCTAGTTAATCAGTCTCTTTTGTCCACTGCTGCCACTGCCCTATCTCTGGGATGAGGCCAGAACCAGACTCAGATGTGGCCTGGAATTGCAAAGCAGCCTGGGGACCCCTGTCATTTCCCCCCTGTGGGACACTAGCCTTTTGGCCTACCAGCACACTGGATAGGTTCAGCAATCGAAGGACAGGCAACCCAAAGTGATAATCTGCTGATTGGCCAACTCAAGACAGGAGACGAGGGACATTTTGATGCAAAGGTGATTTATTGATTTGGATGAAGTCCTTTAAGTTTCATCTGAAACACTACACATATATGGCATATAGTAGGTATTTTCTATAAGTTTATTCAGATGATGTATGAATAATTTTCCTTAGGATTTGTTTACAAAAAATGGGGAGCTGGCACACCCTAGACCTCCAATCAGTATTTGGTTCTTACTTCTCTCTTCCCTCAGGTGCTTCATTCTTCTCCTATAACACAGGAAATCATGATTGAGGCTGTATTAAATAATATATATTCAGCCCTGGCTGGATAGCTCATTCGATTAGAGCATCGTCCTGATAAAGGTTGTGGGTTTGATTTCTGGTCGGGGCACAGACAGGAACAGATTGATGTTTCTGTCTCTCTCCCTTCCTCTCTCTCTAAAATCAAAAATTAAATCTAGATATGTATATAGGGGTGGCCAAAAGTAAGTTTACAGTTGTTTCTATGGAAAATAATACAATAATTAATAAAAAATAATATAAGAATAAACGGTTTCATGTACTCGCAACTGTAAACCTGCTTTTGCCCACCCCTGTCTATTTAAAATCCTCAGGCCAGGCTATACTGAAAAGCCAGATATTTCCCCTATACACAGAGGAGAATTGACTTCATTTGCTAAACTTATTATTTTGGTAAGAATATTTTTTGGGGTTCCACTATCTCATCAACTAAATTTTAGATAAGTTCATTTTTTTCTATGGGTCTCAGCCAAGGCCACCACTCCAGGAACACAGGGTGATCTGGGCATTTGGGGAGTTAGTTCATTTGAAAATACTTCGCTTTAGAAGTGAAAGTCTGCCTGACCAGGCAGTGGCGCAGTGGATAGTGGTGGACTGGGACCCAGAGGACCCAGGTTTGAAACCCCAAGGTCGCCAGTTTAAGCTCAGGCTCATCCGGCTTGAGCATGGGTTCACCAGCTTGAGTGCAGGGTCGCTGGCTTGAGCGTGGGATCATAGACATAACCCCATGGTCGCTGGCTTGAGCCCAAGGTTGCTGGCTTGAGCAAGGGATCACTCACTCTGCTGTAACCTCCTGGTCAAGGCACATATAAGAAAGCAAACACTGAACAACTAAGGAGACTAGGGAGCTGCAATGAAGAACTGATGCTTTTCATCTCTCTCCCTTCCTGCCTGTCTGTCCCTATCTGTCCCTCTCTCTGTCTCTGTCACACACACACAAAAAAGTGTAGGTCTTCTGTGTCTTCCTAAGTTGAAATTTTAAAGTGTCCCAATCACTGGGAGTAGACGTTTTTTTTTTTGTTTGTTTGTTTTGTTTTTTTTTTCTGAAGCTGGAAACGGGGAGAGACAGTCAGACAGACTCCCACATGCGCCTGACCGGGATCCACCAGCACGCCCACTAGGGGGTGATGCTTTGCCCCTCCAGGGGGTCACAACCAGAGCCACTCTAGCGCCTGGGGCAGAGGCCAAGGAGCCATCCCCAGCGCCCGGGCCATCTTTGCTCCAATGGAGCCTCGGCTGCGGGAAGGGAAGAGAGAGAGAGGAAGGGGGGGTATGGAGAAGCAGATGGGCGCTTCTCCTGTGTGCCCTGGCCGGGAATCGAACCCGGGACTTCCGCACGGCAGGCCGACGCTCTACCACTGAGCCAACCGGCCAGGGCCGGGAGTAGATGTTTTTTATTTTTCTGTCTTTTTTGAGAATTTTTATAAGAGTTTGAGTCAAACTGATGACATATATTAGGAAGCAAGGTCTCAAATACTTCCAGTAGAAATGTTTTCATTCCTCTCATTTTATTTGCTTGGAGATAAATGTTGTGGATTGAAGGCAGAGGAAGGAATTCCTGGTCCTATGCTGGGAAACTAAGTTAATCATCACTGGGAGCAATTGTGAAAACAAAACAAAACAAAAAACCCTATGACTTTCAACTTGTGGAAGATGGCACCACAGAGGATAAAAACAAGATGGAAATAGCTGTAATTGCTTGACCTGTGGTGGCGCAGTGGATAAAGTGTCAACCTGGAATGCTGAGGTTGTTGGTTTGAAATCCCAGGCTTGCTGGTCAAGGCACATTTGCTTCCGTAAGTACAAGCTGATGCTTCCTGCGCAACACCCCTCCCATTTCTCGCTCTCTCTCTTCCTAAATTGAATAAATAAAATTCTTAAAAAAAGAAAAAGCAATAAATGATGTTCCTGTGAAATTTTACCCCTTTGGATAAATGATACTAACCCAGGTGTGGCCAACAGTTTTTGCCCCCAAGCCAGATTAGAAAGAAAACTTTTTTCATGGGCTGGACGAAATATTAAAATTAAAAAATGTGAAATACAAAAATGATTAGTTTAAGTAAACAAAATTTTATTATGTAATTTGTTTATGAATAAATGTGAGTGAAAACAAATTTTAATATACAATATTACTTTAATAAAAATATATTTTAATAAAAATATAATTACATACCGTATAAATATCCAAACTGTATCGCAATCAATCAAAACAATATTTAATTTTAATTTTTATTTTTTTGTATTTTTCTGAAGCTGGAAACAGGGAGAGACAGACTCCCGCATGCGCCCGACCAGGATCCACCCGGCACGCCCACCAGGGGCGATGCTCTGCCCCTCCAGGGCCTTGCTCTGTTGCGACCAGAGCCACTCCATCGCCTGGGGCAGAGGCCAAGGAGCCATCCCCAGTGCCCGGGCCATCTTTGCTCCAATGGAGCCTCAGCTGCGGGAGGGGAAGAGAGGGACAGAGAGGAAGGAGAGGGGGAGGGGTGGAGAAGCAGATGGGCGCTTCTCCTGTGTGCCCTGGCCGGGAATCAAACCCGGGACTTCTGCACACCAGGCCGATGCTCTACCACTGAGCCAACCGCCCAGGGCAAAACAATATTTAATTAATAGAATGAGCTTGAAGGGGTTATATCGCAAATAAAACAATTATTTTGTTTTACAAACAGCCTAGACACGTTTTCAGATATCAACTGCAGCTATTGTCTATGCTACAATGCCACTTGATTCAGCACATTTGACCATAAAAATAACAAATTGTTTGACCTTGGGTGCGCACTGGCAAACTCCGCCTAAAAGAATGTGGGTTTCACATCGCTGCTAAACATCAAACAGTTCATATCGAGTACAGACGAGTACAAAAGTTGTAAATCTTTATAATAGAATTTTTTTTAAAAAATAAAGAAGTATCACGAGTCCATTTGACCAATTATTGGAAGTTAACTCTAGATTAGTCACACCTGGAATTCTTTTCCGCGTATCACAATTTTCTTAAATATCTCGATTTCCAATAATCAAAGATGCTTCTGCTTCTGAGTAGCTGAGATTTTAAAGTAGTGGAGAATATTAAAAATTTAATCATGGGTCGCATAAACTCATTACACGGGCTGAATCTGGCCCGCGGGTCGTACGTTGGTCGTGCCTGTACTAATTTATTCTAATTCACCTGAGGGACTGACATGCTTCATGTTAATTTCTGCCTTAATATCTGATTGTGTCACAAAACTCCTGCTTCAGAATGAAATTATTTTATTCCATCCAACTCAGCCACGTTGGTGCAAGTGACTTGACCATGAAATAATTTCTAATTTCCTGATTCTTTTTAGAACCAATGAAAAAGCATTTTTATAATTCTGTTGGGAAATGTTGGTGCTTAAAACAGTTTATGGAATTATCCCAGTTTTCAACCTTCATCCCACAATTGATCCCATTAACCTTTAAAATTTCTCAGAAAATTCAATATTTAGGTTTCTGTATTTTGGAAACTGCCTCTTGCACTTTGTATGTGGCATCAAAACTATCTGGTAGTCCACATTGTTTTATTTGGAAAATATGGACACTTAATTTAAAGAAGGATTTAGTTACAAAGGCCCGTTTTCTCTTCTCTCCTCCTTGCCTCTCCCCTCCCTCCCCCTCCTTCCCTTCCTTTTTTATTTTAAAGATTTTATTTATTGATTTTAGGGAGAGGAGAGAGAGAAAGGGGGGTGGAAGAAGTGGAAAGCATCACCTCATAGCTGCTTCTCATATGTGCCTTGACTGGGCAAGCCTGGGGGCTTCGAACTGGTGCCTCAGCGTTCTAGGTCAACGCTTTACCCACTGTGCTACCACTGGTCCGGCCCTTCCTTCTCTTAATAAAATGAAATATTTTATTTATTGATTTTAGAGAGGAATGGGGGGAGGAGCAAGAAGCATCAATTCATAGTTGCTTCACTTAAGTTGTTCATTGATTGCTTCTCTATGTGTCTTGATGGGGGGGGGAGCATGGTTGGGTTCCAGCTGAGCCAGTGACCCTTGCTCAAGCCAGTGACCTTGGGCTCACGCCAGTGACCTTGGGCTCAAGCCAGTGACCTTGGGCTTCAAGCCAGCATCTTTTGGGCTCAAGTTAGCAACTACGACATCATTTTGATGATCCCATGCTCAAGCAGGTGACCCTGTGCTCAAGCTGGTGAGCATGCACTGAAGCCGGCAACCTCAGGGTTTTGAACCTGGGACCTCAGCCTTCCCCAGGTTGATGCTCTATCCCCTGAGTCACCACTGGTCAGGCACCCCAGTTGTTTCTTGGTAACACATATAACAAAAGGATTTTCTTTTTGATTATATTCAAAGCCCCACACTTTGGAATCATCTTCGACTCCTTTTCTTTCTTTTATATCCCACATTTAATTCATTACGGTCTGTTGGCTCTATCTTTGGAAAGTATTCAGAACTGGGTCACTTCCTACACCACCCACTGCTACACATGCTCCAGACAACCTTTTCCAGCCCTAGCCTCCGGCTTTCTGACTTGGCCAGCCCTGCCCTCCCGCCCACTCCCACACATGGCCAGCCCTGTCCCCAGCCCTCATGTGTGTTTTCAACACAGGGAGTGTGGCCCTCTGTGAAATATAAGTCTTCACTGCCAGAGGCTTCCCGCCTCACTCAGAGTGAAAGCCAAAGACCTCGCTGTGATCCACAAGGCTGGACTCGGTCTGCAGTCTTCCTTCCCCACTTCCTCTTTGACTTCAGCCCCTTCCCCTCCCTCCCTTGCACCTTCCTGCCCAGTCTCCGGTCTCCCTGCTAGTCTATGAACATGCCAAGCACAGGGCCCTGAATTGCTGTTCCTCCTGCCTGGGGTGCTTTCCCTACATATCTGCAGGCTCACTCCCTCACTGCCTCCAGGTCGCTGCCTAAATGTCCTCTTCTCACAGAGGGAGGCTTCCCTGGCCACGCTCCTCCCGTATCTGCTCAACATGCTTACATGACTCTTGTTTCCTTCTCTCCACTGAAATGTCAGCTCCATGAGGACAGAGACTTTGTCTTGTTCACTGTGGAAGGCTTCCTTCTGGAAGAGTGCCCTGTGTATGCAGACATATATTGAATAATATATATTTGTTGCATGATTAAATATCCTGGACTCAAAATAGGGAAAGAGTAAGGTAGGTGTGTGGGTAATTTCAGAGTTCTAAATACTCAGGTGTCTAAACTACATTTCCAAAATAGCTTCTTACGCCTGGAGAGAACACCAGATAATTTTGTCAGACCAGGATCTTCTCCTGAAATGCCCTCCATGGCCTTGCTCTGTTGTCTTTGCATTTCCTTAAAATACTATTCATGGTGGTTTATTTTTTAGGGCTAAGCATCAGCCTCTTTAATAAGTCCCCCTCTTGCTTTTAAAAAGTCACCTTTTTTGATGTATAATTTACTTACAATAAAATATACCCATTTTTAAGGGTACAGTTTGTTGACTTTTTTTGTGTGTGAAAGAGAGAGACAGAGAGAGAGAGAAAGAAAGATGGAGATGGAAAGACAGACAGGGGCTGACAGACAGGAAGGGAGAGAGATGAGAAGCATCAACTCGTAGTTGCAGCACTTTAGTTGTTCATTGACTGCTTTCTCATATGTGCTTTGACTAGGGGCTCCAGCCAAGCCAGTGACCCTTGCTCAAGTCAGCAACAATGGGCTCAAGCCAGCGACCTTGGGCATCAAGCCAGCGACCTTTGGGCTCAAGCCAGCAACCATGGGATCATGTTTATAATCCCATGCTCATACTGGTGACCTCAAGGCTTTGAACCTGGGTCCTCAGTGTCCCAGGCTGATGCTCTATCCATTGCACCACCACCTGGTCAGGCTGTTGAGTCTAAAAAAATTTTTTATTGAATTTATTGGGGTGACATTGGTTAATAAAATTATATAGGTTTCAGGTGCATAAGTATGCTGTTGAGTCTTGACAGATGCATAAGCTGTGTCACAACCACCACACTGAAGATAAAGAATGTTTTCGTCACCCCAAAAAGGTTTCCTTGTGCCTGTTTGCAGGAAATCCTCAGTCCCCGTCCTCACCCTGCACAATCCCTGACCTATTTTCTGTCACCACAGACAGATTCTGCCTGTTCTAGAACTTTACATAACTGAAAGCATATGGTATATAGTTTTGTTTTTTTTTTCTGAAGCTGGAAACGGGAGAGACAGTCAGACAGACTCCTGCATGCGCCCGACCAGGATCCACCCGGCACGCCCACCAGGGGGCAATGCTCTGCCCCTCCAAGGCGTCGCTCGTTGCGACCTGAGCCACTCTAGTGCCTGGGGCAGAGGCCAAGGAGCCATCCCCAGTGCCCAGGCCATCTTTGCTCCAATGGAGCCTGGGCTGTGGGAGGGGAAGAGAGAGACAGAGGAAGGAGAGGGGGAGGGGTGGAGAAGCAGATGGGTGCTTCTCCTGTGTGCCCTGGCCGGGAATCGAACCCAGGACTTCTGCACGGCAGGCCGACGCTCTACCACTGAGCCAACCGGCCAGGGCCGGTATATAGTCTTTTATTCTCTTGCTCAGCATAATGTTTCTGAGATTCATCCATGCTGTGATGTGTATTTGTGGTTCATTTCTTTTTATTGCTGAGTGGAATTAGTAGGTCCTTTCTTTTAACAGAAAATTAAATCCATTCAGCCCTTTAACTGTTTAGTCCGAATGAAATGTATTTTTTTTAAGCAACACATGAAAAGTATACGGGCATCTGGCCACTGGAAGTGACAAAGATGCTGAGGCACTTGTGCTGGGTTCCCGCTTTGATCGCCTTTCACGTACAGACTCCAGGCACGGCCTTCCTGCCGCAGTGCCGGAGATCCAAGGGTGAGTGAGTCTGTATCACTGAATGTCCCCTCTGGGCTAGGTGTCATTCTGTCTGATGCTTATGACAACACTGTGAGTTAAAATGCTATGAACTCCCCCTTTTTTATTTCAGATGAGAAAAGAGACTCTGGAACAGTAGGTGGGATTCATGCCAGGTCTTCCTAGCTCCAAGGTTTATGTTCAAGTTCATTCCAATCCAAATTGCCCTGGCCAGTAATTCCCTGCCCTGGGCTGTGCCCAGCCAGAGACAGGAGAGAGAGAGAGAGAGGGAGAGAGAGAAAGAAAGAGAGAGGGAGAGAGAGAGAAATAAAGAGATAGGTAGGTCAGGACAGATCCACTGGGCTCCATCTGCATTGGGTTTCACATCACGGAACCAGTCTGGGCACTTCATGGGACTCTAACCCAGCCTTGGGGTGACTGGTAGCACCTCTCTGGTTTCAGCCTGGAGACTTCAGCTCATAACTTTTCTCTGAATTAAGACCCTGAGTATGAGCACAATCTTAAAGTCAATCCCAGAAAAGGTGGGGAAGTCTGAGCTGTAACCACGACATTTTTCATAGCCGATCTCGAGAGGCCTGAGACCTCCGAGTTGGTGGTTGGCCAGCGTGCTGACCGCAGGCTCTAGTTCCCCGCCGGCTGCATTCCAGGGCTTCAAGTGTCATCTCCCCTGCGCCACACGTGTTTACCCTTTGCACACCCCACTTCTCTCCCTCCGAACTGGTGGCAGTGGGAAGACGAAACCACTTCGAGATTAAGCCCTTGAGACTGTGCTGGATGAGGCAGGTTTTTTTTTTGTTGTTTTTTAGCATTTCACATAACCTTCTGGCATATGCAAAACTGCCCACATTTCAGAGGTGTATTCCTTCCCTAGGCCTCGCAAACAAAGGATCACAAACTGAGAGGCTTTAAATAACAATAGTTGATTCTTTCACAGTTCTGGGGCCAGAAGTCTGAAATGAAGGAGGTGTCTGCAATGGGTTCCATCTGGAGCTGACAAACTGTCCCATGCCTCACCCTTATCTTCTGGTGGTTGCCATCAGTCCTTACGAGTTCCTTCATTTGTGACAGCCTAACTCCAACCTCTGTCTCCCCCTTTCCACGGCCTTCTTCTCTGTGTCTCTGTCTCCTCTGTGTCTGTGTGCCTCTGTGTCCTCTTCCTATACGGACACCAGTCACTGGATTTAGGGCCACTGCACTGGTTTCATGCTCCACTGCCCTTCTGCTTCTAAGCTGAGTCGGGGGCTGCACACTCAATGTGCCCAGTGCCCACACCTGTGCTCACGCTCTAGGCAGGGGTTTGGCTGTTCCACGCCTCCGTGCCTCCTCTGCAAATTCTGTCCTCTGTCTGGAATGGCCTCCCCTTCCTCACCCCTCTACCCCTACCCTTTTAACTGCTTTACAATATATGTATGAATATATTAAAATTTATTTATCTAATCTCTTAGTAATACAGGATGAGGTTGTCAAATTTTTGCTGTTTGTTTTTACAGACAGTTGCTATAGCAACTGTTTTATGGACAGTTGCTATACCCTCATCTGAAAAACTCTTACTCATCCTTTATGACCCTCGCCCTCAGTGGGGGCTGCCCCGAATGCTATGGGGAGAGTTGACTGGCCTCTGGTGCCCAGCTGTGGTCTGTGTGCCGTTGGCTCAACCTCTACCACAGCACATTGCTTCTGTTTCATTACTGTCCGTCTCTCCACCAGACTGAGCTCCTTAAAAGGTACTTTTCTTTAGCATCCCACACAATTATTCAGATCACCTACAGCTTCGAAATCAACATGGACACTCCTTTCAGGGGACAGAGCCTGAGCTGTATCTTTCTCATCCTTGTAGTACACTCCCTACAATACTTGGTACGCAGCTGGCTCACAAATGCTTCCTGTAGGGTTTAGCAATTGAATGGAAAAGCCACTGTTAGCAGGAACCTGGTGGGACCTGTGAGCTGACACTAGCAGTTCTGTTAGTGAAATGACCTGAGGAAATAAAATTCCCTGTGCTGTTTTATGTCTCAGGTGTTCCTATTCTTTCTTTTTCAAAACTTTTATTTGTTGATTTGTGTATGTGAGAGAGGTTAAAAGAGAAACATTGATTTGTTGTTCCACTTATTTATGCATTCATTGGTTGATTCTTGTATGTACCCTGACTGGGGATTGAACCCACAACCTTGGCATATTGGGAGAACCAAATGAAGTACCCACCCAGGGCTCAGGTGTGTCTTAAATGAGATTGAATTGAGGTTACAGAGGGGGTCAGGGGTCTTGCTAGTGAAGAAGTGAAGGGAGAGAAATGGGGAGCCCCTGACCTGAGGTTCTACAGCCCTGACTTCTCAGGTAAAGTCGGCAAAGGGTCCGGGGCCAGGACCAGGACATTGGTAGAGCTATCCATGTTCCTGGTTTGTTCCTACTATCAAAAGTGGGGTCCATAAGAGAGGTGTCCGCTGGGACCGAGTTCAGTCCCCACCAATTTCTCAGGTTCCCCTACACACACACTCACACACTGAGGGGTCCCAGGCTGAGGCTGATCCAGGCCTGTCCTGCTGGAAGAGGGCCCCCTTGCTGGCCTTGCTCTGAAGCCTCTGCAGCACCAGGCCAGCCTCTCTTCTGGGAGGCAAAGGGCACCCTCATTGTGAGGCTTTCTTTCTTCTCATCTCCTCATTTCCAATCATGTGAGCTCTTCTGTGTCCCTCAACAATGCGACCTGTCACTTGAAGCCAGGTTACACTCCATGGAGGATAACTAGAGTTGGAATCTTATAAGTGGGTTTCCAGACTTCTTTTATATGATTTCTTCCATTGATATCCAAGGGCCTCAACCTTGTTCTCCAGACAATTTTAGCAGGATGAGAGACCCAGAGGATGAACTATTCCACCTCCTGGCCCCCTTTCTGTCCCCCTCAGGGTCATCTCAAAATTACTCAGCTATTCCACCCTGCCCCCACTCCACCTCCCAGACAGCCAGGGCCCACAGGGCTTCTGGGTTCTGGGGCAGGGCTGGGGCTTTAAGGAAGACAGGCAAGGCGCCCAGGGCTCACAATGTAAAGAGGAGCTCAACCTCAAGGCTCAGTATCTCCTTCAATGATGTGTTCAGGTGCCTCACCCCTCCTGACTTGGTGCTGGCCTGGTGTATTGATAAAAGGATGGGAGGAGAAAAAGAGGTTAAAAGGAGGGTAGAAGAGACAGGGCTAAGAGGACAGGTGGGAAGTCCAAAGGCAACGGCAAAGTGAAGAATGGGTTCAGGAGATGGAGGGTAGCGATTCAAAACAAGCATACACACACACAGAGCTGTGGACAAGCCAGGCAGACATCATCACCCTGAGAACAAGGAGCAGCAGGAAAAACGAAACACCTTTTTCATGAGGTTTCTCCAGTTTCCTGTCCTACCTAGGGGTGGGGGTGGGGGGATAGGAAAGGAATCCCCAAAGTCCTGTTACCTCTGCTTTTACTCCCTCCTCTGACTTGACATCTTTTCTTTTTCTTTCTCTTTTTTTTCTTTACAGAGACAGAGAGTCAGAGAGAGGGATAGGCAGGGACGGAGAGAGATGAGAAGTATCAATCATCAGTTTTTCATTGTGGCACTTTAGTTGTTCATTAATTGCTTTCTCATATGTGCCTTGATTGGGGGGGGGGGCTACAGCAGACTGAGTAACCTTGCTCAAGTCAGCGACCCTAGGTCCAAGCTGGTGAGCTTTGCTCAAACCAGATGAGCCCACGCTCAAGCTGGCGACCTCGGGGTCTTGAACCTGGGTCCTCCGCATCCCAGTTGACGCTCTATCCACTGTGCCACTGCTTGGTCAGGCTCCTTCTCTCTTTAAAAAAAATAATTTTTTTTATTGATTTTAGAGATAGGAGAGAGAGAGAGGGAGAGAAAGGAGTCGGGGTGGGGGGTAGAGGGGGAAGCATTTACTCTCTCATATGTGCCTTGACCTGGCAAGCCCAGGGTTTCAAACCAGCGACTTCAGCATTCCAGGTCGACTTCAGCATTCCAGGTCGACACTCTTATCCACTATGCCTCCACAGGTCAGGCATCTTTTTCTTGATGTCACAAACCTCATCCACCCTAGGCATGTGATTCAAACTCCTGCAGTCTGAAGAGCCCTTAGAGACCACTAGTCTTGTGCTGTCCTGTGGGAGTTGCAAGCCACAAGGGGCTTTTGAGCATTTGCAATGTGGCTAGCTAGTCCACACAGGCAAGTGCTGTAAGTGTAAAGTACACACTGGACTTTTGAGGACATAGTTTAAAATGAAAAAAATGTAAAATAGCTCATTAATATTTTTAAAAAGATTACATGCCGAAATGATGTTAGGCTCTATTGGGTTAAATGAAATATATTATTAAAATTAATTCTTGTTTCTTTTTACTTCTTTTAATGTGGCTGCTGGAAAATGTAACATTACAATTGTGGCTTGCATTTGTGGCTTGAATGACATACCTATTGGATAAGGCTGGTCTAGTTCAACTGTCCTCTTTAACAGAGGAGGAAACTGAGATCCAGAGAGAAGACCTGACTTGGCGGATGGCACACACTAAAATGTACTGTCATTTTCAGTCCCCACCAATTTCTCAGGTTCCCCTACACACACACTCACACACACTGAGGGGTCCCAGGACAGGAGCAGGTGGTGTTACACACCCGTGGGCTGCGGGTCTTAAGGGAAGTGTTCCAAGACTCAAGACATTGGCTGTGGTTTCTTGGGAGTGAAATAAAAATCTAACAAAGGTAGAGGTGTCCTGTCCAAACAGTCATATTTAAAAGAAGTGCTGAGAAAGCCCTGGACACCCCTCCCCCTGCCCCGCGATACATATGCATAGTAACATGGTTAGTTTGCCAGCTGTGCTAATGGGCACCTCAAATCACAAAGTCCCCCTCCCCCAAGGCTGTGGGGTAGAGCCATGCCCCAGCCCTGACATTGTGTGAGCAGCCACTTAAGGATTGTTTGACAAGTAAACAAAGACAAGTTTCAGTAGGATTGGCTTGATAATGGAAGAGGAGTGGGCAGCCAGAGGGAGGAGAACCAGATACCAAAGGCAAATTCCTTTATTTCATAATTTTATCTGGCATCCTCATTCTCAACCTGTATTGTGAGGCTTTAAGAGAGGCAGCTAGGAAAGTAGAGCGGCAACGATCTCTCCGCCCCCGGGGCAGCACTAATGGGTCTCATGTGAGGACAGTTCTGACAGGCGGAGCCGCTAACTAACTGGATCCCAGAGGAAGTTCTCCTTGGCCCCCACCTCGCTCGCGCAGGTGGGCCCTGCGAGGGGGCCACCTCCTTCTTTCCCGCCCCTGGTTTCCCGTCCTGCCCTGCCGGGGTGAGAGTCGTGGAGAGGCGGGGAAGCGCCACTGGGGGGTCAGCTCTACGTCCTATTTACTCGAACAAACACGGTAAATAAATACGTATCCTCCTTTCCCCCCGAAATTAAAATAGGCGCGACAACCTTGCTAATCCTTGCCCTCGGGGGACCGGAATGCCCAGCGGGGAGCGCAGGTGTGGCTCCCGCTCGGAGGTGACAGCTTTCAGGACTGATAAGCGCGGTCTCTGCTGGCGCCCGCCGGCCCCTCTCTTCCACCCCAACCCGGGGACTAGCCGGGGCGCGGGCGTCTCCGCCGTCTGCTGAGCGGGGCGGGGTCGAGGTGCCCTCCCCCACCCTCCATCTCGAGGGTGACTCCGCCGCTGACGTCAGGGGGTTTTTGGTTCATTCCCTGACGCGGGGACTTGATTTTCATAACAAGCGTGCAGCGCCGTGGAACTGGAATAGGCGTGTCCTCTCCCCCTGACCCTCTCCCGCCCCTTGTCCCTCTGCTCACCTCCTCGCTCGCTCCCTCCCTCCGGCGACAGCCGCCTTTATAACTGCTTGGCGCCGTGAGGGCGGGATTGCTGTGGCGGGCTCCCCAGCATCAAGGGGCTCCGTGCAGCAGCGAACGCGCGGGAAGCAACTCCAAGTTTAAGCGCCGAAGCCCACGCACAGGGTAAGTGAGGCGCGCGGAGCCCGCAGCGCGCTCCGCCTCCGGATGTAAGTCCTGCGAGGAGAGCGGGGTCGGGAGGGGTGGGATACCAGAGAAAGCCTGGTAATGTAGTCTATGAGCAAAAAAGAATCCCAAGAAAGAAGTTCCTCTAGTTTAATCCAACTCACATCCTCTCCCCCACCTCCATCACCACCAGCCTGTGCGCTTCCAGGCTAAGCTAGAGGCGGAGAGCCAAAGGAACATCAGGTGGTAATTTCAGACAAAGTGTACTCACTCTTAGCAGGTGGAGTCCTGGCCAGGCAGGCTAGCAGTTCTGGGATCTAGGGGGAAGAGAAAAGAGAGAGAAAGATCTTAGAGGAAGGGAAGGAACTGGGGAAGAGGGGATGGAAATTGGAGAGGGGGGCCAGGAGGAGAAAGATGGTGACAATTGCTACTTTATCCAGTTACTGAAAAGTTTCTAATTATTTTACCCTTTCATAACAAGCATGCCCTTCTGAATTCTGGGAAGTGGATTCATATGTCACCCTTCTCTTGTGAGTGTGGGGGCATCCGCCCCACAGCCGTTCCTCCTCTGCTGTCCCCTGAGTTGCTCAGGAACCCCACCTTCCACAACAACTAAGTAGGACTAGGGAATCGCCCCAAAGCTGGCCAAGAGGCCTTTCTCAGCATCCACGGTGGGAAGAAAAGATAGGCTGGCTCAGGTTCAAGGAATTTGAAGAACTTTGCATTCCTGACTTCTTTCTAGACTGATTTTCTCCTCTGAGGGTTTGTAAATGCCACACCTGTTGAAGGTTCAGCTGAATCACCCACTGCTGTGGGCTCATTCCTGAAGGGGAGTACTTGAACCACTTCAGATACAATGGCCTGGGGCCCATGGAGGGGTGAGGATGGACTGAGAGCTCTATTCTCCAGTGCTATGTGCTGGCTGCTACTTGGAGAAGGAGGGGATGGGGGGGGGGGGGATGTCAGGAGAGGTGTTACTTGGGAGACTGAAAGGCTCCTCCAGGGTGTGGAGTGGTGTGTGCTCCAAGGGCAAATGAGAATGAGCAGAACATTCCTGGGAAGTGCTCTCAACTTGAGCCAGAATCCGCAGGACCATGGAGCTGTGAGGAGGCAAAGGCCTGTGCCTTGAGTTCCTACTAAGGGGTCTTATGAAGGCCCCCAGCCCCTCTGTCTCTGCACATGTCCCCTGGCTGTCCTCTGTGGAGTCTGTGCCTTTGTATTTCATTCTAGTAGGAATTGAAGATAAACAGGGTGTGAAGAAGAATTTTGACCTTGATCGTGTGATTTTATTTTTCTCATTCTGGGAGTTGGTCTTTAGGTCCACTGTTATTTACAGATCTACAGATTGAGCTGAGGAAACGGGCAGGAAATGATGTGATGGCATAATAAACTTTTAACAACAATGAATTGAATAGTGTGTTTACTTGATGGGTCTCAGATTTTTTGAGTAGTTTGGTGTGTTTGTTTCTACTTTCATTCCTATTTTTATTGTTTTGTGGTCAGAATACATACTGTACATTTCTTTCTTTTTTTGTGGTTTGAAATATGCTGTTTTGGTAAATACCACCTCCATAAAAGCAATCATATAGAGCAGGGGCAGTAAACTAGGTCCATGGCCAAAACACATCCCTTAGCTTGTTCTTAATGTTATAGAGTACCCAATCCACAATTCCGTGGGTTTTCATAGAGGCACCAAGTCCAAATAAGGTTTTGAAGAATTTTATTAAAGGAGGAAATTTATTAAATATGCTGGCCACATATAGCATACACGGGGCAGCAGTCCCAAATCATGTGTCTCATTAATATTCTAGGGGCTGGTTATATACTCTTAATTATACATGGGCGAGGAAAAAGCCTGAACTCACGGCATAAGCTTATAACCTTATAACCTTTGTTTAGAGATATATACATTAACTACATGCTTTCAGGAGGGGAGGGGTAGTTTCCATGGGGACAAATGCCTCTATATGGCCCATCAATATAAGAAAAGGTTTAATTTAATCTTTTCTCTTTCTGCACCTGGCTAGCTATCCACTCGCTTCCTTACAGGTGTGTGTGTGGGGGAGGTCAGAGAATCCAACTCTCTTTCCCCTCTGTATTTACAATACAATGCCATCGACCATCCTGGTTTTGATGCTAATCACACAAGTACAAAAATCATTTTCAAAATCTTTCTGCACGCCTTGCTCAAATTAATAAAATGTTCTTTAAGCTTCCTAAAATATTAATATTAATTCTGTAACCTTTGATACCTTACAACGTTATAAGTAAAGTTTTATTGGAACACAGCCATGCTCATTTGTCTATCCATTATCTACAGCTGCTTTAGCTACAAACATGGCCTGGAGAGCCTAAACTACTTATTATCAGGCCCTTTACAGAAAATGTTTGTGGATCACAGATGTAGAGGATCTGAATTATATGATTAATAATGGATATTTAATAAGATATGAAGATAGAGACCATTTTGATTAAAATAACCATAGAACACATATAACAATTTACCATATTATTATTTATTCTATTTAATCTGCTGAGGACTGATAGAGAAGTATTAAAGTCTCCTATAACTGTAGTGTTTCCTTTTATTTCTTCTTGTATTTCTGGTACTTTTGTTTTATGTGTTTTGGTGCTATGTTATTTAGTACGTAAAAGTTTATGATGGTTTTATCTTCAATGTGAAATATCCTGATTATTATAATACCTTTTTGCCTTGATTACATTTTGTGTGATATTAATATCTCAATTCTTTCTTAATTGTCTTACCTTGAGCGAGTTATTTAACTTTGTACCTGACACAGAATACCTGCAAAATAAAAATAGTCTATTATTATTGCTTTTTTTTTTGCATTTATTTTTATTTTTTCCTTCCTTTTGCTTTCAAAAATTTTAAATCCTGTTGTTTTCAGTGAGGTTCTTATAGGTCTAGTATAGATTAGTCAGTCTTGTTTCAAAATAAAAAAGTTACCATTTATATTTATTGTAGTAATAGTTGCTTGTATTATCATCTAAGTTTTGGCCATGTATTCTGCTTTCTCTATCCTCTTCCACATTACATAGTCTCTATTGTAGTTTTAGATCTGCTGGGTCACTCAGTGCATGACAGTGTCATTCTCAGGGCTTAGAAACACAGACTTGCAAGGAGAGATGACAAATTTAGCTTGGGGCTTGTTGGCTCAAACATAAATATGTTACCATTATATATTAAAATAAAACATTTAAAAGAAGGTGTCTTTGAGAGCTTTGAGATGGTATACCAGTAGAGAACTTCACTTTATCCACCCCTCTATTTTCTGAAATTTCATTGATAATTCTGGGCCTAAGAGATTTAAAAGTTTCACTCAAAGTTTTTTTTTAAATTAATTTTATTGATTGATTTTAGAGAAAGAGAGAGAGAGGGAGAGAAACATCAATTTTTGTTCCACTTATTTCTACATTCACTGATTGATGTGCCCTGACTGGGGATAGAACCCACAACCTGGGCATAGCAGGATGATGCTCCAACCAACTGAGCTACCCAGCCAGGACCGCACTCAAAATCTAATGATTTTCAGTATTTTTATTTTATGTTCCAGTCATTTATTGTACATTAATCTAAATTTCCCATGCTTTGTTTAGAATAGAGAAAGATGACAATACCCCCAAATTTCTACTTGGGAATGAAGAAATTGGGATGAACACTGTTGTTACTCTTGTTTATATCTGCCTGATGGTTTATTTTCTCTCAGTTACTACACAGAAACTCAATTCAGTGGAGTTACTCAGATGTTATTCATAAGCTCTTGCCATGGTGCATCACTTTCATGTCAGCAGACTATGGATGGCTACTCAGAACAGGGGATCTGGAGGTTCCCCTGGATACACTTTCCAATTATAACTAATTCTTCATCCAGGGCAGAGAAATCTCTGTGGGCCTCCACCCTTGTCTTAGAACTCAGCCTAGATAAAAATATAAGGATCAGCATATATTCATCTTCAAAAATCCTTCCTCCCCATTACTCACACTTGCTAATAAATAACTTGCTTTGAGTTAATATTCAGCAGCCAGTCTTAATCCAAAACACTCGCTCAGCAACCACTGTGCAGAGCACATGGTGAGGGGGTTCCAACAAACAGAAGGGTGGTTCTATTTCCTTCAGCCTTAAGAAGCGTGTTATTTGATAGGTGAGCCAACATGGTTATTAAACTATAATATATAACATGCATAGCGACAAGCTCGAGTGCCAAGAAGTGGTTAATTGTAAAAACTATGAAGAGATCTATAAATTTAAAAATGAGATGGGTCTAATAATTAAAAAACCCCTTCAATATGTGGGCCGAGTTTCGAAGCAAGATGGTGGTAAATGGATTGAGACTAGGAGGGGCAGGGTCTTTCTGGCTAGGAGACTTATCACGTGTGCTGAGGCAAAGAGGGTGAGTTTGTCCGAAAAGGGCTGAGATGAGCCCAGTTCCCCCCAGATAGAAAGAAAACCTTAGAAGATTTGCTTGCCTTGCATAGAGGTAGAGAGAGGAGTCAGGAAGGCAGGAGGAGGGGAATGGAGGACCAGATGGAGAAACACCTCGAAGCTCAAATTGAGGCTGAATCTGTTCTAATAAACAAAAAGGAGTTAATGTGCTTTTTACCTGCTATATCCAAAGATCCCTTCCCAGGCCTTCTCTTCTTTCTCCCCTTGAATTGTTTAATTCCATTGACCACTTTCTTTTGGGAAACAGCTCCTTGGTTTCTGGGAAACCACTGAGCTTATTTCTTTTTCTACCCGCCCCCCCCCCACCCCCCAGTACTTTCTTTTTAACACCCTGTGCTGGCTCCTGCTTTGATGTGGTGGTGCTCCCCTGTTTCTGTCCTTGGCCCTGTTACGCACCGTCCGTGCTCCCTGTGTAATCCGGTTTCCTCTCCAGGCTTCAGATGCCTCCTCTGGGCCCTACCTGTGTGTATAGACCAAGCCTCTCAGGAGCCTCGGACCCACATGTCCAAGTGTGGCGAGGGCCAGCTCAACTTGGTGTCTAGGAGCCTGGCTTCTCAGAGCCATGTGATCTTGTGCAAGTGATTTAATTTCTTTGTGCCTCAGTTTCCTCAATTGTAAAAAGGGAGCATAATAACAGGGTTGTGTGGGAATGAAATGAAACCGTATATGGCCCAGAGTACACTTCAGCGTTTGTTCTTTCTGAATCCTTCCAACTGAATTGCATGTCTTGTAGTTATCTTTGCTTCAACAAAACTAAACTTGGCATCTCCCCTTCTAACCCTGTGTTTCTAAGCTCCATGCAGTTGCTGAAGCCAGAAATCTGGAAATTAACCTGGACTTTTTTATTCCCAAGCTCTGTCTCTTTTACCCTCCGAAAAATCCTACTATTTCTTGCCCATCTTCATGCCTCATTTCCCCGGTTTCCTTGCTAAAGCTTTGTTTTATTTTATTTTATTTTATTTTATTTTATTTTATTTTATTTTATTTTATTTTATTTTTACCTTATTAGGTAGAATGGGCTGCTGTGTTCCATGTGCCCTCAGCATTCCCTGCATACTCAGTAACTCCTTATTTGTGTGTCTCTGTGACTTGATTGGTCCTCCCAAGGGCAGCAGCCACACTTGTGGTTTGGAGTGACTTGTGCACATAAGACAGTACCTGACACTCAGTAGGCACTCAAATGTTTGTTGATTGACAGAAAGATTGACCAAATGCTGGATTGCTTGCTTTGGAGGGTTCTTGGAGATGATATATATATATATAGAGAGAGGCTGGAGTTGGGGAGAAAAACTTCAAAGATCATAACAATGATTTAGAGATGAACTGACAGATTAAATTATGATTAAATTTATAAAGGGAGATTCTTCTTAACTCTGTGACATGGGACATGTAACTTCATCTAAGATGCAGTCTTCTCACCTATGAATTGAGTTGTAGGGACATTAAGTGAGATAATAGTCATAAACACATGTAAATGAGAGAATGCATATTAGAGAAACACTAAGTGTTGCGCTGGCTCAAAAGAGGACTCAGCGTGTGGCAGTTGTCATTCTTTTCATTCATGATTATGTGATGACTATTGTTATTACTACTGACTGAATGTGCAATTCAAGGACAGAGAAGATGAGAATGATAGAAACTCACAGACTTGCCTGACTGGGATAGTGCGAAGGCTCAGCTTCAACAAACACCTGTGTCATTTGGTGTCATTCCCCAGGCATTCCTGAGAGGAAGGATTTATTTTTTAAAGATTTTATTTCTCGATTTTAAAGAGAGGAGAGAGAAAGAGAGAGGTGGAAGCAACAACTCATATTAGTTCTTTCTCGTATGTGTCTTGACCGGGCAAATCCGGAGTTTTGAACTGGTGACCTCAGCGTTCCAGGTCAATGCTACATGCACTGCACCACCACAGGTCAGGCCTAAGAAGAAGGTTGTATCCTCTCCATTGTTAGATGACAGAGAAGATAAATAGATAAATCTCCTAAAGGAAAATAAGATCAGCTGTTGGGAAGGTTCAGGGCTGCGGTAATTCATGCTCAGGTGCTCCAGCGGAGGGCTGCCGAGGCCCACCCAGTGCTGGTTTGTCCCTTGCATACCAGTTAGTGCCATCTGCTGGTCCAGGTCACGTGTAGGACCAGTACTGCTGCAGGACCCTGTGACTTTGTCCTGCAGGTGAGCTTTCTCTTTGTCCTGCGTTCAGACCCTTTGACCTCACTGCAGCCCTGGTTTAGGGTTGGGTCAGGAGTGTGTGGCTCATATTCTGTTAATGATGGGGGATGGGGCAGGAAGGAGGATGAGGGAGAGGGAAAGAGGTTTGGAAATTGTCCACAAGGAGCCTCCAGAGGGATGAACAGTAGAGCTGGCCATGGGCTCAGACCACCTAGTTCAGCAGGCCGCCCTCATTTTCCAGGAGCTAGTGTCTGCGCAGGTGCTCCGTGAGGCAGCTGAAGCCCCTTCCTTCCAAAGGGGCAGAGGAAAGGGAGGCTTTGGAATTGAGCTCAGTGAGTGACTTTCTCCTCCCTGCCTGCCTCTCCTCCTCCCTCCCTCCCCACCTCTTTCTCCTTCCTTCTCTGGTTGTCCTGCCCTCCTGGTTTTCTTAACCTTTTGGTCAATACCCTGACTCATTTCGGAAGGGGGAAGGCAGTGCCAAGTGACTGCAGGGGCTCAGCTGTGGGTGCCATTGGATTATTGGACAGCAGGTGGTTAGCTCAGCAGCTGGAATAAGTGAAAGGGGGTCTCACCCTTATGACTCAGAGTTCTCTCATTTCCCAGGCCACTAAGACCTCACCATCTTCCTTCGAAGTGCAAGGGTTAGTCATCAGGAAATTGGGGTGGGTGCATATGACTGGATTCCAGTAAATTCCACTCTGCTTGCTGAGAAAGCCTCATGGTCTCCTAGGAGACACCTGAGTCACTTAAATAGGAGCAGGGTTTCAGACATGGTCCAGAGCTCCTGACTTAGGACCCAAAATATGATTTTAGACAGCCTGCATGAGAAGGAGGGTGGGAGCAAACGGTGGGGGATGGACAGGGGCTCGTGAGCTGCAGCCCACCCTTCCCTGTCTATGAGCAGCCCCGCCCCCTCCAGACTCCCCTTCTAACTGTACGCGCACTCACACATCCTGGCTGGGCGTTTACCACAAGTCGGGCAGGAGGCTGGCGGCTGGGGGAGACATTTAATAGCCCCACCGTCACAGAATTTTTATGTCTAGAGGGTGTGACGGACTTCCCACCAGGCGAGGCAGGGCTGTGTGTGAAGTGCTATGGCAGGAAATGCAGAGGCTCCCTGGGAATCAAAGGACACGTGTCTCCCTGGACTTGGGCCTTAAGGGAAGCACCTTGGACCTCCAGATAGATGAAGGGTGGGGAAGAGGGGAGGATGTTGCATGCAGATGGGGCAGATGCTTGAAGGGAGATAGTAGGGCTTGTTTTGTGGAGTGTGAGAAGTTCTCATGTTGGGGACGCAGAGAAGGGAGTGGTGACAAGGTATGAGGCTGGAGGGGCAGGCAGGGGCCTTGCACCGGCTCTTTCCCTGGCCACAGAGCGAGTGGCTCAGAGACGACAAGCCTGCAGAGGTTGGGCTCCTGAAGTGGTCCCGATGGAGATGATGGTGGGTCACACGGTCAGAGACACTGAAGAGGTGGGAGTGCTAGGATGTGGATGGTGGGTTTGTAATGTGGGATAGAGATTTCTTTAGCCAATGCCCAACACAGTGGCAAGATCTGAACTTGGCCTTTAATGCCACTGCCTTAGGTTCACCAATGGGGAGACTGGAATGCTCCACCTTCTCGTCTCTTACAGGACCCCCTTTCCTGCCCTGCCTACATCAGCAGAGTGCACGCAGGCAGTGTGCAAACAGTCATTTTCTTCACTGTGCAGGAATTTGACGGTATGCATACCCCTGAACAGTTGGGGCAACTCACAGGGGTCGGCTGAGCTCTCAGTGGTTTAACCCGTGCTCAAAGCCTAAAGCAGCACCCAACTGCCAATGTGATCCCCCCATTTCTTTCTTTCCTTTTTTTTTTTTTTTTTGTATTTTTCTGAAGTTGGAAATGGGGAGGCAAGTCAGATAGACTCCCACATGTGCCTGACTGGGATCCACCTGGCACGCCCACCAGGGGGCGATGCTCTGCCCATCTGGGGCATCGCTCTGTTGTGATCAGAGCCATTCTAGCGCCTGAGGCAGAGGCCACAGAGCCATCCTCAGCGCCCGGGCAAACTTTGCTCCAGTGGAGCCTCAGCTGCAGGAGGGGAAGAGAGAGACAGAGAGGAAGGAGAGGGGAAGGGGTGGAGAAGCAGATGGGTGCTTCTCCTGTGTGCCCTGGCCAGGAATTGAACCTGGGACTCCTGCACACCAGGCCGATGCTCTACCACTGAGCCAACCGGCCAGGGCCTGTGATCCCCCCATTTCTAATTGGCTGGTATCTCTTGCAAAGTTTTTAAGTTCTTACCAGACAAAAGGCGCTGTACAGTGTTGTGTTAGGATATGCAATGTAGCAGTAAGAACTTGGGTTTGAATCCTGGCCCTTCCACTTTCTAGCTGTGTGACTTGTGCTAACTTGTGTTCTAGCTAACTTGTGCTCAGTGTTGCACTTGTAGGTCAGGATTAATAATCACATGAGCTATATCATGAGGTGGTTGTGAGGGTTCATTAAGGAAGGTGCATTCACCCGATCTCCAGTGTGAATGAATTATGAGACCTTCCTTCCCCTTAAGAGCAGCTCAAGAGTGAATGACTTCTTTCTGCTTCCGTTTCATCTTTGTTGAAGGAGTCCATTCTTGGTTGAACTCTAGACCTCTCTGCCCTTGCCTTTGGTTGCAAACAATGTCCACATAACTGCTAGACTCACTACATTTTCTCTTTCTTGCTCCAGCCCTATATTCTTCTCCAAGGCTTTCTTTAGCTCCTGGAAGTTTATATTCCCAAATACCGACAGCTCTTCTTTCCTCCTGAAACCCTGCTCTCTACAAGCCTTTCCAGCTCCCCACTATCCTCTCCCAGCCGCCTTCCTGGGGCCTTTTTCTCATCTGGGCCATTCCCTGGGCAACATGGTGCCTTCTCAGTACAGACCTCCTTATTAATGAGTCCGGTGAGTTTTATTTTCCTCTGACCAAATTCAGAGTATTTGGCAGAGCCCTGGCCGGTTAGCTTAGCTGGTTAGAGCATCGTTCCAATACACCCAGGTTGCGGGTTTAATCCCTTGTCAAGGCACATACGAGAATCAACCAATGAATGCATAAATAAGTGGAACAGCAACTCAGTGTTTCTCTTTCTCTTTTTAAAACCAATAAATAAAAATTTAACCCCCCCCCCCCCCAAAGAAAGCATATACTTAGGACACTTCAGACCTGTTGTGTAATCCCTGCCTGCTGGGGCAGGGTGGGGAAGGGCTAATAGAGATCATTTAAGAAGGATAATTAGTTCAAAAAATTGACTCATAAAAAATATTTACTAAAAGTTTTGAAAAGACATTTCTGAGAAAATTGGGAAATATAAACTCTAACTGAATATCTGATATTAAAGGGTTATTGTTAATTTTTAAGTTCGGCTAAGTTAAAAAGGAGTTTTTGTCATCTAGATGTATATATGCATGTACTTATGGATAAAATGATCTGATATCTGGGATTTGCTTAAAAATAATCTAGCAAGCGGGGTGGGGATACAGATTAATGAAGCAAGATTGGCACTGTATTGATAATTTTTGAAACTACATAATGAGTCCATGGCCTCCATTATACTATTTATTTTTGAATATGCTTGGAAATGTCTATAACAAAAACTTAAACATTAAAAAAAAACACCCAGTTTTTAAAAGGGCAGTTCAGAGACTGTTTCTCCATCTCCCTTTATCATTGTGGTGGGAGGTGGAGGTGAAAATTGGGGAAATTGGTTTTCTCCTCCTTCACACCCACTGGCCATTGCTCATGTTGGTCCCTGGTCTGTGGGTGTCAGGAAGCCCCAAGACACAGCCCTCTCCTATACCAGACGCACATGGAGCAAGGGGCCAAGAGGTCCAAGTTGGGTGCAGGAGGTCTCTGCCTTACTGTCCTCTAGAGGTCCAGCCTCAGAACTGTCCTCTAGGCAAAAATCCCACCATCTCTGTCAAGATTTAGAGTCATCACGTTCAGAATCCTTCATAATTAATTATCAGGTAGTTATGATAATAGCTACTTGTCAACCAATAGCACTATTTTGAGGGGCGGGGCAGGGACGGGGAAGGTCAGGGATGGTGAGAGAAGTATCTTTCCAGCCAGCCCCCGCCCTGATGACTAATCTGAGAGGGAGTGCAGTGGAGAGGTGAAGGAGATGAATGCACAGCCGGCCTGGGTCCCTTCCCTTGTTTGTGCTGCTGTTGAGTTCTTCCCCTTCTGTAATCATGGCATAGACGAGGGAGCACCTGCCACACCTCCCTTTTCCATGGCAACCCAGAGAGGACATTTGTAGGCAAAGCATATTAGACTTTGGGTACTTGCATTTCAAGGGTTGCCACTTGGTCATGGTGGATGATCTTTCTAATGTATTGCTGAATCTGGTTTGCTAATATTTTGTTGAAGATTTTAGCATCTATGTGCATCAGGGATATTGGCCTATTATTTTCCTTCTTTGTAATGTCTTTATTTGGTTTTGGAATTAGGATAATGTTTGCCTCATAAAATGAGCTTAGGAGTCTTCTCTCCTCTTTAATTTTTTGGAATAATTTGAGAAGGATGAGTGTTAGTTCTTCTTAGAATGTTTGGTACAATTTACCTGTGAAGCCATCTGGTCCAGGACTTTTGTTTGTTGGCAGTTTTTGATTACTGTTTCAATTTCATTAGTTGTAATGCACCTATTCAGATTTTCTGATTCTTCATGTTTCAATTTTGGAAGATTGTATGTTTCTAGGAACTTATCCATTTAATCCAGATTGTCCAATTTGTTGGCATAGAGTTGTTTGTAATATTTTCTTACAATCCTTTGTATTTCTTTGGTGTCAGTCACTACTTCCCCTCTTTCATTTCTGATATTACTTATTTGGGTCTTCTCTTTTTTCTTGATGAATCTGGTTAAGGGTTTGTCAATCTTGTTTATCTTTTCAAAGAACCAGCTCTTGCATATATAATGAAGAGCTCATTGGCAAGGATGATTTCTTCCATTACTTTTTGGAATTAGTAGAGCCATCCTTACAAACCCTAAGGAGGGAAAAGACCTTCTAATATGTGATTGCAGAGCTGAAGAAGAGAATCCAGTGACTGAGAAGTGAGTGTCTGGTCTTCTGTAGAGAAATCTACAGTTCAGATAACTCTTTTTATCCACGAGAGAAGGAAATACTCACAAATAATGTCTGAAGCAGGTATTTCCCTGTTCAGTAATTCCTGAGAAAACACAAGCCAAAAATATCAGGGACACTGGCAAGTTATTTGTGATGTATGTTTTAAACTGAGACTCTGAAATCCCTCACCACGGACTGGGTCCTCTAACTCCAGGTAAATGTTAATATAGTTCAGTTGTGGGGAAGGATGTATGAGATTTGGTCCTTCTCTTTATCAGCCTTTAGGATTTCCCATGAGGGGTAGAGAAAAGTTAGTATCTTTATCTGATGTAGTAAGTTCACAGGCAAAACCCTGGCTGAACATACAATGTTTTTTCTTAATCTTCATGATCCTCTGCGTCTGCGTTTGTTATGACATTCACCCCCTGCTCCCTGTTTGCTTTTATGCAGGACCAGAATGTCTCCAAGCCCTAGTGGTTGTCGCCAGAACCTGGACCCCAAGTATCAAAGACTTTGTGATACGAAAGAAGTTTGGGGCATTGTCCTGGAAGCAGTGGCCGCAGCTGGGGCTGTGACCTCGGTGGCCTTCATGCTAGCTCTCCTGGTCCTCATCTGCAAGGTGCAGGATTCCAACAGGCGGAAGGTTCTCCCGGTTCAGTTTCTCTTCCTCCTGAGTGTGCTGGGGGTCTTCGGCCTCACTTTTGCCTTCATCATCACGCTGGACAGCCTCACAGGTCCCACACGCTTCTTCCTCTTTGGTGTCCTCTTCTCAGTCTGCTTCTCCTGCCTCCTGACTCACGCTTTCAACCTGACAAAGCTGGTCCGCGGGAGGAAGCCCCTCTCTGTGCTGGTGATGCTGGGCTTGGCTGTGGGCTTCAGCCTGGTGCAGGACATCATCGCTGTGGAGTACGTTGTGCTCACCATGAACAGGACCAACGAGGCCATCTTCACTGAGCTTTCTCCTCCTCGGCGCAATGAAGACTTTGTCATGCTGCTCATCTACGTCCTCTTCTTGATGGCGCTGACCTTCCTCACATCCTGCTTCACCTTCTGTGGCTCCTTCCCTGGCTGGAAGAGACATGGGGCCCACATCTACCTCACCACGCTCCTCTCCATCGCCATCTGGGTGACGTGGATCACCTTGCTCTTGATCAAGACCCCTGGTCCCAAGTGGGACGATACCATCCTGAGCTCAGCCTTGGTGGCCAATGGCTGGGTTTTCCTGTTGGCTTATGTTGCACCTGAGTTTCAGCTGCTCACAAAGCAGCAGAACCCCATGGATTACCCTGTCGAGGATGCTTTTTGTAAACCTCAATTCATGAAGCAGAGTTACGGTGTGGAGAACAGAGCCTACACTCAAGAGGAAATCACTCAGGGTACAGAGCCCGGCTGGGTGGAGAGCCCTTATAGAAAGATGGGGGAGATCCACAGGGTATTATAACTGTAAGCAGCACGCAGGTGCCCCTGATAGAACAGATAAGGCCCGCAAGGCTAGAGCTTGCTTAAAATTACCCAGCTAGATAATGTGAAGTAGAATTGGAAGCTGGCTTCCGGAGTTGTAATCTAGTACTTTCTACACTATACCATGTAGGTTTTTCTGAATCAAAATAAGATGAAGTGGGCTTGACCTGTGGTGGCACAGTGGATAAAGTGTCAACCTGGAAACACTGAGTTCAAAACCCTGGGCTTGCCTGGTCAAGGCACATATGGGAGTTGATGCTTCCTGCTCCTCCCCCCTTCTCTCTCTCTCTCTCTCTCTCTCTCTCTCCTCTCTATAATGAATAAATAAAGTCTTTAAAAAAAACACAAAAAAACGGTTAAGATGGTAAACTTAAAAAAAAAGAAGCAAAGGAATGGAAAAGGAATGTCTAGAAAAAATTCTTAGAGACAAGTAGGTGAGATTGTGTTCTTTATAAAAGCTAACTAGGCATTCCTTTTGGAAACATGGGGCCCGTATATACTGGGGGGCATAGAGCTAAGTCATGATTTCCTACAGTGATCACGGAGCACAGAGGGGGTACAAAGCCCTTTTATCCTAAACCAGCAGAAATCTCCATAAAGTTACTAAAGATTCTGATTTAACCTGAAGAGCTGCATTTTCAAGAGAGGGAAGAGATTGTATCTTGACAGGAAAGAATGAACCAATTTTGCTCTTGCCCTGAGTTGTGAGTAACCAGGTGTTCTGTTGTTGCTCTTGCAACAAAAAGAGGCTAAACTGATAGCCAGACACTGCCTTTGCCCGTGGGCATCTATTTGTTGGTCTTTAGAATTTATAGATACATGGACCTTTGGGCCTAATCAGGGAAGAAAGGAAGTTTGGGACAGGAGTGAGGGGTAAGGGGCCTCCAAGGCCAGGTTCTCACCTGCTGCTCACAACTTCTCTGCTCTTGGAGCCTGAGGTGCAGAGCTTCCCGGTGCCTCCCTGGTGCCTCTCCCTGGTGCCTCTCCCTGGGGCCTCTCCCTGGGGCCTCTCCCTGGGGCCTCTCCCTGGTGCGGCTGGGGCCTCTCCTGCACCCTCGGGAGCCTTAGGGGAAGGGGAAGCCCGAGGGGCGGGTGTACCCACACATGTCGTCCTGTCCATTGCATGGCTTCCCTCTGTCACCTCACTGCCGAGACTCAGGTTACCCCCTCTAAGATGCTTTCCTGGCCGCCACACCTCACTGGTCACCTACCTGACCAGCTCCCCAGTGCCCACTGCATTGACCAAATCCTTAGTGAAGCATTTCTCACCCGCGGAAGCTGTACTTTCAGCCCAAACCAACTGAGTCATTTTCCTGCTTCTGTTTTGGGCTGGAGGAGTGTCTCTCCTCTGCCTGACAGTCCTTCCTTATTCCTGCCCTTTTCCAGGGCCACCCGTTCCCCAGGCTTTGTCACGGCTCACTCGCCCACGCGCCTGCAGAACTCTCAGTGTGTCTGTTCTAGTCACTTGTGTAGCTGTCATGTGTTCCTCACTCTTTAGAGCCAGCCTCAGGGCACACATCATTCTGGTGCTCCTTATGTTCGTCACAACATCTTATACACAGGTATTAGGTCATCTGATCCTGTGTTTAAATCCTTCTGATCGCCCCCAAATCTATAGAAAACAATTGCTCATAAATTACGACTTTTTTTTTTTTTTTTTGTATTTTTCTGAAGTGAGAAGTGGGGAGGTAGAGAGACAGACTCCCACATGCCCTCTGGGGCGATGCTCTGCTGCATCCAGAGCCATTCTAGCTCCTGAGGCAGAGGCCATGGAGTCGTCCCCAGTGCCTGGGCCAACTTTGCTCTGATGGAGCCTTGGCTGCGGGAGGGGAGGAGAGAGACAGAGAGGAAGGAGAGGGGAAGAGTGGAGAAACAGATGGGTCCTTTTCCTGTGTGCCCTGACCAGGAATCGAACCTGGGACTTCCACATGCTGGGCCGACACCCTGCCTCTGAGCCAACCGGCCAGGGCTATCACCCTTTTTAATGAACATAAAAAAATTTTTTTGTCCTTATTGGGCAGGTAAGGAAGTAGGCAAATGCCCAGTGAGATTCACTTGATGTGTACCTCTGAAAAGACTGGTTTTAAATGTGCTTTGAAAGTGGTCCTAGGATGAGGTGGGTCTCCGGTGAGGTTATGTTTCCATAGTGATCATATACTGCTAGTCGTTCATTTATTCTACCAAGCCTGTGTGACTCTGCCTGGGCCTGGGCTTGAGGATACAGTCTTCTCCCCCGTGAGACTTACAGTCGACCCGAGAGACACTTCAGTGGGTAATGTATCATGCTTTGGTAAATGACTCCCTAGGGTGAGCTCAGGTGGGTGCCCGAGGGAGGGGACCTAACGCTTTAATGGCCCCTCTCCCTTTGTTCCAGGTCCTGAAGAGCCAGGTGACACTGTCTATGCCCCTTATACCACCCATTTTCAGCTGCAGGTAAATGAGCTCTTTCTCCTTTTTCATCAGCAGCCTTAGCACCCCAGGAACTCTGTCCCTTGAGAATAGATGGCGTTACCATTCTGATGATCCCTAAATGGCCACCTTGAAAGGATGACAGGACTACTTCACTGTCATCTGTCTTATGGGGTTAGGGCAAAAGCCCGCAGCGTAAGGCACAGGGAGGACTTGAGCGGGAGGGTTTAGGAGAAGGGAAAACAGTTAGATTCCTGCCCAGATTGAAATTCTGTTGCAATATTCAAGAATGGGAAGGGTTTTTAACAATGTGGTGCTTCCTTCTCAGAACCGGACCGCCCAGCTGGATTTCTCCATTCCGCGGGCCCAGACCCGGGTGAGCCCTTACAATGACTACGAAGGAAGGAAAGACGGCAGCTAGCTGTTCTGGAGAGTGGGATGGACATAACACGTCAGCAGGACTAACGGGGAGTTCGAAGGGATGTGGGCTAAGTCCTGTCTTCTAAGGAAGCCGTGCAGAACTGTGGGCCGGCCAGGCCTTGCTGCCGGCCCCCACGGTTCTTCTGTTCTCCAGTTGCTGAGAGGACTCCCGTTATTAGCAGCACTGTAGCTCTTTCCTTTGTTCCATGTTTAGGACACTTCTGGTAAGTAAATAGTCTCAGGCAACTCAGGGGTACCCTCCCACTATTCCCTGTCACTTCACATGGGACCAACGTTCTGGTCATCTAACTGTGTAACAGCCCATTCAACTCCAGAAGCCAACACTCAACGCTGGTTTTGTAAGGATGGCGCGGCGCAGGGCAGAACTGCAGATCTGAGCGGAAATAGCAAAGGCCCGTCTCTCAGTCCCTCCCGGCCTAAATCTACACTGGAAGCCAACTTGCCTGGATAGGAGAGGCTAAAGGTCACCCTAATTTTTCTCATCTCTGTGGTACCGCCTAACCCAAGGCCTCTGTGGGTCTCCGGCACCAATTCACAGGTTCCCTCCTCTCCTTGTATCACTCCCACTCTTGTTAATCCTCCGATTAATCCCTATGTTTTCCAAGGAATTTTCCTTCCGGACCTCACTAGTGTGGACAAGCCCCGTTTGTCTTTGCCAGGAGAGTTTGTGCACTGTTCTCTCCTATAAACTCCTGGTGCTGATTTGCATCCCAACTTCTGTAACTAGATTTGCACTGTGTTCAAGCGAGTGGTCATTATCTACGGATGGGGAGTGTTCCTTGTATAATAAGTTATTCACCCTTCTTTACCTGGAGACGCAATAAAGATGTGGCGGCAACTCCTTCACTGGGGCAGCAGAAAGAAGTATGAGTGTGGTGGATGTTAGTCACGTTGGAGCGGAAGCTCAAAGTTCGGTTCTGCTGGGTGTGGACTGGACCCTTCTCCGTGTAGCTCTCCTTCTCTTCCCCACACGTGTCCAAGACAAGTATGTTTCCCCAAGTTTTTGAGGGGAGTGGCAAGGGGGAGAGGAGGAGCCAGGAAGGGTCATGGACCCTGGGTTCTGTTCTAGGAAGGCAGAGGAGCAGCAACTTTGGAATGGGGTTTGGTAGCCCAAGTGAGACAGGAAGGAGCCCTTAAAGCCAATTTCATGATTCACTTGAGGTTTAATTGTAGGAGGAAATAAAACCATGTCCTTTATTTGACAGAATTGGTGTACAACTTCTCTTGAAAAAGACATGGTGCCTAATTCATTATTATTTACTTAATCCCAGAAACAGCTCTGTGGGTCAGGGCAATAGGAAATTGCTCTTTGGTGAAGGAAAACAATCCCATACACAGAAACTGAATGACGTTTAGAAACATGTAGCTGAGTCAGGGAGTTGGTTACCTCCCAAGAGCCTGGCGCTCTGCTTTTCATCTAAAGGAAAACCGGGCGTGAAAAGGGCCGAGGTGAGGTTGGAGGTGACTGAAGGACATGCTGAATTAGGGATATTTACATTCCACAAAGATTGGGTTGATTGTTTCTCAATGGTTTTGCACCACCATTAGTCAAGGTTTGTATTGAAAAGGGGGAATTAGGCCCTGTCAATGAGGTTGAGGATTTGATTCCCGGCCAGGGCATGTTCGAGAAGCAGCCAATGAGTGCACAGCTAAGTGGAACAAGTTGTCTCTTTCTCTCGCTCTCCCTTTCCCCTCCCTCTGTCTCTCTCTCTCTCATCTCTCTCACTCTGTCAAATCAACGGAAAAAATTAAAAAAGAAAAGGGAGAATTACAATACAAGTAATGATTTATATCCTTCTACACTATTCTAATATTGCCCAAGAGGGCATAACCCATGGAGGCTTGTTGTGAGGAAAGAACAATATAGTTTCACGAGCATTGTTTTGTCACAATATAGGGACTCAAATAATACACTATTCCTTTCCTCTCTCCTTTCCTTCGGTCTCTGGGGTATCAGTCCAGAAAAGGGGGCCGAGTAAAAGGTAGAGCCACAGACCACTCAGATCTGCTTTTTTATTAGAGAGAAGACTCTTGGCCTTTGTGTCCCCATGACTGCCTCTTCCAAAACAAGGAGGACATGGAAAGGGGCCTATTGCTGAAAATTGGTTTCTTTTCTAAGAAATGAAGTAGTTTTCAGCGTAGTTCTTGAAAGGCAGTAGAAGAATGCTCCCCATTCAACCACACTTGTCATCCCCGGAGGCTGCTACCCTGTCTTCAGACCTTAGGTCTTGTGCACATAATTAAACACTGTTGTTAAACTGGGAACACCTTGGGGGCTGGAGGTTTGGCCTCTGACAATGATTGTGATGAGATTGGAGAAGAGGGTTTCCCAGCTGGTCCTGTAAGTCTCCAACTCTGCCTGGGCTGAAATAGAATGTGCAAATTTAGCCCAGCCTGGTTCTTGAGCCAAACCATTTGATCAATGGCTGGGAACCAAAATGGCCTCTTCTTCGAACTAAATGGGTGATTATAATATGAAGCTCACGACCTTTCTCATCTTTCATTGTCAGATGAGAAGAAAGAGAGCGTCTCACTTCTTGGCTCTAACTTTAGGCTGAGAGGATGTCCATAGCTGCAATACCACATGGTTCCACCGGATGGCGGTGAAACCTCAGGTATCAGCCCTCAAGGGCGCAGTGCCTCGCAAAGCAAACATCTAGAGCTGCTTTCCTGGGAAGGTTCAGACAGGACGGCAGATATTCAGGGGGCTTGAGGCAAACGCATCTCATTTTAAAAGGCTTGCGTGTATGAGCTGTTTGCGTCCTTCCTCCCACTGTCTTTAGGAAATTGGCTCCCAATCTCTGCCAGAGTTCAGTTGCCCTGTGTCTTATTTTTGTGAAATTCTCCAAGGTATTTCCAGTCCTTTTGCATTCAAGCTGGCATCTTTACAGAGACTGGCTTCACTTGCTGCTGTTACTAATGTCGAGGAGTATTTACATGGCGAGAACACTACTGGCTTTTTGTCGGGAGAAGTGGGCTAACACAGAGCGCAGCCCGGCCCTGCAAATGCAGCAGTGACGGCCATTCTTCCCCTCTCGTGAACCTGGGTTTTTTCCCTCACTTCCAGACTTGTCCATGCTGCTGAGAACTGCACTGCAGCCACCTGAGCTTTTCCTTCCTTGTCCATGTCCCTCTGCTGCTACCAGGGTTGGCAGGTTCGCGCCTGTCCCAGCCCCAGCCTGAAACGGGATTATTTCAGAATTGGAGGTGGTGGCTTTGGAAAAACCTTTCTTCAGTGTTGACTGCTGAAATCCAGGATCTGGTTAATCAGCCTCCAGCTTGGAGACTGCTACCCTGGGAAATGCTCTGGTCCCACCTGGGGTCCTTTTCTGGAAGCCCTCCCACCTAGGGCGCACGACGCTCTGCCCTCCCACCTAGGGCGCACGACGCTCTGCCCTCCCACCTAGGGCACAGGACGCCCTGCTCTCCCACCTAGGGCACACGACGCTCTGCCCTCCCACCTAGGGCACAGGACGCCCTGCCCTCCCACCTAGGGCGCACGACGCCCTGCCCTCCCACCTAGGGCACACGACAACGCTCTGCCCTCCCACCTAGGGCGCACGACGCCCTGCCCTCCCACCTAGGGCACACGACAACGCTCTGCCCTCCCACCTAGGGCGCACGACGCCCTGCCCTCCCTCCTAGGGCGCACGGCGCCCTGCCCTCCCACCTAGGGCACACGACAACACTCTGCCCTCCCACCTAGGGCACACGACAACGCTCTGCCCTCCCACCTAGGGCGCACGACGCCCTGCCCTCCCACCTAGGGCACACGGCGCTCTGCCCTCCCTGGCTCCGGGATGTTTCAAGTGTGCACATGGGTGTGGGCAGAGGCATAACAGTGTCTGACACTGATTTCTGCAACCTCCAGGTTGCTACAGTTTTCTTGACCCTTCAGAGGAAAACCCTCAAGGGCCTAAAACGTGTGAGTTTGAGATGGTCACAGAGCTTTTTTAGTTGGTGCCTCACAGTACAGAGGGGGGAACTCAGGCCTAATGGACTTGAATACAGTTGAGACCAGATTTCTGGTTCTGTGCTCTGTCTACTGTCTACACTTGTGAGGTCATTATCAGACACATTTCCCCCCAAAAGGTGTTCGAGTGAAGAATCAAATACATGACAATGGTCACCCATATTTTAAATTCTTCTCATTTTTCTTTGTCTTCCCAGTTGCCTTTTGTTCCCCTGATTTCTCCTTCAGTGACCTCCTCTTTCCTCTGCATGTGAACTGTGGGGAGGAGACTGAGGGAAGGTTGACATATTCTGCTTAACCCACGGATCACTGTCCTGCAACTCCCAAGACAAATGGGCACCTGCCTCTTGAAGGAGTAGGCTGTCAAAAGAGGGGTTAAAGGCAAAAGGAGTGCTTCACTTTCCCCAGCCAGCGTGATTCTCCTTCCACTTCTCTGAGTCCCGTATGGAGACAGAATCCAGACCCTGTGCCTCTAACTTCCCCGTGTGTTATCACAGCGCCCCCTCCAGGGCAGTCTCACTCCCTGTGCAGCCCCTCACGGCAGATTTCAGGGGCGGTTCTTGGGAAAACCTTGCAGGCAAGTGTTGTGTGTAATGACCAGACATGTGTCTCAAGCACCAAATGCAACCCCGATTTTCAACAGAAAAGAAGAGGAAACTTGAATGGAATTTGGTTACCACATGTGTGTCACCCAACTGTCTGGTCCCAGCTGCTTCTATTCCAGAACTCCTTCCAAATTAAAATACATCAACTCAACTAAAAACAAACAACCCCCCTCCCCCCAAACAAAACTCTGAAAAGCCCATGCAGCTATCCCTTGAGCTCTGGGACATGGTGGTCAGGCCTCACACCATACTTGTGATATAAAGCTGCCGGTTTTCTTTCTACAAGAAGAAATAATTCCAGATCAACTATTTTTACCCACAAAGAATTGAAATAGGAAAAAAAAGCATCCATTGATTTTTAGCACGATATCTTTATGAAAAAGTCAAGAATAATGATAATAAAATTAGAAGGGCATAAGAGAAGCATCCAAGAAAAGATAATTTATTAGATAGTTTCCCATAGGGCTCTGTCTTTAGATCTGCTTGGATAACATTTTTTATTGACATGCTTGGACAAAAATAAAACATTATCAGAGTAAACACATGACACAAATTAGGAAAGACTGAATAATAAAACCAGAATAAAATGTATTGCGATCAACTGGAATAAAGAAAGGTCCTAAACCAAGAATTGTTCTAAATGTATTCATGCCCCCCAAATAAATTACATAAATACAGGTTGAAAAGGCTTGGCTCGACAGTAGTGTTAGGTGTCTGAAGGGCCAGTGATGTGGCTCAGCAGCAGAACACTGCAATTGTAGGCAGCACTGATACAACTGTAGTGTAGGTCAAGGCAGGTGCTGTTCCCACCGAAGGGCCATGTTCTACCCCATGAGCATATTGGATCCGTTTCTGTGGCTCTCACGGTGCTGGAGGAGCTTCTAGTAGAGGAGCTCTTTTTAGAACTCCATGATATACAGAACGGTTAATGGACATGGAGACATTTCGTCTGGAGAGAAGAAGATTTTGCAGGGTGCCATATCTTCATCATAGGTAACATTTATAGTGTACTTGCTCTGTGCCGGGCTCCATTTTAAGGGCTTTACTTGTATAATATTATTGAACACTTAGAAAAACCTTATAAATTATTATGATTATCACCCCCCTTCTACCTAACACCTGCAGAAGTGGAAGCTCTGAGGTGACTCGGCTACAAGTGATAGGCCTGGGAGTTGGAGCCAGGTGGGTTGCCTTCTGACCCTGTACGTATAATCCCACGACACCTCTCAACTATCTTTAATAATAACAGCATAACAGGTGGTTCAATGGCTAAGAGTAATAAGGAGGCAGATCCCAGAAAAGCTTCATGCAAAGTGGTGGGTTACATCTCGCTGAAGGTGTTCCAGCTCAAGGCTGCTCTGTTGAGAGTGATGTGTGTCAGGAGAGAGACTGACCTATTGTATATTGTAGTTAAGCGGAAGGGGTCTTGGAACTCTCAGGGTTCTGGACTTTCACTTGCCAAGTTGTGTGCTTGGTATCTGAATCTTAAGAACATGAAGACATTACTGTTTTTGTTTGTTTTTACCAGCAACCTCAGCATTCCAGGTCGACGCCTTATCCACTGCGCCACCACAGCTCAAGCCTTTGTTTGTTTTTAGAGAAAGACAGAATGAGACAGGAAGGGAGAGAGATGAGAGGCATCAACTTGTAGTGGAGTCACTTTAGTTGTTCATTGATTGCTTCTCGTACGTGCCTTGATGGGGTGGGGGGGTGTGCTCAAGCCAGTGACCCCTTGCTCAAACCAGTGACCTTGGGCTCAAGCCAGTAACCTTGGGATCATTTCTATGATCCTGCACTCAAGCCGGCAATCCTGTGTTCAAGCTGGTGAGCCCATGCTCAAGCGGGTGACCTCAATGTTTCACACCTGGGTCCTTAGCATCCCAGCTCAATGCTCTATCTGCTGCACCACCACCAGTCAGGCAAATAACTATATTTAAAAAAAAAAAAAGATTTTATTGATTTTAGAGAGAGGAGAGAGAGAGAGAGAAAGAAGTGGGGGGGGGGAGGAGTGGGAAGCATCAACTCATAGTAGTTGCTTCTTGTATGCACCTTGACTGGGCAAGCCTGGGGTTTCAAATCTGCAACCTCAGCATTTCCGGTTGACATTTTATTAACTGCACCACCACAGGTCAGGCTGAGAGGTTACTGGTTTTACTGTACAGTTTTCTTTCCCCACACCTGAAACCCAAACATTTCCTTAGTCCCCAGGTGAAATGAAAATGCACTTAATTGTTTTGATGTACCCTCACCTTTTGGTGAGTGTTATTTATTACTGGATGTTATAATCCATCTCCAGGTTGGCAGTTGTATTTAAAAAAAGTTTATTGGGTGACATTGGCTAATAAAATTATATAGGTATCAAGTGTACAATTCTATAATGCATCATCTGTATGTTGTGTAGCAGCAGTTGTATTTTACAGAACAATGCTTCACAGCCTTGCTTTAGGGAAGGGGCCATGTGAATAGAATACAATCATCCCTCGGTATCCACTGGGTATTGGTCTGGGACCACCTCCTTCACACCTCGTGGATCCCAAACTCTGTGGATGCTCAAGCCCCTTCCATAAAATGGTATGGTATTTGCATCTAACCTACACACATCCCTCTGCGTATTTTAATCTTTCAATTTCTTATAACACTTAATGCAATGTAAATGCTATGTAACTACTTGTTATACTGTATTGTTTAGGGCAGGGGTCGGAAAACTTTTTGGCTGAGAGAGCCATGAACACCACATATTTTAAAATGTAATTCTGTGAGAGCTATACAACGACCCGTGTACATTATGCATTATCCAATAAAAATTTGGTGTTTTCCCAGAGGACAGCTGTGATTGGCTGCAGCCACCCGCAACCATGAAAATGAGCGGTAGGAAATGAATGGATTGTAGTACATGAGAATATTTTATATTTTTAATGTTATTATTATTTTTATTAAAGATTTGTCTGTGAGCTAGATGCAGCCATGAAAAGAGCCACATCTGGCTCATGAGCCATAGGTTCCCAATCCCTGGTTTAGGGAATAGTGACAAGGAAGAAAAGTCTGTACACATTCAGCAAAGAAGCCACCATCATAGACCTAATGACATAATACATGTCAACAACATGTAACATTTTTCCCCCAAAATATTTTAAATCCAGTTTGGCTGAATCCATGGATGTGCACCCACAAATATGAAGGGATGATTGTATATACTATATTTAATATCACTTTATTGTGGACTTGTGCAAAGATACTTGAACTTTACAAACACCAGCGTCCCTCCTCAGACACATGTAGTCAGTGCCTGAAATATTGCCCAATTTAGTTCTCTACAGAAAAGCTACCAATTTTTAAAGTACAAATATACTAGTTCATATTGTTCTTTGAGGGTGATTAATTGCATATGAAAGAGCCCTATTATTTGTATTGCTTAGCAAAATCAAAAAGTCTCGTGGGTTGCCCTTGCAAAGCATGAGTTTAGTCATCTGAATCATGAGCCCAAGGAGTCTATGAACACTGGTAAGCAGGATGAGGGGCAGTGGGAGCATCGGACTGGACTTAGCCAGCTGAGAGGGAGGGAGGGAGGACTGAGGTTGAGCAGGGAAGAGGGAGGAGTGGGGGTGAGCAGATAGGAAGAGAAAGCTGACAGGTAGGAGTAAGGATTGTAAAATCAGAGACCTGGCAAAAAAATCAAGAGAAAAGTATGTTAAAAGGAAATTAAAGACTTAAGAGTCAGAGATTCAGGAGAACATTAAATGACAAGTCTCAGAGTCTCATGAACTGTCAGAGAAACTGGGCAGATGGATTTGATCTCATCACAGAACTTCCTAACAGAGTGGCTATTTTTTCCTGTTAAGTTGAAGGCCCCCACACCAGGAAGGAGGGGAAAATGTGCGGGAAGCAGCTTCCAAAGACACGGAGCCTGGTGTGCATACAGTGTGGTTCCATGGGTGGCAATGGACTCCAACCTACCCTCAAATGCCCCCAGAGGCACCAGCTGGATCCTCTGTTCCTAACACATGGGGTGGCAGGGACACACCACATTGGTACTTATATGTTTTTACCAGGTCACTGGAGTTAGTGTGTGTTACATTTCATTTCAAGAGAATAGAAAAATATAGTTCTTCATCAATTCCACATAAAGGATAAATGCAGAAGTCTTCATGCTCTTCAAATATCTTTTCTAGGGGTCTGTGGGACTCTGCAATCCACTGTGCCTGCTAGTGGCTGTGTGTGCACCTGTACTCTCTCACACACATATCTGTGTACACACAGGTCAGATGTCATTGCAAGGTACAGAGTCATTTCTGCAAGGGAGATAAAATTATTATCTTTATTCTTAGTCACTGGATGTACGCAGATATATTATCATGCTAAATTAAAAAACAGCTCCTTTCAGCCGGGCCTGTGGTGGCACAGTGGATATAGACCGTTGACTTGGAACACTGAGGTTGCCACTTCCAAACCCTGGGCTTGCCTGGTCAAAGCACATGCGATAAGCAATCAATGAACAACTAAAGTGAAGCAACTCTGAGTTGGTACTTCTTGTCTGCCCCCCCTTCTCTCTGTAAAATCAATAAATAAAATCTTCAAAAAAAACCCCAAACACAGCTCTTTTTAAATAAGTGGCAAAACAGATGGTTGTACAGCTCAGGCGGAATGCTTGCCACCAACTGTCCCCTCCTTGGGTGAACAACCCATTCCCAAGACCTTGATTTCCACGCTCTTTCTCATGCAGCCTTAGGTCCGTGTCACGACTAAATGGCACTGTGTCCCTTTCCACAGCTTCCCAGGTCCCTGATCTTTTCAAGGTGTCTCTTCTGCCAGAGAAGCATTCCGGTCTAAAAACACTCCAGCTATGTTGTGAGGAGATGTGAGGATATAGTTTATACACAGGGTTGTTGTTAATCCCAGTAGACTTTCCCAGGGCTGTTTGGGTTGGGCCTACAGCCTTAAGCAAGGCCCCCCAGTCTTCATCGCTTACTGGGGCCTGGGGGTGAGGGGACTGCTCATTGCCAGACAGACACAGCCAGTCTGGGGCTCTGGTCACCTCAGATCCTGCTTGGCTGCCCCAGAGCCGAGGCAATCAATCACACGTCACCGTCCTTCAATCCATTCCAAGCACGTGTTGCCTGTTTTCTGGTCTGCCAGCCTTTCTTGGTTCTGATCCTTCAATGTAGACTTCTTGACGGTTTCAGTCACTCAGCTCAGAGACGTGATTTTCCATCAGTCCTTCCCTCGAGGGTCCCCAGCTCGAAATGCCTCCTGCCGGAGTCTCCCCCCACTCTTCCCAACTGTTCCCAAATTCCCGTCCTTCACAGCATTTGCATCTGTGCTCAGACGTGGCTTCCTCAGTGGGGCCCCCACAGCTGGCCTCTGCCGCGCTGGCTCTCCTAGTGGCTGGTCTTCAGAGCACTCGCACTTTGAAATTACATTTACTGCTTGTCTTACTTATTTCCCCTCCATTATTCTGTAAACCACTTTTTTCCTCCTGTCTTCCCAGGGGCTGGCCCAGCATCCGCACACATAGGAGCATTTGTTCATGAACGAATACACTGTTTGGTACAAAAGCATCGTTTTGTTTGTTTGTCACAATTAAGATGCTGGCCTCTCACTCAGAGAGCAGCAGTGTCAGGTCCCCCCTTGCGTTTTCTGGTGTTTTCAAGGCCAATTCCTCCCTCAATAATTTTGATGAATTTCAGCTGATCCACCATCAGGGTTTTTTTTTGTTTTGTTTTGTTTTCATAAAAGAACACAGAAAGTCAATGTGATAAAAGCCAGTCATAAGCCTGAGGCTGGGAGGAGAGAAAAGAAATTCTTTTTACTTGTTGGGCTGTCTTTCATCAAGTCCAAGCGTTATTTCCCTGAGGCTTGTCTTGGTCCAACTTGGGAAAGGTCCATTTCCCAAGAGAATCTCACAAGGACAAACTTCCAATGTGAAAAAAAAAGAGGAAGGCGTGCCTCCAAGCCGAACGTCAGAGCAGCCTTTTAGATGGATCCCCAAGATCAAGAGCAATCTTTCCTTTTCCAAGTGCATTAGTTTTCCAAACTGACTTGAACCAAATAAATGAACAAGGACCTTTCAAACTACATAAGCCAAACTGAAAGTAGATGACTTGCCAGCAAACAGGCTCCGGGGGGCTTCATCTTCCTCAATTTCAAGGCAATAAGTTGCTTCTGGGAACATGTGTTCTTAGGAAAACCGGGTGAGTGTGTCCCTGGTGGGGATTGGAGGGGAGGGAGCAAACAGATCAGTGTGGCTGCAGCGGATGTGGGGCCGTGGGGGTGGGGGGGGGGAGGGTAGTGGTGGGCTGTACATTACACCAGAGAAAGGGATTGGAAGCTGAATGTCCCCAGAGCCTGACAGACAGAGAGATTTTCCGTTGCTTGTGCCGCACTGAGCCAGTCCCTTCCTGCCTTCGTGGGCCACGCTACAACGGCCTGGACAGCCTTTGCTGCACACCAGAGCACAGAGGAAACCTTGTTCTTCCCAAACTCACACTTTCTTTTCTTTTTTTTTTTTTTTTTTTTCTGAAGTTGGAAACGGGGAGGCAGTCAGACAGACTCCCGCATGCGCCCGACCGGGATCCACCCGGCACGCCCATTAGGGGGCGATGCTCTGCCCATCTTGGGGCAATGCTCTGCCTCAACCAGAGCTATTCTAGCGCCTGAGGTGGAGGCCACAGAGCCATCCTCAGTGCCCGGGCCATCTTTTTGCCCCAATGGAGCCTTGGCTGCGGGAGGGGAAGAGAGAGACAGAGAGGAAGGAGAGGGGGAGGGGTGGAGAAGCAGATGGGCGTTTCTCCTGTGTGCCCTGGCCGGGAATCGAACCCACGACTCCTACACGCCAGGCCAATGCTCTACCACTGAGCCAACCGGCCAGGGTTTCAAACTCACACTTTCTTAAGAGTCACATAGGAAGTAGAAATGCAGAATCCCATGGGTCCTCCCCAGAGGTTCTGACTTAGTAGGTCTGGGTCCAGGTATGAACAGTTTCCTCTGTATCAAATCCCTCCGCTGACGGCACTGATTAGGCAGGTTTGGGGACGGGCCTTGGATCGTTGACCCCATCGGTCTGTCCTTTTGCTGAATCCACCCGCCTTGCAGGTAAGCCCCGGCAGCTGCCTTGCTAACTGTGGAACTCAGGTCCTAGGAAGAATCTCAGCACGTCCTCTTGGTTTATTCATTCAGAGCTAGAGAGTGATTCTGCCAGCAGTACCCAGGTTCCCTCTCTGGAGGGATCGAGGTGGGGATGCCCTGGTGTTAAAGGTGGAACTGGATTTGGAGGCAAAAGTATCAGGAGAGAATTCCTTTATGGAGGGCCAGCCTTCTCCACCATGAGGCATTCCTGAGACCTCTCTTTATGCTCCTGATCCATCCACATTGCCTCCATAATTTCCTGCTCCCCTCTCAGCTCATTTCTGAGTCTTTCTCTCTCTGTCAGCTGGCACTTCACAGCCTTCTCTCCGTCTGTGCAGTCATTCCCACCTCACCCCACGACTCAGCTGGTTCAGCGCTGGACTCATTTGCGGTCCTCTCTGCCCCACACCTGTTTCTTTCCCTGAACCTTCCTCCTGGGTCACCTCTTTACAAGTGGAATCCTCATTCCCTTGGTTATCCGGGCCAGGATCCTGGCGTCTCTCTCTTACTCATGCCTCACCTCTATTCCTAAATATCTGCTCATGGCAGTGGTTTGCAACCCAGGCTGAAAAACAGAATCATCTGGAAAGATTTTAAAACATACCCGTGCCTGGGCTCCACTCCCAGAAATTCTGATTAAATTGGTCTGTGGTGAGGTCAGGCCCTGGAGAGCTTTTAAAACTTCCCGGGTGAGGCGCTGTCCCTCCTGGGAGCATGACCATGTCTTTCCCTCCCCCTTTTCCCTCTTCTTCTGCCTCCCCCTCGTCTCTGCCCCCCACTCCCAGGCTCTAAGGGACCCCATGAGACTCGCAGCCAGGGGAACAGTGGGCAGCGGCAGCTCCTCCTGGGCTCACCCCCTGAACCTGACTCCAAGGCCCCCTTTACTCAGCTCCTTTCTTCCCCATAGGGTTTCTAGAGGGGCCAAGGCAGCCTGCCTGGCTCTCCTGCTGCTTCCTCTATTCTACGCCCTTCCCTGTTTCACTGTCTCCAGCTTTAATCAACTTACTCTCAAAATAAAAAGTAAATACATAAAACTTACCAAGTGACTCTCCATCCCGATTACACCCTTGCACCGGAGGCAAGTCTGATCCACAGGGTCAGGCTGGGGTGAGGAGAGTGAGGCACTTACCTTGGGCACAAAATTCAAGGGTGTGTCTAATCAAGATCAATAATATTTGATACAAAAATTTTAATAATCAAAATTAATGCAAAAGCGTCCATGATAAACAACACACCACAATTTTATAAAAATGAGCCGTTTTGCTGTGTTTATTTTACAACCCTGCATTATTTTGCAACAGGAGCAATTGTTTCCAATTAAACTGTGGTCCCAAGCTGGTGTGGTTTCACATTCCGCCCATGGGTTTATGAGGATTGACCAAGCTGTGTAAATAGATTGGTCAATAAAAGGCTCAGGATATTTTGAGAGTTTATACTAACTTTTTCTATTTGGTTCAAAACATGAGATAGTATTTTGGTAAGTGTACAACTGGGCGCACATTTTGCCTTTTGCTCCAGGTTCCAACACAGCTTGGCACAGCACTGATGATCCGCCACTCCTTTTGATGTTCTTCACACCTATGTCTGGGTTCTTTCTTTTGGGATGTGAGCCTGTGTGAGCAACAGAGCTGGCTCTCCAGCCACCTCAGCTCCCATTGCTTCTCCCTTTGGGCATTGTTTAAAAAAATATTTGTGTGGTTTTTCCACACAATGGGAGAACATATTCGACAATACGTCTGATAAGGGGTTAATAACCAAAATTTATAAAGAACTTGTAGAACTCAACACCAAGAAGGTAAACAATCCAATCAAAAAATGGGCAAAAGAAATGAATAGACAGTTCTCCAAAGAGGACATAGAGATGGCCAATAGGCATATGAAAAAATGTTCAACATCACTAATCATTAGAGAAATACAAATTAAAACCACAATGAGATACCACCTCAAACCAGTCAGAATGGCTCTCATCAACAAAACAACACATAAGTGCTGGCGAGGATGTGGAGAAAAGGGAACCCTCCTGCACTGCTGGTGGGAATGCAGACTGGTGCAGCCACTGTGGAGAACTGTATGGGGTTTTCTCAAAAAATTAAAAATGGAACTGTCTTTTGACCCAGCCATCCCAGTTTTAGGAATATATCCTAAGAAGTCCAAATCACTGATTCAAAAGAAGAAATGCACCCTCATGTTTATGGCATCATTGTTTACAATAGCCAAGATCTGGAAACAGCCCAAGTGTCAGTGGACGAGTGGATTAAAAAGCTGTGTGGTCAAGATTTTCTCAAGAAAGAGGGGAGAGGAGAGGAGAGGAAAAAAGGAGGGGGGGAATAATTTCCTTTTTTTAAAATTTTTATTTTATTTTATTTTTCTTTATTTCATTATTAATTTTTTTTTTAAAAAAACAACTCTTTTTGATTTTTAATTTTTTTTATTATTTTTTTAACTTTTTATTCTTTATTAAATCTCATTAATACTATCAACAAAACCACCCTCAGATGCCATTAAGGAAGAGAAAATCGAATATCATGGATATAAAAGAAAGAGAGGTAACACAGCTAGATGAGGAAAAATCTATGGAGAAAAAATTTAATATATTGGAAACCTTGGAGCTAAATGACAGAGAATTCAAGATAGAAATCCTAAAAATCCTCCGAGATATACAAGAAAACACAGAAAGGCAATTTAGGGAGCTCAGAAAACAACTCAATGAACACAAAGAATATATGTCCAAGGAAATTGAAACTATAAAAACAAATAAAACAGAGATGAAAAACTCAATTCACGAGCTGAAAAACGAAGTAACAAGCTTAGCTAATAAAACAGGTCAGATAGAAGAGAGGATTAGTGAAATAGAAGACAAGCAACTTGAGGCACAACAGAGAGAAGAAGAAAGAGACTCAAAAATTTAAAAAAAATGAGATAGCCCTACAAGAATTATCTGACTCCATCAAAAAGAATAACATAAGAATAATAGGTATATCAGAGGGAGAAGAGAGAGAAAATGGAATGGAGAACATACTCAAACAAATAATAGATGAGAACTTCCCAAGCCTGTGGAAAGAACTAAAGCCTCAAGTTCAAGAAGCAAACAGAACTCCGAGTTTTCTTAACCCCAACAAACCTACTCCAAGGCATATCATAATGAAATTGACACAAACCAACAGCAAAGAAAAAATTCTCAAGGCAGCCAGGGAAAAGAAGAATACAACATATAAAGGAAGGCCCATTAGATTATCATCAGATTTCTCAGCAGAAACTCTACAAGCTAGAAGAGAGTGGACCCCAATATTTAAAGTCCTGAAAGAGAGGAACTTTCAGCCATGAATACTATACCCATCAAAGCTATCCTTCAAATATGAAGGAGAAATAAAAACATTGACAGATACAGAAAAGATGAGGGAATTTATCATCAGAAAACCCCCACTCCAGGAATTACTAAAGGGGGTTCTCCAATCAGATACAAAGAACAACAACAACAAAAAAAACAGAGCCACAAGTAAAAGCTCCAAGAAGAACACAATAAAACCAAATTTAAACTGTGACAACAACAAAAAGAAAGAGGGGGAGAAGATGGAGAATAACAGTAGCAAAGGACGATGGAGTGCAAAAGTACTCACAAAATAGTTCGCTACAATGAACAGGGTAGGGACCCTTTTCATTACTCAAAGGTAACCACCATTGAAAAAACCACCACAGAAGCACATGAGATAAAAAAGATAGCAACAGAGGAAAGATGTATGGAATACAACCAAATAAAAACAAAAGATAGAAAAACGAAAGAGAAGGATCAAACAAGACACAAAACTAACAGAAAGCAAGATATAAAATGGCAATAGGGAACTCACAAGTATCAATAATTACACTAAATGTAAATGGGTTAAACTCACCAATAAAAAGGCACAGAGTAGCAGAATGGATTAAAAAAGAAAATCCAACTGTATGCTGCCTACAGGAAACTCATCTAAGTAACAAGGATAAAAACAAATTCAAAGTGAAAGGCTGGAAAACAATACTCCAAGCAAATAACATCCAAAAAAAAGCAGGTGTAGCAATACTCATATCTGACAATGCTGACTACAAGACAGGAAAAGTACTCAGAGACAAAAATGGCCATTTCATAATGGCTAAGGGGACACTGAATCAAGAAGACATAACAATTCTTAATATATATGCACCAAACCAAGGAGCACCAAAATATATAAGACAGCTACTTATTGATCTTAAAACAAAAACTGACAAAAACACAATCATACTTGGAGACCTCAATACACTGCTGATGGCTCTAGATCGGTCATCCAAACAGAGAATCAACAAAGACATAGTGGCCTTAAACAAAACACTAGAGCACTTGGATATGATAGACATCTACAGGACATTTCATCCCAAAGTGACTGAGTATACATTTTTCTCCAGTGTACATGGATCATTCTCAAGAATTGACCATATGTTGGGCCACAAAAACAACATCAGCAAATTCAGAAAAATTGAAGTTGTACCAAGCATATTTTCTGATCATAAAGCCTTGAAACTAGAATTCAACTGCAAAAAAGAGGAAAAAAATCCCACAAAAATGTGGAAACTAAATAACATACTTTTAAAAAATGAATGGGTCAAAGAAGAAATAAGTGCAGAGATCAAAAGATATATATAGACTAATGAAAATGACAATACGACATATCAGAATCTATGGGATGCAGCAAAAGCAGTGATAAGAGGGAAGTTCATATCACTTCAGGCATATATGAACAAACAAGAGAGAGCCCAAGTGAACCACTTAACTTCCCCCCTTAAGGAACTAGAAAAAGAAGAACAAAGACAACCCAAAACCAGCCGAAGAAAGGAGATAATAAAAATCAGAGCAGAAATAAATGAATTAGAGAACAGAAAAACTATAGAAAAAATTAATAGAACAAGGAGCTGGTTCTTTGAAAAGATCAACAAAATTGACAAACCCTTGGCAAGACTTACCAAGGAAAAAAGAGAAAGAACTCATATAAACAAAATCCAAAATGAAAGAGGAGAAATCACCACAGACACCGTAGATATACAAAGAATTATTGTAGAATACTATGAAAAACTTTATGCCACTAAATTCAACAACCTAGAAGAAATGGATAAATTCCTAGAACAATACAACCTTCCTAGACTGAATCAAGAAGAAGCAGAAAGCCTAAACAGACCTATCAGTAGAGAAGAAATAGAAAAAACCATTAAAAACCTCCCCAAAAATAAAAGTCCAGGCCCTGACGGCTATACAAGCGAATTTTATCAAACATTCAAAGAAGACTTGGTTCCTATTCTACTCAAAGTCTTCCAAAAAATTGAAGAAGCAATACTTCCAAACACATTTTATGAGGCCAACATAACCCTCATACCAAAACCAGGCAAGGATGGCACAAAAAAAGAAAACTACAGACCAATATCTCTAATGAATACAGATGCTAAAATACTAAACAAAATACTAGCAAATCAAATACAACAACATATTAAAAAAATAATACATCATGATCAAGTGGGATTCATCCCAGAATCTCAAGGATGGTTCAACATACGTAAAACGGTTAACGTAATACACCATATCAACAAAACAAAAAACAAAAACCACATGATCTTATCAATAGACGCAGAAAAGGCTTTTGATAAAATACAACACAATTTTATGTTTAAGACTCTCAACAAAATGGGTATAGAAGGAAAATATCTCAACATGATAAAGGCCATATATGATAAACCATCAGCTAACATCATATTAAATGGCACTAAACTGAAGGCTTTCCCCCTTAAATCAGGAACAAGACAGGGTTGTCCACTCTCTCCACTCTTATTTAATGTGGCACTAGAGGTTCTAGCCAGAGCAATCAGACAAGACAAAGAAATAAAAGGCATCCATATCGGAAAAGAAGAAGTAAAGGTATCACTTTTTGCAGATGATATGATCCTATACATCGAAAACCCCAAAGAATCCACAAAAAGACTACTAGAAACAATAAGCCAATACAGTAAGGTCGCAGGATACAAAATTAACATACAGACGTCAATAGCCTTTCTATATGCCAACAATGAAACAACTGAGAAGGAACTCAAAAGAATAATCCCCTTCACGATTGCAACAACAAAAAAAATAAAATATTTAGAAATAAACATAACAAAGAATGTAAAGGACTTATATAATGAAAACTATAAACCATTGTTAAGGGAAATCGAAAAAGATATAATGAGATGGGAGAATATACCTTGTTCTTGGCTAGGAAGAATAAATATAATCAAGATGGCTATATTACCCAAAGCAATATACAAATTTAATGCAATTCCCATCAAACTTCCAGTGACATTTTTTAAAGAAATAGAGCAAAAAATCATCAGATTTATATGGAACTATAAAAAACCCCGAATAGCCAAAGCAATCCTAAAGAAAAAGAATGAAGCTGGGGGCATTACAATACCTGACTTCAAACTATATTATAGGGCCACGACAATCAAAACAGCATGGTATTGGCAGAAAAATAGACAATCAGACCAATGGAACAGAATAGAAAGTCCATAAATAAAACCACATATATATAGTCAAATAATTTTTGATAAAGGGGCCAACAACACGCAATGGAGAAAAGAAAGCTTCTTCAATAAATGGTGCTGGGAAAACTGGAAAGCCACATGCAAAAGAATGAAACTGGACTACAGTCTCTCCCCCTGTACAAAAATTAACTCAAAATGGATCAAAGATCTAAACATAAGACCTGAAACAATTAAGTACATAGAAGAAGACATAGGTACTCAACTCATGGACCTGGGTTTTAAAGAGCATTTTATGAATTTGACTCCACAGGCAAGAGAAGTGAAGGCAAAAATTAATGAATGGGACTACATCAGACTAAGAAGTTTTTGCTCAGCAAGAGAAACTGATAACAAAATAAACAGAAAGCCAACTAAGTGGGAAATGATATTTTCAAACAACAGCTCAGATAAGGGCCTAATATCCAAAATATACAAAGAACTCATAAAACTCAACAACAAACAAACAAACAATCCAATAAAAAAATGGGAAGAGGATATGAATAGACACTTCTCCCAGGAAGAAATACAAATGGCCAACAGATATATGAAAAGATGCTCATCTTCTTTAGCTATTAGAGAAATGCAAATCAAAACGGCAATGAGATACCACCTCACACCTGTTTGATTAGCTGTTATTAGCAAGACAGGTAATAGCAAATGTTGGAGAGGCTGTGGAGAAAAAGGAACCCTCATACACTGTTGGTGGGAATGTAAAGTAGTACAACCATTATGGAAGAAAGTATGGTGGTTCCTCAAAAAACTGAAAATAGAACTACCTTATGACCCAGCAATCCCTCTACTGGGTATATATCCCAAAAACTCAGAAACATTGATACGTAAAGACACATGCAGCCCCATGTTTATTGCAGCATTGTTCACAGTGGCCAGGACATGGAAACAACCAAAAAGCCCATCAATAGATGACTGGATAAAGAAGATGTGGCACATATACACTATGGAATACTACTCAGCCATAAGAAATGATGACATCGGATCATTTACAGCAAAATGGTGGGATCTTGATAACATGATACGAAGCGAAATAAGTAAATCAGAAAAAACCAGGAACTGTATTATTCCATACGTAGGTGGGACATAATAGTGAAACTAAGAGACATTGATAAGAGTGTGGTGGTTACGGGGGGGAGGGGGGAATGTGAGAGGGAAAGGGGGTGGGGAGGGGCACAAAGAAAACAAGATAGAAGGTGACAGAGGACAATCTGACTTTGGGTGGTGGGTATGCAACATAATTGAATGACAAGATAACCTGGACTTGTTATCTTTGAATATATGTATCCTGATTTATTGATGTCACCCCATTAAAAAAATAAAATTATTAAAAAAATAAATAAATAAAATTATTAAAAAAAAAAAGCTGTGTGGTACTATACACAATGGAATACTATGCGGCTGTGAAAAGAAGGAACTCTTACCTTTTGTGACAACATGGGTGGACCTGGAGACTATTATGCTAAGTGAAATAAGCCAGGCAGAGAAAGAAAATTATCCTATAACCTCACTCATTTGAGGAATCTAATGAACAATGTGAACTGAGGAACGGAATAGAGGCAGGGGCAGGATCAAAGGAACCAGAGGGAAAGTGGTCAGAGGGAAAGGGGATGAGAGGAGGGGATCAAAGAAGGGAAAGAGGTTAGTGAAATTATATAAATATATACATAACACAGCGTTATAGAGAGCAGGACAGCAAATCCTGAAGGGAAGGGGGAAGGGCGTTGGGGGGAGGGGGAAAGAAGGATGTAGAGGGGAACACGGGGGTGGGCGGGAGGTATATTCAGTGAGACATTTGAATCTATGTAAACACAATAAATTATAATCAATAAAAAATTTAAAATGAAAGAATATTTGTGTGGTTTTTTAAAAAATATCTTATTTATTCATTTTAGAGAAGAGAAAGAGAGAGAGTGGGGGGAGGAGGAGCAGGAAGCATCAACTCCCATATGTACCTTGACCAGGCAAGCCCAGGGTTTTGAAGCAGGGACCTCAGTGTTCCAGGTCAATGCTTTATTCTGTGCCAGCACAGGTCAGACCCCTATGGGCATTTATATTTTATTTTTATTGATTGATTTTAGAGAGATAGAGGAAGGGAGAGAGAGAGAGAGAGAGAGAGAGAGAGAGAGAGAAACATCGGTTTGTTGTTCTGCTTATTCATACATTCATTGGTTGATTCTTGTATGTGCCCAGACCAGGGATGGAACCCACAACCTTGCAGTATCGGGACAACCCTCTAACCAACTGAGCTACCCGGTCAGGGCTGCTGTTGTTGATTTCTGCACTGTACAAAGAAACCTGGCTGAGATGGTGAGTGGGGTTGGAATGCAGACTCACTCCACTTACCAAGCCCTGTGCTCGGGCCGGAGGCTGCATCCATGGGGCAGATTGGGGGCAGCACATGTTCTAATTCACTTGCTTACAGTGAGGCACATTTCCTCAACTTGTACAAAGACTCCTGAATTTCTTTTTTCTTTTCTTTTCTTTTCTTTTCTTTTCTTTTTTGTGTGACAGAGACAGAGAGAGGGACAGTTAGGGACAGACAGGCAGGAAGGGAGAGAGACGAGAAGCATCAATTCCTCGTTGCATTTCCTTAGTTGTTCATTGATTGCTTTCTCATATGTGCCTTGACCGGGGGGCTACAGCGACTGAGTGACCCCTTGCTCAAGCCAGCGACTTTGGGCTCAAGCCAGTGACCTTTGGGCTCAAGCCAGCGACCATGGGGTCATGTCTGTGATCCCATGCTCAAGCCAGTGATCCCATGCTCAAGCCAGTGACCCCACTCCCAAACCAATGAGTCTGCGCTCAAGCTGGCAACCTCAGAGTTTAGGACTTGAGTCCTCTGCATCCCAATCTGATGCTCTACCCACTGTGCCACTGCCTGGTCAGGCAAGACTCCCTGAATTTCTATTTACATTATAAAACATCTCAACTTTTTTACTTCCACTGTGAAGTCTTGCCCTTGGTCTTCCAGACAGAATGATTCTGTGTTCAAGGTCACTACTTTACCCTCCAAATGCTTTTACAATGGTAGCTATCTCAGTGAATTGTAATTATGTGAATAATCATGGAGACACATGGCTGGCAGCTCCATCTGGCATATATCAGTCAAGAATGGGGTGCCTTTTCTTTAATCTAAGAATGTCTTTGAAGAATGCCAAAACAACAAGCAGTAAAGTATGATATTCAGACAAGTAACTCCTTATTTTACTTTAGGATACTTAACAACTGATTTAGTGGCTATGTCAGTCAGGCTAGGCTGAGCTAGCTGAGATAACATATAACCCAAATCATAGTGACTTAAAATAACACAGTTGTACTTGTTCACGCTGCATGTTGATAGAGCAAGCACTATTTGGAACACTGCTTAACGTCATGAAGAAAGAAAAAAACCTCTTGAGGGTCTTGCATGAACAATTAATTGCTTCTTTTTGGAACTGACCTGAGAAGTGTCATCATTTCTCTTATTTTTTTAATATAATTAAAATTTTTTTTTTGATTACATTAGTTTTAGGTGTGTACCCAGTGATTAAACATTATATGACTTACTAAGTGATCATCCTGATAAGTCTTATATCCCATCTGACACCATATGTAGTTATTAAAATATTATTGACTGTATTCCCTATGCTGCACCCCATGACTATTCTAAAACAACCAATTTGTACTTCTTAGTCCCTTCACCTTTTTCACCCATTTTCCCGACCTCCCTCCCGTCTGGCCACCGTCAAAATGTTCTCTGCATCTGTGAGTCTGCTCCTGTTCTGCTTATTTATTTTGTTTTTTAGATCCAATTGTTGATAGATATGTATTTATTGTCATTTTACTGTTCATATTTTTTATATATTTTTTTTCTCCTTGAAGAAGAAGACCCTTTTACATTTCTTGTAATACTAGTTTGGTGGTGATGAACTCTTTTAACTTTTTCTTGTCTGGGAAGCTCCTTATATGTTCTTCAATTCAAAGTGATAGCTTTGCTGGGTAGAGCAATCTTGATTGTAGGCCTTTGTTTTTCACCGCTTTGAACATTTCTTGCCAGTTTCTTCTGGCCTGCAAAGTTTCTGTTGAGAAATCAGCCTACAGTCTTATGCATGTAACTAACTGCTTTCCTCTTGCTACTTTTAAGAGTTTCTCTTTGTCTTAAAACTTTTGCATTTTGCCCTGGCCGGTTGGCTCAGTGGTAAAGTGTTGGCCTGGCGTGCAGAGGTCCCAGGTTCGATTCCCGGCCAGGGCACACAGGAGAAGCGCCCATCTGCCTCTCCACCCCTCCCCCTCTCCTTCCTCTCTGTCTCTCTCTTCCCCTCCCACAGCCGAGGCTCCACTGGAGCAAAGATGGCCCGGGCGCTGGGGATGGCTCCTTGGCCTCTGCCCCAGGCGCTAGAGTGGCTCTGGTCGCGACAAAGCGACGCCCCGGAGGGGCAGAGCATCGCCCCCTGGTGGGCAGAGCGTCGCCCCCTGGTGGGCGTGCTGGAAGGATCCCAGTCAGGCGCATGTGGGAGTCTGTCTGACTGTCTCTCCCCGTTTCCGGCTTCAGAAAAATACAGAAAAAAAATAAAAAAACTTTTGCATTTTAACTATGATGTGTCTTGGTGTGGACCTCTTTTATTTATTTATTTATTTTATTTGAATGAGAAAGAGAGAGAGAGAGAGAGAGAGAGAAAAATGAAAAGTACATTCCTACCATGTGCTAGGAAGGCAGGAGAGTTTGGAAACATTTGGAAAATAGCTCTCATGACTATCAGAAGTCTATATGCTTTGCATAAAATTGATTTTAAAAATTTTCTAAATAGCCACTTTAACCAATTGTTTTGTTTAGAAAAATGAGTTATCAACAACAGGACATGACAACACAACTGTAAGTAACACCCCAAAGCACAGTCTTTTATGGAAAATTTTTTAGCAATATCTCTGCCCATAAGTCAGGATTCTCAGTGGGTAAAATAAAGTGTGAATAAAATCTCATATCAAATGTCAAACCTTTACATGTGAATGGACATCTTTGTTACTTTCACTAAAAAAAAAAAAAGCCTGCTCTGACCAGGCTTTTTGAAAAGCCAATTCAACCATTGGTGGTCTGGTGCATCTTTCCCAAACACAAGGTTTATTTAACCACATATTAAATATGGTTCAAGTTCTAATAGTTCCACCATCTTTAGAAAAATCAAGAAAGATAACCAATGGCATTTCCAATGTGCAGTTAGTAGTTTTCGAGTGATGGATAAGATCAGAATTAGAAATTCATCATTAAACTCACTTTCTCAGTCTGACCGTTTAGTGCTCATAGTAACCCAATTCCACCAGTTTTCTTGAGAAATTCTTAAAGGCAGTCCAGGAAAGGCATTCTAACAATAGTTTAAGCTGTGGTGCATCTCTGTGCCTCCTGAGGTAACCACTTTAAAGTTCTTTAAATACACTGTTCACAAAAATTAGGGGATATTTTATCGCTTCATATTCATTTTGAAATATCCCCTAATTTTTGTGAGCAGTATAAGTGAGTTCTGCTATATGTTAAAATGCAAATTTAATTCTAATTAATCTGTATTTGAGGAGCAGCAAGCATGATCTCTCACAAGAGACCAGTAGTTTAAAACTGGCCTGAATCATGAAGACATTTTTAACAATTCTAACAAAAGTCTTTCTTTACTCAGATGTCAAGTATTACTTCTCAAAACTCAAAGTTTTTGTGATCACTCCCATTTAATGCTAATTGAGAGGCATTTCCCTCAAGCACAAAATACAGAGGGTTTTGTACCAAGGAAACAAAATAGATTTTCTAGTTTATTTCTCATTAATTGTATGTTTTTAAAATAGATGATTAGGCTTATTCTGAGGAAGATGCTACAGAAATAATCTTGTTTACCATTAGAGTTTGAAGGAAAAAAGATACCTTCATTCTATCATAACTTAAGTTGGGCTTCGTGTGTGGCAATCCTGTGTTCCCATGTCACCAGGGGAAGTTTCTGAGAAAAAGTAGGTTTAAAACTGATTGTGGAAGGATAAAAAGATATAATCTGAGGAAAGGGGAAGATTTATTTAAAAGAGGAAAGAAGGAATAATATGTAGAGAGGATGTGGAAAAGTTAGCCTGACCAAACCACAGGTTGAAATACAGTATGGTAAGTAGATACCCTTTGAGTTAATGGGGAGGTCATGAGATTTAATGTGGAGGAGCATAAATCTTTGATGCTCTTTGAGTCAGGAAAAAAGCATCAAGATGAAGGATATATTACATAATACACACCTGGGCAGGTATTTTATTAGCAGCTCTAATTGAGCTAACCATTCATTTACACCAGGAAAGTATTTCATAGTGAAGTTTTTCATTGATATCCTATCTTTTGGAGATACACACACACACACACACACACACACACACAATCAGTAAATAAATAGAATCAGAAGAGGACTATCTAAAATACTTAAGAGAATAAGTGCCTTTCAAATATGTAACCTATTACATATAAGTAAATGAGTTTAGAACTTCAAGTATACTTATTGAATTGAGTAATTGAGTATAATAGGCTAATCATAAGTAGTTTTATTTATTCTTTTAAATGGTTCCTCATGGATATCAACTTGAGACTATCAGGGTTTTTAGCTTTATGTGAATTGCTCCATAAACTTGAAAGAAATAAAATTGTATTTTCATTAAAATATTTTATAATTTTATAAAATTTTACTTTCCTGGATTAATTCCTCCTGAGTTGGTCACTCATGATGTATGTATGCCTTTTTCTACTCCCCAATAGCTAATACCCTGCCTACAGCTTCTCACTGAGGGAGCAGACGTATGTGACTGAGTCTGTGCCACATGGCCAAGGCACTCACAGCTAAATGGTCCAGTGGTGGGTACTGGACCCAAGGGCAGCCAGTTCACAAGCTGATTGTAAATCAAGAGGTAGGCTGATACAAAAGAACTTCCAATCAGAGACGGTGATGAATAGCTGGACCAATCAGACCTCCTCTCAGGAATCTGAATTATGATTTCCAGGGATAAAGTAATTCAGCTGTTAGTGAGGAAAGTGTCAAAGTGGCTGAGGGGGATTGTGGGGCCAGGGCAGGGGACAGCAAGCTCCTTTCAATGCCTGACAGTATTCCATCTCCATGAAACCAGATGAGTGGCTGTACTGGGGTCCCAGAGGGACTTTTGTCTTGCTGCTGCAAATGCTGGGTCACTCAATCTTACAATACAGCTTCATTCTTGAAATAGCTGAATCAAACACTTGCAACCATACAACATCAACCCCCTCCTCAAATCTAACTAATACACAGTCCAACACTTTGCTAAATTGTGCTATACACTTCAGAGGCAATTTGGTATAAATTTTACCTTTTCTAATTTTAGGAAAAACATTTTGGGAAACAATTTTAGCCATGATATGTGGCTTCAATGAGTTTATTAAAATTTGCCAGCCAACTCAACAGAAACACCTCCTGCAAAACCAAACCAAACGAAACCAAACCAAATTATGTTAAAGGTGCCATTGTCATCATCTTGGGGATTAAAAACTAGAAAGATCATTGATGATGGTTTTCTTCCAGGGATGTGAGGTGACATGGCTTGCTGCTCCTTCTTCAATTAGGTCCTTCATGTGGTTTGTTAAGTAGTATGTCACCTAAACCAATAGGTCCAAGTCTTAATGTTTAAACATTTTCTCTCAACTTTTTATTACCATTAAGGGCAGAAGGTCAAAGCCTGGTCATTTATCTCGGTTCTGGTTTGTGCTGGGACCATTGTTCAGGGCACAGATATAAAAAAAAGGAGCAGTGAATTTAAGTGCAGCAAAAAATACATGAAAGTGAAACACTGTGTAGAGGGCGAGCACTTAAACAGTGGCCGCGGACCTGGAATCTAGCTGTTTTTCATTAACAAGCCGTGTTATCCTGGGCAATGGTCCCTGGTATCCTTTCCTCGTCTCCAAGAGGAGGGAGCTGTGTTCCTGAAGTTCTCTGCCTTGTGCTCTCTCCCCCACAAAAACTGTAGGATCTACTGAAGCAGTGTTGTCTGCCTTGTCCACCTGGGACTGAGTTCTGAGAACAGGTCCTGGTACCTTGCCCATATTCAGGAGATAGTTGTTGATACTGAAAAATCCATGCTGTACATTGGTCATTAAAAAGGCTTATTTTCAAGTCTTAGCTATTTTTCAAAGATCTTTCACACAGCAGGTGCTCAACACTCACTGGTCTGACATAGCACACTTGATTCTCAGGAGAGAGGCACATCTTACTTGTTAATACAGAACTACAGGCATGGAGAAGCCTCCTAGAGTAAGTAAAAAGAGTTGTCTAAGTGTTGGAAAACCTGGCCCACCGCTAACTACTGTGTGGTTTTGGGCAAGGCATCCTATTTCTCCAGGATTCTGTTTTCTTATCTGCAAGGTCAGGGGGCTGAACTTGCACCCTTAGAACTCTTCTGGCAGCACACCTCTGACTCTGGTCCTGTTCTGCCTGATACAGACAACAGGGGGCATCAGGTGGGGAAGGAATTGGGTCTGCATGAGGAATAAAGGCAAAGTAATTAGTGCAGAGGCATCGGTTCATTAGAAGCATCAAGACAGGCAGACTCTGCTTTTTATGTGCACCACCTAAAATCTTTTATGAGCATCAACCGAGTGGCTCTTCCTTTGCTGTTATTGGTTCACCAAGGCAGGTCACTGACCTCAGCTGCATCAGCCGTCACACTGGGGTCCTGTGGAGCAGACTCCATGGGACAAAGCCTGCCAGCTTTGCAAGTCCATGAAATGTTCACATTATTTAAAATGCCCAATTGTGGGGGTCCTGAGGATTCTGCTATGACTTTGATAGCAAATGCTGGGCCACTCATGTGTAAGGGCCCTTTGTAAAATATGACTAGAAAGGTATTTCAGTAGTGAGTTGCTACTGACCTCTAGACTTTGTCAGTTTAGCATGACCCTAATTTCTTCAGACCAAGGTCTGCCAGTCCCATTAGTAAGGAGCCAATTTGTTCCAGCATTGCTAAGGAAGGGAATCTTACAGTTACGTGAATGAAGAAAGAGACACATAGGCAGGTAGGGTGGCCAGCAAGGTTGTAATTATGCTTGAAAAGGTAGTCTTCTGATGATTGGTCCAGATGGATGGAAAGAACCAGGAAGCAGAGAAGGAAAAATGAGCTGTGTTGGTCATGTGATGCTGTGGGCTCACCAGTGGCTCATCAGGGCTCTAGCAGGACGAACTTCTCAGTTTTCACTACTTATGTTTCCTGTGGGCTTTATAATTCCGCGTCTTGCTGGGGACCCAGTTTAGCCCATGGGATAAGATAGTCTTGTGTGAGATCAACAATCTAGAAGGGAAGCAATGCCATCATGAACATTCTGAGCCAACATATGGGATGATACTCTCTAGAACAGCGGTTCTCAACCTGTCGCGATCCACAGGTTGAGAACCGCTGCTCTAGAACTATGTTTGAAATATTATCATTTCACCATCATTCAATACTTTGTTAAAATGCAAAAGGGAAAAAGAAAATTGAGCCTACTCATATCAGAACGTCTTTACCATCTTCCCTTTAGTCATTAACAAGAATCTTTTTGTAAGATTCTTGAATAGCTGATCACTGGAAATTGAAAGCAGTCCAAGAAATTCTCACAGGGGATGATAAAGATTTCCCCATCATGTAAATGCTCTCCAGAAGGTTAATTATAGCAAATGATACAGCTGTGACCTGGACTGTGTCATTCCAGGAAAAGGCAAAGTCTCAGAGCAGAGGGATTAGCTGGAGTTGCCTAGAATAGTTCATGACTTTCACTCTTGGATTTTCGTTACTTCTGATCCCCGTAATAAAGGAATTGTGTCCCAATGTGGTATTTTTGGCTGTCCGGACTGTGTGTCTTCAAGCCGTCACGGCACAAATGCAAGTTATCTCCAAACCTGCTCAGCGGTGCTCCCTCTGTTTTTGTCTGAAAGGATGAAAATCAGTACATCCATCTGGACATCCAGATGATAATGCCAGACCTCGCCCAGCTCTTGGGGCAGCCCTGGCAGCCGGAGCTACACAGTGACTGAGAGAGACAGCCAGGGTGGCTCAGGGGTGCATATTGACAACTGATACTGAAAACGGAACTGACATGCAAACATATTTTTAATCCCCTGTTGCACCCAGGGCAGAAAGCAGTGAGCTTGTTTCTCTTCACCCTCCAACAAATGCTTCAAGCTGCCTTTTCTTTTCAGGCACAGTCACCTGCATCAGAATATATTGTTGATGGCAGCAGCCATGGGGATTGGGAGGCACTTGGGCGGAGGCAATAGGCCTGGCTTCCCTTTACTGTGCTGCCCTGATATGAATTAATCTACAGGCTCCAGCTCCACATGCTTGTAGAGGTGGCCCTGCCCTGCCACTTCTCTCTCAGATCAGTAAAAGCCATTGGAGATGAAGCCTGACCGCTCTAAGGAAGGATTGCTTGCAATGGCCCTCCCGTGGTGAACGAGACAGCACATTTACCTGCTGCTGAATATGAAGTTAATGCTACATCCTCCTCAGCTCCATCACTGTCTCGGGCTGAAAGCCAAAGGAGGGAAGGGCAGGGTTAGTGTCAGAGATTCACCGAGAAACAGCACATGAGGACCGGGAGAAGACTGAATGGTTTGCGAAGAGGCTCCTGGCCCTTTAAAAAGGAGTTCTCCATTGAGGCTGTTCTAACAAGAACAACAACAAAATAAATCTATGATTTTAAAAAGCTTCTCGGGAAGGTTGTATATGAATAACCTTTTGTGTTCAGGAGAAGCTCATCTGTGTTTAGTAATTAAAGAGGCTGAAAATTCCTCATTACTTTCTAGAGGAAGAACAAAGGCAGTGGGTCAGAGCCTTTACTCTCCGGTATTACCACCTGACCACGGGCCTCTCACTGTCTTCAACAACAACATAAAGAGCCTTAACTAGATCATCTCTAAAGTCCCTTTAAGTTTTGATACTCTACAACTTTTGATTCAGTTTAAAAAACCAGACATAATATAAAACATTATTAAAGACTATTTTATGTTGCCTGACCAGGCAGTGGCACAGTGGATAGAGCATCGGACTGGGACACAGAGGACCCAAGTTTGTGCCCCGAGGATACTGGCTTGAGCATGGGCTCACCAGCTTGAGTGCAGGGTTGCCAGCTTGAGCATGGGATCAGGCGTGACCCCATGGTCACTGGTTTGAGCCCATGGTTTCTGGCTTGACCAAAGGGGTCAGTTCCTCTGCTATAGCCCCCGGTCAAGGCACATACGAAAAAGAAATCAATGAACAACTAAGGTGCTGCAACACAACAAAGAATTGGTGCTTCTCATTTCTGTCCCTTCCTGCCCATCTGTCTCTCTCTTTCTCTTTCAAAGAGTATGTTGTCGTAGAATAATCACACATGTGGATATCTGTTTAATGTGTGTCTTAGCAACAGGACGGTAGCTTTCTGAAGAAAGTAGTTGTGTTGGTCTCTAAGGCTAGGCCCTTGCTTGATGGTCACAGACATAGCTGGGCAGCTAGTATTTACACTTAGTGGCTGCACATTGGAGCAGGTCAGCTCTGTTCTCTCATGGTTGGCTGTGTTACCTAGGGCCCAATTCCTTAACTTTTTGTGGCTTTGTTTCTTTTTTTATTCTTTTAATTTTTATTTATTTATTTATTTATTTATTTATTTATTTTATTTATTTTTTTACAGAGACAGAGAGTGAGTCAGAGAGAGGGATACACAGGGACAGACAGACAGGAACAGAGAGAGAAATGAGAAGCATCAATTATTAGTTTTTCATTGCACGTTGCAACACCTTAGTTGTTCATTGATTACTTTCTCATATGTGCCTTGACCACGGGCCTTCAGTAGACTGAGTAACCCCTTGCTGGAGCCAGCGAGCTTGGGTTCAAGCTGGTGAGCTTTTTGCTCAAGCCAGATGAGCCTGCGCTCAAGATGGCGATCTCGGGGTCTCGAACCTGGGTCCTCTGCATCCCAGTCCGACGCTCTATCCACTGCGCCACCACCTGGTCAGGCGTTGCTTTGTTTCTTGATGGGAGTAAAAGAGGGATCACAATGATCAAAATAGTAAATCTATTTCAAGGGTTGTTTTGAAGGTTGAATCAACTAATATCTATCAGGCCCTTGAAATAGGGCATAATATATAGAAAACACCATAGTGTTATCCTTTGTATATTATTGCTGGTGGTAGTACTGGTGGTACAGTTATTATTAATGCTCTGACATCTTTCTCCTACTGGCAATTTTTAGAGGGGTTAGATCCCATGAAATATGAAATGCTTTTTTTCCACCACAGCAGAATGAACTGAATTTTTGGTTTAACTTTTTCCTTGTGGCATGACAAGATTCCTTCATACTGAGCCCCTTGGTAACCAGCGTTCATCCAACATTCTTATCAGACCAGATCATACATGAGAGAAGCCCGTTTCTCCAGCTCACTGTCTTCTTCCCTACTTTGTGCCAGTTCTCTTTGTGACACGCAGCTCTTGAGGGTGACAAGAGAGTGGTTTCCCAATTTGTTCCCACTACAGAAAAACAAAAACCATGCCCCCTGGGACCATTCAAATTGGGTTTCTCATCGTAAGGTGGGTGCCTTGGGCAAAAAAGTAGAAAATTGTTTTAAAAAAGGTAATATTCAGAAAAGTTGGTATTTGCTATAAGGAAATCAGCCCAAAGGGCTTATGATTACAAAACCATTTTTCTCTTCCTTCATATCATTTTATAGTCATTGACTCATTTTTATATCACATAGATTCATTGTGTCTTTATGTTAATACCTTCAAATAAAATCATTCTAAGTTTGCACACATTCAAACACTGGAAAGAAAAATGCTCACAACTATACATGGGTCTTGCTTTTAGCAAACTTGATATAACAATATTCTAACTCATCTAAGACAGATAAAGTGAGCAATACTTAGAACAGGAGCTTTCCCATCCTAAAAAAGATCCATGGCAGATCTTTTGTTCTACTATATTTAAGGTCTCTGCCAATTCTAGCATACTTAAAATTCTCAGTTAAAAGAACAACAAATTTTAAGAGGTCAATCAATACATTGCTTTTTAGGAACACATTTATAACTGGGCAAAGAATATTTATACCTAATTGGTGTCCTGTAGTAAAACACCCGATTGCATTTTCATTCTCTGTCAAGATGTTTTTATATCTTGGAATTAAGTCCATAAGCCACTTTAGAAAGATAAAGCCTAATCTTCTTTTGAAAGACTTCCAGGAAATGGAGTCCTTAATTCTCTTTGCTGATGATCCCTGTCAGTGTTTACCAACTCTTATTTTCGTATTTAATCTAAATCCCTCATGCTCTAATCTGAGTTCATCTCTACCCATTGTCTTCAGTTGGAGATAGAAAGTAACAGGACAACAGCCTCTTGGAGAGAGGTCTTTATACTTGTGAAATTCCCTGCTAATCCCCTCCTGCCTTACTCTTCTTTCAGCTGAGTAATTCTTTACCCAGTGGTAAAACAAATAATTATGTGACCGGAGTCACAACTACAAACAGTGTTAATCGGAAGAATCACATGACAAACACATGCCTCATGGAGTAGAATGAAATGTCATGTTTTAGAACAGCATTGAGAGAGAGAGAATATAGTCTACAAGAAAAGCACGTCAGTAAATACCATCTCAGTTTCACAGGTCTGACTACATCACCCTTTAATCATTTTTGTGGTTTCCCACTGAAACCTCTCCAAGCTCCTCACACTTCTCATTAGTGGGTCCCAGAACTGGAAGGAGTGTTCTTGTTAGAGACTGACTGATACTGAGTACAAGGGCAGGATTGTTCTTCCCGACCACATGTCTGTTTAAATAGCACAGTGATTGTTTCTTGAGCAAACAAAAACAAACACAGTGCTAAGCTGTTTTCCACTGTCAGCTCCTGACCAACGACACACTTAGAATTTTTAAAGTAATAGTTGGTCTACTGTACTTATTCTACTGTACTTGTCTGTCTTTTATTTATTTTGTGTCTATCTGTATGTTTTTCCTAGCTAGGTATAATCACTTTTTATCGAGTTTTAATCATTCTTCTGATTTTTGATATTTTCTACTTTTTCCAGGTGACCTGGGTTCTGGTTCCATTCTCTAAAGCTTAAGTTTCTGGTTATTCTGCCCAATTATGGAGCGTAATTATGTGTTCTTTACTACACTATTCATCCTCTCTCCCCCAGAATATCACACTACATCGACAGTGATTCTCACTGGCAGGCTACGCTCTGCTCGGAAATGGATTTTCTAACCATGCTGGAGCAGTAAGGACAGACCAAGAAACACTGTGCTTAGGCAAGCCATGCTTTTCCACCAGGACACTCAGAACACTTTAACACTTGCCCAGTATTTCTGGGGTATGAAATCCTGATCATTACAAATGCCAGTGTGTTTTTGCATTTCAGGATACTCTAGGAATTCTCTCTCTCTCGCTCTCTCCTTTTTTCTCTGACTTCTGTTTCCTGGAAACATAAAACAACAATGAAATAAACACAGGAAGTTTTATTCTATCTTCTGGTGAGAACTATGAGAAGTAGTTTCAAGGAAGATCAACTCTGCAATTCTACCACAAACCTCAGCAATCTGATTATACATCCTCAACAAGCAATGAGAACTGTCATAGGAAGGATATATACTGTCAGTTTCTGATTCTTGGTCAGCCGGACTGAAAAGAATTAATGGATGCATCTATCTGAACAGGATTTAACTTGAATGTATAATTAACTATAGATTACAGCTCAAAGAAGTGTATACACTTAAAAAGGAAAGCTTGTATTAATTTTTTTGAGTCTAGTAAACATTGTGTGCTATACAATATATAAAATAACACCATCTTTGCACATTAGAAATAAATTGTGAGAAATCAGATATCTATTAAGATGCAAGAATTGATGTAAAACTATGACATTTGCTTATGAATACTAGGCCAGATGTTTTAGAAAGGAAATAATGAATTCTGACATATTTCCAAATGCCTGAAATTAGCCACTATTTTTCCCAGGTTGTTGCTGTCCAAGCCTCCATATTGTCATGGATAAGATATATTTTATTTTTTAACAGAGGAGGGTCAGGTGGCTTGGTTCTTACATAAGGAGGAAAATATGATCTAGAAATTATTCTGAAAATGTTACATAAGCAAGTTGCTTTATTTCTACTAATGATTGTACTTCTGTGCCCTTACTTGGAATTCTGATTTAATGGTTCTTCCTGTCACTTTTTGTAAACCTTGAAGGGTTTTAAGCAGTGAGAAGTTTGAAAAGTAGAGATCCAGAAGTTATTGGGCTTTGTGAATTTAACAAGGTGATGAGTCCTGCAAATCAGTTTATTATGATGTTTGGGCAAATTAGCTTTGACATCTAACTTTTAAAATGTCAATCACTGTTGCTGGGATTGACTTTTGTACTTGACAGCCAAAACATCTGCCCTTAGCAATGATCTGTCATGCAGTCCCATGGTCCAAGCCTAATTTGGGGCTGATTAACTTTTTTTTTTATAGTGGGTGCCTTTCTTTACTAAGCATGAGCACTACAGCCTCACCCTCTTTACTTAGGGCCTTTGATATGTTTTTGCTTTGGTCTCATTCCATTGGTCTCTGTATTTTAGAAAAACTCAATTTTCATAAAAGTTTAACCTTGATTCCGGGAGTTCTCATCTCCGTGTTTAACATTAGTCATCCACTAAGTTCTGACCATTCCCCTTTTGCTCCCTCTTGATTCATCCTGAAGCCCCATTTCTCTCCTGTTTCTCCCACAGAAGACCCTCCATACCCCCTGAGTCCCCTGGGAAAGTACCTCTGGAGGGCTCCTGGTTCTCCACTCGGAAGCTGCGCTGATAGGCTGGCACCGCGCAGGCATTGCTTGGTAGAGGGCAAGCCTGTTTGCACGCTCTGTAGAGAATGCAGAGCTCAGGGATGATGTACAGCAGTAGGAAAACCCACGCGTTGGTGACCAGGGCAATGCAGATGACAGGGTCATCCCACTGGGGCTGCCGCTCGAGCTGGGGGTTGCCTCTCAAGAGCATGGAGATCCACACCACCCAGATAATGATAGAGATGAGCATCGTGACGAAGATGAGTTTTCCATGCTGCTTCCAGTTGTCACACGGGCCACAAAAGGTGGCTTTGGAGACGAAGAATGTGAGGGCCATCAGGAAAAAGACGTAGACCAGGAGTACAACAAAGTCTACATTGAGCTCACAGGGGGTCATATGCACAAACATCATACCTCGGGTCATTATGAGAGTCACATATTCAATGGCAATGATTGTCTGCAACAGGCTAAAACCAATAGCAATGCCCAGAATGGTCGTCCAACAGAAGGGGACTCCACCGCGGACCAGTTTCACCAGGTTGGAAGCATGAGCCAAGAGGCATGAGAAACAGACGGCAAAGAGGACCCCGAAGAAAAAGTAGCGCACAGGAGCAGTTTGCTGATTGAACTGGATGATGAAGGCAAAAGCAAGGCTAAAGAGCCCCAGCACACCCAGGAGGAGAAGCAGCTGGGTGGGGAGGACATTCCACTGGCCACAGTCTTGCACCTTTCGCAAGAGGAAGAAGAATGCCAAGAGAAGAATAACTGTAACCACGATGCCAATTATTGCCAGGCACTCCAGAACAATGCCCCATGGCCCCTCTGTTTCACAGAGGAAATAAGAGTCCCCAGTGGGCTCAGTGAAGTCCTCGTACATGGTGACTGTAGGTGGACCTCACGAGAATGGACTTGTTTTCCTGCAGAAAAATGATGAGACAAACTTATACTTTACATCTACCCATAAGAAAGCCAATTTGGTATATATATACGTCACTATAGTGTCTCTCAGTCTCAAATAAAGACACTTGGATGTACTGAATAAATAGCCCAACACTATCAAACTTCAAGACTATCTTAGCTACATTCTTCTGGGAAGAACAAACAGTCTTCACTCGGGGCCTTCAGATAATTCATCCATTTCTATGTCACAACTTCTGTCAAAGTTTTTTGAAGTTAATGCTGAATCTTTTTCATAAAATGGGGTATGTGACAAGGATTGCATAATTCATGGGATTCCAACTATCTCAGGCTCTAGGACAAGGGCTGTTGACGTTAATGAATCATTGGGTCACTCCAGACACCAATGCACTGCTTGAAGGAGACAAGTGATTTTTCCTAGTAATATTAATGACTGTGCCTGGCCTGTGGTAGTTCAGTGGATAAAGTATTGACCTGGAATGCTGAGGTTGCTGGTTCGAAACCCTGGGCTTGCCCAGTCAAGGCACATAAGACAAGCAGTCAACCAACAACTAAAGTGAAACATCTATGAGTTGATACTTCTTGATCTACCCCCACTCCTCTCTCTGTAAAATCAATACATTTAAAAAATATATTATATTAACGACTATTCTTTCTTTAAATTCACGTCAATTTAATGCAACATGTTCAGTACTTAGTATTTGTTCATCAAAGAACTATACAAAATAGTCCCTGCCTTTAAATAACTTTTTGTATAATTTAGCACCAAAATCTACGTCTTAACAGAGGTTGCCTAGGAAAAAGTCCCACATATTTATTTAGAACAAAGTACCTTGCAATTGAATACTCCTAGCTCTCCTCCTCTTCAGTTACTCCCAAGCCAGATGGCTGGAGCAGCCCAGATTTATAGCTGAGGGCATGGCCCCTTCATTCCAACTTACCTTCTCTGTGTTCACGCTGGAAGCTGAGGCTGTGGTGGCTGTGAGGTTGTAACTGCCAATGAGTAAGAAGGACACAACCTCAGCTTCTTTATTCTCTCCCCAAATGGGCGGAAGGACTGGAGGCCCTCACTCAGATTCCTGCAGTGCCTATAAAAAGAACCGGAAGGTCAGAAAGACACACCTATTCCAGTTTCACAGCAACTTTTCTACAGAGACTTCTTTGGTGATAACAATGGTTTTCCATTCTACTGCTCACTAGAGACACCCTGGCCTTCAGGAGGTCCCGAAGGGGCTGTGTATTTAGGGGAGACTGCTTGCTCCCCATGCACTCCGAAGTGTTTGGGGAGCAGCGTGAGGCTCTCGGTTGGTCTTACGTGAGGATCCTTCACTCTTCTTCCATCTACTCTGTGAAAAGCCATCTCCAGAGTCTTCCCCACATCTTGATTTTGATTGTAAGATCCAAAAGAATATCCATTCAACAAAAGAATAGAGTTTTACTGGCCTATAAAAAAGGATATGTGCATTTCAAGAGCCAATGGTTGGCAAACTTGTGCATTGGGAGGAATTTGTCTTCTATACAACTAACTCTCTTTCCCTCCCTTTTGGAAGTCCTTCCTCAGGCCTGGCTCTCCAGCCAGTGTGGGCTTTAGTATAATTTCCCTCTCTCCTTCCTCTCCTCACACTATATCAGAATGTATTTGTTCTGGGTCTCGCCAGGGCATTCCTAGGGCCCAAGAAAGAACTCGAAACGGAGAGTTACCAGCTGATATTGATGTACCATGTTCCTTTCCTCCTGTGGTGACATGTAGGAGAGCACACAGTACCGTGTCCCGTCTATGCTGGCTGTCGGCCCTCCCCACCCCTCTGCCTCTGCTTCCAATTTACCCCTTGGTTCTTTTCCTGGGTATTTGCATTTTGACAAAGAACTTCTGAAGACCCCAAATCAGTACCAGTTCATCTGGTTTCAAGTCACTGTGACCTGGCCCTACTATTCTCATCCACCCATATTCCTTTCAGGTCTCTTGCCCTCGTGCTTTATCCAGGTTGGTTTTCCCACCACCTCTCAAAGAAACAAGCTCCCGTCTGCTTCCTTCTTTTGGGTGTTGTCCCTGACCCAGATTGCCTTTGCCTTATTCCTGTTTATCTTTTGTGCGCTATTCCCATTGATCCTGTTTTCTATCCACATACTTTTCCTACCTTTAGGACCTAGCTCACGGTATATCCTCTCTGAGCGCTTACGCTAGCCCTCATTCAGCGACATAGGATCCATTCTGTCCAAAATTGTAGAAACTATTTTTTTTCTGCCTAGTTTATTTGCATTCACAAATTTATAAATAAATAAAATAATAAATGAACTTAGAAATAATAAACACATTTGGTAATTTATTTGTATTAGTCTCATCCTCTCGATTAGATTTTATAGTTGCTTGTGGGGGAGTCAAGTTCCACATTTCATGCTCCCGGTAGCAGCTGGCCCTGAGCAGAACACCTTTCAGGCAGTGGATAAATTGTGTAATTGAAGGAGGCTAACGATAAAATTCCGGCCTTGGGATGGAACTTTTCCGCAGTATGCTTTCCCAACAGACGCCTTTTACTGAAAACCACCTGCAAAGAAGTCAGAACCTTAACAAACCCTAAGGGCATTCTGAGGTGGGGTTCTGTTTTAGAGATGGTTTAACTTAAAAAAAAAAATTTTTTTTTTTTCTTTGAGAGAAGAATATTCTAGGGAGGAGAGTGCTCCCCATTACTTGCTTTAGGCATAATTGTGGTCAGACTGAAGCTGTGCCTGGGAATCTAAAGTTTACATTAAAGGGTAAAAGGACTTTCTAGACGAAGAAATGTGACATCCGTGAGAATTCACTCAGAAAGCCTAGTGAGCAGTTAAATGGCTGTCAGTAGAACAGCAGAGGACTTCTCACTTAATTCTTCTGAGAGAATTATTTCGGTGCCCTCCTCCCAGCCCCCTCCACCGATGTATTCACGGCCATTCCTCACCCTGTGATGTTCTGCTGAGCCTGTCTTCTAAGGCCAGTGCTCTTGACCTGATAGCTTGAGGCAGGGGAATTAATGGGTTAATGACCACAAAGCCCTTTGAGCACCTTAGATAAAAGAACTTGTCTCAGGTAATAATTATCATTATTTAAGAATCTGGGGCTATAGAATTAACCCATGGGCTGCTAGGCCTTAAGGAAATGAGGCCTTGCCTGCACGCCTCCCCATCACTCACACCTCATTTCTTTTGGCTTTTGTGTGGCAGCAACCTCACACCACACAGTTTAGATACGGCGTGGGTGAAACAAAGTATATTGGATACCACGAGTCCATTAAATATAGAGATAAAACAATCAAGAGGTTAAACGGCTTTTGTCAAACACCTGTTTGTGTTGTTTCTGTCTCCCAGAAATGATAGAGGTTACCTGTCTTAACCCTTTTATTAATAATTAACAATAAGGAAGCCAATGTTATCGCATGAGGAATTAAATAAGGAAGCAAAGGCCCAGAGAAATGAAGGCATGGAGTGGGAGAGGAGACAGCCACGGTTGTCCGACTCCTGGTCACATTCTCGCTGCCCTACCAGGCTGCCTCTCCCGACAGTTCCCACCTCAGGAGGACAGGCTCTGAGAGAGACAGTGCCTTAGACGTGACATGTGGGTCATGGCCAGAAAGAAAACAGGGATAAATGATGAGTGTCTAACCACTATGCTGCACACCTGAAATTCCTGCAAAATAATATTGAATATTGACTGTAATTGAAAAAAAAATTTTAAATAATAAAAATAAAAATACTCATAGGATATAAAGTTCAGAATAAGGAATATAGTCAATAATATTGCAATAAGCATGGTGTCAGATGAGTACTAGACTGATCAGTTGATCACTTCATACATTATAGAAATGTATAACTACTATGTGTACATCTGAGACAAATATAATTATTGTCTGTCAGCTAAAATTGAAAAATAAAAAAGATAGAGTTTAATATTAAAGAGAGAGAGAGAGCAAGCATTAGATATTCTTCATCTTGCAACATTCTGCGGCTGTCATGACTGGCCGCATGAGGACCGGCCGTGTGCGATGGGGTGTGTTGGCCAACAACAGATCATTTGCTCTTTTGCTCACTGTTATCTCCAAGGCTGCCTTTGTGGGGGTGCAACCAGTGTAGTCATTTAGGGCACCCTCATTCTGAAGGGTCCTGTGCTTAGCATTTAATGGTCTGTGGTCACTGTCTTGAAATTCTTAAAAGTTTTGTCTTTGGGTTTGTGTTTTGTGAGTGAGTCAGATGGGACATTAGAGCGTGTTCTGGGGCTTGGAGCCTTGGCTCCGGTGTGGTCCTGCCCCCATGGCATTCCAGCCTCCCCGAGCAAAACAGGTCCTCCGCCATCTGCTCCATGCGACCCTATGGCGCCGTGGGCTACCAGGCTTCCCCCTTTCTGCCCCGCCTCATGACCGCTGCCACACTCCACCTGGGGTCACCTTCCCATCAGGGAGTGGGTAGTGGGCCCTTGGAAAAATGGATTGACATACGTACGTCCAGACAGGGTGCCACAGTTTTATTTGCACTGGGCCCTGCAAATTATGTCGCTGGCCTTGGTTATTTCATTCGGTTTTCTGGTATGTGAAGGTTAATTGATCGATCCTGTATCAGGATGGTAACAGTGTACAGTTGAATTATAGAATAATGGGCAGTTAGTTGTGAAGAGCCTCATTGTTTTATCAAGTTCAGCAAATTGTCAAGACTGAATGTTGTTTATGATTGTTCAGGGTATTTTTTGGAAAGGATGTTTTCTGACGTTTTTTTCTAGTTCATAATTCTTTTAACATTTTAAGTGAAGTAGTACGCATTGCTCTTATACTGAGTTGTTTTATCATTATTAGAGGAAAGCAGATGATGTAAAAAATATTGAGACATGTTCAAGTTCAACTGCTGGATTTGGAAGTATAAGTATGACAATATCAAGGAAATGTTGACTAATAACATTTTTTATTTTATTTGGCTGCATTATAAAAAGGAAAAGTAGGTACAGGGCCTTATAATGATTATTATTTAAATGTGGTTTACTAAAATATAGAAAACTTAAAAGAAGACAGATAATAATTTTAAAATTTTTAAATTACTTCTATTTTTTTGTATTTATTACTTTTTTTTTGACAGAGAGAGAGTCAGAGAGAGGGACAGATAGGGACAGACAGACGGGAAAGGAGAGAGATAAAAAGCATTAATTTTTTGTTGTGACAGCCTAGTTGTTCAGTGATTACTTTCTCACATGTGCCTTGATGGGGTGGGGTGGGGGGCTACAGCAGACCGAGTGACCCCTTGCTCAAGCCAGCGAACTTGGGCTCCAAGCCAGCAACCTTTGGGCTTAAGCCAGCAACCATGGAGTCATATCTATGATCCCAAGCTCAAGCCAGTTTATGATAAAACTTTTAAAAATGAAAACTTAAAACCTTTAAAATTACAAACACACCTGGGAAACAACATGATATTCTGTTAATAAGTCCCTCATGTTTCCAAAGAAAAATACATAAATATACCAATAATTTCTAAGTTGCCATCTACTATTTTTTTTCTAAGATTTTATTTATTAATTTTAGACGGGGAGGGGGGGGGAGAGAGAAGGGAGAGAGAAGGGGGGAGGAGCAGGAAGCATCAACTCCCATTTGTGCCTTGACCAGGCAAGCCAGAGTATTGAACTGGCAACCTTAGCATTCCAGGTCAATGCTTTATCCACTGCACCACCACAGGTCAGGTGCCATCTACTATTAATAAAAAAGCTTTATAATAATCTATTTAGTAGTATATTAGGTGGCAAAACAAACAGTAGGTCCTACAGCTGTTAAAAATTATTTTACCATGCTCTGGCCAGATAGCTCCGTTAGTTACAGCATCGTCTCAAAGTACAGAGGTGGCTGGTTCGATCTCTGGTCAGGGCACATACAGGGACAGATCAATGTTTATTTCTCTTGTCCTCACTCTAAAATCAATAAAGTAAACATATAAAAAAATTATTCTTCCAGTGTGTATGGAACAGCATATATAATTTTGATGATTAAATGATGAATCAGCTGACAAATTTAAAATATATAGCATAATATCTCATCAAATCTGTACTATTGCAGAACATAGAAAAGCAGTTTTAAATTGCAGTATGATGACTACAATATTACATTAGTGTCAGATGCACAACATAGTGATTCAACGTTTATATAACTTTGGGAAGTGATCACCACAGTAAGTCTACTAACCATCTGCCACCATATAAAGTTATTATGATAATATTGCCCATTTTTCCTATGCTGTACATTACATACCCATGACTTATTTGAGACGCAATGTTTTAGCACAACTATAGTCTGATATAGATTTTGAGGTCAACTTGACAAAAGCACTGATGCTGTACATTGTCAGCACTTGTAGTTAGATCAGATATCAGTGATATAGTTTTTATAGATTAGATATAATGTTCTTGCTGTAAAAGTGTTTTGTTGATTCAATATTATTTAAACTGGAAAAATCACAAAGGAATTACAACTTGGGATAAGAAATATGACCAGAAAATATGGCAGTTATTAAAAATTGTTCAAAATGACTAACAATCATGGTTTATTCAGCATGAAACTTTGGCACCTAGACTAACTTTAATTGAACCTCCTGGATTTGTTGAAATTAAATGAGATGTCCAAATGTTGGAGCTGACCATATCCACTTAGTATATACATGGTGGAATTTCTAATTGCCATGAGGTAAAATACTAAGCTAAGCATGGTACCTAAACTCAGAAATAAGATTTAGATTTCTTGAACTGGAAAACTATCTTATTTAGCAAATATTTTTGGACATGATATTTGGATAGTAAAAGTGTATATTTAGATAATTTTGGGACATTCTTAACAACAATTTTTGGGAGAAAAGTGATTTTTTTATTTTTTATTTTTTGTGAAGGAGAGAGATATAGAGAAGAAGACAGGAAGGGAGAGAGATGAGAAACATCAACTTGTAGTTGTGGCACTTTAGTTGTTCACTGATTGCTTCTCATACATGACTTGACTGGGGTGGGGGGAGCTCCAGCCAAGCCAATGACCCCTTACTCAAGCCAGTGACCTTGGGCTCAAGTCAGCAACCTTGGACTTCATGCCAGTGACCTTTTGGGCTCAAGCCAGTGACAATGGGATCCTGTCTATGATCCCACACTCAGGTTGGTGACCCCGTCCTCAAGCTGGTGAGCCTGTGCTCAAGCCTGCAACCTAGGGGTTACGAAACTAGGACCTTACTGTCACTTGTCAATGCTTTATCCATTGTGCCATAACAAGTCAAGCTGTGATGCATTTTACCATATCAAACACACTAAAAAATTCCAAAAGACATGGCAGTTTAAAAAAATCGTTGTAACTATCTGACATTTCTCCCATCATGAGAGTCCTCTCCACTTGACTCTTGGCTGGCCTTCGTGACTCTCTTGTAACCTGTAAGATGTATAATTGTGGAAGCGATGACGTGTGAGTTCTGAGACGAGGTCAAAACAAGCCTTGTAGCTTCTGCTTTGGTCTGTTGGAATACTTGGTCTCCAGATGCTTTCTCCTGAGACACAACTGCCATGCTCTGGGAATCCCAAGCCACACAGAGACCACATGTAGGTATTTTGGTCAACAGCACCAGCTGAGCCCAGGCTGCCAGCCATCCTCGCCCAAGCACCGGACACAGCAACAAGAAAACCCTCTGGGAAATGGGTCTTCTTGTTCCAGCTGTTCAACTGAAACTTCCCTGAACAGAATTGATGTACATGTGGATATGTAAGAATTATTGGCATTGCTATGAGTTTTCTACAAGTTAGCATTTATTTCTACTGAGTTCTAAAAAGCCGAGTCAAAGCCAAAAGCCCAGTGATATAGGATCAGGTAGTCCAGAGACACCAGCGTTCTACTGAAAAGATGTTCATTCCAGAGTCTTTTCATTTTTTTTATTGCTGTAATAATTTTTGCTGCTGTGTGTTCCCAATATTATTATAACGCATAGAAGGAACATTATAAAGTCCGTTTGAATAAAAGAAAACTAGAGATAATATTATACCTCACTTTACTCTCAAAGTCATAATCATTACTTTTTAGAGGAAAAATCTGAAACTTGAAAGAAAAATACATGAATAAAAAGATCTATTTGCTTTTCAAAACTCCGAGTCAACAATTGGATTAAACTTGGTGAACAAAGAAGAGAAAAAATGCATTTAATGCTTATACTGAAGAATGATTAAAAGACCTTATGTTTATTATTTAGATAAGATTGAAGAAGAGTCTTTAGTGCTATATTACCAAGCCAAACAATCTATCTATTTGGGTGAAGTTTTAGGGTTTTCAACTTTGATTGGATTTAAGAAGAGAAAGAATGAGGTTCAGCATTGTACCAGACACACTTACTGCTTTGTTATCAGGTGTGGAAGGACCTCACAACAGGCAAGTGCATCTGTTCGCCAGATAAAAATCATCTCTAAAATTGTTGTTTTGTTTCTACATCGTCTAGTTTGGATTTATATTCTATATAACTGTAAATAAAATAATATGCAATGTTCATGCTGCCATGCTTTTATTTTACTAATAATGGGAAATATTCTTTCATAAAACATTTTCAAGTGTGTGTATGTGCCTGCTTGTACTGGCTTGAAATGTAAAATGTATTTCTGACTGTAGGTTGGAGTAAAAATAAGTTGAAAAAATACTAATCTCATCAAATTAGCACTGGTCTCTGACTTGGATTTTAGTATCAGCTGTGAACTAGCTCTCTGATTGTGGACAAGTTTCTTGATCTCACTGAACTAAGTGTCTCCTCCCCCGCTGTGGGGCTGTGGGTGTGCTTACATAAAAGACAGGCATCAGATTTTTGTGATGATTTGATCTGGGCTGAGTTACAGAGTTTTGAAATGGAAGTGATTGTATAATCTTACCAAAGGTTAAATAAGAATGTTTATAAGTAGCCTGTTTATTTACTTCGAGAGCCTCTTTCTAGAAATATATTATTACCATTCATTCATTTGCTTGTTTATTCTTCTAATGACTTTTTTGAGCAGCTATTTTGTGCCAGCTACAGTGCTTGAAACATCACTGCTAACGAGACTTAGGGCCCATTACACTGGAGAACAATTTTTTTTTATTCTCTGTTGCATGAGGTTTTAGAACTGTTTCTATATATTTATGCATCACTGATTCCAAATCTGAAATCCGTTTTTTGGTGCATGTTCTAGTTTTTATGCAATTTTAATTTCCTTTGTTACAGTTAATGGCATGCATTGGTTTTTAAATTAGAATTAAAGGGCAACGACTCTTGGATTGAACATAACCACAAGGCAATTAATGTTTTACAAACATCATTTTGACATAATTGTAGTTGTTTTTAAATGTAAAAAATTATTATCTGATAAAAACACCCTCTTATTTTGTTTAAGATTGAATCATGGCTTCTTCGAGTAGGCCTAAATGTAAGAATAATCCTGACACCTTCTGTTTTGTATGTGGCTGTTACACACTTCAATGTCAAAGGCACAATATTTCATCATTTGTGACATGGGTATATATTGCTTATTTTCAAGTTCCCCTTGGTGATCAAGACAAAGAATTGGGCTCCTTATATTGTGTGTCATAATTGTGAGGAAATGCTTCGTGACTGGACAAAAGGAAAACGCAAAGGAATGCCTTTTGGTATTCCCATGGTTTGGAGTGAACCTAAAGACCACAGCAGTGACTGTTATTTCTGTCTGATTTATACAAAGGGCACCGGCAAGAAAAAAACAGCATATGATCACATATCCTAATATTCCTTCAGCAATACAACCTATCCCACACTCTGAGACACTCCCGGTTCCAGTTTTCAATAGTTTTATTTCTTCTAAGGATGAAGAAAGTGAACATGGTGATCAAGTGTATTTTGATAAGACGCATGAGGAAATGGCTGTAGAATCTGAAGGGTCTTCTTCTGATGCCAAGCAGTCATTAACCCCTCAGCAGTTTAGCCAACCCAAAATGAATGACTTAGTAAGAGATTTGGGCCTATCAAAGAATGCAGCTGAGTTATTAGCCTTCAGGCTTCAAGAAAAGAATATACTTCACTGGTCAGCTAAAGTATCCCATTTCAGGAAGCATGAACAAATTTTTGTGGACTTTTTTTCCGAAGACAAACACTTTGCTTACTGTTATGATATCAGTAGTCTTCTCAGCCAGCTAGGTGTTATCACTTACAGTCCAACAGAATGGCGGCTATTTCTTGACAGCTCTAAATGGAGTCTGAAATGTGTTCTCCTACACAACAGTATTGTTTATGCAGCAGTTCCAATTGGTTATTCAACTCATCTGTGAGAAGATTATAATGACATAAAAATTGTCCTTGACTTTCTGAAGTATGAAGAGCATAACTGGATCATTTGTGTGGATCTTAAAATGGTAAATTTCCTGCTAAGACAACAGAGAAGTTTCACGAGGTATCCTTGCTTTCTGTGTTTGTGGGACAGCCAAGCTCGGGAGAAACACTGGACACAGAAGGAATGGCTGAAACACGAAGCTCTGGAAGTAGGGATGCAAAATATTGTGAATGAACCTGTAGTTAATCAAGACAGGATCATTTTTCCCCCACTTCACATCAAACTTGGCTTAATGAAGCAGTTTGTTCAAGCTTTGAGTAGAGAAAGGGAATGCTTTCAACATATTATTTCTGCTTTTCCTGCCTTGTCTTTCGAGAAGATAAAAGCAAGTGTATTTGATGGATGTCAGATTTGAACCCTCATACATGATGAAGAATTTGCCAGGAAGATGAATAAGGAGGAGAAAGCAGCATGGCAGTCTTTTGTGGCAGTTACAAAGGACTTCCTTGGCAACAAAAAAAGCAGAAAACTATGAACTTCTGGTTCAAAGGATGCTGTTGGCTTTCTGCGACATTGGATGTAACAAGAGTGTTAAGATTCACTTCCTGAGCCCTGGCCGGTTGGCTCACTGGTAGAGCGTCGGCCTGGCGTGCAGGAGTCCTGGGTTTGATTCCCAGCCAGGGCACACAGGAGAGGCGCCCATCTGCTTCTCCACCCCTCCCCCTCTCCTTCCTCTCTGTCTCTCTCTTCCCCTCCCACAGCCCAGGCTCCATTGGAGCAAAGTTGGCCCGGGCGCTGAGGATGGCTCCATGGCCTCTGCCTCAGGCACTAGAATGGCCCTGGTTGCAACAGAGCAATGCCCCAGATGGGCAGAGCATCGCCCCCTGGTGGGCATGCCGGGTGGATCCCGGTCGGGCGCATGCGGGAGTCTGTCTGTCTGACTGCCTCCCCGTTTCCAACTTCAGAAAAAAAAAATTAATAATAATAACAAAAAAAGATTCACTTCTTGAACAGTCACCTTGGTAAGTTTCCCGAAAATCTTGGAGCTGTTAGTGATGAGCAGACTACTGCTGGAGCATCAAACGAGATTGTTCTCAACAAGTACACAAACGCAAGAGCTACAAACGCAAATTTTTTGCCTGAATAGAATTTAAAGAAGTTTTGCGCAAATTTTACGATTAAAATAAGTGTTTTAATATGTTCTATTTTGAAATTATAGACAAATTCTGATGCAATTATATCTTTTAGTGTATTAGTGTATTTACTGCATTATATAAATTATACATTTTCACAAAGATGATGCCCAAGAAGACATTCTACTTCATTATATTGAACTAAATGTTGAAAATTTTACAATTAGATGAAAACCTAAAATCTTGAATTGCAAAAAAGCCCTGTAGCTTATAGAGAAAAACTAATGTCAGATTTGAGATCAGCTCACTGGAATTAGGTAAGAACAAGTGTTTTTGTGGATGCAACAAACATTTTGTTCCCCAGTGTTACCTGTAGTATTAAAGTCACTTACAGACTGGGAGGAGGGGCTAGAGGCTAAGCAGGTAATAAAACATCAGTAGGTATTCAGTAAGTAATCTGTGGGTACACCAGAGAAGGGGTCAGAGAAGACCTGTCAGGAGAAGAGATGTCTAAGCTGAGTTCAGCTTTGTGAGGGGTGGGGTGGGATGGGGGGGTAAGAATGCTCCAGACAGAGGAAACAGCCTGTGCAGTGGCTAGTGTGTGGAATGGCAAGGTGACTGTGGTGGGGGCTTGCGACAGGTGAGAGAGGAGGAAGTGTCCCAGGACCTTGTATTTTAAGAAGTATGGATATTATTTTGAGAGTAATTTTATTTATTGTATTTAAGCTTTATCTTGCCTGTGGGGGTGCAGTGATAAAGCCTCGACCTGAAACAATGAGGTCACCGGTTCGAAACCCTAGGCTTGCCTGGTCAAGGCACACATGGGAGTTGATGTTTCCTGTTCCTCCCCCTTTCTCTCTCTCTTTTTCCTCTCTAAAATGAATAATAATAAAAAAAATAGAAAGCTTTATCTTGCATTGCATTTAGTATAATTCATTATTAACTTATCCAACACATCACTGTGGAGTATCTATAACTATTTTTTTTTTGTGCCTAATGTCATGAAATAGTGGTGAACAAAACAGACATATTTTTTTGTTTGTTTTTTTTGTCAGTGAGTTAACAGTTTGGTGGATAGAGAAGCCAATATAATAGCGAGAACAAAGGAATGCCTGACCTGTGGTTGTGCAGTGGATAGAGCATCAACCTGGATTGCTGAGGTCGCTGGTTTGAAACCCTGGGCTTGCCTGGTCAAGGCACATATGGGAGTCGATGCTTCCTATTCCTCTCCCCCTTCTCTCTCTCTCTCTCTCTCTCTCTCTCTCTCTCTCTCTCTATCTCTTCTCTAAAATGAATAATAAAAAAATTTGTATATACATCTATCTATATCTATATCATCTATATCTATATCTATATCTATATCTATATATCTATATCTGTACTGACTGTGGAAAGTACTATAGAAGATGCTGTGATAGAGAAAGATGGAGCAGGGTTAATAGGAAAGACAGACACAGAGGGTGAGCAAAATGCATGTGGTCTTCCAAACTCTCACCCTTGGCCAGGCATGGCTGGAGACACTGTGGGTTTGTGCTCCAGGAGGGTCCCACTCTACCCCACCTACTGCTCCATTTTAAGTAAGAGAAGTTGGGAGAAGACAGAAAACAACTGGCCAACCAATAAAATTAACATGAGGATAGTCCAGGGTGGGGGCAATGGCCTTGTTGGCAAGAGAAACATCCCAATCTCAGATGATAGCTGCAGGGGGGAGGGCCGTCTAGCGAACAAGGAAGCTCTTCGGGTCTCTAAAATGATTTTCAGTTGTTTTGACATGAGTAAGTAGGTGAATGGTGGTGATACTTAGAGAGATGAGGAACATTGAGGGAGAAAAGATTTGGGGGGTTGGACGAGCCCAAACCAAGAGTTCAGTGTTGGACATGTCAAGTCTGAGATCTCTGTAAATTACTTGTGTGAATATGTCAAGCGGGTCATAGGATATACGCATCTGGAGCTCATAAACTTAGTTCTGCCCTTTTCTGCTTTTCCTTATGTGCCAGGCTCCTGCTGGCATTTTAGACATGTACCAAGCTGGGTGGGATACAGGCAGACAAGCTGGCCCTTCTCATCCTCATTTCCCTGGGCTCCTCCAGCAATTGTATGAAGTTGGGAAACACATTCATTCATTTATTCTTCCCACAATCACACACTGAGCTTTAGCTATGTGCTGGTATTTTGCAGGGACTGAGAATGAAAAAGAAATAATAATAAATATTGGCATTTAAGAAAATTACACCAAATTGGGAAGATACACTGACAAATTGTTGAGATTTATGCACCTGAGATGTGTGTAACTTGCAAAATAAATGAATACTTCCACCTCCCTTCCTACTGGAGAGAGACCCCCCCCAAAAGAATGAATCTTATTAATTCCTTTTTGTTTTTTTATTAAGTGAGAGGTGGGGAGGCAGAGACAGACTCCCGCATATGCCCTGACCGAGATCCACCTGGCAAGCCCCCTTATAGGCTGATGCTCTGCCCATTTGGGCTGCTACTCTGTTGCTCAGCAACTGAGCTATTTTATCACCTGAGGTGAGGCCCCAGAGCCGTCCTCAGTGCCCAGGACCAACTTACTCAAACCAATTGAGCCATGGCTGGGGGAGGTGAAGAGAGAGAGAGAAGAGAGAAAAGAGGGAAGGGTGGAGAAGCAAATACACTTCTACTGTATGCCCTGACCAGGAATTGAACCCCAGACTTCCACATGCTGGGCCAATGCTCTACTGCTGAGCCAACTGGCCAGGGCCTTATTAATTCTTTATGAGTCCTTACAAGTGATAATTTCAAAGCTTTTGTTAGTCTTTGTGTCGCTAAGAGAGAAACTATTCAGTGTATATCTCAGCTTTGGACCAATAATTATTTCTGCATGCTTGAAGTTCAGGATGAGAGATGGGCTGGAATTGAATACTTTAGAGACACCAGGACATGGATGTCACAGAACCTATAGGCATGATCTGCATCATCATTGATGGGCTCATCTTGGGAGAACAATGTGATGTGGTAGTGAAGGATAGAGTACTTCCCCCAGAGAACACCAGCATTTAAGGTGAGGGCAGGGAGAGCGAGGACTATGGAGGAAGTACGAGAGTAGTCTGACATAAGGGCACCCCAAGAATGAAAGATCACAGATGCCAAAGGAGGAAGAGGAAGTAGTCTTAGTGTCAAATGATGTGGAGGAGCCATCTAACCCGATAGAGACTAAAATGTGCCTGCTGAATTTTGCGAAAGAAGATCCATTTCAGAGGAAGTAAATGTGGATGAATGGAGTGAACAGAACGAAAGGCAAGAATACAAACATTTTGTGTGTAATTTGTAAGGCAAGCATTGACAGAAATGTGAGAACTGAGGTGGTACTTAGAAAGCAAGGTAGGATTGAGAGAAGTAGTTTTTGTTTGAATTGGAGAGCCCTAGTGTGATTATATGTTGAGAGGAAAGAGCCAGGGAAGAGGGAGAGACTGAAAACCACAAGGACAGAGTGCAATAGAAGGAATTCCCATAGAAGTGAGAGAGCTGGTCCCCAGCACAGGTGACAAGATTTACATTGGATGGAACGTGGGACTCTTCACCCTTTGAGAAAGGGAACAAGTCAAGGATGGTTTTATGGTTATCAAGCCTCTTCGAGGGATGAAATCAACTCCCTTAACTCCACTTTCTTCACGAAGCCCTTGAAGAGCCATCCAAATGCTGAAGGCTCCTCTTGACTCCTCGAATGGTTGAGCCTTCACTGGGCTCTACTTCTAGTCTAGGCACCGCCTCCCTCTCATAAAACACACTCTGCTCGCTTGGCAGACACCCACACCCACCATCTGGTGGCCCATAAGAAAGGCCTCTACAACGAGAGCAGAGACAACAGGATTATAAACATACTTTATGTATTTAGAAGGTTTTCATAAATATTACGGAGGGGATGGTCCAGTGTTTGTATTGGTGGCGTAAGAACTTCTTTTAGTGGAATTTTAATCCAGAGAGTGAAAGGGAGAACAGAAAGACATGGCTGCTGATCTAACAGGTGGCAAGTAGGTGGCTGCTGGGTACTCGCGCTATTTCTGGAGTTTTAAGTTCATGGAGTTTGTTCATCTAATTCCAGGCAGCAGCACATACCCTAGGGACATAAGGATTATATCACAGCAACTTTGGCTAAGCCTCAAAATAAATTATACAGGGAGGAGGGAGTATCCACCCAGTGTACTCATTTGTAGAGTCACATTCGTCTCATTTCCTTTCTTGCCAGACAAGGAAACCAGACACTGAACTGAGTGTTTAGTAGTGTTTGGTCCTGGAGGTAAACTGCCTGAGTTCAAATTCTGCCTTGGTCATGTACCATCTGTGTAGCCGGGAGCATGGTAATGAACTTGCCTGTGCCGCCCCCGTTCATCTGTAAATGGGGCAGAGAGGACAATGCTTGTGACTGCCTCAAAGGGTTGTTGTCTCAAATAACTAAGGTAGTTCACGGAACAAGTTTGCATAGTGCCTGGAACACGTGAATGTTCAATAAACGTGAGCTGTCAATCTCGCTTATTTTTTTAAATGAATAGGTTTTACAACTAATCTACAGTAACGAGACTGAGCATCTACTGTGCACATATCCTTATTCTATGGGGGTGATGTGGGGAGCATAAATCACAAAGGAAGAGGGGAGGAACTGGAGAGATCAGGGAAGAATTCAAAAACTCTAGGTCTGGGACTGGAGGGGCGGGGAGAGGATGGCTAGGCAGGCCAGAGCGGATTCCAGGTGTGGGGCGTGAGCGCAGGCTTGGAGGGGAGGGGGGAGCACCCTGAGGGAAACAGCACTCATTCTCATGCTACTGGAGGGCGAGGAACCCAGGAAAGGAGCTGGCATGACGTGAGAAGAGGCTGGGGTTTGAGCCCGTTCATAAAATGACTTTTTGATGAAAATCTAATTAAATCATTTCCAGGGAAAACTTAATTCAAGTTCTACCTAAAATTTGATTATGAGATAGCTCTACACAGCCCACACCAATTCCTGCCACACCTTCAGTCCACTCTGGCATTTTCACTCGGTGTAAATTGATTCTTGGCTCTGCATTTCTGGTTATTGCACGGTTCTGTCCCCAAATTCCTAGAATGATGGTTGCTATAGTAACAAAATATTTCTAAAGGGCAAAAAAAAAAAAAAAGAAAAGAAAAAATAAAAAGAGAGAGAGAGAGAGCTAGTCAAGAATATAGATTCAAAGGCAAAACCCATGGCATTCAACCAAATAAATATCCATCAATGTGGCATGCTGTGAAGCTTTAATTACTATGCTCGAAGATCAAAGTGACATTGCTCAGGAGTGGAGACGCCAAATGAGGGAGGTCTTCCTTAAACAAGTGGTGACCAACTCCTTGAGCTCAGCCAAGTGTCCACCGTGTTTATCCACACAATCACCTGATGGTCCTTAAACACTTACATGAGCAGGAGAGTGTGGTATTGTGTTGTGCTACCTGCAGCACAAAGCTTACTGGGCGTTGTTCACAAAATGTACAAGGGTGTTGATGCCGCAGGAAGATGGCTCCAGGCAGGAGGCAGAGCCTTCTTATATAAGCGGTTCCAGAGAGGCTGCAGCTTGAGCCTGATGTCCTTAGCACTAAACCTAGAGCATCAGCTGGACATTTGTTAATATCTGCACTGTACCGTTGATCGCTTTCCAACTTAATTATATAACAGTCTAAAAAACTGGCCATATGCTCTACTCCAGACTCTAGGGAGAGGAGTGAGATGGGGCCAGAGGGTCTTTCCATCTATGTCTATTTTGGGGAAAATACTGACAAAAGAGTGGGTTGAGTAAAGGATAGAGATTGCTTTACTAGTCCATTGATTGGCAATTAGCAACGCTGGCCTCTGTGGTTCTATTTTTCAATATTGAATTCAGAATGAGGATAAACAATTTATTTCCTTAGCTCCTGTTGCTCTTTTTTCTTAATCACTTCTATTCACACCATCCAGTCACCCCTATGCCTGACTGTGGGGGTCGGGACCAACAGTCCTTCCTTCTTCACCTTGAGGATGCTCCACTGTTTTGGATTTTCAGAGGGAGAGAGGGGGGAGATTGGGGAAGCAGGAGACACTGGGAGGAGAGCTTGCATCGTGCTCCTGATCCATTTGCATTGGCTCAGAAACGAGAATTTAGAATGAAATCCTTTAAGGTCCTCTGCAGTCTAGCCTCAGTCTCTCCAGCTATCTCCCACTTCTCACCTTCCCAAACTTTTAACTCCTGATGTGCATACCTGACTCACTGTCCCAATGCAGAAATCACTGTAGATTAACTGCTCTAAAGCCATTATGAGTATCATTCACTTTTGCTGCTCCCCAATGTAGAGGTTGGGAAGCCAAACACATACACTTTCCCATTTCCATTGCAGGTATGGGGTCCCTGAGTGTCAGTTCTGGCCCATTAGGTAAGTGGAAATCTGCTGGGGAAACTTCTGGGAAACCTTTCGTTTCTTAAAAAAATGAGACAAGGCCCTGGCCGATTGGCTCAGCGGTAGAGCGTCGGCCTGGTGTGCGGGGGACCCGGGTTCGATTCCCGGCCAGGGCACATAGGAGAAGTGCCCATTTGCTTCTCCACCCCCACCCCTCCTTCCTCTCTGTCTCTCTCTTCCCCTCCTGCAGCCAAGGCTTCATTGGAGCAAAGATGGCCCGGGTGCTGGGGATGGCTCCTTGGCCTCTGCCCCAGGCGCTAGAGTGGCTCTGGTCATGGCAGAGCGATGCCCCGGAGGGGCAGAGCATCTCCCCCTGGTGGGCAGAGCGTCGCCCCTGGTGGGCGTGCCGGGTGGATCCTGGTCGGGCGCATGCGGGAGTCTGTCTGTCTCTCCCCGTTTCCAGCTTCAGAAAAATACAAAAAATACAAAAAAAAAAAAAAAAATGAGACAGATGCAACCAATACAGCTTTTCCTCCTCTCCCCTCTTTCCTGCCTTGAAACATGGTTGCAATGGCAGGAGCTGCACCAGCCATCTTGCAGCCATAAGGGAAGGGGTAAGGCAAGTGGGGAGATGTAACCCTTGAGCCACTGAACCCATTCCTAGATAAGGAAGTGGAACCTTACTAGTTAAGCTACCCTTGGTTCAATTTTTTGTTACAGCTGACTTCTATCCAAACTGATACATGACCTTGACCTGGGTGCTGGGGATACAGTGAACAACAAAGCAGCCTCTAGGGTTGTGTGTCTGAGTGTGACAGTTTTTCTCCTATGGCTACTTCTCTGGCTCCTAGAACCCTTTGTGGCCCACGGCTGCAAACAGGATACTCCACTGATGACCGTGGGATCACTACAACGTCACAGTCAGTACCTATGACTTAGAGATGTTCAAACGTGCGGAGCACATCCTCTTATCCTGGGATTACTGGGTTTATGTTCTGAAGGACTTTGAAACTCTAAATATAGGATTCCTGCCACAGTAAACACCATCGGTAATACTCAAAACTATATTATCTGTAAGACGGTAGCATATTTTTTTATATTTTAATCATGGATTACTTTCAGTATTATTTGTGTTAGTTTCAGGTGTACAGCACAGTGGTTAGACAGTCATATACTGTACAAAGTGTCCCCCCGGCATTTCCAGTCCCTACCTGGCACCATACATAGTTATTGCAGTATTCTCGGCTATATTCCCTATGCTGCACTTTGCATTCCCAGGACTATTTTGTATCTGCCAGTCTGTACTCAGCCCCTTCCTTTTTCACCCAGCCCTCCCATCCCCGCCCCTCTGGCACTCAGGGATGGTAGAATGTTGAAATAATTATACTTAGGATTTGTCTCAGCTGTTTAAGTCAAAGAACTTTATTTTCGGCTTCTGTTTAGACAAAGCTCCTATGAGAATCACAGATAAAAAGACCACACACAAATTACGTTTCCCCCTCAATTACAAAAATACAGATTCAATCATTTAAAGATATCATTTTTTTGAGACCCAGATGGCTGGGAATGTGCTGCTGGGGTTTCCCAGGCTACCACAAAGCGTTCTAAGTCCATTGGAGGGAGGTGGCCCATCTCGACCGTGGTTCCCACCAGGAGAAACAGAGCCCTCGTACACTGCACATGCCTATTTCAGAAAACTGGCAGTAATGGCCTTGAAGGAAAGTTGGCTGAGCTGAAGTTGCAGCTGGAAGCCCCTCCTGCCCGCCCAGTGAGTGGACACAAGCACACATCCCGGGAGTGCAGGTGCAGGGATGACTCATGTCTTCACCAGCCACACCTCATTGCGACGTCCGTAGGGCTTCATAGGAGGGTCATAGCCAGTGCAGAAGTAGATGTCACTCCGGCAGGTGGCTGTGCCCTCCAGGGCGGTGCGCAGCTGGGCGGCTTGGGCTATATAGTCAGCTTCCTTGGCATAGCCCCCAAACTGCCTGAGGATATAAGAGCAAGGGGCTGCTTAAGAGAGGACAGGGTCTGGGGAGGGGGGGAGGATCTTTCAAAAAAGGTCACTCACCATGCTTATTATGACATCAGGCTATCGTGGTAAGATTGTGAACCTGCCACTTCCTAGGTGGGTAGATTTGACCATTCTGAGCCTCAGAATCTCACTTGTAAAACTGGGATATGTTTTCTTTCCCCTTCAAGGTTGTTACTAGTGTTAAGTACAATAATGGATGTGTAAACTCTAATACAGAGCCTGAAACAGTAGTTCCACACTGAACCTCCCTGTCTCTGAAACTTCCCAGAATTGGCAGGCTGACCTTCTCCCCCCAGGGACCTTCACCCCTCACCTTCCTCCGGCTGCCTCTACAGCCCCAGGCACTCCTCTTCTCTGCCCCCCTCTCCCAGTCTCAGTCTCAGTCTCCTCTGGGGAAGGAGGAAGGATAAGGGGACTCACAGCAGAGCAGTGTCCTCATGAGTGAGCACACCAGCAGTGAGCAGCTTGATTCAAAACCAGAGCTACCAAAGGCAGGGACACAAGGAAGCTTTGGGCCCCTGGCAAGCTTTAAACATGCCCCAGATAAAGAAATGACTTCTAATAAATCCTTCCCCTGCTCAAATCACAAAAACCTTCTTTCTTTAGTAAATACAGAGACTTTTCCTAAATCAGGCTTTCCTCCTGATGGCAGAAGGTGGGAACAGGAAGGCGGTGAAGACTCTCCAAGATTATTATTCTCTCTCTACATCATCTGCCTGCACTCCAGAACTCATTCTGTGGCCTCCCCTAAATATACCACTCCAAATCTGTGTTGCCCTAAAAATCTTTATTAGAGTCAAATACATTCCCATTCCTAATGAGCTTTATGACTCAAAAATCTCAATCTGCATCAGGCCAAGATTAGGCCAAATGCATTATTTTTGGTGGGGTTCTCTGACTCAAGCTTTGCTCTTTTATAAGTGGTTAGTCACACTTGACAGGCACTCAGCACGATGATTACAGGGTTATTGACGTGAAAACACCCAGGACTTCATCTCTGAGAGGTTGGTTATTATCATGTCTAGACAACAGCTACAGAACATGGACAGAGCTAAGACCAATTTGGAATAGAGGAGCCTTGGTACTTCACATATATTGAAGGAAAAATGATAAGGCAGAAGGAGAGAGTTGAGTGCTAGCTTCACTGATGCTCAAAATGAAAGGAAACTGGATTAGTAGATAGAGGATGAACATTAAGGAAGTATTGTTTTCTGGCAATTAAAGCTTACCAGACACTGGAGTTATTTCCAAAGAGTGTCCACAGTTTGAGAACCACCTGTCTGCAAATAACCAGATGCTGAATGTAGGCACAGGCGTTGAGTGCTTTCTGTAGCCCCTTTCACGCTGTGATACTAAATTGTTCTCTTGTGAAAATGGATGATGTTGGCTCTTTAAGCTACATCCAAAGGAGGGGTTCTTGCCTCTCTACGTTCATTAGCTGGAGGCACAATGGCTAGTTGTGTGTTCAACTCCTTCCTCTGCCACTTTCTTTTTTTCTTTTTCTTTTTGTATTTTTCTGAAGTTGGAAATGGGGAGGCAGTCAGACTCCCGCATGTGCCTGATCGGGATCCACCCGGCATGCTCACCAGGGGGCGATACTCTGCCCATTTGGGGCATCGCTCTGCTGCAACCAGAGCCATTCTAGGGCCTGAGGCAGAGGCCACAGAGCCATCCTCAGCGCCCGGGCCAACTTTGCTTCCTCTGCCACTTTCTAGCTCAGAGGCTTGGGCAGATGCTTTAATTTCTCTAGTCTTTGGGTCCTTCATCTGTTAAGTAGGGATGACAGCATCAAGTTCAGAGAGCTGTTGTAAAGCTTGGAGGAGAAAAGACTGTGCTAACTGCTCAGCCCAGTGCCTGGCATATAGCAAGCTCACAAGAAACTGTAGCTATTATTGTTGCTTCACAGTTCGCTCATAACAGCCGCTTGCTTCCCTGGCTCCAGGTTAGGGGCATGGTGGTCATCTAAAGTAGTATGTGAATGTGAGGAGAGGGCCTCGTAATAAAGGCTTGGCTCTATCAGCAACCTCATCTTCTCAGTTAGGTCTAAACCAAAGTTCTGTTCAATCTGATAAATCCTCACTCCTTCCCCTTCCTTTGATCTTTTTATTTTTTTCTCATTGTGTTCATTGCTTATGGTCTGAGTTCCCTGGTAGAATACAGGCTCTACAAAAGCAAGGATCTTTGTCAATTTTTGGCCCCCTGGTGAGTCCTGAGCACCTAACACAGAGCCTGACACATATGAGACTCCTTGGCTAAAGGAACAATTCTGGGATAGGCAACAAAAATTACCATCTTCAGGTTGGTAAACCTAAAGACATGACCTAGCATGTAGGTCAGGTCAGCTTGCTTCCACGTTCACATACTCATGTAATAAACACCCAAGGGCCTGACCAGGTGGTGGCGCAATGGACAGAGCATCGGACTGGGATGCAGAGGACCCAGGTTCGAGACCCTGAGGTCACCAGCTTGAGCGTGGGCTCATCTGGTTTGAGCAAAAGCTCACCAGCTTGGAACCAAGATCGCTGGCTCAAGCAAGGGGTCACTTGGTCTGCTGAAGGCCCGCGGTCAAGGCACATATGAGAAAGCAATCAATGAACAACTAAGGTGTCACAATGCGCAACGAAAAACTAATGATTGATGCTTCTCATCTCTCCGTTCCTGTCTGTCTATCCCTGTCTATCCCTCCCTCTGACTCTTTCTCTGTCTCTGTAAAAAAAAAAAAAAAAAGAAAACAAAAGAAAAAAATTAAAAACAAAAACACCCGAGGGGCACACTAAGGGGATAGTAATGGGAATCCAAACAGGAGAAGTGGACTGGAAGCACACTGTGGACGGTCTGGAGTGCCATGCTGAGAACTCTGAACCTGGTCCTAGATGCAAAGGTAGATTTGTGAAGGGATTTTAGAGTAAGAGACCGATATGATCAGAGTGTATTTTGGAGAGATACCTCTGGTGGCAGTGGGGACAGGAGAAATGGAGTCACTGGAGGTCAGGAGGAGTGCAATGTAAGGTAACAAAGGTCAGGACAAAGGCCACCAACTTGAGAGGTGCCTGGATGTGGAGAGGAGACTGCAAGAAGGGAGGAGGGGATTCTCTAGGGCTTTCAAGTTCCGCCTCTGGCTGGATTGATGCCCCAAGCCAGATTAGGGGTCCTAAGGTGAAGAGTCGCTTTGGAAGGAGGTTGGGAAGGGTTAATACTTTGGTTTGGGGCATGCTGATGTGAAGTTGCCTCTGGGAAACTACTCCAAACAACAATTATTGTGTAGCTAACTAAGTGTGTGGTAGGCACTGTGAAAATCGCCATAGACTTGGGAAAGGCCTGGATCAGAGCTACCCACTGAGAGGTAGATGAGTCTAAGGGCGGAGAGAAACATGGGAGTCACCAATTAGTAGGCACTGGGTATAACTGTGGTAAGGAGGGAGACCAGGCATAAACGGTGAGTAAACAGAGAATTTGTACACTGCTTCTGGGCTCCGAGTCTCCAAGCAGTGGGAAGGATGAGGACTCGGCCAAGGACGCTGCGAAGAAGTTGTCTGAGAAGCACAAGGAGACTGGGTGAGAGTAATACGGAGAATGTCGTCATCTGGGAATTTCTAAGTGTATTATTGGAAAAAACAAACAACCCAAAGGTTTATATTTATCCCCAGGTGGACTGAGATGCTGGTCATGAGCATAAAAATTTCCCTGTTCCTTCATCCTGGAAGCCTTTGACTAGAAATGAGCAAAGCTGAGTGGGCGATGGAACAGATACATGTGTTCTCCTGGCTGCCGATCTCACCGGCTCGCCCTAACCCAGTCACAACTGCATGAACAAGCCAGGAGAACAAATGTGACCAGGCACATAACCCTGACAAGGAAGGGTCCCAGCTCCGGCTGCCTGGCTTGTGTTCTGGGACAAGTTGCCTCATCCCTTCTACCTCAGCTTCCCAGCTGTACTCGGAGACTAACAACACGGTGCCCACGGCTCTCCCTGTTGACGGGCATGTGTGAGTATGAGTTCAGGCATGCTCGTAAAGGGCCCTGAGCTCCTCACAGGAAACAAACATGAAGTCTACACATTATTTTTGTAAGCCTGTTAACAAGTCTCTAAGTCTCCATCTTCAAAGATGCTCTCCTGGGGGCACTGTATTTTATCTTACCCAACATCAGAGCTCAGCATTCCTAACAAAGATGTTTGGTTTCCATGGGGATCAGGGAGCTAACATACGTCTTGGATTCCAGAAACACAAAAGGCAGTGACTAAAAAGGGCTGGAAGAGTGGGAGGTGGGGCGGGGCTGGGGTGGGGGGAGAGCTGATGCAGGCGCCCATGAAGTGGGCTAGCAGAGGGAGGCTTTGGTCCAAGGATGCAAAAAAAATCCTAACGCGCGTGATCTTTTGGGGAGTGTCTGGTGCAGGCAGGCAGTGAGGAAGAAAGAGAAATGGAAGGACTCTGAGCCTGACCAGCTTGGTATGAAACTTTAACAATCAACAAGTCAATACAGATTTGTGGAGTGTCTGCTATGTATGCAGCTCTGTGCCAGGCCAAAGATGTGTAAGACTAGCAGCTCACAATCTCATGTCAACTGGAAAGAGGCTTAACCCCAGAAGGCATTTCCCTCTATCAGGCTGAACCAAGCTTAGCGAGCTGAGGATCACTGAGCACACAACATGAGCCAGACACGGAGCTGTCAAGAGGATAAAGACGTCTTCATGCCCTTGTGAGGTCTTGCTGTAGCGGTAGGGACAGAAGGACATGAAGATGACACGGGGCAGAAGGTGCTAGAATGGAGATGGAAGGGACAAACAGAATGATCTGGGGGTAGGACACGGAATGATCTGACTTAGAACATGAAGGGACAATATTATAGAAGACGTGATATGAAGCAACTACATATTGAGTATCTCTTCTTAATGTTAGCAATAAAAAATACGACACAAATTCCTGTCCTCCCAGAGCTCCCAATAAGCGGAGACTGGGGACAACCTATGAGAGGAGCCGGGTGAGTGTGAGTGGAGGTGTAGAGGTAGATATTGTGTGTGTGTTTGAGGGGCCATTGGGAGGTGAGGGGTGAGACACCCTGAGATCAGGTGGACAGTGGAGTGGGGCTATGTGTGGAGGGCAGCAAATGCCACGTCAAGGCATTTTTACTAGGCTGCCCTGCCTGGTTAAGTATTCGGAGAGCCAGCCCAAAGTTCACCCATCCCCCTACTCATTTTATTACTAGCATTTTATTACTAGCTTGGGCTTTGGTCCCAGCCCTAATGTGTGCTGAGGTCAGAGGCAGGCTGAGGCCCACACTCAGAGCTGAGCAGTTGGGGGAAGCTGTGCTTTTGAGCTGGCTGTGATCAAAGGACAACTTAGAAGGAGCAGAGGTAGAAGAACTAGAAATAATCATGAGGCCACAGCAATAGTTTAGGCAAGAGGTTATGAAGACCCATGGCAGTGTTGATGGAAGGGAAGAGGCAGGGAGGAGGTGACCAGAAGTTGGCCAGTGATTAGATGTGGAAGGTGAAGGGGTCAGGGTGAGTAGGAGGATGGAGGGAACCTGCAATAAGAGAGAGAACACAGGGTCCGATCTGGGGAGGAGAGCTGAGCTCCAGCTCAGGCATGCTGATCTGGAAGACAGCTGAGGTTTATGTGGGGTACGTCCTGCTGAGCAGGTGCTTGGGGGAAAGACAGCACTAGCCTTGTTGACTTGGGCTCACTGGCCCAGGAAGAGTGACTGAAGTCCCTTCAAAAGACCAGGTTGTAAAGGACTGGTGGGACAAATGATCAGCTGTGGGGAAATGAGCAGTGATTAATTTAGATCTTAGGTGACTAGGTTTTAGAGACAGAACCTTAGCACTGGCAGGGCTCTCTGAGGTGAGGCGGCTTGTGTAGCAGAGGTACTCAGTACACATTTGTCAAATTGAACCAAACGGCCCCCTTAGTACAAACATTGTGTAGCATGATTGTTGTATGTTTGCTCAGGTGGTGCCTGAATTCCTCCAGGGAAAGGACTTACTTCATTACCTTGTCATCTGTCCGTTTTACTCTTACACATTTTATGCCAGAATGTTTTTATTTTTATTTTTTTGTTTTTTTTTACAGAGACAGAGAGAGTCAGAGAGAAGGACAGATAGAGATAGATAGACAGGAATGGAGAGAGATGAGAAACATCAATTCTTTGTTGCGACACCTTAGTTGTTCATTGATTGCTTTCTCACATGTGCCTTGACCGTGGGCCCTCAGCAGATCGAGTAACCCCTTGCTCAAGTCAGTGACCTTGGGTCCAAGCTGGTGAGCTTTGGTCAAATCAGATGAGCCCACGCTCAAGCTGGCAACCTCGGGGTCTTGAACCTGGGTCCTTTGCATCCCAGTCCAACACTCTTATCCACTGCGCCACAGCCTGGTCAGGCCATAATGTTTTTTGTTTTTGTTTTTTTTTTGTATTTTTCTGAAGTTGGAAATGGGGAGGCAGTCAGACAGACTCCCGCATGTGCCTGACCGGGATCCACCCAGCATGACCACCAGGGGGCGATGCTCTGCCCATCTGGGGCGTTGCTCTGTTGCAACCAGAGCCATTCTAGTGCCTGAGGCAGAGGCCATAGAGCCATCCTCAGGCCCGGGCCAACTTTGCTCCAATGGAGCCTTGGCTGCGGGAGGGGAAGAGAGAGACAGAGAGGAAGGAGAGGGGGAGGGGTGGAGAAGCAGATGGGCGCCTCTCCTGTGTGCCCTGGCCAGGAATAGACCCCGGGACTCCTGCATGTCAGGCCGACGCTCTATCACTGAGCCAACCGGCCAGGGCCCAGAATGTTTTTATTTTTAAGTAGAAATAGGCTTCCCTCTAATTTTAATTCACAGATACCAGTTCTTATCTCTGAAGTAACAGAGTCCAGAAATCTTGAGACATTTGTTTTTTTGTGTGTGTTTTTTCCACTCAAATGTTTCTCCCTCTATAAGGAGCAGTCACTTTGCTTGGTCCATGCTATATTTTGGGGACCTAAAACACTTCCTGGTACAGAGTAAGTGAAAAATGAATATGTGATTTTTTTTTTTGAATGAATGTGTAAATAACCCTCGCTTTCCTTTTCACAATGATTCTGATGGATGAGAAGACATTCAAGGGAGTTGGACGAGGTTAGGTTGGGAAGTTCCTGATGACAGGGTGACAAGTGACGCTATGGGAGGGGACTAAGGTTTTTAGGGAAGAAGGAAAATGGAGACATGCAGGGAAGGCAAGAACCAAGACCTTGTACCCTCACAACAATGCACCACACGTTCCCTTTTATAGATGAGAAAACTGAAGCTTACAAAGCCCAAAGTTATAAAACTCAATTATTAGAGTTGAGCTTTGAACTCAAGTGTAGCTTTAGTAACTTGACCTTTTCGTTGTTAATTCTGAGAAAACTTTAATTCTCAGAGGGAGGTGAAGTCAAGAAGTAGACAAGATTCCCTCACCTCTAGCACTGTGTAGGCATTTCCATCCTCACAACAACCTGATGGGCTATGTACGCTCATTTTTATTTTACCAACAAGAAACTGACACACAGACAGGCTCTATAACAAGCCAAAGGTCCTAGCCACAAAGCGGCGGAGCTGGACTGGAGCACAGGTCGCCCTGACAATGAACTCCATTTTTCCAGCCCTTCCTTCACACCCAGACATTTCATTAAAACCATCAAACCTCTGCTGCTGTTGGTCTTTATTGAGAACCCAGTGCTGAAATGCACAGAGGAGACCAAGCTCTGACCTAAAGGGTCTTTACAGACAGTAGAGGGAGGGCAGTGCAGTGGAATGCGGCCACGCATCTAAGTGTAAGGACAGTCCTACTGCCTGTTGTGAAAATGAAAAATCTGGTAGTATTGTTTTTTTATAGCCTTCCATTCATTTTAAAAGCACTTGTAATTAATACTGTGAATAAACGTGTAATCCCTTCGCAAGCATCCTCCACAGGTCAGAGAAAAGCAGGACTGAATTCAGGATTCAAGGCTTTCCTTCTAGAAATAATTTTGTCATCTAATGCACTCATGGCAATATTTGAAATAGAGCTTTCCCGTTCTGCTACCTCATTCACTCTGCCTTGCACTGTAAGGTACATTTAAATGAACATTTGACTGTGCAGCGACACCAAGTGGCTAGTTGAGGAATGACTGTATGCTAACAGAACCATAGACGAGGTTAAAAAATTTTATTGGCCCAGGCTGCGCACCATATTTGTTATTTTCATCTGTTTGGATGTCAGAAAATTGAAAGAAAACTTCCACAGACATGGATTTAATAGTACCTTCTAAATAGATACCCTTTCCCACCATAAGGAACCAGGGTTCCTTAGAGAAATGGCTAATTCCAGCTGTAGAATGAGAAATGTCAAGGTGTGCTTGAAGCATACCAGAAAGCAAGGAAACGACCCTAACTATAACAGTCATGTCAAAAGGACTGATTTGACTTTGGGTGATGGGTGTACAACATAATCAACAGTTCAAATGCTATAGAAATGTTTACCTGAAACCTTTGTATTCTTACTGATCAATGTCACCCTATTATATTTAATTTTCTAAAATATAAAAAGGGCTGAGAAACCAACTTGAAAAGGCTCCTTTTGGCCAAAGATGGAACAATTTGATCTCAATAATAATAATAATAATAATAATGACAAAGAACTGAAATGTACCAAATTTGCTTAAATTCTGATGTTTATGTCAATACTCACAAAATAGAGATGAACACTACCTCCCCTTTGGAGGGTGTTAAGGAATAAAATCATTATTCTAAAAACTGATTAACAAAGCAAAGGTATCAAGCTAAAGAGAAGGCATCTTGCTTTTTCTCTCTGACTCTTCCTCAAGGGAATTGAATATAAATTATAGTAGATAAGGGGAAGTTTTTCTTTATTGAAGGATTCCAGATAATAAATGAAGAAGGAAAAATAAAGGATATTATAATTTTACAACCTCTAATGAAACAAGGCACCAAGTGAGGGTGACCTATGATCATTAACATCACAGAAACAGAGGCAAGCAGATGTTATGAGATTCTGATGGAGGAATACAATACCACCCATGAAATATCCCGGCAAAAAAATCTCAAACCTGAATCTAATCGTGCCTCTAGGGCCAACTACTATTGTACAGGCAACACAGGGGCAGAGAAATGTGTTAAAAAGCCACAGAAATCCCAGCGGTGCCTCCAAAAAAGAAAAAAAAAGCCAAAGAAAGGCAACCAGTAGAATTCAGAATATGACAAACAATAGGACAAGTGATCCATAAACAGCAAGAAAAAATGAAAAGGCATGGTAGTGAAAAAAGCTTCAAATTAATACAAACATAAAGGATATACCAACCAACTGCAAAGGATAGATCTTATTTAGATCCAGATTCAAACAAACTGTAAAAAAAATTATGAGATAATGGAAGAAATCCAAACACCGAATGTTTTATATTGTTATAACATTAATGAATAACTGCTAAAATGTTAGGAGTAATAAGATATTATGATTATATATTTAAAAGTCTTCAGTAGTCACGCTGAAATATTTCTGAATGAAATAATACAATATCTGAATTCACCTAAAAACTAATCCAGGGTAGGGACTGGGTAGAGGTGTGAGGATATACATGACACACCATTGGCCTTGAGTTAATTATCATTGAAGGTGAGAGGTGGGTACACAGGGTTTCATGATCTTACTCCTGCTATAAGAGGTTGGAAAGTTTCCCTACTAAAAAGTTTAAGACAAGAGAAAAAAACTTGTACCAGTTCATTATCCTGGGTCTGGTAATACAAATGATTAGAAACCAGCTCTATCTCCTTGAAGTCTTATGTGAACTAATTTAATCATGTCAACCTCATTCCTTATGAAATAGGAGAGGACAGAGGGAAAGAATAATTACTGAAGCCTACTGCAGGTCATAAACATTAAATAATTTATAAATAGTACCAGTAAATCCTGGAAGATACTCTTTAATGATAATCCTATGAGAAAGATTATATTATCAGCACTTAACAGATGGAAAACTAAATCTTATTTTGCCCCCCCCCCCATTGATTTGAGAGAGAGAAAGGGAAAGAGAGAAAGAATAAGAGAAGCATCAACTCATTGTTCCACTTAGTTGTGCATCCAATGATTGCTTCTCATATGTGCCCTGACCTTGGGATCCAGCCGGTAACCTTGGGATGAAGTCAGCGACCCTGATGCTCCAGGACGACGCTCTATCAGTGTGCAACTGGTTAGGGTGCAAAACTAAGTCTTAAAGAGGCTGAATAACTTCCCAAGCATCATTCTGGGATTCAAATTAAAATACAGTAGTGTATAATTGTTTATCCTATTATACTAGGTTACCTCTCAAGACACAAGAAAGGAGCAGGGACAAGGGTGAGATAGCTGAGGCACGTAGGGTGCAAGATTTAAGGAGGCATGCACTCTTACCGTTTCCCAAGAGCAGGACTGGCGCTGAGAGTGAGTGCCCCCTTTCTTGCACCACAGATGCCTCACTTCTCCACTCTAGTCCCTGCGCTGGGAAAGATATCCTTTGACTAGAGTTCACTTTCTCTGTAGCCTCTGCAGTGGAGGCTGGAGAGTCTGAATGAAGACTGGAGTGAACAGCTGAGGTCCTCGTTGCTCACTGCCCAGCTGTGGCATAGTCACTGTCCTCTGGGGGCCCTGGGTCTCCTGGCCTAGCTGCCCATTTTTGCCAAGCTCACCTTACCAGCATGCATTAGCTCCAGAGAAAACTGCACCCACAGAAAATTATAGAGTTGGAGCAAGGCAGGCAAATAACTAAGTTTGAAGCCCCTCCCCCCACCCCCGGACTGGATCAAAACTGTCCAGTGCAAGATGAATTACATATTTATTTTTCATGAGGTTGTTCTAGAGCAGAAGCAACCCCTGCCTCTGGTGACTCGTGGTGAAGCTCCTGCTGCCTGCCTACGCAGGGTCCGAGGCCCATCGCACAGTAGGGCTTTTAACAAATGGGGAGTCACTGACTATCTAGAAAAGACCTGGTTTCTAAGGGGAGGTTGGAGCCCAAAGAATAAAAACATACCACCATCTGCACCTCTTATTCACTAGTCACAGGAACATGACCAGGAATGAGACCTGGAAAGAGGACTAGAATGATAACAGGATGTCTGTGTGCCCTGCTCGAGGGGCCACAGATCATAGACAACTAAGGGGGTGGCAGGCCAGCTCTGGCAAATACTCCCTGCCCTCCTGGTGTTTAAGGCAAGTGTGAGGTAAAAACGGGCTACTGCCTGCCGGCCCTTTATGCTTTCTGATCCCAAACTACGCTTGACTTAGCTTTCTCCTGTTTCCCAGAACCCTGCTGCGGCTAATGTAAGTGTTCAGCTACACTGAAGGGATATTCTCTATATCCAAGTCAATCTGTCTACTGACAAAGGCACTTAATCAGATACAGTGCAAATGTTTGTGTGCTGTAGGCTGAAGAAATGGAAGTGAGGCATTGTCAGGATTCAGTATTTCTTAATTAATCAATCATATAAATTTAGAAAGTGACACTAAGAAAACAACCCCATTTACAATTGTATCAAAAAGAATAAAATACCTAGAAATGAATTTATGCAAGGAGGTAAAAATATCTGTACACTGAAAACTATAAGACATAAATGAAATAAATTAAAGGAGAAATAAATAAATGGAAAGATAATTATGCTCATAGATTGTAAGACTATTGTCAAAATATCTGCACTACCCCAAGCAATCTACGGATTAATGTCATTTCTTTCAAAGTTCCAATTTAAGTTTTCACAGAAATTGAAAAACAATCTTAAAATTTGCATGGAATCATTAAAGACCTTGAATAGCCAGAGAAATCTTAAAAAGAACAAAGCTGGAGGTATCACACATTTTCTGATTTTAAATGATATTACAAACCTGTTGTAATCAAAACAATATGGTATTGGTGTAATAATAGACACATAGATCAATTAAAAAACAATAGAGAGGCCAGAAATGAACCCATGCATATATGGTCCATTTAAAACAAAGAATCCAAAAATATACAATGGGAATAGGATAGTTTCTTCAATAAGATGTGTTGGGAAAACTGGACAGCCACATGCAGAAGATTGAAACTGGACCCCTATCTTACAGCATACACAAAAATCAACTTAAAATGAATCACGGACCTGAAACCATAAAATTCCTAGGAGGAGACATAGGTGGTAAGCTTCTTGACATAAGTTGTGGCAATGGGTGTTCGTATTGGACACAAAAAACAAAGGAGATAAAAGCAAAAAGAAACAGGTGGGACTACATCAGACTAAATAGCTTCTGCACAGCAAAAAAAAAAAACTGTCAACAAAATGAAAAGGCATTTACCAAAGGGGAGGAAGTATTTGCAAATCTGATAAAGGATTAATCTGATAAGGAGCAAATCTGAGGAGAGGGCAAATCTAATAATCAGTTAAATCTGATCAGGCGTATTATTTGCTAATCTGATAAGGAGTTTATATCCAAATAATAAAAAAAACTCATGTAACTCAACAGCAAAAAGCCAAACAATCTTATAAAAAATGAACAGAGGTTCTGAATAGACATTTTTCCAGAAAAAATGTGCAAAAGGCCAAAGGTACATAAAAAAGTATCAACATCAAAAAAAAAAAAAGTATCAACATCACTAATCATCAGGGAAAAGCAGATCAAAGCCACAATGAGATATTACCTCATACCCATCAGAATGGCCATTATCAAGAAGACAAGGAATAACAAGTGCTGATGCAGACGGAACACAAGGGAAACCTTGTGCACTGTTGGTGCGGCCGCGATGGAAAACGGTATGGCGAGTCCTAAAAAAATTAGACAGAACTTCTACATGATCCAGCAATTCCACTTTTAAGTATATATCCAAAGGTAAAAAATTCACTCTCTTGAAGAGATATCTGAATCTCCATGTTCAATGAAGCATTATTTAAAATAATCAAGACATGGAAACAACCTAAGTGTTCATCTAATATATGTACTTACGTATATAATGGAGTATTATTCAGCTGAAAAAAAGAAAATCTTGCCATATGTGACAACATGGATGGACCCTGAGGGCATGATGCTAAGTGAATGTCAGACAGAGCAAGGCAAATAGTATACGGTCTCATTTATATGTGGAATTAAAAAAATGAACTCAGAGATGCAGGAACATATTGGTAGTTGTCAGAGTTGGGGGTGGGAGAAATGGGTAAAAGTGGCCACAGGTACCAACTTCTAGCTATAAGATTAATTAATTAGTTCTGGGGATATAATGTATAGTAAGGTGACTACAGTTGATAATACTGTATTGTATATTTGAAAGTTACTAAGAGAGTGGACCTTATAAGTTTTCATTTCATGAAAAAAAATCCTAACTATGTCAGGTGATGGATGTTCCCTAAACTTGTGGTAATCATTTACCAAAGCATTATGGTGCATACCTTAAAGTAATACAATGTTATATGTCAATTATATCTCAGTGGAGCTGGAAAAAACAGAAGTATAATGCAAATGCACACTGCAGATGATTCACGTGCACCCCTGAGTGCTAAAGTATCAGCCCCTTGCCTGACCTGTGGTGGCGCAGTGGATAAAGCGTCGACCTGGAACTCTGAGGTCGCCAGTTTGAAACCCTGGGCTTGGCTGGTCAAGGCACATATGGGAGTTGATGCTTCCAGCTCCCCACCCTTCTCTCTCTCTGTCTCTCCTCTCTCTCTCCTTTCTAAAAAATGAATAAAAAAAAATAAAAAAAAGAATCAGCCCCTTACCTGGAATAGACGGTGATGCTCTCCCTCTCCTCGATCCTGACGCTGTCGTCACTGGGGACAGGTGGGCTGCTCTGAAACTGGTTTGGAATCCGGAACCAGACTTTGATTTTCTTCTGCAGGGAGCCATCTTCACTGGGGAACACGGCAAAGGAGATGGGAACAGTCATCCCCATCCCAATTCCTGAAACCAGAGAAACCCGCGAAGTGAGGTGGGGACGAGGGAGAGAGTCTGCTCAGGATGTGGGTGATCTCGTCTTCTTCTCCTTCCATGACGGTATTTTCTGTCCATGAAATGATAAATAAACACTTGAGGCATTAATAGTATATAGCTGGACACACACAAGACTGTAAATGTATTAGTATTTAATTACTTCCTACCTAAATAATACAATAATTTTAAGGAAATATCCAAAATACAGAAGAGGCTGTAGGTAATTGGATAATCACTGCAGCAGAATGTATAATTGTAAGAATCTGAGAGCCCTATAAATAGGTTCAAAATAGGAATGTGTTTAAGTAAATTATAGGCACACGATATAATATAATGCAGTTAGTAATAATTATGCCGAAGAAGACTATTTCACAACCGTGGAAAATGCTGATGAAATAAGTAACAGAAGCAGGATCTACAATTGCGCAAACACTATGGCCATATATATATATATATATATATATATATATATATATATATATATATTTTATATTTAATTTCATTTATTCATTTTTAGGAGAGAGAGAGGGAGAGAGAGAGACAGAGAGGGAAAGAGAGACAGAGAGAGAAGTGGGAGGAGCTGGAAGCATCAACTCCCATATGTGCTTTGACCAGGGAAGCCCAGGGTTTCGAACCGGTGACCTCAGCATTTCCAGGTTGACACTTTATTCACTGCGCCACCACAGGTTAGGCCTATGGTTATATTTTTTAAAGCTTATTAAAGAGCCCTATAGAAATACATTCAAGAGACGACAATGATTGTACTAGAAAAGATGGATGAAGGGTGCTGTTTTATTATTTTCAAGATTTTCTTTAATGAGTATCATAATTTTTATACATATTTTCTTATAAAAATGTTATGACAGTGTTAAGAAAAATATTTCCTCTTGACCTCCTACGGGTCAACTTATTGTCCAAAGCCTGATTACGGTGGTCCTAGTAAATGTTACTAAGGTTAATAACAGTTTCTAACCTTCTACATTATCAGTTTGAGAACTATCCAAAAAATTAAATATGTCATCTCTCTTTTTTTTTTTAACCTTGCTTTCTGACCCATTTTGGGTTAATAGTGATTCCAAAGTATCATCCAAATCAGAGAGTTTATGAGTTACATTCATACATGCTAACAGGTACATAGAAACCTCAGGCCCATCATTTTCAAACAGGGAGGCGGCCAGCACCGACAGCCAGTGGGACAGCTTTAGAATTCTCAGACCCGCCCTTTGCCAGAACAGAGCCAGGGGCCTGCCATACTCATCCCTCTCTGACCCTCAGCCCTCTGTACCCCGCAGAGTCTGAGCTCCCAGGGGATTCCCAGCTTGTGGGCGGAGGTCTCCAGTCAGAGGCTGGCCCTCTCTTTGTGGCTTGGCTTACCATGGGCACACTTCACCCAGTCCACCCATCCAAAAACATGCTAAGCACTGTATGGTTAAAACAACAACAACGACAAAACAAAGCACACATCTCCATACCCAAGGGAAAAGCAGGAACTCAGCGATACCCCGCAGGGCTTCTACAGAGTGCGAGGTCGGCCGGGCTGAAGTCAGTGCTGTCTCCCAAGCTTCCTTGTTCACACAGCACAGCAAGTTCAAGTGTCATGGGAACAGGTAATGACAGGTGTCTTGTGCCCCCTCCACTGTGTTTTCCACCGAAGAAGTGAGACCATCAAAGCCTGACCTCTGAGACCAGAGCCAGTCCTTCAGGGATACTCACCCTTGTCATTGGTGCCCCCCACATACTTCATGACTTTGGGCATTGCTTCCCGTAGAGCCTCGTCCATGGGCTTGTCTGCAACTTCCACTGTGGCAAACCTCCCACCTTCACAGGTCCTCTCCTCATAGGACACTTCTTCCTAGAGAAAGAATGCACACTGCTTAAGAGACACACAGTGGCAACCTGGGGTGACTCTGGAAGCAGTGATGATCCAGTCACAGGAGGCACAAACTGCTGAGGAACTTCCCATGATGAGCTTAGGTGTGGTTACAAGGTAGAAGAAACATCCTGGAGTACACAGGACCATGAGAAGTATAATATTGTAGATTCTGGCTGCCCCAGGCCGGTCAAACAGGCCTTCCTATGATATCCTAGACTGAAGATTCTCAACTCCCAAGAGCAAATAACGACTCTGCAGAAGGGCAGAACTGTGGGGCTGTGAGGGGTGTGTATATGTAAAAATACTTATTTTTGTAATGCAAAATTAAAAGAGAGTAGTGAAAAAGGGGCTAGAGAGATTTACAAATGTAGAGATACCAGGAAAAACTTTACGCAACCAACATTCTCAGAGAGGTAAGAGGAGCTATTGCCTCTATAACCACCCATAACATCTCCAGAATGCTATAAAAATAGAACATCCAGGGATCAAAGAGCTCTTGGAAATAAAAAATACAACAGAAATAAAAAATTCAGTAGAAAGGTTGGACGATTAAGTTGAAGGAAATCTTCCAGAGAGTGAAGTAAAAAAGTCAAAGAAGTAGAAAATAGAGAAGAAAATCAGAGTATCAAACCAGGAGATCCAATATGTGAATGACAGAAGATTCAGAAAAAGAGAAGAAAAAGTTAGAAAGAAGAAAACAGAGAAATACAACAACAATCCTCAAAACCCCAAGGCCCCAAGATTAGCCTCATTCCAGCAGCAGGGCTGCAATTCAAGAAGAACCAGAGTAGTTCTGTTCACACTGAACTCCTAGATGCGATTCCTGTACCCAACTCATCTTGCAGAATTGGACCCACCAGTCCCCTGAATGCTCCGCTAGTCTGCCCCTGCCCCGCACTCCTACCTCCTTACAGTGCTCCCTTCTCCTCATCACAACTCTCTGCGTTCTCCGGCCGAAGGTCATTATTCTTTCCCATATAGACCTATGCAACTCTCCTTCAGCTCCTCTTCCTCCTCCTTGCCATTTGATATCTCAATGATATATAATTTTGTATTTCTGAATACACTGTAAGGCAGTGATTTTGAACTTTTAAAAAAGTACAATCCATAATAAGAAATACATTTTTACATCATGCCCTATCATGAGCATACACACGATTAAAACAAAGTTTCACAAAATAATATATACTTTAACCTTATGGAGGGGATACATTCTGATATACTTGCTTTTTCTTTTCTTTTTTTTAAATTCTGTTTATTTCTATTCTACTCTACTTGAGTGAATTTTATTATTCACTAAGAGAAGAAAAACTTGCTCTATCTTGATTTTACTGTCTGGTAGTAACACCAGGAAAACCTGCTGTGAAGTCTCTGTGGATACGAACTGTACCACAGAACTTGACATGTGAGATGCTCAGTAGATATTTATCTATTGATTAAGGAGCTCCCTCTTACTAATGATTCTGATAAAACAGACATGATAGAAGGCCTGGCTGCCCCAGGCCGGTCAAACAGGCCTTCCTATGATATCCTAGACTGAAGATTCTCAGCTCCCAAGAGCAAATAATGACTCTCTGCAGAAGGGCAGATTGTGGGGCTATAAGGGGTGTGTATATGTAAAAATACTTATTTTTGTAATGCAAAATTAAGAGAGTAGTGAAAAAGGGGCTAGAGAGATCTGAAAGCAAACCCTGAGTGCCAATTTCATAAACTTCCCTTCACCCAGGAGAGGGGAAATTAAACCAGACTAAGCATCAAGAGGCCACAAATTAGCCTTGACTTTGGGACATCAGGCCTGTAACTCTGTGGATCGCTGTGAGGCCCTCCCTTTGGCGAGTCTGACATTTGCAAGGAGCTTCAGTAGCAAGTTGTGTTATGTAAACTTGAAGTGTTTTGCTCTTTCTGGCAGAGACTAGACTCACCCTTCATCTGAGGTCGCACTTAGTCTTACCACTTATAATGTCTTAAATTCCAGAAATGCCTCTCTTGAATCACAGAATTTCAGCATAAAAGAGGTTTTAAAGTTCCCCTCATCACACTAATTTTACCAAAGAGGCAATGAAGAAGCAGACAGACTGAGTTGCCCAAGAGCACAAGCCACTAAATGGTGAAACTGGAGCCAGAACTTAAGTCCCCAAATTTTAGTCTGATGCTGTCACAAAACTTCCTGCTGCTTTGGGGGAATGCAATGAGCATTTTTTAACCTTTCTTTAGCTTTGTTATTTTTGAGAGACTTTTATATGCCCATGTCAAACTCAGAAGAGAGGCATCAATATCATTAAATATAGCTCCTTCAGCTATAAATGAAGAAACCAACAACAAGCTCTCACTGCAGAAAGAGCTAGCTAGACATTTCCTTCTTTTATTAATTCAACCAACAACTATGGAATAAATACTATGCGCTGAACAAATACCATGAGCACTGTGATATAGTCTCTGACTTCATGAGAGGCATGGTCTAATAGAAGTAGCCAAGAAACAGGTTATAATAGATGTGTTTAAGAGAGGAGCATAAGGGGAGTGTGGGAAAACAGAAGAGAGTTACCTGGGTTAGTTTGGGAAACAAGTGTGTGTGTGTTTTTGTGTTTGAGCAGGTTATGTTGACTTTGAGGGGCTTATAGGTCATCCAACTGGACATTCAGTCACTGATGCATTGATTCATTGAATAAACATTTACTGAAAACCTCCACCAGGTGCTACAGATTTAGAGTTCAATATGATATAGGCAGCCTAGTTGGACAGTGTTACATAATTATTATACAATGTTGTAAATGCTCGGCTAGTTTATGGAGGGTGATTCCAGATAGTGGGCACTATAGGGGTGGAGGAGAAGAGTTAAAGGAGGTGATGATGGTGACAAATACAAGTGGTTCATTGTGGCTGGAGCCATGACTATCAACCAGGGCAGGGCAAGAGAGGAGGCCAGAGGTTCTGGCAGGGTCAGATCCTGAAGAACTCGTAAGCTGTCCCAGGAAGTTGGGTTTGCAACCATTAGTCCAATATGGTGATCTGACAGCAAGTCAGTTTCATCTACTACAAAATAGTTCAATTGACTTTTTCTTTTGAAATCTTATATAGGATTTTGAGTTCTGGGGAATGGTAGAGATGATCTGTGTTCTCAGCCTGTTCCTCAGAAAGGACTCCAAGAAAGCAATCCAGTTTGGTGCAGAGAGCCAAGGCTCCATGATCTACCATCCTTTAAGGCTTAACTCAAGTCTACTTCCTCTTCCTCAGTAGTCCTTCCTTCCTATGAAACCCTAAAGCAGATAACTCTGGATGTGGAAGGGCCCTTACATATCTGTCAGTTCACCTGCCTCCTGCTGTAGATGAGCAAACTGGCCACTGTACAGCTGGACACACAGGTTGGGAGCTCAGCAGGGGACAAGCATAGTGATATAAATTTGGCCGTCATCTGCAGAAAGGGTAACTAAAGCTGTAAATGAGGTTGAGATTGCCCAGAAAACATTTTCTGAGCATTCTGTATAAATCTAATGATAATTAATCCCCTGCCTAAAAGCCTTTAGTTACCAAGTTCTTAACCTATCCCAGATGGTCCAGGGACCACCTAGCTTCTACCTACCTTGCCAGCCACACCCAGATGACCTCTTCACTGGCCTTCAGCTATTTTCTTAAGTGCCAAGGTCATTCCTGCCTCTGGTACTCTGCCTCTGCTGCTTCCTCTGCTGCTTGGAGTACCGTATTTCCCCATGTATAAGATGCTCCCATTTATAAGATGCACCTTAATTTTGGGACCCGAAATTTGAAAAAAAATGTATTACATAAAGTTATTGAACTAAGTTTTATTCATCAGTATATTCATACAACTCATCACTGTCAAAACTCCCATCCATTAGCTTGTCCTCGTCTGTGTCTGATGATGAGTCACTGTCTTCATATATTGCCTCGTCCTCAGTGCCATCTATGGCATTTGAAATGCCACACTTCTTAAATGACTTCATAAGCACTGTATAAAACACATCCAGTTTTTAGACCCCAAATTTTCAAAAAGGGTGTGTCTTTTTTTTTTTTTTTTGTATTTTTCTGAAGCTGGAAACAGGGAGAGACAGTCAGACAGACTCCCGCATGCGCCCGACCGGGATCCACCCGGCACGCCCACCAGGGGCGAGGCTCTGCCCACCAGGGGGCGATGCTCTGTCCCTCCGGGGGGTCGCTCTGCTGCGACCAGAGCCACTCTAGTGCCTGGGGCAGAGGCCAAGGAGCCATCCCCAGCGCCTGGGCCATCTTTGCTCCAATGGAGCCTTGGCTGCGGGAGGGGAAGAGAGAGACAGAGAGGAAGGAGGGGGTGGGGGTGGAGAAGCAAATGGGCGCTTCTCCTATGTGCCCTGGCCGGGAATCGAACCCGGGTCCCCCACATGCCAGGCCGACGCTCTACCGCTGAGCCAACCGGCCAGGGCCAAAAAGGGTGTGTCTTACACATGGGGAAATACGGTATTCCTCTCCTGTCTCTGCCTGCTGAACCTCTACTCATCCAACAGATCCCAACCTAAAAGTCACTTCCTTAGAGAGGATCCTAATTAAAAACAGATTCCCAGTGACATTTTTATAGGTTCTTGTACTTTCACAACACAATACTTATTGTAATTATAACTGAATGCTAATGTTCCCTACCTACCTCCAAACTATTAGCCCCTTGGGGTCAGGCAGTGTCTGTATGGTTTACCACTGTTATCTTGTAACATCTAGTACTACTTCTTGCATATAGTAGGCACTCTATTTGTGGGAAAGGAGGTCATGGAGTAAAACGTGGTTTTTACTCTAATGACAAGGAATACAATAGCCATAGCTGGATGGAGAGATGAGAACCTCATCTAGCTAGATTTATCGGGGAGAAAAGCTGGCCACAATGTCTTAAGGTGGTTCAGCTGTCGCCTGTTTTCACAGCATCTGTGTCCATAACCTCTCATTAGAATCACTAGATCTCTGAGAAAATTTAGGTTTGAGAAATGGATATTGTAAAACTATTCTAGTTCTTCAGGGAGTTGAATTTAAATAGGGTTCTATTTCTGCAGAAAACAAAGCAGCTAAGTTAATATAGTTAACACAACACATTTGGTTTTTCAAGTCTAATGTTTTTAAGTGCATTTCCTTGTCCCTTGGAACATAGTAATAGTCCTTCTCCACCTATATTCAGCTGGTTCATGCTCCCAATCAGTTACTAGATGAGGATTTTGGCCCATGGCCACAAATACCAATTTTCAACATTCAGTGGGAACCCTGGTCAAGTTCAAGTCCAGGACAGAGATCTTACAAGAACGCTTCATGGTATGGGATTTACAAGGTTCTCTGCAAGGTCAGTTTTTTTCCCCTTGCCACTTGGGTGGGTATAGATGCTGATTTTGGAAGCCAATTTTCTCATTATAAGAAAACACTTTAAAAAGAAAGAGAGTCTTCTGGCATTTCCTGCAGCCAGGCCGCACTGCCAGCTGAGACCCCGCGCGCCCGGCCCCGCGCCCGGAGCTCTCCGCAGGACAGGGTCCCTGAGCCTCAGGGAGGTGAAGAAACCATGACCGAGGTCACCCACCAGCATGTCACAGGGCTCACCACAAGGTCTCCAACTGATGACAACGCTGTGACACCTGGTGCCCTGAGGGGACGCTGCCCTCCACTGAACTGTTTGTCCTTATACTAAAACTGCTTTGCTTAAACTTCTTGCTGGACGGGTTTTTAGTTACTTCCCTTCTTAAAAGACAAATGTGTTTCTGGGCCTTGGCCAGGGAGCTCAGTGGGTTAGAGTGTTGTCCCAACATGCCGAGGTTGTGAGTTCCAGTCCCGGTCAGGGCACATACAAGAACCAACCAATGATGGCGTGAATGGGTGGGAATACAAATCAATATTTCTCTCTCTGTCTCTCTCTCCCTTCCTCCCTCTCTAAAAATCAATTTTTTTTAAAATGGTGTTTCTGGCCCTGGCCAGTTGGCTCAGCGGTAGAGCGACGGCCCAGCCTTTGGATATCTTGGGGTCGATTCCCAGTCAGGGCTCACAGGAGGAGCGACCATCTCTTCCTACCCCTCCCACCCCCTTCCTCTCCTGCAGCCATGACTCAAATTGTTTGAGCAAGTTACTCAACTTGCTCAAACAATTGGCCCCGGGCTCTAAGGATGGCTCCATGACCTCTGCCTCAGGCTCTGAAATAGCTCGGTTGCCGAGCAATGGAACAACAGCTCCAGATGGGCAGAACATCGCCCTGTAGGGGGCTTGCCAGGTGGTTCCAGGTCAGGGTGCATGTGGGAGTCTGTCTCTCTGCCTCCCGGCCTCCCCGCCTCTCACTTAATAAAGAAATAAAATGAAATGGTGTTTCTGAAAAAAAAAAAGAAAGAAAGAAAGAAAGAAAGAAAGAAAGAAAGAAAGAAAGAAAGAAAGAAGAAAGAAAATACTTAAGCCTGACCAGGCAGTGGTACAGTGGAAGAGCATCGGCCTGAGACGCAGAGGACCCAGGTTTGAAACCCCGAGATCTCTGGCTTGAGTGCAGGCTCATCTGGCTTGAGTGTGGTCTCCCCAGCTTCAGCATGGGATCATAGACATGACCCCATGGTCACTGGCTTGAGCTCCAAGGTTGCTGGCTTGAAGCCCAAGGTTGCTGGCTTGAGCCTATGGTCACTGGCTTGGCTGGAGCCCTTCCCACCCCCTCACCCTGGTCAAGGCACATATGAGAAAGCAATCAATGAACAAAAAAATGAAGGTGCTGCAACAAAGATGCTTCTCGTCTCTCCCTTCCTGTCTGTCTGTCCCTCTCTCTGTCTCTCGCTAAAAAAAAAAGAAAAAAGAAAATACTTCTACTACTACTACTAATCATCACCATCAACCTGAGTACTCTCAATGTGTCAGGTATTACTTTAAACATTTTATATGGATTCATTCATTCAATCCCTCCAGCAACCCTGTGAAGAAGTTAGTGTTTTTACCTTTATTTTCAGATAGAATAGGAAGGAGCGCAAGAGGTTAAGTCATGTGCCCAAGTTACAGACGGCAAGAGGTGGAGCCAGGATTCAAATCTAGGCAGTTAGGTCCCAAACAGTGTGCACAGGCTGGACATCCCATAAAGATGTCAGTTATTAATATATCAGCTGTGCTCGGAGCATCCACAAGACCCACCCAACCCAACACAGAGAATATGTGTCCTCCTCCCGCCCCAAGCAATGCAGAAGGCACACGATAAGGTTTACAGCAGCCTGGGCCTCCTCCTAGGTGCCTGGAATCAGCCTTGAACATCTGGTGAGCCCAAACCCGAGTTACACAGGGCACACTGTGCCATCCATGTGCCCAGGAGAGCAGACAAGTTTCTCATTCAGACTCATTCTAGGGTAAGAGATAATTACAGGGAGAGGCTCTCTTCAAAATAATAGCACCCTGAATTTTCATACACACACACACACACACACACACACGAAAGCTTTACAAGTATCTGAATATTTAATTATTACATAGGCATTTTCATTCTCATAGTTGAGGAATTCCAGGTTTTAGGTTAATTGGTTAAGTAACATACCTGCAAAGTTACCTGTAAAACTAAGAGGAAGCTAACAGTTATCACCCCGCACCAAGTGGTAGCTATTCTATTGAACAAGCTATAATTGGTTATCTCATTTAAATTTAAAAAATCTTATAAAATATGAATTATTTCTTTTCATGATTAGCTTCAGAGAGGTTAAGAAAGTTATCTGTGACTGCACAGCTAGTGAAAGTGGAGCTGAGATGAGTTCTGACATTATGATTTTACTACCTTTGGCGTATTAGTTTACAAAACATTTTGTTTTAAAAACTTTTAATATTTATAGTAACTCTGGCATTAGATGGGAAGGATATTTTTATCCCTATCCTGTAGCTACAGAAAGAGGTTCCTTTACAGTCACTAAGTGCACACAGTACCTGTGGCAAGGAGATTATAATCTAGTGGCAGGATCCTTGATTTGAGGGGGCTATCCCATTTGCGTGTGTTAGCAGTGATGTCGATCTCGGGAACACAGCAATTATGTCCTATCACTCATCCTGTATTCCAGGCACCCAATTCTGGGAGTTTCATTGGCCAACAGCCATCTTACTGGGACTCGGCACAGGCTTTTCCTTTCCGTGCACTCCTGCTCGTCCCTGAGGCCCGACTGGAGACAATTCCGCTGCGAAGACTCGCCCTCACCCCATGGCCGAATTGGCTCCTCCTCCCCGTGCTCCTGCTTTGCACATTTACCTGTATCTTGTTCTTTTATAGTCAGTTCACCAGCAATTGGGAGTTATTTTTTTGCAGTCCTTTCTGCAACTGAGGGTTTCTCAGCAAACAAATGTTCAGAATGTTTAAGTGAGAGAAAGCATCCAACAGGCGCCGTCCATCCCTCTCGGCTGCGATTTTTCCCACCAGTCAACCTGCCTGTTTGTGTCCCCTCCTCCCAGAACAGCTCTTTGCCGCGCTGCACGGGACTTCTTTCCCTTTTCCCCAGCCCAAGTGCTGGGTGAAGAGGGGCTGTGCCCACAGCAGTAGCCATAACGCACAATCTGGGCACATTCCTGTCCGATCTGTCTCCCGGAACCCGCTCCAGCCCCATTCCGGGTGCGGTGGGGGCGCTGCCCCCCTTCGGGTCCTGGGCAGCCTGCGGGCCTACCTTGCCCCCTTTGCTCAGGACCTGCCAAGGCCACGTCTCTACGCTCCCGAACAGCGAGTTCCTGATCATGCCCAACATGGTGTCGCCGCGGCGCTCCGGACACACTAGCGAACACGAGGTGGCAAGGGCAGCTGGGGCAACCGGGGGCTACCCCAGCCAACTAGCCCTGGCGGCGCGAGCGGGGCGGGCGGGCGGGGCGCCTCGGGCTCCGCCCCGCGGAACTGCTCGGTGGGACGGCCTGGGGCCGGCCGGGCGGGGAAGACTGGAAACTGGCAGGGAGAGCCGCGCTCCGCCTATCCTCCAGCGGGCTGCCCTCCGGGATGCCGGAGGAGGAGCTGCTCTGCGACCCGAGGCCGCGGGTCACCCTCCGCCTGCCCTTCCCGCTGTACTGGTGTCTGCAAGTTAATTGTCCCCTGTAAAAAATTTAGGCAGTCCCTGGCCGGTTGGCTCAGTGGTAGAGCGTCCGCCTGGCGTGCAGAAGTCCCGGGTTCGATTCCCGGCCAGGGCACACAGGAGAAGCGCCCATCTGCTTCTCCACCCCTCCCCCTTTCCTTCCTCTCTGTCTCTATCTTCCCCTCCCGCAGCCGAGGCTCCATTGGAGCAAAAGTTGGCCCGGGCGCTGGGGATGGCTCCTTGGCCTCTGCCCCAGGCGCTAGAGTAGCTCTGGTCGCGACAGAGTGACGCCCCGGAGGGGCAGAGCATCGCCCCCTGGTGGGCGTGCCGGGTGGATCCCGGTTGGGTGCATGCAGGAGTCTGACTGCCTCCCCGTTTCCAGCTTCAGAAAAATACAAAAAAAAAAAAAAAATTTTAGGCAGCTGCGGTGGAGAACTTTCTACCCCTCCTCCTGTTTCTGTGGTGGAGAACTTTCTACCCCTCCCCCCGTTTCTGTGGTGGAGAACTTTCTACCCCTCCCCCCGTTTCTGTCCCTCGCCGTGACCTCGCATGTACACGGGCGCCAAACTTGGAGCCCCCTGATTCCTCGTGTGCTTTTCTGGATCTCCACCCTAAGGATCTGTTCCCTGCAAGTACTGCGCGGTCCAAGTTCACAGTCTTCTTAGCCCCCCCTTCCCCCACATCTGACTACTGAATCTCCACCCACAGATACCACAGATACCTTTGGTTTGCCGCCCCCCACCTCCCTTCTAGACATAGAAAAAGCATCTTAACTAGCTTTCTACTTAACAGTTTCTTTCCTCCAATCTGTTTTAATCACAGATTCCACATTAATTTTCCAAAGCATGGCTTTATTCACTGCTTTTATTAAAACCTTCTACCCTTGATTGATCTGTAGTGGCACAATGGCTAAAGCGTCGACCTGGAATGCTCAGGTCGCTGGTTCAAAACCCTGGGTTTGCCTAGTCAAGGCACATATGGGAGTTGATGCTTTCTGCTCCTCCCCCTTTCTCTCTCAATGCCTCTTCTCTCTAAAATGAATAAATAAAATCTAAAATCCCTCCCCCCTCCCCCCCCCAAAAAAAAACCCTTCTACCCATTTTGTTACCATTTACTGAGTTCCTGCTTTCCCTGCCAAGGGTTTTGCAAATATCTCTACTTCCATACAACTAAACATAAATATTTTACTAGGGAGGAACTTGAGGCTCAAAATAATTAAGTGCTTTTTCCCAAGGCCAAAACCCATTGTGTGGCTTGGACAGGGTTTGAATCCATGACTGTGGTGTCAACGTCCATCAAGCTTTTCTTGTACTCTGTCACCCTGACCTTTTGCAGATCTGCGTATACCCTCTACATGTTCCTGACCCTGTGCCACACTGACGCCTCCATCAGGACATCTTCCCAGTCTAAGTCACCCTCAGAATCTGACTTCTCTGAAAGTACAACTTTCATTGTATCTCCAGGAACTCTGTGTGGTCCTTCTGCCTGAAATTGTGCTACTTTGTTTATTCTTGGCGCAACCATCCTTGAACCAATGCTGAGGGACTTCCTGCTGTGCTTGCAGCTGGAGAGAGGGGACATTGAACCTGAGTGGGGCGGAAGGAACCAATAATGATGATTCTGATGACCTCCAGTTTTGTGGTAATATACATAAACTTTATTAACTATGCATTAAAAGATTTACTTTTTGACAAATATTTCTTGATTGCTATAAAATAAATAGTTATTTATTTTATATTTTCTTGACTCTATGATGCCATTGATTGTAAGAGGCACTGTTATTTTTATGTGTAACCAAAAAAGAAAACAAATGCTACCAAGTAAACTATGACATTCAATTGATTTGAAAGCATCAAGAAACCTTAAAGTGTGAAATGGCATGCAGCTCACAATTCATAAGAGATTATATGTTGCTACATTGTAAGCATTCCTATTTTTCCTCTCACAGCCACGTCCCCTTTTCAAACTAATCTCTTAAAGGGCAAAGATGCATTTTTCTTTAACTTTTTTCTCACTTGCCACACCTAGGAGTTGCTTAATAATGGCTGAATGATTAACAAAACTGTTCTTTATGTTAGACTTAATTACCTATTTTAGTTACTGAACTAGGTACAATGAAATGAATCTATTACTCAACATAGTCAAGAAGCAAAAGCCTTGGGAACAAGAAGATACTGGGTTGGAAGATTTCGGTTCCAGTCTGACTCTGTCCTACTAGTGTGACTAATGTCCCTTCTGCAGATTTCCTAACCTCTGCAGGTCTCAGTTTATACATCTGCAATGTTGGAGTAATAAGATTACCTCATAGTGCTGTTGGGAGGATTAATGGAGCTTAGGCACGTAAGAGCACTGTGTACAGTGTTAGGGACTGGACTCACTCCAGACCCACGATTGAGTTGGTTCTGCTACCAAGAACTGAACCCACCTGCTTCAAAAGCATTGCATGGATGCATCATTTTAAAGCACAGATTATTTGATGTTTTCTTTTTCTAAAGACATTGATATGCTGTGTACTTTCTTTTGCAATTTATTAGGTATTATGATTGAATAGTGTTGAGTGTGTGTGTACTATGGACAAAAGAAATTGTATGCGTTGTTTATGCAATGGTTTTAAGAAAATTTTATGAAGAATCGGAATTTGGTAGGAAAGAGATAATAAAAACTACACTCATTAAGGGCTGGATATGAGCCAGTAAGCATCGTAAGTGCTCTATTTGGTTTATCTCATTTCACCTTGATAGTAACCTCGGCAGCTATGTACTATTATTTCCCTAACATTGCAGATTAAGAAATTGCAGCAGAGCCCTGGCCGGTTGGCTCAGCGGTAGAGCGTCGGCCTGGCGTGCAGGAGTCCTGGGTTCGATTCCCGGCCAGGGCACACAGGAGAGGCGCCCATTTGCTTCTCCACCTCTCCCCCTCTCCTTCCTCTCTGTCTCTCTCTTCCCCTCCCGCAGCCCAGGCTCCATTGGAACAAAGATGGCCCGGGCACTGGGGATGGCTCTGTGGCCTCTGCCTCAGGCGCTAGAGTGACTCTGGACGCAACAGAGCGACGCCCCAGAGGGGCAGAGCATCGCCCCCTGGTGGGCATGCCGGGTGGATCCCGGTCGGGCGCATGCAGGAGTCTGTCTGACTGCCTCCCCATTTCCAGCTTCGGAAAAATGAAAAAAAAAAAAAAAAAAAAAAGAAAAGAAATTGCAGCAGAAAGAGGCTTGGTAATCGACCTAAGAGCTGGTAGCTAGTAATAGTGAGGGCAGGATTAAAAGGCAGGTGTTGTGGGGCCAGAGCTGTGCTGTTCTTAATGCTTCTCTCAGCACCTAGGGCAGTGGGGCAGGACTATGAACCCAAACTTCCAAGTCACTAAGCGCTGAAGAGGGTGGGAAAGAAGACACTAATGGACTTCCTGGTTAGTCAGAGCAGTTGCTGCAGCTGCTTGTAGTTGTTTCCTAGGAAATGATACCCAGGAAGAGAAATTTGGTGAACAGATCGGAGGTGGGAGGTAGGGGCTGATATCTGTGGCAGAAGGACCCACTCAGAATATGGAGCTTGATGAAAGGAGCACTAAGAAGCAGAGTTTACATAGCCTGAGAATCACGTCAGGGAGGTGGTAGTATTTTTTTTCTTTCTTTTTTTTTTTTTTTTGTATTTTTCTGAAGCTGGAAACGGGGAGAGACAGTCAGACAGACTTCCGCATGCGCCCGACCGGGATCCACCCGGCACGCCCACCAGGGGCGACGCTCTGCCCACCAGGGGGCGATGCTCTGCCCCTCCGGGGCGTCGCTCTGCTGCTACCAGAGCCACTCTAGCGCCTGGGGCAGAGGCCAAGGAGCCATCCCCAGCGCCCGGGCCATCTTTGCTCCAATGGAGCCTTGGCTGCGGGAGGGGAAGAGAGAGACAGAGAGGAAGGGAGGGGGTAGAGAAGCAAATGGGCGCTTCTCCTATGTGCCCTGGCCGGGAATCGAACCCGGGTCCCCCCCCACGCCAGGCCGACGCTCTACCGCTGAGCCAACCGGCCAGGGCCGGTAGTATTTATAGGCAAAGCAGGACAGAACTGAATGCTATAAACCAAGTTGTATGCATGTTAAGTTGTCTTCTAAAAATATAAAAGGGCGAGGATGCAAGACCAGGGGATATAGGAAGAGAGGCTGATGAGGAGAGTGTTGAAGAGAGAGGGAAGTCAGGGCTGAGCAGAGAGGAAGAGTTTGAGGAAAGAGACTTTAAAGAGAAGTGTTTCTTTCTGATCCATGAGATGATTGCCTCCTTCATCCTTGCAGAAATGTTCATGAGAACAGCCTACATTCTCAAGTTAGTGGATTATAAGGGAAGTCAAAGTTGAGACCAATCGTAAGAGGAGATAAGATGAATAAAGACGTTTCAATGACTTTGGAAGTTACATTTGGTTGACTTTGATTTTTACCTTTATTCTAACTTTGAGTCAAAGCTCAAAAACCTATATACCCTGATGGCATACCATTATATACAATCTTTGCTGCCCCCCAATAAGTCATAGAATCTTGTTCCATTGTTGAATATTCCTGCAATAAAACATAATGAGTTGCCTGACCTGTGGTGGCGCAGTGGATAAAGTGTCAACCTGGAAACACTGAGGTTGCTGGTTCAAAACCCTGGGCTTGCCTGGTCAAGGCACATATGGGAGTTGATACTTTCTGCTCCTCCCCCCTTCTCTCTCTCTCTCTGTCTCTCTTTCTCTCCCCTCTCTATAATGAATAAATAAAATCTTTAAAAAAAAAAGAAAGAAAAAAGAAAACTAAAATTAAAAAAACACATAATGAGCCATTTTGCTTTGGGTCTTCTCCCCTTTTAGAACAGGCTTTATTGTTTTAAAAATGACTCACACATTTAAAAAATTGACAGTTTACTTAAATATTTATGATGAATATTTTAACAATACCACCCACAATAGCAATGCAATGAAAATAACCTCTAACTAACATCTTTGGTGTCTTTACTATGTGACAATTACACCTTAGTTATAATCCTCTCCCTGAGAGGAAGAGTCACTCTGAAAGTGCTGGGGAACCAAGTTTCTGAGCTTTGAAAGCTGAGGCTGAGATTAGGCCCAGGACCCTAGTGTCTCGGGGGAGAGATGTAGGATGGAAAAATAGCTATGAAAATCATCTGCATCTTTGGCTAGTCACAGCACCTGGAAAGTGATGGAGTTGCCCAGAAAGAGTATGTAAAGACAAGAGAACTTAGGACAGGACACTGAGGAACCCCAACATTCAAGGGTATAGGCTGTGGGGCACAATTGCACTAAGGAGAATGGGATGGTGTGATGGTTAACCCTTTTGAGTAGTGAGGGTTTTTTTTTTTTTATGCTTGCTGATCCCTGGGAGTGAGTTTTTTTTTTTTTCAAAAAATGAAATTAATTCCAGTTACAGTTTTATTAACTTAAAATCATGTTTGTTTGATAACCAATTTATGGAAACAAGAAGAACATACATTTGCCTTTTTTTAATGTTGCCTTACACATTTCTAAAATAAATTGATCATACTCTGGATGGCCAGGAGGCACGAGGACGTACATGAACATTTGTACTACTCAAAGGGTTAATTCATGTTTCAACTTGACTGGGTCACAGGATACCCATAAATTTGGTTAACCATTATTTTGGGTGTGTCTGTGCGCATGTTTCTGGATGAGATTACCATTTGGATCGGTAGACCAGTAAACCAGATTGCTCTCCCCAACGTGGGTGGCCTCATTCAATCTGGTGGAGAACTGGAGAGAACAAAAAGCGGGATATGGGAGAATTCAAGATCTCTGCCAGGCATGGAGCTAAAACATTGATCTTCTTCACTCAGACTGGAACTTTCACCACTGCCTTTCCTGGCTCTCCAGCTGGTAGACGGCAGCTCATGGGACTTCAGCTTCCACGGTCACATGAACCAATATCTTATACTAAACCACTTTATATATAATATTATATATAAAATTAGATAGAGTATATGTAATAGTGGAGATATATAATATATAATATCTTTTTTATATAGTATATAATAACATAATATGCAGTTTATCTCATATCGGTTCTATTTCTGTGGAGAACCCTAACACTGCTGGGCACAAGACAGATCATGTAGAACCTTGTAGGTCATTCATTGTAAAGACTTTGGGTTGATTCTGAACAAGATGGAAAGCCATTGGAAAGTTTTAAAGGACTTCTCTTGCTGCTGTTGTTGCTCACAGACAGTAGAGCCAAGGGCGGAAGCAGGGAAACCAGTCGTCAGTCCCTTGAGGTGACGCAGGTGAGAGATGTTGATGGCTCCGATGAGGGTGGGGGTAGTAGAGACGGTGAGACAGGGTTGGGCTCTGGATGAACTTGAAGCCACAACTAATAGAATTTAGCTGGTGAAATGGGGTGTTTGGCCTGAGTGCTTGGAGGAATGACAAACCTTAAAAATACAGCCTGTAGGCCAGCGGCAGTGGGTCCTCTGTGGCCCTTCCTTAGGAGTGCAGTGCAGATGATGTTGGTTGGCCTTGCCTGCTCCCTTCTCCACCTCAGACATGCACCTCCCTGGTTGCAATTGCACAGAAAAGGACAAATACATCCCTCCATAACCATTCATTTTTAGCTACAGCCCAATTTAAGTTCATACTTAAAAATGAACCTTTTCTCCAAAGGAGGTGATCTGCAGGGCCGACCGCAGCTCCCACCTGATGACCCGCATTGCCAGTGCTCAGAGAGCCAGGGCTTCCAAACATCGCCATTGCCCACGTGGCTTCTGCTTCACCTTCACCACACTGAGGGACCTATTTGAGCAGTTTCCCCAAACATAACAGTCTGCACTTAAAGGAATTCAAGCCTCTGTTGCAACACGTGCGCGCGCGCACACACACACACACACGCACACACAAACACACAGCATACCCATCATCCCACACTCAAGTTTGCAGTATTAGAAATGAGTTTTTCCAGCTTCTGCCATTCCCAGTAATGGTGTTGAAATATTTTGTAGTCAGGTGCAGGCCAGGATTGCAGCACCCCTCCTCCTCACCTGTCACAGCAAGGAGGACATGGGCTTGCATAGCTCATCCCCGAGGTAATGTCGGAGAAGGGCTGGTTCCCCCATCGTATACCTTTGCCTCCTGAGTTGGCAGCTCAGATATTTCCATGCCACGAGCAGTCCCGGCCCAGGCCTTACTGGGACTTTGGCTACGCTAATGTACTGGAGCCCGGTCCAAGCTTCTCCTGGCCCAGCAGAGAGATTTTAGAGTCTAGAGAGACCAGAGCACAGCTGCTCCCTGCAGCAGGAGGAGATGGTCAAGTTTATGAGCTCTATGTGCCAGGCGCTGCAAAGAGAATCACGACCTCCTTCTCCTCACTCGTGGAACTTTCTGCTTGTAAGAATTAAGAATTTATGATCCTTTGCCAGAGATTGAAAGATGGTTAAGAGCCATACCTACCAAAGGCATTGTATGGACCTTCTTTGGACCCTGATTTAAACAAACTAAAGGCTAAAAAAAATATGAATAATCTAGAAAATTGAACCAGGAATTATTGTCAGTTTTCTTGGGTACAAATGAATGTGTTTGCATTTAAAGAGTTCCTTTGATGAAGAGCACAATTTTTACATGCTTTCAAAGTATTTCTCCAAAAGGGTAACAATACAGTGGAGAAACTGGAAAATACCCTCCCCAAATGATTAAAATTAACATCACCAAGAAGAGATGACATGCCCCTGGATTAATAATACTCTGAGAACAGAAAATTGCCCATGTGGCACTCTAGTCAAAGATTGATAAACTGAGTCTAACTATAAAGACATCAGAAAAACCCAAATAGAAGAAAATTCTGTAAAATTACTAGGCGTGTGTGTGTGTGTGTGTGTATTTGCTTGTATTCTTTTTTAAATGCCAATATCTTAAAAGACAAGTAGAGGCTGACAGATTGATATGGGCTAGAGGGGACTAAAGAGACGTGACAACTAAATGTTGTCTGTGGTTTTGGACTGGACCCTGTGCTAGGAAGAAAAAATGCTATAAAGAACATATCAAAATGTTAATTTCTATGCTCCCCTCCCCTAGAATGTACACATCATAAGAAGAGGAACCTTGATCGGGAATATGTCCCTAGTACCTAGAATCATGCCAAAAACATATGCTTTCAATAAATACTTGTTGAATGAATGAAGCTGGGATAGTGTGAAAGGGGCAGAACTCTAGGAATGGTGGCAACATGAACAGGTTTACTGGACAGGTGTGCATGCGTGCACATGTGTGTTTGTGTATTAGTGAGTGTTTACGGTTCCATCCTACACCAAATCCATTTTTTTTTAGAAGGGAGAAGAAAAAGGTCATGTAAAATATGCTTATATTTGAAACTTAGAGGCTGATCATAATCAGCAATTTTGGAGAAAAAGAGGAATCAAAAGAGAGGAACTTGATTATGTCTGTAAGAGAGGAACTTGATTATGTCAATTGGGACATCAGCTATTTCTTTTTGATGACAGAGTTGATATTAAAATTGCAGCTAGAATGGTAGAAGGATCTAGTTCCTACTTGCATGTACATGGATGGATGGTTCCTTATTTTGGGACATTCTCCTTCCATCTTAGTCTGCTTAGAACAACGTTATAATTTTCCCATTCTATTGGGACCAACACTGGCACGTCTTCCCCCCGTTTCTCTGTGACACTCTCTTACACTACTTTGACATGTGGACCTAAGATGTGGCCCGTGTTGCCCAGTGTGCTCCTGCGTCTCCTGCACCACTTGGACAGCCTGTTAGCGCAGATTCCTTGGCCCCAAATCAGAATCTTTGGGAGGGGGAAATTGGGAAATAGTTAACTTTTAAAAATGTCATATATATTTTAGAGTGAAAAATATATTTCTAAAATTCAAAATGTACTGAAGGAAGTGTAGTAAGTAAGAGTTCCCTCCTAGCAAGGTTTCCCAGCCATCTACTTCCCTTTCTCAGAAGCATGTATTATGTTAGTTTCAGATATATTTCCCAGAGATATTTTTTGTGCACAGACTAGACTACCATTTGCATATAGTTTTCTCCCCACTCCCTTATTACACAAATGGTAGCATAATATTCTCATAGTTGCTGTACATTATTTTTATGTGCTAATATATCTTAGAAATCATTCCATACTGATACATGAGGAACATCCTCATTTGTTTCTGCAGCTGTATAGAGTCCTATGTATGGATGTGCTATAACTAACTGAACAAGTAGCCAATCAATGGACATTGCTGTTGTTTCCAATATTTTGGTAATAAGAAAAATGCTGCAACGAGTGACCTACATATATTGTTTCCCATGTGTGTAAGTATGTCTAAAGAAAAATTTTCTCGGGTGAAGCAAATGTACATTTTAAGTTTTGATAACACTAAATTATCCTCCATCTAGGTTGGTAAATTTATCAGTGAAACCATGTGGGCCAGGGGTCCCCAAACTTTTTACACAGGGGGCCAGTTCACTGTCCCTCAGACCGTTGGAGGGCCAGACTATAAAAAAAAACTATGAACAAATCCCTATGCACACTGCACATATCTTATTTTAAAGTAAAAAAACAAAACAAAATGGGAACAAATACAATATTTAAAATAAAGAACAAGTAAATTTAAATCAACAAACTGACCAGTATTTCAAGGGGAACTATGCTCCTCTCACTGACCACCAATGAAAGAGGTGCCCCTTCTGGAAGTGCAGCGGGGGGCTGGATAAATGGCCTCAGGGAGCCGCATGCGGCCAAGGTCCATAGTTTGGGGACCCCTGATGTGGGCCTTGTGATTTAGTTTTTGGGAGGGCTATTACCATATTCCCCATGTATAAGATGCACCTTAATTTTGGAGCCCAAAATTTGAAAAAAAATGTATTATATAGTTATTGAAATCAAGTTTTATTCATTGTAAAATTTATACAACTCCTCATCGCTGTCAAAACTCCCACCCATTAGCTTGTCCTTATCTGTGTATGATGACAAATCTTTATCTTCAACAATGAGCCCAAAAACAAGCACGAAAAGGAGAGAAATGCAAGTAAAAAAAAAAAACTACAATCATTATATAAGACGCACCTAGTTTTAGACCCCAAATTTTTCGAAAACGGGTGCGTCGTATACATGGGGAAATATTGTAATTATTGATTCAATTTCTTTAATAAAGATAGGACTACTTGGGTTATTTCTCCTTGCGTAAATTTTCGTATTCTGTGTATTTTAAGGAATTGGTTCATTTCATCTAAACTATAAAATTTGTGGGCATAGAGTTGTTCATAGTATTCCTTTGTTATCGTTTTAATGTCTATGGAATCCATAGTGATGGCCCTTTTTTCCATTTCTGATATTGATAGTTTGTGTCTTTTTTTTCCTAGCTTAGCTAGAAGATCATCAGTTTTATTGATTTTTCAAAGAACCAGTCTTTGGTTTTGTTCATTCCCTCTATTGCTTTTCTGTGTTCAACTTGATTGAATTTTGTTCTAATTTTTATTATTTCTTGTTCTTCTTGCTTTAGGATGAAATCTCCTTCTTTCTCTAGTTTCCTAAGCTGGAAGCTTAGGTTATAGATCTTTCTGCTTTTCCAACATAGGCTTCTCCACTCTGACAGTCTCTGCCTTTTAATTGGTGTATTTATTAATGTATTTGGATGAATACCAACTGTGTTTGTAGTTGTTTTCTATTTGTTGCCAGATGCTTTTTTTGCCTTTTCTGGGTTTAAGAATTTTTATGTTGTTTTACTTTATCTAGTCTCTTAGTTTATTAATTATACTTGTTTTAAAATTTTTAATGATTACCCTAGAGTTTAAAATATACATTTTTGACTAATCTAAGTCTACCTTTAAGTAACAGTGTACTGTTTAACGTGTAGTGCAACTCTCCTTAGATTGTAGTAATTTGGCAAACCTGGGGAGTTTTAAAGGCCAAAGGGGGGGAGAAAAAAATGGTCTGCTTGCCATGCCATGGGTGGAAAGAGGTTTAAGCTTCCCACTTCTAGTATGCTTCTTCTTGTATCTTTGTCACTACAGGTTTGTTTTATGATTGCCAGTGCAATGTAATTTGGTGCATAAACACTCATAACTGTTATATCTTTACTGTGAATGACATCGTTAATTTTATAAAGTACTTTTAAAAAATCTTGTTCATATATTTTGCTGTGAACTCAACTTTAATATTAAGATCATTGTCCCAGCTTTCATTTCAGTTGCATTTTTCTGATGCTTTTGTCATCGTTTTATTTTTAACTTTTCTGAATTCAGGGCACACATATATGAACTGTGGACAAAGAATCCTACCTCTGCCTATATGTACTTTAATATGCTTTATATCTGAAATCATACTCTTTATATGCAACAATCCATCCATAAATGTAGAATCAGTACCAGAGAAGTTTCCAGATTGATTTGTGGCATATGAAGTTGTGCATTCAAAGGTAATACAGGGTCAGAGTTACCTTCAGGGATAGCATTCTCCTCTCCTCCTGCTTAGCAATTCAAGATTCATTTTCTTTTTTAAAAATTCTATTTATAAAATCAAATTTAATGGGGTGACATTGATAAATAGAAGAAGTACATAGGTTTCAGGTAAACATTTCTATAGCATTGAAACTGTTCATTGCATTTATACTCAACATCCAAAGTCAAATCATTTTCCGTCACCAGTGTTATCTCTTATTGCTCCTGTGCTGGGAGTACCCTCTGGGGCACTACCTGAGAGGTAGCAGGTTCTCTCATTCTAATATTTATGATACTCATTTTAATGTTTATACTTTCCTTAACATTTTGTTATGGCAGTTCAAACATTTCTATCTCATGGCAGACCAACATTGTGTCCAAACCTCAGGGAGTCAATCCAATAGCAGTTGAGGACTGACTTCAGGCATCCTTGTGAGGACAGTGAGCCCCAAGTCATGAAAGAGCAGTTCCATGTCAATAATTGCTCCCTTATTCTGCCTTATATTCTTCCCTCCCTGTCTAATATTCTTAAGCTCCATTCCCATACATGCCCCAATTCCTGCTGATACGTGTTGGCCAGGTATTCAGAGCCAGTGGGTGTGTATACAGTATGCTTCCAGAAGAGGAATTCCCCACTTGGGTTGTGCTGTGACTTGTCCCTAGTCATTGCTTTAAGGGCAGTTAGGGAAGATGGGGCCAGGTCTTGAGGAGGACAACACCATTTTGTGAAGTATCTGCCATAAGTGAGATCAGTTGGGAGTCTCCAGGTGAATGGAGGATGTTTTCTTTGGCAAGGAGAGGGAGCAGCTTTTGCCAACCTGGAGGATTAAAACGTTTCAGGGCTCAAGTCTGTTAGGCACATGTACCCAGCTATCCCCATCTTAGTTCTATGATTCTCACTACCATCCCAACAGATCCTGGACCTTGACATGAGACCTGTGCAGGCCGTTCAGTATTCTTTGAGCTTTGCTGGCCTAGCAGTTATATCCTGGACTTGCTTTTCAGCTGAGTCTGCCTCCTGGGGCTACACAGGATAAGAACCTCTTTGACCACTGCCATGGAGGCTTTCTCACTTGCACATGTCTTGAGATGTAAATCTGAGCATATAGTTTTTATTTTTATTTTCTTCAAGGCTTGTAAAGCCATGAACAAAAGCTAGCTAACTTTACAGTCTTTATAATGACCTCTTTCTTACTGATGACCAGTAATAGTGTCCTTACCAATGTCTGGCTTGTAAGTGACCAGTTCCAGAATCTCATTCTCAGGGTCTACTTTCTAGAGTTACTTCTACATCCAACTACTTTAGCCTAAATCCTTCAATGCACAGTCTGGGACAAGGACTTGTATGATGGCTGTTATTTTGGGAAATGATTCACGAAGGAAGAGAAGAAAGAAGAATGAAGTGGGAAAGGAGGGAGAGGTGACCTATGAGCACCTCACTGAGTCTGTCCCACTGTGGGAACTAGAGGTCATTCCTTCTTGGGACTTTTTGTCATGTATAATGCACTGAGAATTGTCTTCCTGAAAGGGATGAGAGGAACATTTATCACTGATTGCCCCATGAGATATTAACTTTCTCACATTTCCAGTGTTTAAAAAAGTATTTGGTTCTTTTGTATTCTTTAAAGGTGGTTTTTAAAAAAAGTATCATCAGATTATGGATTTTACCATATTTTATGTTTCATTTTATTGCAATCATTATTCTTTTTGACGATATTCCATATTTGGCTATTGGGAGCACCTTCACTTTGTTTCAGTTTTGACCACTGGGAACTTCTTCACACTGGTTCCTGTGACCTTTCACCGTGATCCCAGTGGATCACGTTCTTGTTTTCTAGTATGAGTAGTATTCCAGTCCCATTCCTGCTCCACACAGGAACTCGTCCATTTTCCCACGGAGCCCAGGTTCTTTTTCATAAGTGGTACATAGTTAGAGAGTACAATTTGGACACTAGGGGTCCTCGTTGGGTTGGTCACTGCTCTGAGGCCTTTTCCCTGGACAGAGCTAAAAATACGTATTCTTCTGTGGAAGAAAAATACCTCATGAGTTAATACTCAGATTTTCAATTTAAATACAATATTACAGTTTTATTTATATAACTTCTTTGATTTGATATTTATACCTTTTTACTCTTACTCATTAACATAATCACTTAATTCTGTTTAGCTTAATCTCTGTGTATATATGGTAGTTTCAAACATCATTAACAACTTACTTATTTGCTTTATCCTATTCTATACATGTGTGTAATAGTTTCATTCTATTGTTATTAGCAATATACATACAATTTACGATTTTTTTGGATTCTGTTTTTTACTTTAGAATATATTCCATTAGGACAGTACAAATTGCTATATTTTAAGTTATTAAATTAATTCTTCTCTATATAGTTAATCTATCAACTTAATATATTTGATACTGTATTTTTTTGGGGGGGTATTTTTCTGAAGCTGGAAACGGGGAGGCAGTCAGACAGACTCCCTCATGTGCCCGACCAGGATCCACCCAGCACGCCCACCAGGGGGCAATGCTCTGCCCATCTGGGGCATCGCTCTGCTGCAACTAGAGCCATTCTTGCGCCTGAGGCAGAAGCCACAGAGCCATCCTCAGCGCCCTGGCCAACTTTGCTCCAATGGAGCCTTGGCTGCGGGAGGGGAAGAGAGAGACAGAGAGGAAGGAAAGGGGGAGGGGTGGAGAAGCAGATGGGCGCTTCTCCTGTGTGCCCTGGCCGGGAATCGAACCTGGGACTTCCGCACGCCAGGCCGACGCTCTACCACTGAGCTAGATACTGTATTTTTAATTTTTAAGGATTAATGTTTTTCTATCTTGATTTAATTTTTTCATAGTTATGTAAACTACATGGTTTCTAAGTTAAAAGCTATAAAGCAAAGTACGTCCAGAGAAGTTAACTTCTAATTTTATTCTCTCTAACCTGCTCCTTCCTTCCTCTTTTCTATTTTAATTTATTCTTCCATTTTTGAAAATATGTGCATTTTAAAATATTTCCTCCATTTTCAGGTAAAAGGTAGAATGCTATACACTTTATCCTGCACTTTACTTTTTTGACCTAACCCTACATCATGAAATTCACTCCATACTGGTGCAGACTTTTTATTCCTCTCTGCATCTGCATACTTCTCCGTTTGTGTGAATTTATACATCGAAGACAGTACCAGTAGATTTGGAACCAGTCACTAGAAGGATAGGATTATCACTTATTGCAAAGGAACGGATTTTAGGGGGCATATAAGGAGTTTGGTTGAGGACACATTTTGTTTGAGGTGCTTATTAGATTTCCACAGAGAGTTATGAGTAGACAGTTTAGTCTGTATGAGTCTGGAGTTCAAGGGCAAGGTCCAGGCTAGAGGTACGATTTGGAAGTTAATAGCCAGGGTGTATGGTAAAGAAGTGAAAGAGTAAATGCTCTAGGCCAGTCAGTTCTCTGTTTTTATTAACTCCCGACTCTAGCTGAGTTTTGGTTGCCTGATTTTTATCTCCTGGACCCCTATTTCACTGATTTCCCTGGTGAACACAAAAGCAATCATTGCCTTAAAGTAGAGTTGGGAAGAAGCAGGAGTAAACTTGTTTCCACTAACCTACTTCTCTCTGCATGCCTGCCAACCACCTGCCCCACCCGTCAGGTGCACTATTTCCATCTCCTCAGAAGTTTCTTACTGTTCATGTCATTAGTTTCCAGAGTTCATGTTCCCTTTAAACTTTTTGATTCCAGGGAAGGGGGTCAACATTCAGTGCCAGGTTTCCATCTTTGCAGGAACCAGCAATTCTGTTTGATTTTTAAAATTAAACAAGATATATATATATATATATATATATATATATATATATATATATACACACACACACACACACACACACACACACACACACACACACATATACATATATACATATACATATATATATATATGTTTTGTTTTGGTTTTTTTTTTCTTTTTTTCCAAGTAAAAGGAGGGGAGACAGAGAGACAGGCTCCTGCATGTACTCCGACCAGGATCCACCTGGCAAATCCCATCTGGGGATGATGCTCTGCCCATCTGGGGCCATGCTCCCAACCGAGCTATTTTTAGCATCTGAGGCAGAGGCTCCACAGAACCATTCTCAGCACCTGGGGCCAATGAGCTTGAACTAATTGAGCTGTGGTTGCAGGAGAGGAAGAGAGAGAAGAAAAGGGAGAGAGAGAGAAAGGGTAGGGGTGGAGAAGCAGATGGACGGTTCTTCTGTGTGCCCTGACTGGGAATTGAACTCGGGACTTCCGCACTCTGGGCCGATGCTCTACCACTAAGCCAACTGGCCAGGGCCATTTTTTTTTTTTTTTTTTTTTTTTAAAGAGAAAAATGATAGGGAAACTCTGGTTTATCATAGTTTTAAAATATCTTGAGAGGCCCTGGCTGGTTGGCTCAGCGGTAGAGCGTCGACCTGGCGTGCGGGGGACCTGGGTTCAATTCCCGGCCAGGGCACATAGGAGAGGCGCCCATTTGCTTCTCCGCCCCTCCCTCCTTCCTCTCTGTCTCTCTCTTCCCCTCCCACAGCCGAGGCTCCATTGGAGCAAAGATGGCCCGGGCGCTGGGGATGGCTCCTTGGCCTCTGCCCCAGGCGCTAGAGTGGCTCTGGTCGCGGCAGAGCGACGCCCTGGAGGGGCAGAGCATCGCTCCCTGGTGGGCAGAGCGTCGCCCCTGGTGGGCGTGCCGGGTGGATCCTGGTTGGGCGCATGCGGGAGTCTGTCTGACTGTCTCTCCCTGTTTCCAGCTTCAGAAAAAAAAAGAAAAAAAAAAAATCTTGAGAGATAGAAAATATTCTTGAGAGATAGAAACTGATTACAGTCAGGTTGAGGAAGACAGGGATTCAGCAAAGCTGGTAACTGCATTCTGGATTAGAAAATTAAAAATTGACTACTGCTAGAAAAAATAATGTTCTGTGTAAAGAAATGTTATAATATAAAACTTCTGGAATTCTATCATCGATAAATTTGTGTAATGTCTCATTAAGAGATACTTCCCCAGTCTGCAGTACAGGATGGAAAAAATATCAAAGTTCATCACAGACTATTGCATAGGAAAGTTATAATCAATGTTAAATGCAACCACCATTACAAGAAACTGGAGAGGTAGATTATAAAATTAAACTTGATGACATAATTTGAGGTAAATACAATTTAAATAGATATTAGGAAAGTATTGCAATGAAAATTTATATCATTTAATATAATTTATTTTCATTGACTCTATGTCCCTAGTATATTTTCTTTTCTATTTCTGTTCTGGTGACAACTTAAAATATTTTTTACAATAAGCCTGACTAGGCGGTGGCGCAGCGGACAGAGCGTCAGACTGGGACGCGGAGAACCCAGGTTTGAGACCCTGAGGTCACTGGCTTGAGCACAGGGTCATCTGGTTTGAGCAAGGCTCGCCAGCTTGAGCCCAAAGTTGCTGGCATGAGCAAGGGGTCACTCGGTCTGCTGTAGCCCCCCAGTCAAGGCACATATGAGAAAGCAATCTGAACAACTAAGGTGCCGCCACAAAGAACTGATGCTTCTTGTCTCTCTCCCTTCCTGTCTTTCTGTTCCTCTCTCTGATTCTCTCTGTCTCTGTCACACACACAAAATTTTTATTTTACAATAAATATATGCTTTTTATTGATTACTACAAGTGAATGTGCAGTCAAAAGTGAAAGTTCTCCTGTAACAGTACTTTCCCTTCATGGATGCAACATGCCATACCTCCCAGAGATAACCACTCTTGACAGTTTTGCATTTATCTTGTCTGTCTTAGTCTGTTCAGGTTGCTACAACGAAAGCACCATAGAATGGGTGGCTTGCAAACAACAGAAATTTATCTCTCACACTTCTGGAGGCTGGGGAGTTTAAGATCAATGCCTACTCAGTGGGTATTAGATTTGCAGACCCCTGAGATCCTTTCTAGTGTTGAGATCCACTGTTATTGAAAGAAACAGCCACATGTACTCAAATCCCCTTCAGCAGGGCCGACATTGCACATGAGGTGTCATTGAGGTGGGGTGGCTCTGTGTGGTTGGGAAGACTATTGGTGGGGAGAGGGGGAGCTCAGGAAATATTTCTAGCAAGTCTCATCAATCTAAATGTTGCATCCACCGGGTGTGAGAACAAACGTCGGAGACTTTCAGGAGTGTAGATGGTACTTTATTGGCCAGTTTAACCTGTGCAGGGGTGAACTCCCAATATGTCTGGAGACACTGTGCTCACGAGGAGCTGCAAACAAGAGTTGCACCTGGCGCTTACAGCTAGGTCCTTATATATCCTAAGTGAGCAAGCATTATACAGAAGCAGATGTGGCAGTTAGCTATTCGCTAGGGAGGTCGTACGCAGCATAGCAACAGGGGCCGGAGCATAGCAACAGGGGCCGGGTTTAGCTTAGTGGCGAATTTCAAATATAAACTTCTTTGTTCTCAGCCTCACAGGGGCCCTATCAGCACTCTCTGTTCCTGCTCCTTCAATAGTTACAATCTGGCAGCCACAGCATATCTGCACTCCCTGTTCCTGCTTCTTCAATAGTTACACTCTGGCAGCCACAGCACACCTCCCTGAATCTAACACTAAACAGTTTGATTTAAAATGTTCAAAGAAATTCATGGGCATGTGGGTGGGAGCAGGGTCAGAGAGCTCCCCTAAGGAGAGAAACAGGAGCTGGCAGGGGTAATGCTCTGCCCCCTTAGTCCCAGGCACTGAACCCCACTTAGTTCCAGGTATTGGATGGGACTTCAAAGCCTGGTATGGCTTGAGGCATAAGGCCCAGAACAGTAGCCTTTTAGCCCAGTGCGAAGGTGTGAAGTTGTATTGAGCTTTAGTCTGAAATTGTCATTCTGGATTTACTTAGAAGGCATAAAATTAAAGTTGATAGGTGAACAATGTCTGAGGCAAATATATTGAGTGTGATTATGATTAAAGTAGGTTTTTTAAAATTATTCCATTTTGACTATATTTTTATCTAATTTTCTCCTTCATTTCTTCATTTAAATTAAAACTTAAGAACATTTAAGTTTACCATGTACCAGGAACTGGAATAGATGATATATATCACCAATGGGATTAATATATGTATATATGTATTTTTTAAAGATTTAACTTATTGATGTTAGAGAGAAGAGAAAGATTGAGAGAAGAGGGGGAGGAGCAGGAAGCATCAACCTGTAGTTGCGTCCTGTAAGTACCTTGACTAGGAGCCCGGGGTTTTAAACCAGCGACCTCATCATTCCAGGTCAACACTTTATCCACTGTGCCACTAGAGCCACACCACCACAGGCCAGGCAGGATCAATATTTTAAAACCTGAAAAATGATGTAATGAAAGAGAGATTGAAAATTAAAGTGTTATTCTATTTTAGAATTATATATACTGTTCACAAAAATTAGAGGATATTTCAAAATGAATATGAAGCAATAAAAAAAGAAGCATTTGATTTTTTTTTTTTTTTCATTTTTCTGAAGCTGGAAACGGGGAGAGACAGTCGGACAGACTCCCGCATGCGCCCGACCGGGATCCACCCGGCACGCCCACCAGGGGCGACGCTCTGCCCACCAGGGGGCGATGCTCTGCCCATCCTGGGCGTCGCCATGTTGCGACCAGAGCCACTCTAGCGCCTGAGGCAGAGGCCACAGAGCCATCCCCAGCGCCCGGGCCATCTTTGCTCCAATGGAGCCTTGGCTGCGGGAGGGGAAGAGAGAGACAGAGAGGAAAGCGCGTCGGAGGGGTGGAGAAGCAAATGGGCGCTTCTCCTGTGTGCCCTGGCCGGGAATCGAACCCGGGTCCTCCGCACGCTAGGCCGACGCTCTACCGCTGAGCCAACCGGCCAGGGCCGCATTTGATTTTTTTTATTAAACAAGAACATCATAAAAACAAATGTCAAATCAAAGAAAGTTGTTTGATTATGCAAATGAGATGCAAAACCAACTTTTATTTCATTGGTGAAAGTGCACTATACAAAAGGCTGAAGGTACTGGAGTATCTGCACGGTCCCTGACCCCCTAATTTTTGTGAGCAGTGTAATATAAAGCCAAAGGGTAATGAGGTCCTTCAGTATCTAATATTTTTAGTTTTAGTTTCAGGGTGAAAAAGATACACACATATTTAATCAATAAAACTCAATCATAAGTATGTAAGGCTGAGAAAAAAGCTTTGTAGTCTTAACAATTTAATGTTATATGAAGTGTCTTCTATCAAGAAACTATTGTCTTAATATACTAATGAAGAAAAAATAGTTTTATGTAAATAAACATGAAAAAAATGTTTTCCAAAGGAATGAAAAATTGGCTTTTTCCACAACAAGCTCCTGAATAAATGAATAAAATTTTACTCCTAGAAGGAAGGCAGTAGAATGAAAATAAGATATTTGTGATGTATAATAAGAAAAACAGCTTGATGTCTATCTAAGAATCCTACTTAATAGTCCCTAAAGCTTTTTTTTTTTTTTTTTTTTTTTACAAAGACAGAGAGTCACAGAGAGAGATAGATAGGGACAAACAGACAGGACCGGAGAGAGAGAGAGAGATGAGAAACATCAATCATTAGTTTTTTGTTGCGACACCTTAGTTTTCATTAATTGCTTTCTCATATGTGCCTTGACCGTGGGGCTACAGCAGAGCGAGTGACCCCTTGCCATATCCCAGTCTGACGCTCTATCCACTGCGCCACCACCTGGTCAGGCAGTCCCTAAAGCTATTGACAAAGCAAACAACAAAATACTGATGGTATCTAATTCCAAGGTAGAAGAGCAAATGAAGAATGACTACATTCATTTCAGGGAAGATTGCCCCGTGCAAAGTCATCTAAGAGATCCTCCTTGGTTTTAGTTTTAGACTGTTTGAAACATTATGGCAAATGCCCCTTTTCAGCTGGATAATACCTTGATCTCAAGATAGAAATCTTAGACACTAAGGGCCAGGGGTTACCAAAGGATATTTCATCACCTTTATGACTTTTGTGGCTCCTGTCCTCTGCCTGAGGGTGTCTTCTTTAAAGCGCCCAGTGGTCCTCAGTCCAAACTCCATGTGTCTCTGATTGTCAGGATGTGGGTGATAGAGGCAACTGAGACTCAGGCATGACCTAGTGACTCTTCCAAGAAGTGAGATTGTTTTCAACTCTGTTGTGGACCATAAATGGCAAAAAGCCGTTGTAGATTCAAGGCTTAGCGAAAGGCTAAATTCTCCCCCCTTCACCTCCATATGGGCTTTGATGCTGAGTATTTGCACCCACTTCACTTGCTTCCTTAAGTTGCTGGAAGCAATTTACATGCCCTTCCTCTTACTCTTTGTTTGTTCAGATGTTGGTTGATTTCACTTATGCACGGTGGGGGGTTCCTGTTTATGCCTTGGGAGAGTTCCTGTTTTAGCCTTGGATGTGTAACTTTGTATCAAGGACTTTCTTGATTTGCATATGGCTGTATAATAAAGCAAACTGGGGCTATGGGGCACTGGGATATTGCCATCAGCATTTGAAGAGTCCTCCCAGTCCCATTTTTTTCTTGATGAGTATGTTTCTTTAATTCCCCACCATTATTAGGAGCCGCGCTGGTCTGCGGCACAACTCCACATATTACTTTGCTCAGAGTAGATACTGTGGGCTCATAGAGCCGTCCCATAGTGTCTGTTTTATTTGCATCACCAAGGGGCAAGTTTATTCCTGTCCTCTTAGAAACATGAAAACATACAAGCATACTTTCTCCATAAAAAGGGGCTTTTAACAGAAGTTGTACAGACAATCCACCTTCTTTTCCCTTGTGTCAGATGTATAGCCTGGCTTCTGGGGAGAGGTTTATGGATCTTGCAGTATGATGTTTAAGAACAATAATTAGGAATGGTCTATTAATCCCACCTGCTTCCCATGAGGGGAAATAACCATTACATGACTGGATTAGGGTCTCTGGGCTCCATATCAAGGTATCTGCAACTCCTATGGCAGGTGTTAGAAGCAGGACAAGAGAAGAAAGTTGCTTGGGGACGAATCTCTCTAAGACAGAGATAATAGTATCATTGGAGAAAGCTACCATATAAGAGAATAGAACTTCATCCCTATCAAGCAGATATATACAGGAAGGTCACAAGATGATAATTTAATACCCATCTTCCCTGCATAGCTCTGACTGAACCAAGAATACACTGAAGAGATGTCAGAGATAAAAATATCAGCTTCACTACTGAAAAAAAGCTAGACTGAGTGACATGGCTTAGATCTGTGGCCAAAAGGGTTGCTAATTCTTTCTTTGAATGAAAGATTTCCCCAGTATGACACAGCAGGACAACTGCAGGCCCCTGAAGCCACAGCAGAGAGTAGAACAAGTGCACTCTGAAGGTAGGTGGATCATGCCCCGCCTTTTCTCCCTTGATCTCTCTGCAGCATTTAAAACAATTGATTACACTCCCAACCTCCCCACACTTTTTTCTTTCGGCTTCCAGGATACCATATTCTCCTGGTTATCCTCCGATTTCACTGGCTGCTCCTGCTGGTTTCTCTGCTGTCTCTTCCTCTTCTCCATGAACTGTGAGTGTTGAAATGCTGCAGCAGCACCCCCTCCCCTCCCCTCCCCTCCCCTTTCCTTCTCCCCTCTATTTGAATAATTGTAATCTCATTCACATATATGCTATATGCTAATAACTCCCAAATTTACATCCCCACCAACGGTTTATCCCTGAACTCCAGATTTTTATAACTGCCTAAATACCATTTCCACTTGCATGACCACTCCGATGTGCAATTTAGCCCACCACAAACCAAACCCTGCCTGAACTCCCCTTTCCAGCCTGATGCTCCCTGTCCCCCCTTCTCTAGTTTTCCAGCTGCTCAGGCTAAAAGCATCAAAGTCTCCTTGATTCTTCTCTCTTGCACGCCTTACATTCAATTGTTAGCAGATCTTGTGGACTCTACCTTCAAAATAAACTAAGAACCTTCCCACTTCTTCCCACCTTCACTGCCATCACTCCTGTCTAAGCCACCATCAGTTCTTAACAGGATCATTGCAGTAGCCAAAGCTATTCACCACCCCAACCATAGTCTTTGCTTATGCCTACAAAGTCTATATAACCTGTTTCTGCTTTGCCCATATCTGACCTCATTTTTACTCTTTCCCTAGAACCATCCTTTTCAGCTACATTCTTGCTGGTCCTCAATCAGGCCAGGCATGCATCTGCCTCAGAGGCTTTTCACTTGCTATTCATGTGGCCTCCATAAGTCTTCGTTCCAATGTTACCCTGTTACTGAAGCCTTATTTAACTGTCTGCTTAAAATTGGGCACCCCACTACCCTTACCATCTGCAACTACACTTCATTTCCATTCACTTTTCTATTTTTCTCCATAACATCTGACACATATATTTTATTTATTTATCTACCTTCTCCCCTGCCTAGCTCCATATACCATGAGGGCAAGGATTTTTGTCTATTTTTCTTGATCTTACTGCCCCAGCATTTGGAATAGGGTCCAGAAAGTAGGAGTCACTCAAATATATGTTGAATGAATAATTTTAAAAATGAATGAATGAATGTGTCCCAAAAGGGAAGCAGCTAGATAAGCAGGCCCGCCTTCCTTCTCCTGACTCACCAATCAGAAGAGTCACTTATTCCACGATGCTCTAGCAGAAATCCCCGCAGACGGATATCTGAGAATTGGGAATTAAGTGTTCTCCCCAAAAGTGACGGAGGAAAATATGAAAACCTATTTGAAAACATCTCTTCAAATAAAGACCACCTCAGAACAAGCTTGTTTCCAAACCCAGAAAGCCAGCCAGGTTAAATAGTGATCAGGATTTATTAGGTTACCTCAGATGCAAGATAGTAATAACATTATTTAAGAAATAATTTTTAGATCCTGTGATTATAATGAATATTTAAGACATACTTTTTAGGTCAAATAGTTAAGAAATAATTTTTAGGTTTCATGTAATTCATAAAATTATATTACAACAATGTGCTTCAAGTAAGGGAAGCTGAAAATGATCAATGTATAGAAACAAGACTAATGGATAGTATTTCATATAATTGTGAGTTAGGGAAAACTTACTTTTATATAGTATATCTTGTGTCATTGCCATTTATCTTTCCCTCAGGGCAAATCAACACAGAGGGAAAGACATTGTGTGTTGGGCTTTCTGTCCTCTAAGGCAGTGGTTTACATAGCCCCGTGGCATCGCTCAGGGCCAGAGAGAGCTGGGAGCCTCCGTGTCTGGGATGTGGTCCAGCCTGTGGTGGATGAGAGCTGCAGGGAGACTGCTGCTGGCCTGGCAGGTGCGCCGTTCAGGTTGGGTATCAGTCATGGTCCCATCGACAGTCAGGCTCACGGGATGACACAGGAATTCTGTGAGGTTTAATCTTTTGTATAATAAGAGAAAAATAAACAACACCTATGTTTTCTTTCTTGCCCGAACAGAAAAGCAGGTGAAAAGTCAGAATCTGTGCCTATGTTGGGCCTGAGAGAGACAAAACCTGAGTAACTTAATCCACCATGACCTCTTTCTTGTAACTTGTGTGACCAAGAGCAGTGACAAAATTTGAAAACATTTGGATGACATGAATCAAAGAATGTGCAATTAAAAAATATATATATAATTAATTAATGTCTTCCCTCCTTTAAAATTTTTTTTTCTAAATTAATTTTATTCTTCTCTTATAATGTGATATTCAGTCATGGATTCTCTTTTATCCAATAAACATCTGGGGCAATGTGCTAAGGATTGTTTAGGGCTAAAATATATACAAAGATTTCATTTTTATTGTTTAAATCTCTAACATTTAGTAGGAGAGTTTAAGATGGTAGACATATATTCAAATCATTACAACACACAGATTCTTATAATTACACTCTAAGAAGGGAAGAAAAAATGAAGTGTTCTAGCATGTCAGTGACACAAGCATGATACCCTAATTATTGACTTTTAGAACATTACTTGGGACTTAACCAGTGAGCTAGAAATGCAGAACTAAAAAGACTCAACCAGGAGTGCAGTCTAAATATGAACAAACCAGTACTGCCTACGTCCTGACCAATCAATCAGAACATGTCTGACTGACTCATCCTCTAAGACTCCCAATGGATTAGAACAAACGTCCAAATGTCAGCTACATTCAGCATTGAGTACCTATCATGAATCAGGTACTGTCTTAACAGGGTTTTTAGTCTGGTTACTTTGCTATATGTGAGGCAAGGGTTACAAATAGTTTTCAATTTTTAGACCAAATCAAATTGATAGGGAGTGGCCCCCTGGACAGCTGGGTTAGGGATTCTAAAGCTGAGTGTAGGCTCACTGCGAAAGAGTGTGGTGACCGATGTGTGCCATGGATGAAGAAAGGACAAATTGTAGCACACATGCCATGTATTTGCTTGTGACTGAAAAACTAGACAAACCTGCATTCAAACCCTCCTTCAGCCACGTAGGAAATGTGCGACTTTGGGCAAGTGGCTTTATCTGTCCAGCTTATGCATCCTCATTGTAAGACTGGGGTAGTAGTACCCGTTTCATAGGATTATGGTGAGAGTTAAAATACAAGAATATATTGAAGGGGTAGTATGGAGAACTCTGTGTGAGAATTCCATTGTATGAAGTGACAGCTTCCATGCAACTATTCTTCCCTCTGTGGGATGGAGGTGAGATTCGAGCTTCATGTTGAGGCTGATTGCAGCAGGAGGCTGGAAAGGGAGGAATAGAAAGCGGGACAGAAGCAAGAGTGTCCTGGTGGAGGAAGATGCAATGATGGAGCCAGGAGCAGAGACCTGGGAGAAGGGATGTATCCAACAGATTTTTGAGATTGCAGTTCTGTGTGCTCTGTGATACTTCCTCCTATGCCCTTGAATCTTCAGGAAAACTATACAAGTCACAATATGCTTGGTCCACTGGATTTCTTTTGGGGGCAGTGGTGGAGGAAGCTGGTGAAGGGCTGAGTCTTAGCTTACAATTGGCAAGGGTCCAGAACTATGCCTTCTGCTATAGGTGGTAAGTGCTGAGTATATAATAGCTATCGCCCTCTCCATTACTACCACAAGTGCTTCGGTAGACATATAAGCAAGCTACGATGACAGCCTAGAGGAAAGAGAGCTACTTTGGCCTGGGTGGATCTGGCTTTAATTACACTGTCATTCTTAAATATATGTTCCAGCCAGAAACTTGCTAAAAAGAAGCCTTTGTTTAAATCTCAGGGCCCAGAAAGCATGTTAATGTCTAGAATACTATAGATTGCCAGTCTGTATGAATCTAAGCTGGGTGAGCCGTGTGTGTGTGTGTGTGTGTGTGTGTGTGTGTGCGCGCGCGCGCTCGCGCGCACGGTTTAAAAGATGCTCTGGGAACATAAACCTGTTTGTCTTCCTAATAAGACATGGCAATTCCTGGTCATAGTCATGTCCTCTTTGATGAGAAGTGAATATACCTTCTGTACACACCTCTTTTGAACTTCCTGATCCAAATGCAAAGCTGGTTGCATAGGATCCTTGGCAGTTGCAGTTAACCCCCAAATAATCTTTGCTAAGCATCTCTTTTGCTTTTCCCAATTTCCCTGCTGTGTTTGCTATTTGTTACAGTATTTTCTTTTACTTTTTAATCTCATTCTTATTATTTCTCCTTGATTCTATCTCTTTGACACTAGTGTAGCAGAGGGTACTACTCTGAGACAGGTCTGCCAGTGGGTCCAGACTTGTCCATGCTCTGCAGACAGATGTTGGAATGGCTCCCAGAAATCTCTCTGTGGAGGGATTAAGGAGCCTCTTAGGAGGGATATACCTTATACCAGTGGTTCTCAAAGGTATGTGTGCCAGGGTGCACTGGTGTGTCCTAGAAGGTTTCCAGGTGTGCCCTATGGTAGGTATTTCAGAGAAATATGTGCCTGTTGGGGACCAAAAAACCAACAGGGTTTTTGGAGTTTAGATTTTTGGGGGACAGAGGTGTGGGGGATTGGCTGTAAGCTGACAGTCTGCCCAACCCTCCACCTTACTTGCCTGATTAGGTTGCAAAAGGCTGTTAAGCTGAGGTGCTGGATTGTTTACACTACCCCTTATGTTCCCCAGAAAGACTGGAGGCAAGTTTCTTCTATCCTTTGGTGTAAAGTTAAGATGGTATGTATGGTGGGGGTTTTCTGCACTCAACACAATTAAGAGTAAAAAGAGAGGAATTCTTCAATGTATTGATGAGGAAATGAGAGTTTACTTTTCAAATACAGGTATATTTGAATGCCCAAACATTGAAGAGATCCCCAGGGCACATCAGGCTCATGTTTCTTATAAACACAAGAATGAAAAAAACAACACATTTGCGCGGGGACCTGCCAAATTTACTAAATCTTACTAAGAGTGGATCTATATATATAAAAAGATAACTTTTTTGTCGGTTTTTTAATTTTTTAGTCCCTCTTTTTTTATGAATTCTAAAAAGCATAACTCAAAAAATGTAACATAAAAATGTTTTTTAATGTCAGAATAAATTTAATTTTGTCGTATTTATTTTGTTTAATTACCATAAAAGCATGCTTGGACTTTATTTTTTTTCTTTAATATTTGACTTAATTATTAGAACATATTTCTCAGAAATTTGTATATAGTGCACCTACAATTATTTGTAGGATTTTAAATGCACCCCGACTTCAAAAAGTTTGAGAAACACTGCCTTATACACAGTGGAAAGTCCTAACTCAAGACAAGCTCAGCTCGGGTGCCGGGGTCCAGCCCCGGGGGGAATCCAGGGGTCCCACAGGAAGAGACGGCGTCGGCACGAATCGAGTGAGAGAGCCAAATTCTTTTCTTTCTCTTTATTCTCTGGTTAGCATTTACTGCCAGGCATCTCCGCCAAATGCTGGTCTAGCTTTCTTTTTATGCACACACACTAAGTTACAATCACATGATATTCAGAATACATTGATTAATTATTGCTTTTGTATCACTATTCTTACATTTCCTAGGTAACAGTTAATTCATTTCTATAAACTATAAATCAGGTGGTAAGTCATTCATATACAATAACTTGAACAGCAATAACAATATTGATACAAACTTCCAAAAGGTCAGTACTTGATTAATAACTCTACCTTGTCTAGGATACTATTGTCTAGTCAAATTTTATTTATTTACTATATTCATACACTAAGTCTAACTTTACTTTTCTCAGAGTGTTCCACCACCTGCAGGTCAGGTATGCAAGAAGAATGGAAAGTTTCTTTACCACATGAAAAGGCTAGGGAGGAAAAGTGATGAATTAAGTGAAGGCTGAAAGGTGCTCTGTGTATAGTTACTCTTTCCTACCTATTCATAAGTCACAATCTATTCTTTCTAACATGATTAATAAGAAGAAATTCTCCTACAAACTTAACCCTTTATGATGGATATCATAGCCAGCCTCTTATGTCTATGAGCCCAGTTCAAGGGGCTTACAGGCTTTTCTGTGGAACTCACACCCTCTGTCTCATTTCCAAAGAAATTACTATGAATCTACAGGGAAAGCACGGTACTATTATCTCTGTGCCATAAATGATAGCACACACCCAGAAAAGGGGGGATATAAGGCCAGATTAATTCAAAAAGGTCAAAAGGGGGAAGTATCATTGTGCCTTTCCTTTGCGGTGACTTTGTCAACCCGCAGCTGTTAGTCTTCACTGCGGTGACTTTATTAACCAGCAGCCATTGGTCTTCTTCTGCTGTGACTTTGTCAACCAGCAGTTGTGGATCTTCTTCTGCTGTGACCTTGTTAGCCAGCACTAGTGGATCGGCTCCCGACACTCGGGAACAAAGCTTTAGTCCCTAGAGGAGAAGGGCAATTCCAAGTAGGACCATGCCTCAACCCCCTCCCCACCACCTACAACTCAGCTCTGTAGCCTATAAAGACTTGGGGCGACTCGAGACTGGCTAGATGGTCATCAAACTGTTTCCTTTTTTTCCTAGGCTCATATCTTCCTGACACACATACAGGAGTGGGCAAAAATAGGTTTACAGTTGGTCTTATGGAAAAAGACATTGGTTATTGGTTAAATTACCAGCCATCATTACATAAAAGATAAGTCAGATAAGGACAGAAAACAATAAGAAGACAAATAATACAGGTAAATAATGCAATAATTAATAAATACTAATACAAGAATAAACTCTGTTTTGCGTACTCACAACTGTAAACCTGCTTCCATCTGTGCCTGTACTCTGTGTCTGACTTCTGGCTATATAAATGTGGGCAGAAGCCACATATACCACCTCAGGCCTGGCTCATACAACTTCCCGCATGACAGAAGTCACAAATGTCCAGTGGAGGACTCTGGGCCCTACAGATGAGGCTGTACTAGCCGGAAGGAACTTGGGCCCCTGAATGACTAGGAGGAGTAGAGCCCCAAAGCTGCCTATCCCTGTGCTTACCCTTACTGTGACATGAGCAGAATTATTTTCTAAAACCATTGAAATTGTTGTTGTTTGTTTTACCTCACCCTGACTAAAAATGGAGAGCTCTTTTTAATGAAAATACGGCATTTACCTTGAAGAACAGGCAGCCTGGCATTGGTATTTTTCCAATAAGTATAATATAACAACAAAAACAAAAACAAACAAAAACCAGAAAGGCAGTCTTCCCTAGTTGCCATTGCACTAAAGAGCTTTGACATCTTAACACCACTAAAATATGAAGTGGTATTGACTAGTGAGAGATACAAGTGCTAACACATTTTGAAAAGAGGTAGAAATGGCCACAAGCAGTTGTGGGATTCGGCCAGTTCACACTGGTTCAGCAGAACTGACTCCTAATTTTTTTTGTTGAGTTTGGTGAACCAGTTGTTGAAATGGCACCTGCAATCAGGGTTCTCTCTAAGGTGGGTGCCTGGGCAGCTGCCGATTGTGGACATCACAAATTTACATCCCTCACTCTTTTTTAACGTTCATCTGCACAACAGCATATTCTAAGCGCCTGTGGTAATGTTCATTCTGTCCATAGGTGAAAAAAATTGCAAGCGAGGATGCCAATCAAGAAGCAATATGGAATTATGTTAAATAACAATTTTATTGTTTTTTTGTCAGGTATTTAATATTTTTTCATTAAAATTTTAAAACTCTTTCTTATAATCTAGTTTTGTGTACCTCTTTTATTGTTCTTATTTAAGTATTAAATCCATGAAATAATAAACTCAGTATATCATTTTTTAATACTTAAAACAGTTTTAGGGCAGAGAACCGGTTGTTAAATTATTTGAATCTCACCACTGGCCACAAGGCCTGGTGGTCTCACTGGTGACCATAGTGATACTGGTTCCAGGAAGAAGCAGGAAAAGGTACTGGGGGGCTCAAGATCAGTAGAAATGGCCGTGGTGTCCAGGAAATGATAAGTATTAGATGACCAGATTTGATCATGAGCCTATGTAGGATGTTGAGAGATTTTGAGTGATACAATGGTACCTTGACACAAAAGTTTAATTCGTTTCATGGCCGAGCTCATGACTCAATTTGCTCGTGTGTCAAATCAAATTTCCCCATTTAAATTAATAGGAATGCAATTAATCTGTTCTGGCTCCCAAAACACCCACAAATTTTTTGTTTTATATGCTTTTAAATAAAAAAAATGTACTTTGTAAATAACAAATACACACATATACATATATATATACACATAATAAGAGAATGTAAAAGAATAAACTGGTTTATGAAATTTATTTACCTTCAAGGTCAGGTGAAGATGCTGGCCGAGGGGGAGGAGATATTAACATAACAATGGCCCTTCCCAAGCAGGCAGGTAATTTGCAATTTCACAGACAACTGCCCAGCGCCATTTTTAACAATAAAAGTGAGCAAACTCAGAATATACATATTTTACAAACTCATTTGCCCAACAATCATCATTTTCTTCACTGACTTGACTTTTGCCACACTTTCCTCACTTTCACTTAGAGGCCATTTCAACAAAATCCTTTCCATGGAAGTTTATTTCTTCCTCTTTTTCAGAACGTTTGGCAGGCCTTCTAGTGGAGGGTGGCAGAAACTCGTGATTCAAATATCCGCTCATGACTTAAAGCAAAAAATCCTGCGAGTGACTGCTCGTCTCTCAAATTGCTCATGATTTAAAGTGCTTGTGTGTTAAGGTACCACTGTACTTGGGAGATCACAAAGCTAATGAGAACCAGCAAATAAATATTGGTTTCCTCTGCAAGGTACGGGAAGGTTGGGAGATTGGGGAAGAACACTCCCACTGCAGATCAATATTGGAAGGATCTTTTGGCTTCAGTTGTGATTTGAGAAATAGAATTTCTTTTCATAGCAGTACAGTAGCCCAGAAGGTTGGGCATCCTTCCCCAACCACCCTTGTTTCACTGGTTGGGGAGGTAAGCCAAGTTGGGTAGTCAGGAAGCTCCAGGCGAGGCCTCGCTGGGTGTTTGGGTGGGAAAGACACTCACCTTCTGCTAGGAAGCTTAGAGAGGTTTTCTCTATGCTAAAGGCAAAGATCCTGATTTATTTGATGGCTGCTTTGAATTTTTCCTTTAATTGGAAGAAAAGTGCACTACATTTGACAAACACTGTTCTAATCTGTGGCTTTTGTGTTAAAATGGAAGCTAATGTGGGGGGATGGGAGAGATTTCCAGAGAGAAGCTCTGGGAGCCAGGAGCAAACAAGTCCTCAGCATCTGCTCCCCTTGAAAATCATTTGGGCAAAGCCGAGTGGTGGGAGTGGACATGCCACAAAGATTAGGCACGGCAAGTTGAGAGGCTGGAGATACCACGTCTATGAGGTGTGCATACATGCACCCACATTTCTGTGCACACACAGAATTCTGTTTATGCACACTGGTTCTTGGGTGACTATACTGTTTAAAGCAAAAATTTAACCAAACTTTAAACTGCGAAGCTTATTTTACTTCCATCACATGAGAAGGGACTCTTCTAGAATATGCCATTTCACTAAGAAGGTGGGTAGATTTCCTTTTTCCTTCTCTCCTGTATAACCTGGCTGATCCAGTCCACCTTACCCTCCCTTAGAAAAGCAAGCTTGTTCTTCGGCAACTAAAATGGACATTTTTTGTATGTTACTCACTTTAAAGGTTCTTTTTCTCAGTTTTCGTATCTAAAGAACGTGTTTCAATGCACTAATCTGATATTAGGCAAGCCACTACTGACTTACTGTGACTCGTAGTGTTGCTCCTCCTAGATGACCTACATAGATGTAAGATAAGATAGCTCTTTTTTTTTTTTTCAATTTAAAATCTTTATTCTTAAGGTGATTTCTGTATATCTGGAGTATGAGAGTAATCCTTTTACAAGTAGAACTGACTACTAGAAGAAACAATGAGAAAGCCAAGCTGATGTTTGTTGCAAATCCTTCTGAGTTTCAGCTTCAAATCCAGCCAAGAAGTTTGTTACAATCTCTTTCAACTTTGCATCTGACTGTACTAAGATCTTTTTGTCTACCCTGACATTGCCCAACAGGGCTTGTGATTTTGCTGGGCTCCGGTTTCTCAAGATAACCCCTTAGACCAGCATACATAACAGCTACTTGTTCTTCAATAGCCTTGGGAGAATACTGTACTTGCTTCAACAACTCGGTCAGACGCACACCATGGCTCAAGAGCTATAGAGTGGTAACATCAAGATCAGAACCAAATTGAGCCAATGCAACAAACTCTCGATACTGAGTCAATTCTTGCCACCCGCTTCACGGCCCTGGTTTGGGCAGCAGATCCAAGTTGGGACACAGACAACCAATGTTAATGGCAGGGTGGATACCTTTGTAGAATAATTCTGTTTCCAAGATCTGCCCATCAGTGGTCGAAATAACATTCATTGGAACATAAGCAGACATGTCACCAGCTTATGTTTCTGTGACTGGTAAAGCAGTCAAGGAGCCACCAACCAAAAAATCATTTATTCTGACTGCTCGTGTTAGCAGACAGGACTGCAGGTAGAACACATGTGAGGACAGGCTTCACTACCAGGGGATCCATGTGTTATAAAGTATTGTACCTCATTTCTGCGGGTTCATGGAGACACCAAGTCCAATATGAAATTTGAGGAGTTTTATTATGAAAAGCTGGCAGCATACATGGGGCAATCCTCCTACCCAAATCATGCAGCCCTGATAACCTGTCAGAGGCTGCTTATATACTCTTTGACCACATACAGGTGGGGCGAAGCATAATATCATGACACAAGCTTACAACTACATACAGGTGGGGATTCACAAGATATACATTTCACAGATTCTTCCAATGTCTCTCCCCTCTCTCCATTGCCAGGGCATGCTATTCCTAGGATTCAAAGAGGGGGAGAAAGAGAGCAATATACAAATTCTATCTCCTATTGAAACAGCAAGGAAGTTCTTCAAATACCTTACTACACATGCAGCAGCAAAGATATCTGATGATAAGGCTGTTTGGATAAGTTGTCATGGACGATCAAAGCATGTTAACCTTGCCCTAAAATATTCTCCCACAGAACACCCAGAATAAAAAAGCCAGGTGCTGAAGTGGGGCAGCATCAAAAACAGTTGCTGAAACCACAGTGGTGTACTTACTTCATGGCATGTGCATCTGTCAGTCTCTCACCATTTAGACAACAGTGGGTCTCTTTAGACCAATAGCAATGTAGATACAGGACATATTTTCATCAGACCCATCATTGAAACGTTTCTGGTTAATGATTATGTCAATAGCAATTGATGTTTTGCCATTCTGTCGATCACCAATAATCAGCTTGCACTGACCATAACCAATGGACACCAAGCTATCCACAGCTTTAAAGCCAGTCGGCATTGGTTCCTGCACAGAGATTTGAGGAATGATCCCAGGGGCTTTCAGGCCAACTCATCTATGGGTCTTAGAACCAGTTAGACTTTCTATCAATGACATTACCAAGGGCACCTATTATATGTTCCAATAGCTCCTCCCAATGGGAACATCCACAGTGGGTCCTGTTAGCTTCATAATATATCCTTCCTTAATTACTATAGTTTATCATTTCCAAACAGGATAACACCAACATTGTTGGGTTCCAAGTTCAGAGACGTACCCTTTAAACCTGAAGAAAACTATCATTTCTTCTGCTTGACCATTCCTTAGCCCACGTACTCAGGCAATACCATCACTAATACTTAAGAAACCCTAGTCTCTTCAAAGTCAACCGAGGTGTCAGCTTCAAGAATCCACTCTTCAAGAATAGGGGATATCTCAGCAATGCCAGTGTAATGAAGATGGGTGTTAGAGGCATGGCGATTCCTTGCAGCAATGAAGGATGACCCCAAAGCATTTTTGGAGACCAAACTAGAGCGAGAAGGAAGGGCACAGGGCCATGGCCTTGGTGACACACACAGAGAGCATTTTCGCAGCTTCTTGGTAGTTCCTCCATAGCCGCAGTCTCAGGACTGACTCAGGTATGGTTTTTGATTGTCCCTTCACAGAAGTGACAAAGTAGAAATTTGGGGTATTGTAGAAGGCTGGAAAAATAATATCCCATTAAGTTCTTATTACATTTATTATTGTTGTTAAATTGTCAAAAAATAATAAATTCTTAACAAAATAAGAGCTAACACTTATAAAACACTTTCCGGGTCCCAAGCATTGTTCTGAGTGCTTTGCATGTATTCATTTAATTCTCAGGACAACTCTGTGGAATAGGAACTATTCCATTCCCACTTTGCAGGTGTGGAAATTGAGGCAGAGAGATTGAGCAACTAGCCCTCGATCTGACAGCTAGGAAATGGGGCAGTGGGGGTTGAAGTCATGACCCCGCTCCAGAGTCTGCTCTAAGTCAGTGACATTTTTCCCCCTGGGAAAATGGGTAATTGGGATGTTTCTTAAGAGTCTCAGATTTCACCCACAGGATAGTTTTTTTTAAAAATTTATTTTATTTATTGTTTATATAGATTCTAGTGTCACCCCGAATGCATCCCCCTCCCCTGTATTCCCCTCAGCATCACCTTGACCCCTTCTCAACATCACTCTCCCCTCTTCCCTTCAGGTTTATCCCATCCTATCATCCCCTTTCCCTCCGGTCCCTTTGATCCCTCCTCTGTCTCAATTCCGTTCCTCAGTTCACACTGTTTCTTGGATTCCTCAAACCACTTTTAGGAATATACCTCAAGAACACCATATTACTGATTCAAAAAAAAAAAAAAAAAAAAAGAAGAAATGCACCCCCATGTTTATGATGTTTATAGAGCATTGTTCACAATAGCGAAGATCTGGAAACAGCCCAAGTATCCGTCAGTGGATGAGTGGATTAAAAAGCTGTGGTACAGCCTGACTGGGCGGTGGCGCAGTGGATAGAGTGTCGCACTGGGATGCGGAAGACCCAGGTTCGAGACCCTGAGGTCACCATCTTGAGTGCGGGCTCATCTGGTTGGAGCAAAAGCCCACCAGCGTGAACCAAAGGTCGCTGGCTCCAGCAAGGGGTTACTCAGTCTGCTGAAGGCCCACGGTCAAGGCACATATGAGAAAGCAATCAATGAACAACTAAGGTGTTGCAATGTGCAATGAAAAACTAATGATTGATGCTTCTCATCTCTCTCTGTTCCTGACTGTCTGTCCCTCCCTGTCTATCCCTCTCTCTGACTCACTCTCTGTCTCTGTAAAAAAAAAAAAATGTTTAAAAAGCTGTGGTACATATATACAATGTAATACTATGGGACTATGAAAAAGAAGGAATAATTACCTTTTGCAACAACATGGATGGACCTGGAAACTATTATGTTAAGTGAAATAAGCCAGGCAGAGAAAGAAAAATATCATATGACCACAGGATAGTCTTATCTGCATTTTCTCAGGGGAATGGGCCAGCCTCCAAGCTGAGAGTTTCCTTAGAGGTTTTGTTTGACATTAAGAAGTTACTTCACCTTTTTAGACCTCAGTTTTCTCTTCAGTGAAGCAAGGAGGGTGGACTAGATAACATCTTCACCATTACTGCACTAAAAGGCCGATCTCTTGGTGCCTGTGAGGAAAAGCAGGTCAGTTTCTGCTACCTACTTCTCAAGCTAGGAGCTGCAGGTAGAGAAACTGGTAATAAGAATTTCTCTACCTGGTAGAGAAACTGGTAATAAGAATTGAGGGTTAGAGCTCCAGGAAGCTTTGATCTTTAACCTAAGAAACAGAGACAGTTGCCTATTGTGCGCTGTGGCTTTTAAAGATTATATAATTTAATTCTTACAGTAAGCTGTGGAAGAACATAGTATTGTCTCCATTAAAAAAAAATGAAGCTGAAACTTAGTCATACCAAGTGACTTGCTCAAGATGGCCCAGCTAGTAAGGGATGCAAGCAGGATTGAAATCCTGTCTATCTTGACTCCAAAGCCCAGGGCGCATTTCTCAACCTGCGCCTCCGTTAACATCGGGTATATCATTACATTCTCACTGCAAGTCTACGTGGTAGTTATCACCTTCCCATTTCACTGAGGAGGAAAGGGAGACTCAAGTCAGGTGCCAAGTGAGAGGCCTGGCTCCGAGTGGGCGGGAGAAGAGCCTGCAGAATGTGCTGGTGTGCGCCGAAGCCGCAGGCGGACCTCCGCTCTTGACCCTGTTTAGCCCCGCGGCCCCTACCTTTTCAGGTCCCCAACCCGCGGACCGTCCGCTTGGAACTACATTACCCGAAAGGCCTCGGGCGCGCGCACGCGCACCGCGGACTCCGCCATGGCGACAGTGCTGTCCAGAGCGCTCAAGCTCCCGGGTAAGGAGTCGCAGCCTCGCGACCACCCCGCCCCCGTCGGGCCTGGGGGGATGGGGAGGCGAGGTTCTGGGGGTGAAGCGGTGGAGGGCTGGCCCCAACCTGGGCAGAGGTGCAGGCGCATGGAGACGAGCGGTGCAGTCCCCGTGGGCTGGGGTTAGTGGCACCAGGTGGGTCAGGGATCGCGGGCGCGGGTCGAGCCTGCGAGACTCGCGGGAAGGGACCGTGGGAGGCTCGCGGGGCAGGTGGCTGGAAGCGGGCCGACGCTGCTGCGGTGGCGAAGGTCAGAGCGCGCGTCGCCTTCCTCTCGGGGAGGGCTGGTGAGGGGAGCATCTTTTCCAGAGCGTCGCGGACGATCAGAGTACCGCTGAGCCTCCAGCTCTTTCTTGGGTTGCACCTGAGCCGAGGGCGGGGAGCAGGACGGTGTATGACCCTCTCGAGCAGTCTTCTCCCCACTTAACGATGGGTATTATCCCTCCGAGTTTACAGAAGAGGAAAATGGGAGTTATTTGGCCAATTAACTTGTCCAGAGTTGCAAGGCAATATTGGGGAAACCTGGACTTGAATGCTGGGGGTCTTTTAACGCTAGATCTTGGGCTTTTGATTCCACTTGGTCAGTCTCTGGCCGTCCAGGCTAAGCATTTAGAAGGGAAATGACGTGGCACCTGCAAGTTGCAGATAATACACAGAATATTCTTTAAAGAGGCTCTAGTGGTGATAACAGCTTCTAGAGCTAATTCAGTACTTTGGGCAGCAGCTCCAAGGTTTTTGTTCGTTGTTTTGTTTTTGACCTTCAGGATGAAACTATGCTGCTAGAAACTTGTTACTTTAGTAAATGTAAATTTTATTCTGCCCAAATAAAATTTAAAATGTTTGTGGTTCTATCTAAATAAAATGTAAACATTAAGGTGTAAACATTTGTTTGCTTGCTAACTTAAGGGGTTAGTGGGAAAAGCAGTTGCTTTCATTGGCATCTGAGTGGTGGATAGCCAGCACAAGGTGCAGGGGGTTGCAGGGTCCTTGTTCTCAGGGAGCTTGCAGCCTGCTACTCTGAGCTGTGGATGGATGCATTGGGTATGGATGTGGAACAAATTTGCATTTCTGTCTCCAGACTTCATGACCTAAGACATTGCTTTTTACATAGGCTTATTAGAGCATTGGGAGGAACATTGATAGTACTTATTTTGGAATGTGTATGTGACATTGAAATGAAAAGAGAACATGTCCCTGTACCAGCAGGATTCATTAACTTTGAGGAGAAGAGCCTTGTGTGTTCTTGGTGTAGGATGATATCCTCCCAAGGGGGTGTAATGAGCTATCAGACACATTTGCTTTATAATTTTTCTTTTAGTTTCTCCCCCACGCCACACCTCTCTCACCCCCAGGTAAGGTAGTAGCTATTCTGTGAGGATGGGAATGCAAGAAAATCTTGCTTTCAAAACTCTTGAATTGTGAATTCTCACATCCTGAGGCTGTGGCATTATTACTCCCTGAAGTATTCAGTTGCAGTAACTTGGTCATCTGATGGGGTAGAGAAAACACAGTCTGGTTCTTGGGCCTGTGTTTGGACAGCTGCGTGCCATGAGCAGTTAAGTACGTTTGATACTTTTTTAGGCCTAGATACAATGGCTATATATTCTGTTATGTAATATGGAGTCCTTTCCTGAGGTTTTTATTTTCTTTCTTTCTTTCTTTTTTTTTTTTTTTTTTTTGGTTTGTACTTTAGCTGGTCTCCCTCTTGCCTTTCCTCCCTTCCACTCCAAATATAATTTTTAGCTTTTAAATTAGGTAAAAGTTGCTTTCTTTTAGCTTGTTTTGGATACATTGTCATTGGGATTATGAGGTTGCTGTCCTATTTGAGTTACTATGTCATATTACCTTAGTTAATGTCATCACTATTTTTTTAAAGGGGGCAGAAATAACATAAAACATATTAATTTTATGTATCCAATATGACAATTCAGTATTTGTATGTGTTGTGAAATGATTATCACAGTGGTGTCTTTCCTGTTTTATGTGTAAGGAAGCAGATAGAGTGGCTACTAAGAGCATGAGACAGGTTTGAATTCAAACCCAGTCATTACCAGATTTGTTACTTAATCTCTTTAAACTTTAGTTTTTTCATGTACAATGGTAATATTATTATGGAACATTGACTGTATTCCACACACTCCACTACATATTGACCTCATGGGGTTATTTGGCAAAGTAAAAGAGGTGGATATACTTGAGAGTTTGGTCAACTTCAACACGTTATTCAATAAGTGTTAGCTATTATTATTTTCATCATTAGCACCATGATCATTATGAATGTGATACTTGAAGGAAGGCCCGATGTAATAGTGAGGTAATGACAGATGTTCTCAACCTTGTGAAGTTGCTGGTGATGTATTTCACTGTCTCATACCCTTCCACTAAGCTCAGGGTGGAAAGATGTTTGGCTCACATGCCTAGAGTGAGGTTAGTTAGTAACAGAAGAACAATGTGACACTCATAAAGCAGCCTGTGGGACAATTTATTTCTTAAGTATATGTATTTTTAGTTCATTTTAAAGTTTGAAGGTCAAATACTAAAGGGGACATCAGAGCATAATGTTATTACAGAGCTTTGTGTTATTATGTGTAACTTAGAGTGATTATATGCTCGGAATAAAGTAATCCATGATGTGAATTATTTACCTTTAGTTGAAGTAGAGTGTGTAGTGTAATCTAAAGTATAGTACATGTCGTTGAATAGTATATATTGTAGTATATTTACTGGAAACCTTTGGGGATGATACAGTTGCCGATGATACAGTTTGCTTTTCATATTGATGTTTTTGCTCACCATTTGGGGAATGGTATGTAACCAGCATCCTCAGTTTTCCTATGGGGAAAGTGATAGCTATGGAAAGCTCATTTCTATTGATGTATTGTGAAATCAGTGTCTTTCCCCTTATACTTTGAAAACCTTTCATTGATTAAAATGTGGATGGTGGCTGAGATCATCCGAGAAGAGAGTGCTAAAGTACCCTGGGCTTAGAAGCATGGCTTTGATGTAGCTCCTCAGCCTCAAGAGTTGATGTTTATACATCCTTTTTGCCTTTCTGTGAAACATAGCTAGAAAAAAATCTTTACTGAGGAGTTCTATAATTGGAATTGCAGTCTGTAATAACTAAGCTGAGGGTTGTCTTTGCACTATCAGGAAAAATATGTACTATTAATAGTGTAAAAGTAAATATTTATCGAGTTTGGACAAGAATTGTTCTTGATCTTTTATAATCTTTAAAAGAAAGACACAAGAGTTAGATGACCTCTGAGTCCTTGCACATTTGCCTTTATACTTCAAAACTGTCATGTCTGGATCAGAGTTCTAGTACCTCATACCCCATGTTTTTTTCTCTGAAAAGTTCTTATGTATATTATGGCATGATCTTTTAGGAGTGTTTGTAACTGTGGAGAAGTCAGCCTGATTTTTGTTGTCAGCATTAGTGACTTGATTCTTTTCCCTTGGCCTGGCTGCTCATAGGATTCTTTCTTTGTCCTTGAAAAAAATTTTTTTTTTTTTCATTTTTCCGAAGCTGGAAACAGGGAGGCAGTCAGACAGACTCCCGCATGCGCCCAACCAGGATCCACCCGGCATGCCCACCAGGGGGCGATGTTCTGCCCCTCTGGGGCGTCGCTGTTGCATCCAGAGCCATTCTAGCACCTGAGGCAGAGGCCACAGAGCCATCCCCAGCGCCCAGGCCATCTTTGCTCCAATGGAGCCTCGGCTGCGGGAGGGGGAAGAGAGAGACAGAGAGGAAGGCAGATGGGCGCTTCTCCTGTGTGCCCTGGCCGGGAATCGAACCCAGGACTCCTGCACGTCAGGCCGACGCTCTACTGCTGAGCCAACCGGCCAGGGCCCTGTCCTTGAAATTTAATGCCTTTACTGCGATATATTTAAATATTGATTATTCTGTGTCAGTTTTTCTTAGGACTTGTTGTATCCTTTATTCTGCAGTTTTAAGCCTTGCTTCCTTGCAGGAACTTTATTTTTTTAATATCTTTTAAATACTGTTTTGATTGCATTTTCTTTTTGTTCTCTTCTTCGGTTATGCATGTGTTGGATCACCTTTGTTTTCTATATTCATCCCTTTCTTTCTAGTCCTTTTTAAAGCATTGCTCTACTCCTTTTAAAAGCCATGGAGGCAAATAGTACAGACTTCAAAGCCAGATTACCTGGATTTGAATTCTTGTATAATCACTTTCTTGCTGTTTAGCTATGGGCAGTTAGTTAAATTTCCAAACCTTAGCGTCTTCATCTTTAAAATGGAGATAATAATATGTCTACCTCGGAGAGTTGTTATGAAGACTTACTAAGATAAGACAGTAAAAGGGCTTGAAACGGTGCATAGTAAGGGCTCAGAATTGCCAGCTTGTTTATTTTTAAATTTTTTTTTAAATTTTCACTAGTCTGTCCATTATGTCTCTGACTTTGTTTTGAGCAGTGTTTGTTCTTTTTGCTGATCCCAACAATATCTTTTCTAAAATTGTTTTATTATTTTCTTCCATTTTTCTGAACCCTGCTTGTTTACTTGTCATCTTTTCTATCGAGCTGTGATGTCTCCTTAGAACTATTATATTTTTTTCTTATTTCAGAGAAGGCTGTTTTCTTTAATTTCCTGGATTCCATAGGGAAGTTCCTGTTCATTACTTCTTACATTTTATGGTATTATTTGTCCAGCATTTGTTCTTTAGCTGATTTTGTTTGATGTTTTGTTGTAACTTCTTTCTCGAATAGTTGTAGAACTATGTAGTATCTTACAGAATGACTGATTATTAATGATGGCTCCTTTCTGATTGTCATTCATATTTATATGGGCAGTTGTTTTGCAGCTAGCTGGAATACTGGCTGACATGCTGGCAGAGGCCAGGGCCACAGCAGTGCGCTAGGGCAGTCGGAAGCTAGAATGTAATGTAGGCCTGTTAACTCAGGTCCCCTTTTCCTGACTGCTCTTCCTGGCTGGATGCCGCTCCCTTGGCTACCAGGGGGCTGCCACTTTGTCACAGGGCCTTAGCATGCTGACCTAGCATTTACTTCTCTTTGTTTCTTCTGCCATTTATCAGTTTATTGTCCCTGAATTACAACCTTTGTTGCCCAATCTGTGAAAGTGGGTGGATCTGGGCTCTTTCAATGCCAAGTTTATCCTTTCTTAGACCTTGCCTCTCAATTGTACGGCACCTTTTAGAGCTCTCTTCCCAGCTTTTTTTTTCTTTTTTAAGACTTTATCCATCTTAGAGAGAGACAGCGATAAGGAAGGAGGAGCGGGAAGCATCAACTCATAGTAGTTTCTTTTTCTTTTTTTTACACAGGGACAGAGAGAGAGTCAGAGAGAGGGATAGATAGGGACAGACAGACAAGAACGGAGAGAGATTAGAAGCATCAATCATCAGTTTTTCATTGCGGCACCTCAGTAGTTCATTGAATGCTTTCTCATATATGCCTTGACCGTGGGCCTTCAGCAGACCGACTAACCCCTTGCTCGAGCCAGTGACCTTGGATCCAAGCTGGTGAGCTTTGCTCAAGCCAGATGAGCCTGTGCTCAAGCTGGCAACCTCAGGGTCCTGAACCTCGGTCCTCTGCATCCCAGTCTGACGCTTTGTCCACTGCGCCACTGCCTGGTCAGGCTCATAGTAGTTTCTTTCTATGTGTGCCTTGACCAGGCAAGCCCAGGGCCTCGAACCAGTGACCTCCGCATTCCAGGTCAACTCTTTATTCATTGAGCCACCACAGGTCAGGCAGCTCTTCCCAGCTTTATATGTGCTGTCCTGTCATTGTTTAATAATTTTGTATATTAAACTTGTCCTTTTTGAATTACTGTCTGGTTTCTGTTTCCTGATTGGATCCAGATTCAAAAAAATCCACCTCTCCTCAATTGATTGCATCGCGGCTGTTTTTCTAATCGGCCACACTGATGGCCTGCTTCTTGTAATGATGGAAGCCTGTGCGTGTGGTGTTGAATAGGGCCCATTGGTCTTTCTGGGAGCCCAGATTTTGTCCTTCAAAGCAAGAGATGACTGTTTTGGCTGTATATCCGTGGAACTGGGGAGGTAACTTAACTTGTTGGTTAGGACTGTAGACTCTGTAATCAGACTGCTGAGTTTGAATCCTGGTTCTTCTTGCTAATTCTGTGATCTCAGGCATCTTCTTTATATGTTAGTGTTCTTATTGATAAAATGGGGATAATGGTAATACCTTCCACCTAGAGTTATTTTGAGGATCAAATGTTTGGACTAGTGCTTAGAATAGTAGGCACTCAGGACATTTCCAGTCCTCATCGTCCTCATCATCGTTAATTGTGTAAAAGCTACTTACTGCTGGAGACCGGAGATGTATGTGCCTACCCTAACTGTGCTTCCTCAGTTGGATACAAGTTTCACTGCATTCGGCAACAATTTTATAAATTGTAGTTTGGGAATGTGGCTGTTTCCTGAGTGACTTACAGGAATCCATCCCTTCCTTGGCCATCTCAAGCTGGAAGTATATAATTTTTTTAGAGGGACCAATTCAACAACAGCTTTGTTTTTTAATGAATGCTTGCAAATTATTTTTATAAATTTAGTAAAGATTTTATAGCTTTTTCTAGCATATGCGACAAGTTTTCTTCCTGTCTGTGATACTACAAGGGGTTCTAGGGTTACAACAGTCTCGACAGAAGATGTTTTGAGTTTACAACGTTCACTCCCATAAAAACTTAAAAAAAATTGAGACATAAGTGTTTTAGCTTACTCATTTTTTGTCATTTTTTTCTGTTACTACAGTACAGTATATTTATGTCCTTTTCATTTTTCTGTGACTTAGTTGTGTTTTTATGTTCTAGATTATGATTTTATAACTGTGTTAGGGTAGTAAGTGACTTGGGCTAGGGTATATTTTGACTTACACCAAAATTTGGGTTACGTCACTGTTGTAGGAATGGAACTGTGTCATAACCCGAGAACCCCCTGTTTATGCTATCATAAAATGCATTCCTTTAAACTGTTTTATTAACCAGTATTTTAGTAATGATTTCATGTTGGCAAAGGTGCTATCTTAGGCATAGTGGAAACTGACTAGCAAGATTGAATTTAATAGGTGTTGATGATAAATTTTTCACTTGATACTAAAAATTGTACAGTTATAGGCATTAATTAATAAATAATATAAATAAAGCATTAATTTAATTATAAAATATGTATCATAGAGTAGAGTAGATAAATATATTATATGAGATTAGCTTGAACCTGTAGTGACTCTATGGCATATCCTGAAGTATTATTTTGAATTAAATTCCTAAAAATTGGTTTCCTTTTTAAAATAATTTTTACCTTTAAAAATTAAATACAATATTTATCAGACAAAATGAATAGCTTTAAAGGTGAAAATACATAGAAATTTCTAGTTAATAGAATGCCCGATTACTCAGTATATTCTGTGTATTTTCTGCAAAGTACTTGAAGTTATAAAATTATTCTGTGGATTGTTCATTTTTTAATCAAACATTTATTGACATTCTCTGTACCAAACACTAAACTTTACACTAAAGAGTTTACTTCCCATGTGGGTCTCCATATAGTGTTTTATTGCTTCATTTCATGTCTAACGCAAACTGAGGCATAGTATATCAAGTGACATCACCAAGATCACAGTGACCAGAGGCAGAAATTAGCATCAAGGATTTTTTTTGCCTGACCAGTGGTGGCACAGTGGATAGAGTGTCAGCCTGGAACCCTGAGGTCGCTGGTTTGAAACCTGAGTTTGCCACCTTGAGCACCAGTTACTGGCCTGAGCCCAAGGTCGCTGGTCTGATCCCTGGACAAGGCATGTACGAGAACTTAAACTCTTTCTCAGTTTTTACTTGGTTATAACACTAAATAAAGGCATAAAATCATCTAGTCATTGGCAGTGAGGACCAAGGGTGGCTTGTTTGGGGTTCACTTAAGCCCTCCTGTAATGTCATCTCTTTCCCACTTCAAACAAACATAACGTCTAAGTAAAAACAGATGCTGTGTAAACCAGCTTCAAGACAAGTCCTCTACCTCTGCATGCTGCTCAATCCCCCCTCCCGGAATGCATGCTCAGAATAGCGTTTTTAGAGATAAATACTGTTTACTGAAACATGTATTGAAAGGGCATCAGAATGGCAGGAAGGTTCTCAGGCGTGAATTTCCAGTGAAACATGTCCAGGAGGCATTCAGCGTTCAACTTTCTGAGTTGTTACCTCGAACATGGGAAGCCACTAATAAGGGACTGTGAGAAGCAGCGTACAGAGAATAATTGTTCTAAACTTTTAGGGAATTCCCAGGAAAGATTGGAACATCACATATCTAAGAAAATCAAAGGAAATATCCACATTAGGTATGTGATAGGTTGATGATACAAGAGCCACGGTCTTTTTCATTAGTGAGATTCAAACATTAACATAAAACGGACCTTGAGAACATTATACTGAGTGAAATAAGTAAATCAGAAAAAGGTAAGAGCCATATGATTTCACACATAGGTGGGATATAAAACTGAGACTCGTGGACGTAGATATGAGTGAAGTGGCTACTTGGGGGCAGGGTCGCGGGGGAGAGGAACGGTGAAGGGAGTAAAGAGGAACAAGTGGGCGATGACCGCGGGATTTGACTGGGTGATGAGTACACCATACCATCAGCAGTTCAGATGCTTTAGAGATGTTTAACTGAAACCTATGTACTCTTAGTGATCAATGTCACCCTATTAAATTTAATTTTCTAAATAGAAATAAAAAATGTATTAAAGGAAATTAAAAAAAGATTTTTATTTTTATTGAAAAATTTTAAAGAAAACTAAAAAGGTGTTTGCAGTTTGCTTTCCCTGTTTCTTTTCCAGTTTCATAAACTTGTGGAAGCAGTAATTCTAGAACACTGTGATTTTCCTTTCCCTTCTCCCCGTCTTTCCTTCATGCTGTATCTGTTTCACAGAGCCACAGAAGTCCCAGCTTGTGAATCTAGATTTGTTTCATTTTGTTTAAGTCTGTGTTTTCCTACATGTTTCCAGCCCCAGTGTACTTGGTGAGGGTTTCTCCTTCCTCGTTCTCCTTGAAGCTGTCTCTCTGTGTCCACAGGGAAGAAGAACCCAGACCTAGGGGAGTATGATCCCCTCACACAGGCTGACAGTGACGAGAGTGAAGATGATCTCGTGCTTGACTTGCAGCAGAAGAATGGAGGGGTCAAAAACGGGAAGAGTCCTCTGGGAGAAGCACCAGAGCCTGACTCAGATGCTGAAGTTGCAGGGACGGCCAAGCCACATCCTTCAGAGGTCACCACAGAGGGGTACCCCTCGGAACCCCTTGGAGGCCTGGAGCAGAAGGCAGCCTCCTCCATCGTGTCTTATGTGCGCACGTCTGTGTTTCTGCTGACTTTGGTCATCTCAATGGTCCTGGTGCTGGTATGTGCTTTCCTGATCCCCTGTCCCCCCAGAGATCTGCACAGCACTTGGAGCCGCCACTTGGGTCCCCAGGAAGGTGAGTTGCAGGGTTTTCAGCCCTAATTCTGTAACACTTCTGATTATATTGAAGATTTGCTCCCAGTCTTTAAAAGTTAATGTGTGTCATATAGCATTTCTTCTTCTGTGTGTAAATGGTGCCTTTGGGAGGTTAAGATATGAAATAAAACAGAAAGATAGATTGATATAGCTAAAAAAACTGGGGAAAAGCACTGCTTTATTTTGTTTCTGTTGGCATTTTTTTAAATTTTGATTTTTCAATTACAGTTTACTTTCAATATTATTTTGTATTTGTTTTAAGTGTATAGCATAGTGGTTAGACAGTCATATATTTTGCAAAGTGTTCTCCCTGATGTTTCCAGTACCCAACTAGCACCATATGTAGTTATTACAATGTTATGGACTATGTTCCCTATGTTGTACTTTACATCCCCGTGACTATTCTGTACCTATCAATTTTAATACTATGGAATATTATTCAGCCGTGAAAAAGAACGAAGTCTTACCATTTGTGACAGCATGGATGGACCTAGAGCAGGCGTCCCCAAACTACGGCCCGCGGGCCACATGCGGCCCCCTGAGGCCATTTATCCGGCCCCCTGCCGCACTTCCGAAAGGGGCACCTCTTTCATTGGTGGTCAGTGAGAGGAGCACTGTATGTGGTGGCCCTCCAACGGTCTGAGGGACAGTGAACTGGCCCCCTGTGTAAAAAGTTTGGGGACCCCTGACCTAGAGGGTATTATGCTCAGTGAAAAGAAGCCAGAGTAAGACAAATACTATATAATCTCACTTATATGTGGAGTCTAAAGAATAAAATAAATGAACAAACAGCATTGAAACAGACTCATAGCCACGGAGAGCAGACTGGTGGCAGCCTGAGCGGAAGGGGCTGGCTGTTGGCGTTGCTGTTAATTAGATGTAGATAGGACAGAGCGTTGTGTGCTGGGCTCCTGCTGTGCAGCCCACACTGTGTCGGGGAGAGCAAAGCCTTAAGAAGGGCTATGTACAGAGAAAAGTAAGGCTCAAGGCCTGGCCAGATCAGAACCCAGTGCTCTTGTAGGACCCTCCGGCATTTGTTGATTATAAAAGCCTAACCTAAAATTTGAATTTTAAAATAACTTATTTTTAAATAAGAGAGTTGCTTTCTTATAGCAACTTTTCTTTTCCTGATGCTTCATTAAGATGCTGCTGCCCAAGTCATTCTGACTGTTTTGTCTCATTTTGAGCAGGTTTCTTTAAAATAGCCTGATCTGGGTCGAGAATGGGGATGCCATCTGAACTGTCACTGCTGAGCAGTCTTGTCTCTTTGTAAACTGCATTAAGCTGAAGGGGTTCAGGATGCACCACCCCCAAATATAGTACTTTGGCATATTGATTATTTTAACTCCAAGGCACTTGAATAACAGCAGGTGCAAGAAGGCCTCTCTGACCTTCAATTCTTCCTGAAATCAGGACATGAAACTCCCATGTGAAAGATGTTCTTCCTATACCAGGAAGGTGGAAGGAAATATTCTCATCCCAGAGACAGGGAGCTGAGGCCAAGAAAGTGTGTACAAACAGACCTTGCTATAATGCTTATCTGCCTCTAGTCTCCACATACATTTTAGTTGCTTTTCTACAGTTGCCACTGTTGTTGAACCTGGGATACAAGCACGTAGGCCTCCCCACCATTGGGTCTTCATTTTCCTGTGGGGACTTCCAGTAGAAACCCTAAGAGGGTAGAGGACTAGTTTTCCTTCCTCTGCAGTCTTCCCACATGCCTGTAGCACCCTGATATAGAAGTATTTCATCTCTGACACTTCTCTAATCCTGGTTGGATTAGATGTGACTTAAGTTATGTTTCTACCACATTAACTCTCTTGTCCTTTCTTTTCTGACTTTTCTAAGTAAGCCCTTGTAATATTTAAATACAGTGTAAAAACTAGTAATGAACTGTTGGTGTGCCCGACACCCAGTTTACGAAGCAGGACAGCATATAATGGCCTCTGAAATACCCGTGTCCCTCTGCCTCCGCCTCCCTCTACCAGCCAGAGGGTTCCAGTCTCCTGCGTTGAGTATTTTTTTACTTCTCTTTAGAGTTTTATCACATAGGTGTCCATAAGCTATATAGTCTCTAATTTTGCCTGTTTTTAAATATTATATGAATGTAATCATGTAGTGATGAATGGCTTTTGTTTTGATCAACATTTAAAAAATACTCTTACGGTTCATTCATATTGAGGTGCCATAGCTAGACTTTGTTTATTTTCACCACTGTAATTTTCCATGGTATGAATATCTCATGATTTCTTAATCCATTTTATTGTTGATGAATATTTATTCAGGTAGCTTCCATTTAAAAAATCTAATGCTGCTAAGAAGATTCTTGTAACATTTCCTGATATAAGAATTTCTCTAGGGCGTCCACCTAGGAGTGAATCTGCTCAGTTGTATGGTTTGTGCATGTTCAATCTAAGTAGTTTGTGTTAGAGTGTTTTTTATGGTCATTGTACCAGTTTGTACTTCCATAGCCATGTGTGAGTTCTCTCCAAATTTGGTAGGCATGCTCTGACTCCACACTGTTTGGGGGGATGGGGGGGGGTTGGTGATACTGCCTACTTTGTGACTGCCAGGTGGAGATGGAAGCCCAGGCATCCACTCGGCCTCTGTGGACATCGCCATGGAGGGGGTGTGAAAGGGGGCGGCCTTGTCAGTTCTGGATGGGCTAGAACTAGGGGCCCCCAGGTGTGTGGAAGCCTTAGCCCTGCCAGGGGTGGAAGTCCTGGCTTCCTACTTGGCCTTCTCTGACATGACCCTGATGGGGGGAGGGAGTGCGTTGTTACCTTCGGGCAAGGGTGGAAGTCTAGGCTCCCATTTGGCCTTTGCTGTGGGAGTGGGGCCACCATTTATCTGTGTTGTTTGGCTGGACTCGAGCAGTTAGTGTCCAAAACAGTTCTGCCTTGCTGGACTAGGGGAGCCAGCTTTTCTTGGGGCAGTTTTTTAAAATCTGTATCTTGGCATTTCTGCAGTACCCAGCCTGGGATGGCTGAGGCCAGAAGAAAACCCAGAGGAGTCATCACCTTCTCAATCCTTGGGTCTCACTCACAGTCCCTAGCTGGTCTGCCTTCTCCCAACTTCCAGGGTCATCTTATATGTGTTTTATTTATAATATCCAGGGTTTTTAGCTGTATTTAGTGAGAGGAATAGGCAGAATGGTGTCTACTCATACCTAGGGACTGAAAAAGTTTGCCTGATTATTTTTGCAACTACTGGCACTCTGTATTCATTTCTTTTTTAAACTGGTTGGTGGTACCTTGCTAAGGGTTTTTTACATGTCTTCCAGGTGGGGCCCTGTCTCCATTGGAGTTGGCTGACGTGAACGGAGATGGCCTGCGAGACGTACTTCTCTCCTTTGTGACTCCAAGGAATGGGAGTGCAGCCGGTAAGAGCCGTCTTCTGGAGTGCTGCAGGGGCAGCGCCCTGACAGAGGGCTGTGCGGGGAGAGAAGGCACCTCCTGAGGGCGCTGTGGAGAAGGGTCTGCAGCGACCTGAAGGCCAGTGTAGATCTGTCATACAAGACAAACCCTATCAGAAAGTCCCTGTGTGTAAATGGACCTCTTTTCAAGTAACCATAGAGGTCGATAGCTGGAAGGATCCTTCAGTGGTTACCAGTCCGGTGAAGAAGCTGAGATGCAGAGAGGAAGTGACTTGCCCACACACCTGCAGGGTTTAGCCTTTAGTTCTTAGGTGTCTTGAGTTTTCTCCCAGACAGTGTTCCATAGTCTCTCAGATGTCAATAAATGTTGACTCTCCTATTCCCATCCCCAGCAGAAAGTTTTTGTTCGTGTGCTAACTTACATCTCGGCTGGGTGTTTTCCTCTTCCTCCTTCTGTTCACGCCTTTGTCTCTGCTCTCCATCCTGCTCTCTGGCTTGGGAGGCCAGCCGGTGTGAGTTACCTCAAGGGTCTCCCTTGCCTGCGGACTTCCAATTGGGGTTGGCCAAGGGGAGCACTGGCAAGAAATCGGAGGAGAGGAAGAGAGTGAGGAGGGAGTGTGTATTCCTCTTGTCTCTCCCCACCGAGGGTACCTCAGTCTGGCTGCATCCTTGATCCCAGGTCGCAGCTCCTGTCCAGGTGGTCCTCTTACAGGACTTTCTTTTTCTGGATTCCATTAATCACTTCCTCCCCTGTCCCTCTGGCCCTGGGAGTGGTAACAGTTCTGAGGAACTGTACTGTTCTTGGTGGTTTCCCTGTACCCTGACCACATCTTTCTTGTCTCTTTATTAAACTTTTCACCGCCTATCCTAATTGAGTGTGCTGTGTCCTGAGACCAGCTGTTATACATGGCAGTGGCCAAAAAAAAAAAAAAAAAAAGTGTTGCATTTTCAGCATAGGGACGCGGGAGCTTTGGTTTGTCGTGGAGCCTCCATTAAAGTGGATTTGAACTATAGTCTATAAACTTGTACAGGAGCTCAAGCTGGAGGCTGGGGATGCTGTAGCAGCTACTTTTTACTCATCCAGTCCCTGGAATAAACATCTAGGTCTATTTTAGAGAATTCTAGGCCGTGTGCCTCTCTGATGTTATTAGGAAACCCTCTCTGGGGCTTGTGCACTATGTAGAAGCAGTTTGGGCATGGCTCTGTTACAGAGAGAACCTCTGGGCATGAATTTGACTTTTATATGATTGAACCTGAGTTATATTTTTTCCTGCCTATGACTCATTAGTTAGCCTTTGAAGTAAAAATTTCCCCCAACCGCTTTTAGATTTAGAGATTTATTTATTGATTTATTTTGTGCACCTGGTATTTTCCATGGTTTGCAACATATCAGGACTCATAATGACAAGGTCATAGGTTTGGTTGAATACAATACAAACCAGCCTGATTTGGCCATCGATTGTAAAAATAATAACATAGCTAACATATGGTACTTTCTATGTGCTATGTACCAATGGAAGTCCATAACACATTTTTTAGTTTTTATTTATTTAAAAATTTTTTTTTTAATTTATTAATTTTTTTAGAAAGGAGAGAGAGAGGGGGAGAGAGAGAGAGGAGAGAGAGAAGGGGGGAGGAGCAGGAAGCATCAACTCCCATATGTGCCTTGACCAGGCAAGCCCAGGGTTTTGAACCGGTGACCTCCGCATTTCCAGGTCAACGCTTTATCCACTGCGCCACCACAGGTCAGGCCACATTTTATGGACAGATTTATCTCTCAACTCAGTCCCATGAGGTAGACTAATATTATTATCCCCTGTTTGCAGATGGGGAAACAGACATAGGCTAAGGAACTTGCCCCATGTCTCCCAGCTGGTAAATGATCCAAATCCTGGGGGTCTGGCTGTGAAGTTCATGTTTTTGACTTACGTCAAACTGCCGTGCCCATAACCCCAGACAGTAGATTCAAAGATCTGTGCCACTAAGCATAAGAAGGATTGCATTTTTACTTGTTTTTTCTGTTGTTTATCCATTCATTCGATAACTATGTATTGAATGTCTGCTGTGTACCTTACATAGAGCTATGCTGATTATATTTAGCTAAACAAAATGAGTCTGGTCTTTGCCTCAGGGAGTCACGGACTGGTGGGGAAGGGATAACCCATCATTATCTGGAAGAAGATGAGTCAGAAAATGGATGTGAAGTCAGGAGGGTCCGTAAGGAGAAAGACAGCACAGTGTGTCCTTCATAGCATCCCAGAGAGATCTGGATGTTAGCATTTATCACCACAGTTTGTCATGTGTGTCACTGCTTCTGGCAACTAAGGTTGCAACAGTGAGCCACAGATTGTTCCTGGTTTTTAGGCTGTGTGTTTAATTAGCAGCACTGAGGAACAGGTACCATGAAGATGTACAATACTAGTTGTTGCTGGAGGTGGAAAGTGTGTGAGATGGGTCGGTATCCCATCCTGAAAGTGAATGTAAAAGTGGCAGCAGAGAAGTTATTATTCTGCTATGTTTATTGACATAAAGGATTAGGTATTAAAGAGGTGAGCTGCTGCAATCCTTTACCAGCTATCTTTGGACCTTGGCATTGAGTTTTCCCAAATGTTCTTTCCTGACTGGAGCAAGTCAGCTCATTCCAATGAACTCCAGACCAGGAAGACCTATTTACTGGTCATTGCTAAGTGTAACCTCCAGGTTTATTTTTTTAAATATGTTTTTTCTGCTCTCAGGGAGCATTTGCTAGTGATGATTAGAATCAGATCTTCTGCTCTCTGCTCTGCAGATGTTCTGGGTTAGCGCACTGGTCTGAACATACCTTCCCTTCCAGTTTTTGTTGCTGTTCTGAATAACTGCTTCTTCATATTTGTGGTTTTTTTGCTTCTGTCTTTATTCAGAAAACAATTGGTTGCTACATACCAGGTGCTTTGTAAGGCACTGAGGGTATAGGAATTAATGCGACAGTCTTGATCCCTAAGGCTATCAGTGTTCTGTGGGGCTCAGGTGACAGACACCGTAACAAATGGGTTGGGAGAGGTGCAAGAGTGAAGTTGCATAAGGCAGCCTGGAGGAGGTCCATGGCTCTTGTCTTGGATAAGAGACATTTGAGCAGATACGACAGGTACTCTGTTTTTAGACCTTGTTGGCCAAAAATGTGGGAGGGTGCTGAGTGCACGCGGGTGGGTTGCTGCTTTACCACCATTTACTTTTAGTTTTCTGGTCTCCTGCTCATCTCCACCTTTTGTTTCCTCTGCCTCCTTCCCTTTCTTCTCTCTTTTCTGTGCTTTTAGGTGTCTCAAGGCCAGCTGCTGTTCTCGTGTGCCTTTCGGGGATGAATGGCAGCACACTCTGGTCTAGCGCTCTCCCTGAGGAGGCTCGAGATATCACGTGTTTGGATCTGATGCCAGGAAACGGGGCCGGGACAATCTGCCTTGTGACAGGGACACACAAGATGCTCAGTGCGTTCAATGCGACATCAGGTAAAGATCATTTGCCACTAAAGGTCTCTGCCCCAGTGAACCATAATCTCGGATTAGGACAATCTGGTGGGGAAGGGACCTTTCCACTCTCACAAGGTGGAAAATTGGATTTGCTACTTTGGAAAGTGGTTATTTAGGGAGATAACAGAAAGGGTTGGAATAGATTGAGTGCTAGATCCATGGCTTAACCTGAACAAAAACTACCTTGAGGCCTTTGGTTTCTAAATAGTCTCCCTAATCTGTTCTTTGCACAAAAGACAGTTGAACATTGTCTCTTCATATTTAATATATATGGGGTCCATTTGTAAACCTGGGCATTAACTATTGAAAAATATGTCCACAAGGAAAGGAAGTTTTGCTGAGGCATGTGGTTTTGGCCTTTTATCTTCTTATTGCATTCAGATGTATGTGATGAAAGGAATGAAAAAGAATCATCTATAATGAAGCATCTTTCTGTATATTGCCAGTATGCCTGTTAACCCCTGGAAATAAATGCCATTCATTTATTCTCGTGAGTCTTTAGAAGTTGGATAAATATTATCCTTCCCAGTTAAATTTTTTTTTCAGTGTATTAATTTTTTTGGAGAGACACAGAGAAAAAAATAAAGAAATCTCAACTTGTTCCACTCATTCATGCTGTCATTGGTTGTTTCTTGTGAGTGCCCTTACTGGGGATTGAACCCGTAACCTAGCCAGGGTCCACCCTTCCCAGTTTTAGAGGTTATACTGTAGTTAGGTTGTGGGGTACTTCTGGATGGAAAAAAAATGGAATATGAGTTAACTCTGGAGTTGAGGTCATTTGGAAATCTGTAATTTCTTCACTCATGTGAGCACATGGTAGGAGAGAGTCTTCTGGTTGACTGATGTGGGTGGTTCTAAGAGTTACAATAATCGGTAACAGATCAATTCCTAGGTTCCAGTCAAGTAGGCACTTCTCTCCTGGAGAGACTTAAGCACCTCTATTTTATCTAAAAAATCTAGGTGTGACAACCCCCTGGGTTTGTTAGCTAGATACTTGAGGATTCTGGCTCACACTCCCTGCACCCTTCCTCCCCAGCAAGGAGGAAGGAATTAGGAGTTGCTGTTCTTGATCAGTCCTGAGTTTCTCTTTCCTGGCCTGGGGGCATCGTGGCTGCCTTTTCCCAAGGCAGAAAGCCATAATTGTGATTAGCCTATTTGTCCTTCCCCAGGAAAAGCCATTTGGACTGTAAACCCAAACTACTTATCCAACAATACCCTGGCTGCCCCAGGGGTGGTGCTGCCAGATGTGGATGAAGATGGTGTTAAAGATCTTGTGGTTCTGGCTGTTGGGGAATTGCAGGTATGCTCTATATTAAATGGTCCTTGTTTCTTAGAGGGAACAGTTCAGCTTCACTTAGTTCCTAGTATTGTTATTATAAGTGCTGCTTGAAACCTCTTACTATGCGGGCTAAGATTTAAATAAATTCACTTTGTGAGGTTAAATGGATAAATTATTAATACCTTTATGAACCCATTTCCCTGGTGGTATCCTTAAGGCTCCATCAACTGTGATATTGTGGAGTTTTGCAGCCAGATAGCTCTGTGTTTGAATTCTGCCCTATCACTTTGTAGTTTTGTGGGCTTGGGTAAGCCAGGGATCCTGTCCAAGCCTGGGTTTCTTTGTATGTAGAATGGTAACGTTATATCTACTGAAAGGATCCCTATGGCAGTTAGAGCTAACCTATTTAAAGTACTTAAAGTAATGCCTCTTTTTTTTTTAACCTTGTGTATGTGTTTTTAGGTTTATTCTCTTTTATGTATTTAACTTTAACTATGAAGCAAAAAGACAGACTGATAGAAAATTCATAAAACAAATATAGAAAAAATGGTAAGTTGGGCAAGAAATAACAATGACCAAAGAAAAAGCGAGTTGCAGTTTAGGCTGTGACAATACAGAAGTTGATTCTAGCACAGTGGTCCTTAAATTATGCTTCTGAACTAATTATTCTCTGCTTAGGGAAAAACAATTGTAGGTATTTTTTTTCTCCCTAAATTACAGAATTAATGAACAGAATTATCTCAGTTTTAAGTTATTATTTCTGAAGCTTTTCTTGGAGCTTATTTCAAAGTTTCTCTAAGAGAGCGGTTCTCAACCTGTGGGTTACGACCCCGGTGGGGTCGCCTAAAGCCATCGGAAAATACATAATGCATATCAGGTATTTACATTCCGAATCATAACTGTAGCAAAATTACAGTTATGAAGTAGCCACCAAAATTATTTTTTGGTTTGGGGTCACTGCAACATGAGGAACTGTATTGCAGGGTCACGGCATTAGAAAGGTTGAGAACCATTGCTCTAAGACTTCCTAGTGTGAGTCTGCCAGGAGATCCTGTGGACTAAGAAATCGAACAATTGGGAAAGCAGAGTTGTAGAAAAATGTGGATATAGATCATTTTGCCTCATTGGATAATTTTAATTTTAATAGACCTCATGTTTGCTGTTGTGATTTCTGTAATACATATATGGCATGGAGTTGCAAGAATTATTATTTAGGGCAGAATTAATAAATCTATCACTGTTTCATGGTTTTCTGCCAAGAGCACCATAAATGATCTTTAAGTGCTCCACTAATCATGAGTTTGGAGGAGCTCTGCTAACACCAGGCAAACCTTGTTTGTGAGATGAGAGGAAGGAAGGTGGGTAAGGAAAGTTTCTGAAGCCTAGTCAATTTTGAGGGTCCTGTTAGTTTTTCTTCCACCAGCCAGTTGATCTTGAAATAGACGAAACCGAGAATTCTGGACTTACTCACATGATCTTTTTTTTTTTTATCCCAGTCCCTGTGAATAGAGATGGAACCTAGGGCAGTGGTCGGCAGACTGCGGCGGGCGAGCCACAGGCAGCTCTTCGGCCTTTTGGCCCCTTGAGTGTGGCCAGCTTAAGAGTACCCTGACTAAGTTAATAACAGTGTACCTACCTGTATAGTTTAAGTTTAAAAAATTTGGCTCTCAAAAGAAATTTCAATTGTACTGTTGATATTTGGCTCTGTTGACTAATGAGTTTGCCGACCACTGGCCTAGGGAAAATATCAACAAGCACATGTATCAGGCAGAGATTCTCCGAAGGTCCTGGAGTGGGAAGTGTGGGGAGTTTCTTTTTAATGGAGTGACGGTTAGCAGACACAAAACATCAAACAAGTTCATACTGTAAACCTTAATACCCTGTCTGGCACCTCCTTTGCCAGCGGTGGTTGATGGGATAACGGTTCAGGCCTTTAGAGACCCTTTGTAAAGGGGAGCCTCTAATAGAGGCCCTGGCCTCTTGCCGACCCTGTTCTATGCCTTGAGTCTGTGTGCCTACCAAAAAACAAACAGTGCCCAGCTTGCCTCAGAGAATTGACTCATTTGCACAATAGTGTACAGGTATGGAATAGTCTCCATTCTGCCAAAAGAGTGAGAGATTGTACTAGAAAAACCTTGGAGAAGCGATGGGTTGAGAGCAGTAGCTTTATCTTGATACTTTATACTTTTTTCACCTCCATACCAGCAACAAAGAACCTTAGGAACCTGTTTACTCTAAGCTACAGGTACAGAAGGCTCTTCCTTCACAAGGAATGAAGCACTGATGTCTTTGGCTTAGAGCAGTTACATTCTAAGATCTGGGTTTAGAGTGAGGTGAGCTTGGACAGCTGCCTGGTTTGGAGTCAGAGGAACTGATCTGGGCTAGAACGTTAGTGGGGAGGGCCCGAGGAGCCTGTGGATAAGCCCCTTGTGCCGTGCTGTAATCTCAGAGGCAGTGTTGCAGACTCTCAGGCACCCATCCTCTTCCTGCATACTCAGGCTGATGGCAGTATCACTAATTTGTTTGTGAAGCAGACCATTTTGTTTTTGGTCAGGTCTAGAAAATTCTGTCATTGATGAGAAATCTTCTTTCTCATGGCTTCCATTCATTGCTCAGTGTCAGCCCCATAAAGCTAGTCTGAATGGATCTAATCCTCTTTCTGCATGAACGCCCATTATCTGTTAACCTCATCCCGCTAAGCCTGCTACTCTAAAGGCTAGACAGCTCTGATTTCTCACACTATTCCTCATGCCGCATGAAGTCCAGGCCTCTCTTTTGTGGTTTCCTTCTATTTATACTCCAGTTTGTTTGTGTCTCTTTTAAAATATGGTTTCCATATCTGAAAACACTGTTCTGTTTCTGATATAACCAGTCATAGCAACATAAGGATATTTTTAACTTCTTTTGATATAGACTCTGTATTTCCATTAATGCGGCTGGTGATTGTGGTAGCCTTTTTTTTTTTTTTTTTTTTAATTAAGAGGAGGGGAGGCAGAGACAGACTCCTGCATGCGCCTGGACCAGGATCCACCTGGCAAGCCCCCTACTGGTCAATGCTTTGCCCATCTGGGGCTGCTGCTCAGTTGTTCAGCAACTGAGCTATTTTAGCACCTGAGGCAAGGTCATGGAGTCATCCTCAGTGCCCAGGACCTACTTTGCTCAAACCATTTGAGTCATGGCTGCGGGAAGGAGATGGAGAGAGAAAAAGAGAGAAGGAGAAAGGGTAGAGAAGCAGATGTTGATTCTCCTGTGTGCCCTGAGAATTGAACCTGGGACTTCCACACGCCGGGCCGATGCTCTTCCACTGAGCCAACTGGCCAGGGCCTCTGGTAGCCTTTCTAAGATTTAGTTTTTGTTGGTAATTGGTTAGAACACCCATGTTTTTTAATTAAATCAATTAATTAATGGCCTGATTTCTTTTTCCAGATTTTGACCCTTTTTCCAGCCTAAGACATTTTTGGATTTTGAGTTCATCATACAGCATATTAGCTATTCCTCTCAACCTTGTGATAAGCTTGAATTCTATTCATTCAAGTTTTTTTTTATTTTTTTTATAAGAATGATTAATAGGATCAGGACAAAAGCAGAGTGCTGTGACATTCCACTAAAACCTCCCTCTGATTGTCATTGACTCCTCTCTGGGTACACTGAAAATCACTGTCTTTATCTTGTCTGTGAGAACTTAGGATGATAAACTTTGTGAAAAGCTTTACTGAAGCCAGGGTATTGTTATAGTCCTCTTATATCTCAATCAGTGACTGTTTTCCCAAAAGAAAATCCTCTAGAGCAGCAGTTGGCAAACAAGAGCCTATAGACTAGATTTGGCCCATTGTTTGTTTTTGTAAATAAAGTTCTATTGGAACACAGCCACACCTATTCTTTTATGTATTACCTATGGCTGCTTTCACACTGTAGTGGTAGAGTAGTTACTACAGAAACCATTTGGCTCACAAAACCTAAATATTTACCATCTGGGCTTTCACAGAAAAAAGTTTGCCCGTAATTGCTTCAGTGTTAGGTTGAGAGTGGCCACGCCAGATATATAATGTTATGATGGGAGGTCCATGTCTGCATTGATTCTTATTGAGACCAAATATCACTGGGGATTTCTGGGTATGAGAGTAGAGACCCAAAGGCCAGCTGTCCTGTATGTGGCTCTAGGCTAGTATTCTGGTCGCAGGAGACTGTTCATCAGTAGCAACTGTGCTTCAGAGAAGCCTGAGCTACTGTACGTTGCCCTTTGCGTGTATCTGATGAGGCAATGGGACATATGCCTCTCTTTCTTACTGCTAGGGAATAAAGTCAGTTGGGTTTGGCTTGGTGCTTTCCAGCTTTGGAAAATTTCTGAACCCTTAGCTAACAATGAAGCAGTGACTGTGTGAGAAACTCTTTGATTAGCAAACGATAGGGCTTCTACAGACTCAACCCTCTTTTTTCAATTCTTCAGGCAGACCTGTGCTTTCTGCTGGTGTCTGGCCGGACAGGGAGTCCAGTGGGCCGACCTGTGAAGTACAACGTCGTGGGAGTGGGGAATCTGATTGGTCCTCAGGTTTATATCACCGCCACTGGGGCTGTCTACATCCTGTTTGGCTTTGGTAAGAAAGAAGACTGTTTTTTTGCTACTGTTCCCCACTGATGGATGTGATCAGGCCTCTTGTGAGACAAGGTGAGAGCTTGGAAAGTGCTGCCACCAGCCTTTTATCACCTCCTGTAGTAGGGGCTGCTCACGGCCCCCACCTGTTGCAGGTTATGAACTGCTTTCCCTTGCTGCCTTCTCCAAAGAGAAGACTCTCTGTCCAGCATCTGCATAATCCCTTCCCGGTTCACCCCGTGTTGGACCAGGCTGGATGGGCTGGCCCATGTCCTTACGCTCTGTGTCTCTCTCAGATGCTCATCCTGGGAGAGTGCTATTAAATTCAGCTTCTCAGTGTTGGCTCTTCCTGTGGTGCTAGGAAATATCCAAGCGGTCGCCCTGCGGGACATTTTTGTTCAGGCTCAAAATCGAGATAGCTCACCACCTTCTCTGCAGATAGAAGAGCCAGAATGGGAGAAGCGAAGATCCGTCAACCTGTCTGAACTCATTGACATTTACAGGTATAATGGACCTTGCCATTGAGGTCCTAAGCTGTCATGTGCCATGGAGACCAAGTTTGGGTGGGCTGGTGAATATGTGGGTAGAGGTTTGGGTGGAAAGGGTGATAGCCTTAGTATATCATCTTCTGATAGGGTACCAGGAGTGAGGCATTTTCTTGATAACATAATGTGTTGATATCTGTGTATTGTTAGTGACCATGATGTGTGATCCCCTTGCACATAAATTGCAAAGAAGGATATTTGTTTAGGTTCTGAGTCAGAGTGAGACAGGGTGAGGCTGGGGAACCTTCAAGTAGAAAGGTAGATTTATTTAAAATAACCATTTATAAAACTGAACTGAAGTATCCACCCTGCTCTTCCTGCATTTTTCTCTTAGTTGATAATCATTTTGGCAGAAGCAGGACAGCACCCAGGAAATCTTATTTTCTATTTTTGTTTATTTCTTACCTGAGAGCCTGTAGTTTTTCATATGCCATGTGTTCTATACATTTCACCACAGGCCTGGGTAATAATGGTCTTTATTCTTTAATACTAGAAGTTCCAAATCATTTTTTTAGCGTTTTTCTGAGGCAGTATCATGTTGTTTCAGTGGAGTTGACAGATGTTAAACAAAATGGTCCCTGTAGTACAGAGAAAGAAATAAGTTGATGAAGTGTATGCCAGGAGTTGCTGTCCAAGCTTAACGACAGTTCCAGGACTTCTGTCCAGATCCCCATCTCGCTTCCCTGCCGTTCTTTTTGGCTCTGTTTTTTTTTGTTTTGTTTTGTTTGTATTTTTCTGAAGCTGGAAACGGGAGAGACAGTCAGACAGACTCCCGCATGCGCCCGACCAGGATCCACCCGGCACACCCACCAGGGGCGACGCTCTGCCCACCAGGGGGCGATGCTCTGCCCCTCGGGGGGGGGGGTCGCTTTGCCACGACCAGAGCCACTCTAGTGCCTGGGGCAGAGGCCAAGGAGCCATCCCCAGCGCCCGGGCCATCTTTGCTCCAGTGGAGCCTCGGCTGCGGGAGGGGAAGAGAGAGACAGAGAGGAAGGAGGGGGTGGGGGTGGAGAAGCAAATGGGCGCTTCTCCTATGTGCCCTGGCCGGGAATCGAACCCGGGTCCCCCGCACGCCAGGCCGACGCTCTACCGCTGAGCCAACTGGCCAGGGCCGGCTCTGTTTTCTTTACCAGATGAACTTGCATGAATTTTCTAGGGATCCTTGATTTCTGAAGGTCAGGAAGATAAGATTGAGCTGGAACAGCAGACTTCCCCTACTGGTGGGAGATGAACGCAAGAGTACATGCACACGTGTACCCGAGTTCAGGTCAGAATCAGTGGGTCAGGCCTCTCGGCCTAGCAGGGATTGATTGTTGTGTCTTGGTAATTCAGTGATGGTGTTGAGCTGCTCCAGATGGTGAAGGCGCCGGATTCCAACTGCAGCAACCTCCTGGTTACAACCAGACAGGTCCTTGTCCTGCTTCGGGGGCAGAATCTTACACCTTACTGGACATTAAGCCTTCAGGGCCTACACAGGTTTGCAGTGCGCTCCTTCCCATATTTGCTATTTTTATCCACTTTCCTGTGTTTATAAACTCCCCAGAGCAATTGTTTGCTCTCTGGGCGGATGCAGTAGAAGGGAGGGGAAGAGTTCCTTGTTTTCCTCTCTTTCTTATTCACTGTCCTCCGCTTCCTTTGTTCTCTTTAGCCAGCCTACCCCTGGGTATTTTACTGACGATCAGATACTAGACTTCCTTCTGCAGATTCAGGATGGAGTTGGGATGAAAAAGGTAAAAACTTGGGACTCAAGTCAATCAAAACATATAAAATGTATACTTTGTGTGCAGCCCTGCACCAGGCACTGGGCGAGAGAAAAAGAACCTAAAATATGGCCCCTTCCTTCAAAGAACTTAAAGTCTAGCTGAATGGATATAATGAAGGCTCACAATTCAGTGCTAAAATCTGTCACTGGAAGCTTTCCTAGCTAACCTTCCTGCACAGGCATACCTTCCTATGGATTCCTAATTTATAGTTTGGCAACGGGAGCCTTCTGACATGTCTTGGTGGGGAAAGGCAGGCATAAGGCAGTGTCATCCTTCAGTATGTACACTACACACCAAAGATTGCCGAGAAGGTAGGCTATCTGTGCTGTGGGTTGTTATGGAGGAGTTTATAACAGAGGGAAAGATGAGCAGGGTGTTGAACGTTGACTGTGTTTCTGTGAGGAGAGGGAGGTAGGGAAGCAGGCCCGGTGAGGAACACTGAAGACAGAGACCCAGGGATAGAATGGTGTGGCATGTCCCAAGGACACTGAAGAGTTCTCTCTGCTTTTATGTGAGATTACATATGGTGAGGATATAATGATTGGATAGACAATTTTGTATTTCTTTAGCATTACAAGTGGAATTAGAGTTTTTAAAAATTTTTTGGGATACCTGATCTAGCTTCTTGGTTTATCTTCTCTGTAAAATATGTATCTATATATTGCACGCTGTTCCCTGAGAGCGAATGAACACACACGCTTAATCATCACCTCTAACGTGTGCCGAGTTCTGTGCTGGACACAGATGGCGTCTGCGGAGACACAGCACGAATGAAGACAAGGCCACTGTCTGTAACTCGTGGCCGTTAGGATGCCTGTCCACACACCACTCTGCCACATTGCGGGCATGGGGGTTCACAGCCACGGGATGTGGAGAGCAGATCGAGTGCAGAGTCGGGAGACGCTGTGTGTTGGTCAGGGGTTGGGGACGTGGAATCTTGGGAGCAGGGAAGAGGTTTGCCCGAGGGGCAGATGGAGATGGACTGAGGGTGTGCCTGCCAGAGAGGTCGGAGTGAGGGCAGCCGGCGGAGGGCCGCGAGAGCAAGGCTGCGGGATTTGGGTGAGGTGTGGATGCAGGAGGGGATTCGGTCACGAGCAGAGGACAGAGCCGATGATACACGTGTCACTGCCGGGAGAGCCTTCCCGCAGGGCTGTGCGGGACGGAAGCGTGTCGTGCTGTCTTTCAGAGGAGTTTCAGGTAGAGGTTGGAATGCTCACTGGCATTTCTAGTGGCTCTGAGGGAGAAGGGTATATATGGTAGGTTGGTTAAGGGCTGAGACGCTGACTGAGGGTTAAGATCTGGGTTTTAATCCTGACTCCACTACTTATTGCTGACCTTGGAAAATTGCCTAATTTCACCGAGCTGCAGTTTCTGCATCTTTAAAACGGGTAACAACACTGCCTACTACCTTGATAGGGTTATTGCAATAGTTAAAGGAAGTAATGTATGTGACTGGATAAAACTGTTCAGTGCGGTGTCTCTAGACCTCTTTCCTTCCCAGGACTCTCAAGGGGAATCTTGAACTGCTAGCCTGTTTTCTCTGCTTGCTCAGGGGAGTTTGGCTCTAAGACCTTTGTGAGCAGTCTGGGCATGGGAGGATGGGCAGGCGCCGAGAGCCGAGAGAACAGGAAAGTGACTGTAGGAGTGTGGTCTTTCCACTACTCTGAAGAGCAGAGACATCTAGGAGAAAGGGCGAAGACCCTGGGCTGGAGGAAGACGGGAGTTCCTGGGGGTTTTGACAGGCTCTAGAATTGTGAGGCATTTGTGGTAAAAGGAAATATAAATGCTACTAGGGATTATGAAGTCAATTTCTTTAATTATCCTTTGACAGTTGCAAAGAAAGAGTGAATTTTCTCTTGGTTTATTTTTTGCCTGTTTAGACTGTGCTCTTTTAAATTTGATACTACCTCAGGGCTGAGCTCCATGTGCCATGGCACCAGTAGAGTCAAACACAGAAAACTCTGAGCACAGCCCAGGGACAGAGCGTTCCCTTAGCCATTGTTCCTGAAGCAGGAGCTTGGCTGCGGTGGGGGCGGGAGGGCAGGAATGAGGCGCTGCTGGTGCACCTGGTTTCAGCACCACCACTACAGAAGGCTGCTCTGTGGGAAGCACCGGACAATCTAGGTCACTTCCTGTCTCAGCCTTCCTTCTCTCCTCTGTAAAATGAGAGGTGGACAAGATGATTTATCCTGTCCCCTTCCCACCTGAGAATTCTGTGGTCCTTTAAACTCTTTGGAGTGGGAATAAGGACCACAGAAAAGTGGAACACCCAATTTGTTCACATCTGATAAGCCCAACCTGCTCCTGTATGTTATTTGAATGTGTGTGTGTGTGTGTGTGTGTATTTGGCCTGCTGCCCTTCTGAGATGGGCTCGACTCACTGCTTTTTCTTTTGCAGATGGTGGTGGTGGATGGGGACTCTGGCTCTGTTGCTTGGAGTTACAGTGTTCCATGTCACATGAAAACACCAACCACCTCAGCAGTTACTGCAGAACAGAAGTCTGTCTTCCTCTTTTGGGCGGAGGGACTGTCAGCTGCATCTCCCAGTTCTGTGAGTGAGCCTGAGAGGAGGACCCCTTTGTCACTTTGTCAGATGGCAGCTTCTCTATGCGGCCAACTAGGTCTGGAGGTGTTTTTAGACCAGCCACACTTCCAAGTGGTTGTGGGTAGAACCAAGCAGCCTTTGAGTGGGCAAAGTAGGAGCCTGCTTCCTCCTGAGCTCTGCTTCCCGCCCTTGCCTTTCAGCTGAGCACTGTGGAAGCTGACAGTAGCAGCGGGAGGCTAGATAAAGGGTAGAAAGTCCTTCTGAGACCCTAGGTCCACGTTTACAGGTGATTTATAGCTGCTACAGTTGTTGGGGGGATAGAGAAGGATTGACTGGTCTGGAATGGGCAGGGAAGGTTTTGTGGAGGGTGAGGCTGGGCTTGAGTTGGGTAAAGAGACTGTGAAAAGCAGGTGTGGGGGCAAGGACAGCAAAGCAGAGGGGAGGGACGCTGCCCAGGCTAAAGGGTCACTTGGGGAGATTATGGAAGAGAAGGTCCGATACATGGCACGCAGAATTGAAAAAGTCTTAAATGCTGTGCTGCAGTATTTTGATGGGGTTGATGAGTCAGGCACTATAAGAGGTGCTTGTGAGTTTTTAGGAAGACCCACCTTGATTTTATTCAACACATCTATCAATATCTACTATGTGCCTGGTACCATGTTCTCTATAGGGACCTTAGGATAGACGGAAACAATGTTGGCCTTCTAGAGAAGGCAGATGGTCCCTGAAGGCAGGTGCGCTTTATCTGTGAGTGAAGTTGCTAATATTCCCTCATATTGAGGATCAGATTGACTTAATGTCTAGTCAGGGGTCTCAAACTCGCGGCCCGCCGAACAATTTTGTGCGGCCCGCAGACTAATCCACGGGTTTACTTAATTTTATCCAAAATATTTTGAACTTCGTGGATTAGTCTGCAGGCCGCACAAAATTGTTCGGCGGGCCGCGAGTTTGAGACCCCTGGTAGATAATAGTCTTCATTTTGCTATTCCCTAACATGTGCTTGTGGGCAGTTTACCTAACATTTTAACTTCCTGGTTTTCTCAGTTAATAAAATGTGAGGGGATTGGACCAGATGACTCTTCAAATAACTACAAAACAAAGGCATGTTACCAGTGTTGTAATATAAAGTACAAATGAGAATGGTAGATGGGAGCACACAAGGAAGGAGATAGTAATTTTGTCTGGGGAGATTAGAGAGCTTCTCCTGAAAGAGCTGGTATTCAGGTCGGAGACCTAAGGATGAGAAGTGTGCTGACGTGAGGAAACGAGCTGGATGGTGTAGTTAGTCTGACGGGGAGTAAGGCTGGCAAAGGGTAGATAAAGCAGTGTGAAGCCCATGTCTAGGTAATCATCAGGCGTTCTTGAAGCATGGGGTGGGCAGGTAAATAATTGTAGGAGAAGGCTGCAAAAGACTTGGGTTAAATAGTGTAAGATCTAAGGAATTTGGGCTTACACTGTAGGCAGTGAGGAAGAAGGTTGGTAATTTTCTTGTGTTAGCTAAGCTAGACAGCCCTCCCGTACTGCTTGGGATCTAAGGGTTTGTGGGAAAAGCCCTCTTCTGCTTTTGCTTTGTGAGCGATGATGGGAGTGTGGTGGCTGCAGCTTCCCACCCACACTTCCCCTCATTTAGGGTACTTCCTCCCGTCCTGACAATATAGAAACGTGGGGCAGGGGAGATAGTAATTTTTTGCTTCATTTCTTCCTGGAGGGGAGGCCTCAGATGGCCCCGGGAAAGGGGAGGTGCTTGGGGGGAGCCAGTAAAGCAGCTGTTTCCTAACCTGTGCTCTGTATTTCTGTGCTCGAAGAGCTGCGTGGCTGCACACTGTGTCCCTGCCCAGAGGTTGTACCATGAAGGGAAGTTCCAACGTGCCTTTCTTCTGCTATAGGAAGTTTGGAGACTGACACTCAGGCCTTGCAATTTTTGTTTTATAATTAATGACTGCTAATGTGTGGTCAGCCTTCTGTTTATTAATGTAAATGTTAAGAATTTTATGATTTTGTTTTAGCCTGACACTTGGAATTGGCTTTAATGTCCAATGAAAGGAAGTATCTCTGCACACCATGTTTCACATGCAGACACTGTCTCCATACCAGCTGCTGCCGGGGATGAACCAGCACACTAATGCTCCCATAGGCGGGAGACGGCGAGGTCTCTGCTTCGCATTTCTGTCCCGGGACACGAACATTTCCTTCCTTCCTTTTTTTTTCCTTGTAAGGGAGAAAGCATTTTCTGACCATAGTGGTTTGAAGAAGTGAGTGATGAGTCAGTGTTTTGAGGACTTTGGAATATGTCTCGTGTATGGGGGTTTCTCTCCCCTATAGTTGGGATCAGGGCTTAGCATCTGAAAGACACGAGTAACTACCACTGTCTCCTCTGCCCTTTTCATCTGAGCGTGGGAATGCAGAATTATTCTTGCTTTTCCTTTTTCCTTCTCATTGTCAGGATGTTATCCTAGGAACTGAGCCTCCCAGCCTTCACCACCTTTATCTCCTGCATCCAGCATTCCCCTCAATTCTTCTGGATCTGGCCAATGCTACGGGCACAGTTACGGCTTCAGAGGGTCAGTGCCAGTGGGAGTGTGCATGTGCAGGCAGGGGAGAGATTGTGCTGTCTGTGTGGGAGAATACCCTTGTGCTACAAGGGAAGGATGTATGCTTTCAGATGACAGCCGGGGCTGTGCTGAGCCACTCTGGTTTTCTGCAGTGTCCCTGGAGTCCCGGGGCCATTGCTGGAATGTTCCCTTTGGGAAGAGCACCGTGCTTACTGGGTGAGGACCCCATACCCTCTGACTCTGCGGCAAGCTGAGGGGCAAGTGCAGTCCTGTTTCCACAGGGCTGTAAGTGGCAATGACTCATGCATGCACTCACTCAGTGACATTTACTGAGCATCACCTGTATGCACGGTACTGCACCAGGGGCTGTGAATGCAAACAAGAGTAGTTCTTGAGACTTTAGAAGCTCAGGACTTAGAAGTAACAGTGAGAGATACTATGCTGGAGATAGAAGTGTTCTCAGGGCATTGTATTAGGATCAGTGGAGACTGTCCTTTGACTAGTGAATGGAAATATGCCCATTGTATAGAAATGAAGCCAGGAGAAAAATCAAAGGGAAAAAGAAAAATTGTCCATACTCTGACCACTCATCACTACTGGTAATGTTTTGGAAGTATGCTTCTACTTTATATGTATATCTAAATTATATCATATCACAAAATTGGGATCTTGTATCAGGGACCTGTAATTCAGGAAACTGAAGTCCTGGAAAGTCGGCCACTGCTACCTGCTAGTCTGGAAGTGTCTGATGGTTCCCAGCTCAGAGATTTATCACCGTAGGCTGGACCAGTGGCCCAGGGGAATCTGCCGTTCCTTCTGGGGGAGGTTGGGGAGGACCAGACCAGCCACGCTTCCTTTCCAACTTACCATATTCTCTTTCCATTTAAACACTTGCTCTCTCCTTACTTATTTGCCTGAGAGTGGAAGCTAATGCTCTCTAGTTTGTTGGGATACACTGGGGCCCTGCAGTACACCTCTCCACTGGCTCTGTGTGGGGGGGCAGAGTGGGGAGAGGTCCGCGTGCAGAATCCCGTGATTGGATCTGAATGAGCTGTTTTTAGTATTAGCATAAAACACTATCATTCAGTGAACAATTTAGTAATGGTAATTAAGAATCAAGACCATTTTTAAATAAACTCCTATCTTATTTATTTATTTATTTATTCATTATTTAGAAAATTAAATTTAATAGGGTGACATTGATCCATAAGAGTACGTAAGTTTCAGGTAAACATTTCTATAGCATAAACCCCTATTTTAAAGATGAGGCAGAATAAACACTGGCTAGGTAATAGTTCATGTGACCATTACTGACAATCTAGGAATTCTCAGAATTTCTAGTTTGTTGTGCTCACTTTTCTACCAGATTGTTACCATAGTTGGCACAGTTTCTAGTTTCCTGATCTGGGGTTTTCTTAGAAACAGCTTCAGGGAAAAAATGGTACAAAGACTCAGAAGAGTGTGCTGCATCGCTGGCTTGTGGTCCCTCACCACCACATGTTCACTGCTCGGCTCAGTGCCTTGCATCTTAGGTGCTCAGTAAACCTGTTGTCTGAATGAAGGAAGGTGTAAATGAATGAATGAATCTAGTTATTGAACCAAACCACCCTACTGGTAGTGGAAGTCTTTGGTCCTTGCTAACTGCTCTCGTTTTTGTCCTTCCTCAGTTGGAATTAACGACCTCTGGAAAGATGCCTTTTATGTTACCAGGACAACGGGGCCAAGCTCTGAAGGCCATCCAGCACCCCTGGTGGTCAGCAAGCTTAGTCTGCGGTGGGCACTGATGGAGGGCCAAATGGTCCAGCTAAAGGAGACCACCCCCAAAATCGGCCGTGGGGAGCTGCGAAGATTCCTCTCTAGGATCAAGTTTGTTGATTCTCCGCTGCAGGTGAATACCTTCTGACACAAATACTTGGTTACTGGTGAGGGTTTAGGACAAATTCTACCAACTTCAACGTTGCTCTTCAGACGAGGGAGAGAGTGGGAGCCTTCTTGAGTAGCTGAGTGTGAGGGATCAGTTGTTCTGGACCAGCACTGTTGTCTGAGGGTGCTTCATCACTATTAAGGACTGGAACTCAGTTGTTTTCAGCTGGAAATGGTACCCTCTCCCTGAGGGGACATTGGAGATGTGGAGTCATGGTTTTTATTGTCCTAGTGACTAAGGCGGGTGGATACTGCTAACATTTTCTGGGTAGGGACTAGTGCTGGGCTAGTGGCACAGGACCCCTGCCCAAATACTGTGGTCTAGTTCAATATTCAAGAGCTTATCATGGAAAACGAAGTCTCTGGGCCTTTCCGAGGGACACTTACGAGCTGTTGGGACTACACAGACAGGGAAATTGAGGAATAGTTTGACCTTTAGGTTTTCTCCATTTCTCTACTAGTCAAGTCACTGATTATTTGCATCTTTTCTTTCCTCTAGATCTAGTCTGATGGAATCTTGAGGTTATGAAGAAGTAAACAGAACGCATACTGTTCAGTTCTTTGGAGAGAAGGAAGACATTGTTAGCCTCATCTCATCACCTCTGCATGGTTATGCAAAGCACTTTGGAAGGCATATCAGAGTTCTTTGATAACGGCACGAACCATTTGGTTGGGGTATTTTACCTACTTTTTCAATCTGTGCATTAATTCCCTCCTATAAGGCACTCTGTGTGGATAATTTGGAAATGTGAATCTTATAAGTGTTTTATTTTTTGTATGTCTAATTTATAGACTCTTTCTGAGAAATTACAGTGTTCTTCACTGGAGCATTTTGTTTTGCATTGTGCCGCACATGTGCTCATTCTCCAGTGTTGCAATGAAATATTCTCTAGCTGTGTCCTAAGCTTCAGGGACCCAGTTTCTTGTCCTGAAATGCATCTGGTTTGGTCATTTTGAGCCTTCTAGATGGCCTACCTCTGTTTTTTAGGACTACTCTCATTTCTCTCCTTATTTCCTCCCTGCCTGTTCCTTGGCTTCTTCCCAGCCGGAGCAGCAGTGAGAAAGGCTGGTAGTGGGGACAGCGTTGGCCATCCCAGCACTTCCACCTCCTCCTTGTGTTACGTACCGTGCCTCTTCACACCTTCCATGCCTCTATAGTGACCACAGAATAATATATTCCTATCCAAAGCGGAGCCACGGTGAGGTCCAGATGTGACCATGTGGTTCTGATTGCTTTTGCCGGTCCTGATCCTTTTACTGCAGTATCTTCAGAAGTGCTTATGTCTGTGCTGTCCTCAACGTAGAGGCAAACAAGTCAGGAACAACTGAGGCAGGTCTCCCTTTCTCTGCTTCATCTCTACCCTGCTTTCTTAGCATCTTCTGCGCATCCTCCTGCTGCTTCCCTTTTGCTCTCTGTTATTCAGGGATATTTTTGCTTTGCTTGCATGAGAGCAGAGCCGTTTCTGGACCCTTATTCTTGCTCTTGAATCCTGTCCACAGCCATTTTGCCCCGCCCGTCTCCATTCTTGTCAAGCCTTTAAAGCGTTGTATTTTGAGAAAAATTCCTCTATAAATACTATAAATTTTATAATTAAGTTCTTTAGAATTTTCTCCAGTGAGTCCCCCTTCTTCTAAATAAATATATTACTTCTATTAAGTTCTGTCCTAAACTTCTAGGTCATTGTTTATTTAGCAGGAGATCCCATGTTTGCTGGAGAACTGCTTTCCTTCTTGAATAATTCTGATAGGTCATCTCTGAGTGCAACTCGAGTTCTCTCTTTCCTTGGGCCTGTATCTTTTTAGCTTATGTTAAGAAATTCCAGAAAATATAGAGGTTACAGAAAATGAGGAATCCTAAATCCAAGGGATATATATTAATTGTCCCACTGTGAGGCATTATGACATCACAGAAGGTTGGGAGCAATAGCCCCCCTCACGCATGTCGTCTGGCCTGCAGATTGGCGTGGCCAGGTTTCTGGGCACCCCACTGCCTTAAGCCTGTGAAAGAAAATTTGGTTTTAACACTTTGGAAGACATGTGTAAGGGCATGTGAGGGTTAAGCTTACTGTAAACTTAGGGGACCATTTACAGGGTACCCAAGAGCATGGGAATAATTCCAGATGTACTTCTAGGGTTTGACTATCTGCCTGGGTAGAAGAGCCTAGGATCTAGTTTTGTCTAGTAGAGAATTCTGAAGAGTAATTTACAGCGGCCTGGGCGGGCCCATCCAGGCCTACACCTGGTTCTCTTCCATGTTGAGGCTTTCTAGGAAGGTGGCTGCTGTAAGCAGGATGAAATTTGAAGTTATATTCTGAAGACCTGGTTTGGGGGGATTGTTCTAGGCAGAAGACTGTATTTATGGTGGGTGAGTTTCGGAAACATGTAAGAGGAAGCTAAAAAAGCTTAATGTCCCTAAATTCTTCATGGTGTGTTTGCAAACTAACTCAGCATAGGTTGTTTTGACTGTGATAAGTCTGAACCTTGCTGCTGCACACAGGACAAGCTCAAGGGTTCTCGCCCTCGGGCAGACAGTACCGAGGGTGTAAATGGCGGCAGATCGAGGACGCTTCGCCTGACCTGTGTGGGTGCTGGTTTTTACAGCGTGTCTCCACACTTCCTTTCCCTTGCAGGCAGCCACCCACCCAGATTTCTTTCTTCATTCCTAACATGGGGTTGCCAGCAAAGCCAATGTGACAGCTGTCTAGAAATAGTAATGACCTCTGCAAATGCAGGCTCTTCCTCCTCCTAATCTCTTCTCTCTCCTTCCCTTACGAATCCTCTTCTCTACCCTAGACCACATCCTTCCCATCCCCTAGATGGCCTTTCCTCTCCCCTCTAGTGTGGTATGACGATACCAACCCCTTGAATGTGAACTGCTGTCCTTATTACCCATGTTAAAGAAGGGCCAGCTGGTATATTGTCAGGAAGCACTATTTAAAATGTGAATTGTTATAGAATAAATACCATGTATGGGAACATACTTGTGTGCCATTCTCATTCTTAGCCATCGAAGGTGGCTTGTTCTCCCCTGTGGATGGGTGAGGAGGTAGGGATCCAGAAAGGAGTATGTGTCACAGCCCTGGTCACTGGGGAAGCCTCCTGTGTGGCTCTCCCTGGGCAACCATAGCCCTATCTGAACAGCCCAGCACTCGGCACATAACAAGCAGTCAGTACAGGAGCGCAGGGAATTCTGCATGCGTGAGGTGGGAGACGGCAAAAGGAGAGGGGGCTGTGAAGGGAAAGGGAGCAGCGGCACCAGGCCTTCCCCACCCCATTTGGACTTGTACTTGAACACACCCTTGTTCTTAACCTCTAAAAACCACGCTTAAGAAACAGACTTCGGCTTAAGCATGTATTGATCACAAACATGGAAGTTGGGGCTCAGCCTGCTCTCCAAACCCACTTACTCCTAACACTGTTCTTCCTCTACAGACGACCCAGCCAGCTCTTCTTTTAGCCCCTGGCTGGTGTC